>NC_143021.1:44010655-44711155 GCF_055824585.1 Amblyomma mixtum
ACGTAAGTCATCGATGGAGAAGAAATGAAACTCAGAAGGGTGGTGTCTTGGATTCTTGGTTTGAGATCGTACTCGAAACAGCGCTAGCACAGGGCGACGAAGGAACTCAACAGAGGTTATGTGCCGAGCATGGCACGATCCTGACAGAAGCATCATAGTCCACAGGGAACGATTCCGGAAATCCTCAAGAACGAGTGAAACGTAAGTCATCGATGGAGAAGAAATGAAACTCAGAAGGGTGGTGTCTTGGATTCTTGGTTTGAGATCGTACTCGAAACAGCGCTAGCACAGGGCGACGAAGGAACTCAACAGAGGTTATGTGCCGAGCATGGCACGATCCTGACAGAAGCATCATAGTCCACAGGGAACGATTCCGGAAATCCTCAAGAACGAGTGAAACGTAAGTCATCGATGGAGAAGAAATGAAACTCAGAAGGGTGGTGCATTGGATTCTTGGTTTCAGATCGTACTCGAAAGAGCGCTAGCACAGGGCGACGACAGAACTCAACAGAGGTTATGTGCCGAGCATGGCAAGATCCTGACAGAAGCATCATAGTCCACAGGGAACGATTCCGGAAATCCTCAAGAACGACTGAAACGTAAGTCATCGATGGAGAAGAAATGAAACTCAGAAGGGTGGTGTCTTGGATTCTTGGTTTCAGATCGTACTAGGAACAGCGCTAGCACAGGGCGACGAAAGAACTCAACAGAGGTTATGTGCAGAGCATGGCACGATCCTTACAGAAGGATCATAGTTCACAGGGAACGATTCCGGAAATCCTCAAGAACGAGTGAAACGTAAGTCATCGATGGAGAAGAAATGAAACTCAGAAGGGTGGTTTCTTGGATTCTTGGTTTCAGATCGTACTCGAAACAGCGCTAGCACAGGGCGACGAAAGAACTCAACAGAGGTTATGTGCCGAGCATGGCACGATCCTGACAGAACCATCATAGTCCACAGGGAACGATTCCGGAAATCCTCAAGAACGAGTGAAACGTAAGTCATCGATGGAGAAGAAATGAAACTCAGAAGGGTGGTTTCTTGGATTCTTGGTTTCAGATCGTACTAGGAACAGCGCTAGCACAGGGCGACGAAAGAACTCAACAGAGGTGATGTGCAGAGCATGGCACGATCCTTACAGAAGGATCATGGTTCACAGGGAACGATTCCGGAAATCCTCAAGAACGAGTGAAACGTAAGTCATCGATGGAGAAGAAATGAAACTCAGAAGGGTGGTGTCTGGGATTCTTGGTTTCAGATTGTACTCGAAACAGCGCTAGCACAGGGCGACGAAAGAACTCAACAGAGGTTATGTGCCGAGCATGGCACGATCCTGACAGAAGCATCATAGTCCACAGGGAACGATTCCGGAAATCCTCAAGAACGAGTGAAACGTAAGTCATCGATGGAGAAGAAATGAAACTCAGAAGGGTGGTTTCTTGGATTCTTGGTTTCAGATCGTACTCGAAACAACGCTAGCGCAGGGCGACGAAAGAACTCAACAGAGGTTATGTGCCGAGCATGGCACGATCCTGACAGAAGCATCATAGTCCACAGGGAACGATTCCGGAAATCCTCAAGAACGAGTGAAACGTAAGTCATCGATGGAGAAGAAATGAAACTCAGAAGGGTGGTGTCTTGGATTCTTGGTTTGAGATCGTACTCGAAACAGCGCTAGCACAGGGCGACGAAGGAACTCAACAGAGGTTATGTGCCGAGCATGGCACGATCCTGACAGAAGCATCATAGTCCACAGGGAACGATTCCGGAAATCCTCAAGAACGAGTGAAACGTAAGTCATCGATGGAGAAGAAATGAAACTCAGAAGGGTGGTGTCTTGGATTCTTGGTTTCAGATCCTACTAGGAACAGCGCTAGCACAGGGCGACGAAAGAACTCAACAGAGGTTATGTGCAGAGCATGGCACGATCCTTACAGAAGGATCATAGTTCACAGGGAACGATTCCGGAAATCCTCAAGAACGAGTGAAACGTAAGTCATCGATGGAGAAGAAATGAAACTCAGAAGGGTGGTGTCTTGGATTCTTGGTTTGAGATCGTACTCGAAACAGCGCTAGCACAGGGCGACGAAGGAACTCAACAGAGGTTATGTGCCGAGCATGGCACGATCCTGACAGAAGCATCATAGGCCACAGGGAACGATTCCGGAAATCCTCAAGAACGAGTGAAACGTAAGTCATCGATGGAGAAGAAATGAAACTCAGAAGGGTGGTGCATTGGATTCTTGGTTTCAGATCGTACTCGAAAGAGCGCTAGCACAGGGCGACGACAGAACTCAACAGAGGTTATGTGCCGAGCATGGCAAGATCCTGACAGAAGCATCATAGTCCACAGGGAACGATTCCGGAAATCCTCAAGAACGACTGAAACGTAAGTCATCGATGGAGAAGAAATGAAACTCAGAAGGGTGGTTTCTTGGATTCTTGGTTTCAGATCGTACTAGGAACAGCGCTAGCACAGGGCGACGAAAGAACTCAACAGAGGTGATGTGCAGAGCATGGCACGATCCTTACAGAAGGATCATGGTTCACAGGGAACGATTCCGGAAATCCTCAAGAACGAGTGAAACGTAAGTCATCGATGGAGAAGAAATGAAACTCAGAAGGGTGGTGTCTGGGATTCTTGGTTTCAGATTGTACTCGAAACAGCGCTAGCACAGGGCGACGAAAGAACTCAACAGAGGTTATGGGCCGAGCATGGCACGATCCTGACAGAAGCATCATAGTCCACAGGGAACGATTCCGGAAATCCTCAAGAACGAGTGAAACGTAAGTCATCAATGGAGAAGAAATGAAACTCAGAAGGGTGGTTTCTTGGATTCTTGGTTTCAGATCGTACTAGGAACAGCGCTAGCACAGGGCGACGAAAGAACTCAACAGAGGTTATGTGCAGAGCATGGCACGATCCTTACAGAAGGATCATAGTTCACAGGGAACGATTCCGGAAATCCTCAAGAACGAGTGAAACGTAAGTCATCGATGGAGAAGAAATGAAACTCAGAAGGGTGGTGTCTTGGATTCTTGGTTTGAGATCGTACTCGAAACAGCGCTAGCACAGGGCGACGAAGGAACTCAACAGAGGTTATGTGCCGAGCATGGCACGATCCTGACAGAAGCATCATAGTCCACAGGGAACGATTCCGGAAATCCTCAAGAACGAGTGAAACGTAAGTCATCGATGGAGAAGAAATGAAACTCAGAAGGGTGGTGTCTTGGATTCTTGGTTTGAGATCGTACTCGAAACAGCGCTAGCACAGGGCGACGAAGGAACTCAACAGAGGTTATGTGCCGAGCATGGCACGATCCTGACAGAAGCATCATAGTCCACAGGGAACGATTCCGGAAATCCTCAAGAACGAGTGAAACGTAAGTCATCGATGGAGAAGAAATGAAACTCAGAAGGGTGGTGCATTGGATTCTTGGTTTCAGATCGTACTCGAAAGAGCGCTAGCACAGGGCGACGACAGAACTCAACAGAGGTTATGTGCCGAGCATGGCAAGATCCTGACAGAAGCATCATAGTCCACAGGGAACGATTCCGGAAATCCTCAAGAACGACTGAAACGTAAGTCATCGATGGAGAAGAAATGAAACTCAGAAGGGTGGTGTCTTGGATTCTTGGTTTCAGATCGTACTAGGAACAGCGCTAGCACAGGGCGACGAAAGAACTCAACAGAGGTTATGTGCAGAGCATGGCACGATCCTTACAGAAGGATCATAGTTCACAGGGAACGATTCCGGAAATCCTCAAGAACGAGTGAAACGTAAGTCATCGATGGAGAAGAAATGAAACTCAGAAGGGTGGTTTCTTGGATTCTTGGTTTCAGATCGTACTCGAAACAGCGCTAGCACAGGGCGACGAAAGAACTCAACAGAGGTTATGTGCCGAGCATGGCACGATCCTGACAGAACCATCATAGTCCACAGGGAACGATTCCGGAAATCCTCAAGAACGAGTGAAACGTAAGTCATCGATGGAGAAGAAATGAAACTCAGAAGGGTGGTTTCTTGGATTCTTGGTTTCAGATCGTACTAGGAACAGCGCTAGCACAGGGCGACGAAAGAACTCAACAGAGGTGATGTGCAGAGCATGGCACGATCCTTACAGAAGGATCATGGTTCACAGGGAACGATTCCGGAAATCCTCAAGAACGAGTGAAACGTAAGTCATCGATGGAGAAGAAATGAAACTCAGAAGGGTGGTGTCTGGGATTCTTGGTTTCAGATTGTACTCGAAACAGCGCTAGCACAGGGCGACGAAAGAACTCAACAGAGGTTATGTGCCGAGCATGGCACGATCCTGACAGAAGCATCATAGTCCACAGGGAACGATTCCGGAAATCCTCAAGAACGAGTGAAACGTAAGTCATCGATGGAGAAGAAATGAAACTCAGAAGGGTGGTTTCTTGGATTCTTGGTTTCAGATCGTACTCGAAACAACGCTAGCGCAGGGCGACGAAAGAACTCAACAGAGGTTATGTGCCGAGCATGGCACGATCCTGACAGAAGCATCATAGTCCACAGGGAACGATTCCGGAAATCCTCAAGAACGAGTGAAACGTAAGTCATCGATGGAGAAGAAATGAAACTCAGAAGGGTGGTGTCTTGGATTCTTGGTTTGAGATCGTACTCGAAACAGCGCTAGCACAGGGCGACGAAGGAACTCAACAGAGGTTATGTGCCGAGCATGGCACGATCCTGACAGAAGCATCATAGTCCACAGGGAACGATTCCGGAAATCCTCAAGAACGAGTGAAACGTAAGTCATCGATGGAGAAGAAATGAAACTCAGAAGGGTGGTGTCTTGGATTCTTGGTTTCAGATCCTACTAGGAACAGCGCTAGCACAGGGCGACGAAAGAACTCAACAGAGGTTATGTGCAGAGCATGGCACGATCCTTACAGAAGGATCATAGTTCACAGGGAACGATTCCGGAAATCCTCAAGAACGAGTGAAACGTAAGTCATCGATGGAGAAGAAATGAAACTCAGAAGGGTGGTGTCTTGGATTCTTGGTTTGAGATCGTACTCGAAACAGCGCTAGCACAGGGCGACGAAGGAACTCAACAGAGGTTATGTGCCGAGCATGGCACGATCCTGACAGAAGCATCATAGGCCACAGGGAACGATTCCGGAAATCCTCAAGAACGAGTGAAACGTAAGTCATCGATGGAGAAGAAATGAAACTCAGAAGGGTGGTGCATTGGATTCTTGGTTTCAGATCGTACTCGAAAGAGCGCTAGCACAGGGCGACGACAGAACTCAACAGAGGTTATGTGCCGAGCATGGCAAGATCCTGACAGAAGCATCATAGTCCACAGGGAACGATTCCGGAAATCCTCAAGAACGACTGAAACGTAAGTCATCGATGGAGAAGAAATGAAACTCAGAAGGGTGGTGTCTTGGATTCTTGGTTTCAGATCGTACTAGGAACAGCGCTAGCACAGGGCGACGAAAGAACTCAACAGAGGTTATGTGCAGAGCATGGCACGATCCTTACAGAAGGATCATAGTTCACAGGGAACGATTCCGGAAATCCTCAAGAACGAGTGAAACGTAAGTCATCGATGGAGAAGAAATGAAACTCAGAAGGGTGGTTTCTTGGATTCTTGGTTTCAGATCGTACTCGAAACAGCGCTAGCACAGGGCGACGAAAGAACTCAACAGAGGTTATGTGCCGAGCATGGCACGATCCTGACAGAACCATCATAGTCCACAGGGAACGATTCCGGAAATCCTCAAGAACGAGTGAAACGTAAGTCATCGATGGAGAAGAAATGAAACTCAGAAGGGTGGTTTCTTGGATTCTTGGTTTCAGATCGTACTAGGAACAGCGCTAGCACAGGGCGACGAAAGAACTCAACAGAGGTGATGTGCAGAGCATGGCACGATCCTTACAGAAGGATCATGGTTCACAGGGAACGATTCCGGAAATCCTCAAGAACGAGTGAAACGTAAGTCATCGATGGAGAAGAAATGAAACTCAGAAGGGTGGTGTCTGGGATTCTTGGTTTCAGATTGTACTCGAAACAGCGCTAGCACAGGGCGACGAAAGAACTCAACAGAGGTTATGTGCCGAGCATGGCACGATCCTGACAGAAGCATCATAGTCCACAGGGAACGATTCCGGAAATCCTCAAGAACGAGTGAAACGTAAGTCATCAATGGAGAAGAAATGAAACTCAGAAGGGTGGTTTCTTGGATTCTTGGTTTCAGATCGTACTAGGAACAGCGCTAGCACAGGGCGACGAAAGAACTCAACAGAGGTTATGTGCAGAGCATGGCACGATCCTTACAGAAGGATCATAGTTCACAGGGAACGATTCCGGAAATCCTCAAGAGCGAGTGAAACGTAAGTCATCGATGGAGAAGAAATGAAACTCAGAAGGGTGGTGTCTTGGATTCTTGGTTTGAGATCGTACTCGAAACAGCGCTAGCACAGGGCGACGAAGGAACTCAACAGAGGTTATGTGCCGAGCATGGCACGATCCTGACAGAAGCATCATAGTCCACAGGGAACGATTCCGGAAATCCTCAAGAACGAGTGAAACGTAAGTCATCGATGGAGAAGAAATGAAACTCAGAAGGGTGGTGTCTTGGATTCTTGGTTTGAGATCGTATTCGAAACAGCGCTAGCACAGGGCGACGAAGGAACTCAACAGAGGTTATGTGCCGAGCATGGCACGATCCTGACAGAAGCATCATAGTCCACAGGGAACGATTCCGGAAATCCTCAAGAACGAGTGAAACGTAAGTCATCGATGGAGAAGAAATGAAACTCAGAAGGGTGGTGTCTTGGATTCTTGGTTTCAGATCCTACTAGGAACAGCGCTAGCACAGGGCGACGAAAGAACTCAACAGAGGTTATGTGCAGAGCATGGCACGATCCTTACAGAAGGATCATAGTTCACAGGGAACGATTCCGGAAATCCTCAAGAACGAGTGAAACGTAAGTCATCGATGGAGAAGAAATGAAACTCAGAAGGGTGGTGTCTTGGATTCTTGGTTTGAGATCGTACTCGAAACAGCGCTAGCACAGGGCGACGAAGGAACTCAACAGAGGTTATGTGCCGAGCATGGCACGATCCTGACAGAAGCATCATAGTCCACAGGGAACGATTCCGGAAATCCTCAAGAACGAGTGAAACGTAAGTCATCGATGGAGAAGAAATGAAACTCAGAAGGGTGGTGCATTGGATTCTTGGTTTCAGATCGTACTCGAAAGAGCGCTAGCACAGGGCGACGACAGAACTCAACAGAGGTTATGTGCCGAGCATGGCAAGATCCTGACAGAAGCATCATAGTCCACAGGGAACGATTCCGGAAATCCTCAAGAACGACTGAAACGTAAGTCATCGATGGAGAAGAAATGAAACTCAGAAGGGTGGTGTCTTGGATTCTTGGTTTCAGATCGTACTAGGAACAGCGCTAGCACAGGGCGACGAAAGAACTCAACAGAGGTTATGTGCAGAGCATGGCACGATCCTTACAGAAGGATCATAGTTCACAGGGAACGATTCCGGAAATCCTCAAGAACGAGTGAAACGTAAGTCATCGATGGAGAAGAAATGAAACTCAGAAGGGTGGTTTCTTGGATTCTTGGTTTCAGATCGTACTCGAAACAGCGCTAGCACAGGGCGACGAAAGAACTCAACAGAGGTTATGTGCTGAGCATGGCACGATCCTGACAGAACCATCATAGTCCACAGGGAACGATTCCGGAAATCCTCAAGAACGAGTGAAACGTAAGTCATCGATGGAGAAGAAATGAAACTCAGAAGGGTGGTTTCTTGGATTCTTGGTTTCAGATCGTACTAGGAACAGCGCTAGCACAGGGCGACGAAAGAACTCAACAGAGGTGATGTGCAGAGCATGGCACGATCCTTACAGAAGGATCATGGTTCACAGGGAACGATTCCGGAAATCCTCAAGAACGAGTGAAACGTAAGTCATCGATGGAGAAGAAATGAAACTCAGAAGGGTGGTGTCTGGGATTCTTGGTTTCAGATTGTACTCGAAACAGCGCTAGCACAGGGCGACGAAAGAACTCAACAGAGGTTATGTGCCGAGCATGGCACGATCCTGACAGAAGCATCATAGTCCACAGGGAACGATTCCGGAAATCCTCAAGAACGAGTGAAACGTAAGTCATCAATGGAGAAGAAATGAAACTCAGAAGGGTGGTTTCTTGGATTCTTGGTTTCAGATCGTACTAGGAACAGCGCTAGCACAGGGCGACGAAAGAACTCAACAGAGGTTATGTGCAGAGCATGGCACGATCCTTACAGAAGGATCATAGTTCACAGGGAACGATTCCGGAAATCCTCAAGAACGAGTGAAACGTAAGTCATCGATGGAGAAGAAATGAAACTCAGAAGGGTGGTGTCTTGGATTCTTGGTTTGAGATCGTACTCGAAACAGCGCTAGCACAGGGCGACGAAGGAACTCAACAGAGGTTATGTGCCGAGCATGGCACGATCCTGACAGAAGCATCATAGTCCACAGGGAACGATTCCGGAAATCCTCAAGAACGAGTGAAACGTAAGTCATCGATGGAGAAGAAATGAAACTCAGAAGGGTGGTGTCTTGGATTCTTGGTTTGAGATCGTATTCGAAACAGCGCTAGCACAGGGCGACGAAGGAACTCAACAGAGGTTATGTGCCGAGCATGGCACGATCCTGACAGAAGCATCATAGTCCACAGGGAACGATTCCGGAAATCCTCAAGAACGAGTGAAACGTAAGTCATCGATGGAGAAGAAATGAAACTCAGAAGGGTGGTGTCTTGGATTCTTGGTTTCAGATCCTACTAGGAACAGCGCTAGCACAGGGCGACGAAAGAACTCAACAGAGGTTATGTGCAGAGCATGGCACGATCCTTACAGAAGGATCATAGTTCACAGGGAACGATTCCGGAAATCCTCAAGAACGAGTGAAACGTAAGTCATCGATGGAGAAGAAATGAAACTCAGAAGGGTGGTGTCTTGGATTCTTGGTTTGAGATCGTACTCGAAACAGCGCTAGCACAGGGCGACGAAGGAACTCAACAGAGGTTATGTGCCGAGCATGGCACGATCCTGACAGAAGCATCATAGTCCACAGGGAACGATTCCGGAAATCCTCAAGAACGAGTGAAACGTAAGTCATCGATGGAGAAGAAATGAAACTCAGAAGGGTGGTGCATTGGATTCTTGGTTTCAGATCGTACTCGAAAGAGCGCTAGCACAGGGCGACGACAGAACTCAACAGAGGTTATGTGCCGAGCATGGCAAGATCCTGACAGAAGCATCATAGTCCACAGGGAACGATTCCGGAAATCCTCAAGAACGACTGAAACGTAAGTCATCGATGGAGAAGAAATGAAACTCAGAAGGGTGGTGTCTTGGATTCTTGGTTTCAGATCGTACTAGGAACAGCGCTAGCACAGGGCGACGAAAGAACTCAACAGAGGTTATGTGCAGAGCATGGCACGATCCTTACAGAAGGATCATAGTTCACAGGGAACGATTCCGGAAATCCTCAAGAACGAGTGAAACGTAAGTCATCGATGGAGAAGAAATGAAACTCAGAAGGGTGGTTTCTTGGATTCTTGGTTTCAGATCGTACTCGAAACAGCGCTAGCACAGGGCGACGAAAGAACTCAACAGAGGTTATGTGCTGAGCATGGCACGATCCTGACAGAACCATCATAGTCCACAGGGAACGATTCCGGAAATCCTCAAGAACGAGTGAAACGTAAGTCATCGATGGAGAAGAAATGAAACTCAGAAGGGTGGTTTCTTGGATTCTTGGTTTCAGATCGTACTAGGAACAGCGCTAGCACAGGGCGACGAAAGAACTCAACAGAGGTGATGTGCAGAGCATGGCACGATCCTTACAGAAGGATCATGGTTCACAGGGAACGATTCCGGAAATCCTCAAGAACGAGTGAAACGTAAGTCATCGATGGAGAAGAAATGAAACTCAGAAGGGTGGTGTCTGGGATTCTTGGTTTCAGATTGTACTCGAAACAGCGCTAGCACAGGGCGACGAAAGAACTCAACAGAGGTTATGTGCCGAGCATGGCACGATCCTGACAGAAGCATCATAGTCCACAGGGAACGATTCCGGAAATCCTCAAGAACGAGTGAAACGTAAGTCATCAATGGAGAAGAAATGAAACTCAGAAGGGTGGTTTCTTGGATTCTTGGTTTCAGATCGTACTAGGAACAGCGCTAGCACAGGGCGACGAAAGAACTCAACAGAGGTTATGTGCAGAGCATGGCACGATCCTTACAGAAGGATCATAGTTCACAGGGAACGATTCCGGAAATCCTCAAGAACGAGTGAAACGTAAGTCATCGATGGAGAAGAAATGAAACTCAGAAGGGTGGTGTCTTGGATTCTTGGTTTGAGATCGTACTCGAAACAGCGCTAGCACAGGGCGACGAAGGAACTCAACAGAGGTTATGTGCCGAGCATGGCACGATCCTGACAGAAGCATCATAGTCCACAGGGAACGATTCCGGAAATCCTCAAGAACGAGTGAAACGTAAGTCATCGATGGAGAAGAAATGAAACTCAGAAGGGTGGTGTCTTGGATTCTTGGTTTGAGATCGTACTCGAAACAGCGCTAGCACAGGGCGACGAAGGAACTCAACAGAGGTTATGTGCCGAGCATGGCACGATCCTGACAGAAGCATCATAGTCCACAGGGAACGATTCCGGAAATCCTCAAGAACGAGTGAAACGTAAGTCATCGATGGAGAAGAAATGAAACTCAGAAGGGTGGTGCATTGGATTCTTGGTTTCAGATCGTACTCGAAAGAGCGCTAGCACAGGGCGACGACAGAACTCAACAGAGGTTATGTGCCGAGCATGGCAAGATCCTGACAGAAGCATCATAGTCCACAGGGAACGATTCCGGAAATCCTCAAGAACGACTGAAACGTAAGTCATCGATGGAGAAGAAATGAAACTCAGAAGGGTGGTGTCTTGGATTCTTGGTTTCAGATCGTACTAGGAACAGCGCTAGCACAGGGCGACGAAAGAACTCAACAGAGGTTATGTGCAGAGCATGGCACGATCCTTACAGAAGGATCATAGTTCACAGGGAACGATTCCGGAAATCCTCAAGAACGAGTGAAACGTAAGTCATCGATGGAGAAGAAATGAAACTCAGAAGGGTGGTTTCTTGGATTCTTGGTTTCAGATCGTACTCGAAACAGCGCTAGCACAGGGCGACGAAAGAACTCAACAGAGGTTATGTGCCGAGCATGGCACGATCCTGACAGAACCATCATAGTCCACAGGGAACGATTCCGGAAATCCTCAAGAACGAGTGAAACGTAAGTCATCGATGGAGAAGAAATGAAACTCAGAAGGGTGGTTTCTTGGATTCTTGGTTTCAGATCGTTCTAGGAACAGCGCTAGCACAGGGCGACGAAAGAACTCAACAGAGGTGATGTGCAGAGCATGGCACGATCCTTACAGAAGGATCATGGTTCACAGGGAACGATTCCGGAAATCCTCAAGAACGAGTGAAACGTAAGTCATCGATGGAGAAGAAATGAAACTCAGAAGGGTGGTGTCTGGGATTCTTGGTTTCAGATTGTACTCGAAACAGCGCTAGCACAGGGCGACGAAAGAACTCAACAGAGGTTATGTGCCGAGCATGGCACGATCCTGACAGAAGCATCATAGTCCACAGGGAACGATTCCGGAAATCCTCAAGAACGAGTGAAACGTAAGTCATCGATGGAGAAGAAATGAAACTCAGAAGGGTGGTTTCTTGGATTCTTGGTTTCAGATCGTACTCGAAACAACGCTAGCGCAGGGCGACGAAAGAACTCAACAGAGGTTATGTGCCGAGCATGGCGCGATCCTGACAGAAGCATCATAGTCCACAGGGAACGATTCCGGAAATCCTCAAGAACGAGTGAAACGTAAGTCATCGATGGAGAAGAAATGAAACTCAGAAGGGTGGTGTCTTGGATTCTTGGTTTGAGATCGTACTCGAAACAGCGCTAGCACAGGGCGACGAAGGAACTCAACAGAGGTTATGTGCCGAGCATGGCACGATCCTGACAGAAGCATCATAGTCCACAGGGAACGATTCCGGAAATCCTCAAGAACGAGTGAAACGTAAGTCATCGATGGAGAAGAAATGAAACTCAGAAGGGTGGTGTCTTGGATTCTTGGTTTCAGATCCTACTAGGAACAGCGCTAGCACAGGGCGACGAAAGAACTCAACAGAGGTTATGTGCAGAGCATGGCACGATCCTTACAGAAGGATCATAGTTCACAGGGAACGATTCCGGAAATCCTCAAGAACGAGTGAAACGTAAGTCATCGATGGAGAAGAAATGAAACTCAGAAGGGTGGTGTCTTGGATTCTTGGTTTGAGATCGTACTCGAAACAGCGCTAGCACAGGGCGACGAAGGAACTCAACAGAGGTTATGTGCCGAGCATGGCACGATCCTGACAGAAGCATCATAGTCCACAGGGAACGATTCCGGAAATCCTCAAGAACGAGTGAAACGTAAGTCATCGATGGAGAAGAAATGAAACTCAGAAGTGTGGTGTCTTGGATTCTTGGTTTGAGATCGTACTCGAAACAGCGCTAGCACAGGGCGACGAAGGAACTCAACAGAGGTTATGTGCCGAGCATGGCACGATCCTGACAGAAGCATCATAGTCCACAGGGAACGATTCCGGAAATCCTCAAGAACGAGTGAAACGTAAGTCATCGATGGAGAAGAAATGAAACTCAGAAGGGTGGTGTCTTGGATTCTTGGTTTCAGATCGTACTCGAAACAGCGCTAGCACAGGGCGACGACAGAACTCAACAGAGGTTATGTGCCGAGCATGGCACGATCCTGACAGAAGCATCATAGTCCACAGGGAACGATTCCGGAAATCCTCAACAACGAGTGAAACGTAAGTCATCGATGGAGAAGAAATGAGACTCAGAAGGGTGGTGTCTTGGATTCTTGGTTTCAGCTCGTACTCGAAACAGCGCTAGCACAGGGCGACGAAAGAAATCAACAGAGGTTATGTGCCGAGCATGGCACGATCATGACAGAAGCATCATAGTCCACAAGGAACGATTCCGGAAATCCTCAAGAACGAGTGAAACGTAAGTCATCGATGGAGAAGAAATGAAACTCCGAAGGGTGGTGTCTTGGATTCTTGGTTTCAGATCGTGCTCGATACAGCGCTAGCACAGGGCGACGAAAGAACTCAACAGAGGTTATGTGCCGAGCATGGCACGATCCTGACAGAAGCATCATAGTCCACAGGGAACGATTCCGGAAATCCTCAAGAACGAGTGAAACGTAAGTCATCGATGGAGAAGAAATGAAACTCAGAAGGGTGGTTTCTTGGATTCTTGGTTTCAGATCGTACTCGAAACAGCGCTAGCACAGGGCGACGAAAGAACTCAACAGAGGTTATGTGCCGAGCTTGGCACGATCCTGACAGAACCATCATAGTCCACAGGGAACGATTCCGGAAATCCTCAAGAACGAGTGAAACGTAAGTCATCGATGGAGAAGAAATGAAACTCAGAAGGGTGGTTTCTTGGATTCTTGGTTTCAGATCGTACTAGGAACAGCGCTAGCACAGGGCGACGAAAGAACTCAACAGAGGTGATGTGCAGAGCATGGCACGATCCTTACAGAAGGATCATGGTTCACAGGGAACGATTCCGGAAATCCTCAAGAACGAGTGAAACGTAAGTCATCGATGCAGAAGAAATGAAACTCAGAAGGGTGGTGTCTGGGATTCTTGGTTTCAGATTGTACTCGAAACAGCGCTAGCACAGGGCGACGAAAGAACTCAACAGAGGTTATGTGCCGAACATGGCACGATCCTGACAGAAGCATCATAGTCCACAGGGAACGATTCCGGAAATCCTCAAGAACGAGTGAAACGTAAGTCATCGATGGAGAAGAAATGAAACTCAGAAGGGTGGTGTCTTGGATTCTTGGTTTCAGATCGTACTCGGAACAGCGCTAGCACAGGGCGACGAAAGAACTCAACAGAGGTTATGTGCCGAGCATGGCACGATCCTGACAGAAGCATCATAGTCCACAGGGAACGATTCCGGAAATCCTCAAGAACGAGTGAAACGTAAGTCATCGATGGAGAAGAAATGAAACTCAGAAGGGTGGTTTCTTGGATTCTTGGTTTCAGATCGTACTAGGAACAGCGCTAGCACAGGGCGACGAAAGAACTCAACAGAGGTTATGTGCAGAGCATGGCACGATCCTTACAGAAGGATCATAGTTCACAGGGAACGATTCCGGAAATCCTCAAGAACGAGTGAAACGTAAGTCATCGATGGAGAAGAAATGAAACTCAGAAGGGTGGTGTCTTGGATTCTTGGTTTGAGATCGTACTCGAAACAGCGCTAGCACAGGGCGACGAAGGAACTCAACAGAGGTTATGTGCCGAGCATGGCACGATCCTGAGAGAAGCATCATAGTCCACAGGGAACGATTCCGGAAATCCTCAACAACGAGTGAAACGTAAGTCATCGATGGAGAAGAAATGAGACTCAGAAGGGTGGTGTCTTGGATTCTTGGTTTCAGCTCGTACTCGAAACAGCGCTAGCACAGGGCGACGAAAGAAATCAACGGAGGTTATGTGCCGAGCATGGCACGATCATGACAGAAGCATCATAGTCCACAAGGAACGATTCCGGAAATCCTCAAGAACGAGTGAAGCGGAAGCATCGATGGAGAAGAAATGAACCTCAGAAGTGTGCAGTCTTGCACTGTTGGTTTCAGATCGTACTCGAAACAGCGCTAGCACAGGACGACGAAATAACTCAACAGAGGTTATGTGCCGAGCATGGCACGATCCTTACAGAAGCATCATAGTCCACAGAGAACGATTCCGGAAATCCTCAAGAACGAGTGAAACGTAAGTCATCGATGGAGAAGAAATGAAACTCAGAAGGGTGGTGTCTTGCATTCTTGGTTTCAGATCGTACTCGAAACAGCGCTAGCACAGGGCGACGAAAGAACTCAACAGAGGTTATGTGCCGAGCATGGCACGATCCTGACAGAAGCATCATAGTCCACAGGGAACGATTCCGGAAATCCTCAAGAACGAGTGAAACGTAAGTCATCGATGGAGAAGAAATGAAACTCAGAAGGGTGGTGTCTTGGATTCTTGGTTTCAGATCGTACTCGAAACAGCGCTAGCACAGGGCGACGACAGAACTCAACAGAGGTTATGTGCCGAGCATGGCACGATCCTGACAGAAGCATCATAGTCCACAGGGAACGATTCCGGAAATCCTCAAGAACGAGTGAAACGTAAGTCATGGATGAAGAATAAATGAAACTCAGAAGGGTGGTGTCTTGGATTCTTGGTTTCAGCTCGTACTCGAAACAGCGCTAGCACAGGGCGACGAAAGAACTCAACAGAGGTTATGTGCAGAGCATGGCACGATCCTGAGAGAAGCATCATAGTCCACAGGGAACGATTCCGGAAATCCTCAACAACGAGTGAAACGTAAGTCATCGATGGAGAAGAAATGAGACTCAGAAGGGTGGTGTCTTGGATTCTTGGTTTCAGCTCGTACTCGAAACAGCGCTAGCACAGGGCGACGAAAGAAATCAACGGAGGTTATGTGCCGAGCATGGCACGATCATGACAGAAGCATCATAGTCCACAAGGAACGATTCCGGAAATCCTCAAGAACGAGTAAAACGTAAGTCATCGATGGAGAAGAAATGAAACTCAGAAGGGTGGTGTCTTGGATTCTTGGTTTGAGATCGTACTCGAAACAGCGCTAGCACAGGGCGACGAAAGAACTCAACAGAGGTTATGTGCCGAGCATGGCACGATCCTGACAGAAGCATCATAGTCCACAGGGAAGGATTCCGGAAATCCTCAAGAACGAGTGAAACGTAAGTCATCGATGGAGAAGAAATGAAACTCAGAAGGGTGGTTTCTTGGATTCTTGGTTTCAGATCGTACTAGGAACAGCGCTAGCACAGGGCGACGAAAGAACTCAACAGAGGTTATGTGCAGAGCATGGCACGATCCTTACAGAAGGATCATAGTTCACAGGGAACGATTCCGGAAATCCTCAAGAACGAGTGAAACGTAAGTCATCGATGGAGAAGAAATGAAACTCAGAAGGGTGGTGTCTTGGATTCTTGGTTTGAGATCGTACTCGAAACAGCGCTAGCACAGGGCGACGAAGGAACTCAACAAAGGTTATGTGCCGAGCATGGCACGATCCTGACAGAAGCATCATAGTCCACAGGGAACGATTCCGGAAATCCTCAAGAACGAGTGAAACGTAAGTCATGGATGGAGAAGAAATGAAACTCAGAAGGGTGGTGTCTTGGATTCTTGGTTTCAGCTCGTACTCGAAACAGCGCTAGCACAGGGCGACGAAAGAACTCAACAGAGGTTATGTGCAGAGCATGGCACGATCCTGAGAGAAGCATCATAGTCCACAGGGAACGATTCCGGAAATCCTCAACAACGAGTGAAACGTAAGTCATCGATGGAGAAGAAATGAGACTCAGAAGGGTGGTGTCTTGGATTCTTGGTTTCAGCTCGTACTCGAAACAGCGCTAGCACAGGGCGACGAAAGAAATGAACAGAGGTTATGTGCCGAGCATGGCACGATCATGACAGAAGCATCATAGTCCACAAGGAACGATTCCGGAAATCCTCAAGAACGAGTGAAACGTAAGTCATCGATGGAGAAGAAATGAAACTCCGAAGGGTGGTGTCTTGGATTCTTGGTTTCAGATCGTACTCGATACAGCGCTAGCACAGGGCGACGAAAGAACTCAACAGAGGTTATGTGCCGAGCATGGCACGATCCTGACAGAAGCATCATAGTCCACAGGGAACGATTCCGGAAATCCTCAAGAACGAGTGAAGCGGAAGCCATCGATGGAGACGAAATGAACCTCAGAAGTGTGGAGTCTTGCACTGTTGGTTTCAGATCGTACTCGAAACAGCGCTAGCACAGGGCGACGAAAGAACTCAACAGAGGTTATATGCCGAGCATGGCACGATCCTGACAGAAGCATCATAGTCCACAGGGAACGATTCCGGAAATCCTCAAGAACGAGTGAAACGTAAGTCATCGATGGAGAAGAAATGAAACTCAGAAGGGTGGTTTCTTGGATTCTTGGTTTCAGATCGTACTCGAAACAGCGCTAGCACAGGGCGACGAAAGAACTCAACAGAGGTTATGTGCCGAGCATGGCACGATCCTGACAGAACCATCATAGTCCACAGGGAACGATTCCGGAAATCCTCAAGAACGAGTGAAACGTAAGTCATCGATGGAGAAGAAATGAAACTCAGAAGGGTGGTTTCTTGGATTCTTGGTTTCAGATCGTACTAGGAACAGCGCTAGCACAGGGCGACGAAAGAACTCAACAGAGGTGATGTGCAGAGCATGGCACGATCCTTACAGAAGGATCATGGTTCACAGGGAACGATTCCGGAAATCCTCAAGAACGAGTGAAACGTAAGTCATCGATGGAGAAGAAATGAAACTCACAAGGGTGGTGTCTGGGATTCTTGGTTTCAGATTGTACTCGAAACAGCGCTAGCACAGGGCGACGAAAGAACTCAACAGAGGTTATGTGCCGAGCATGGCACGATCCTGACAGAAGCATCATAGTCCACAGGGAACGATTCCGGAAATCCTCAAGAACGAGTGAAACGTAAGTCATCGATGGAGAAGAAATGAAACTCAGAAGGGTGGTGTCTTGGATTCTTGGTTTCAGATCGTACTCGGAACAGCGCTAGCACAGGGCGACGAAAGAACTCAACAGAGGTTATGTGCCGAGCATGGCACGATCCAGACAGAAGCATCATAGTCCACAGGGAACGATTCCGGAAATCCTCAAGAACGAGTGAAACGTAAGTCATCGATGGAGAAGAAATGAAACTCAGAAGGGTGGTTTCTTGGATTCTTGGTTTCAGATCGTACTAGGAACAGCGCTAGCACAGGGCGACGAAAGAACTCAACAGAGGTTATGTGCAGAGCATGGCACGATCCTTACAGAAGGATCATAGTTCACAGGGAACGATTCCGGAAATCCTCAAGAACGAGTGAAACGTAAGTCATCGATGGAGAAGAAATGAAACTCAGAAGGGTGGTGTCTTGGATTCTTGGTTTGAGATCGTACTCGAAACAGCGCTAGCACAGGGCGACGAAGGAACTCAACAGAGGTTATGTGCCGAGCATGGCACGATCCTGACAGAAGCATCATAGTCCACAGGGAACGATTCCAGAAATCCTCAAGAACGAGTGAAGCGGAAGCATCGATGGAGAAGAAATGAACCTCAGAAGTGTGCAGTCTTGCACTGTTGGTTTCAGATCGTACTCGAAACAGCGCTAGCACAGGACGACGAAAGAACTCAACAGAGGTTATGTGCCGAGCATGGCACGATCCTGACAGAAGCATCATAGTCCACAGAGAACGATTCCGGAAATCCTCAAGAACGAGTGAAACGTAAGTCATCGATGGAGAAGAAATGAAACTCAGAAGGGTGGTGTCTTGGATTCTTGGTTTCAGATCGTACTCGAAACAGCGCTAGCACAGGGCGACGAAAGAACTCAACAGAGGTTATGTGCCGAGCATGGCCCGATCCTGACAGAAGCATCATAGTCCACAGGGAACGATTCCGGAAATCCTCAAGAACGAGTGAAACGTAAGTCATCGATGGAGAAGAAATGAAACTCAGAAGGGTGGTGTCTTGGATTCTTGGTTTCAGATCGTACTCGAAACAGCGCTAGCACAGGGCGACGACAGAACTCAACAGAGGTTATGTGCCGAGCATGGCACGATCCTGACAGAAGCATCATAGTCCACAGGGAACGATTCCGGAAATCCTCAAGAACGAGTGAAACGTAAGTCATGGATGGAGAAGAAATGAAACTCAGAAGGGTGGTGTCTTGGATTCTTGGTTTCAGCTCGTACTCGAAACAGCGCTAGCACAGGGCGACGAAAGAACTCAACAGAGGTTATGTGCAGAGCATGGCACGATCCTGAGAGAAGCATCATAGTCCACAGGGAACGATTCCGGAAATCCTCAACAACGAGTGAAACGTAAGTCATCGATGGAGAAGAAATGAGACTCAGAAGGGTGGTGTCTTGGATTCTTGGTTTCAGCTCGTACTCGAAACAGCGCTAGCACAGGGCGACGAAAGAAATCAACAGAGGTTATGTGCCGAGCATGGCACGATCATGACAGAAGCATCATAGTCCACAAGGAACGATTCCGGAAATCCTCAAGAACGAGTGAAACGTAAGTCATCGATGGAGAAGAAATGAAACTCCGAAGGATGGTGTCTTGGATTCTTGGTTTCAGATCGTACTCGATACAGCGCTAGCACAGGGCGACGAAAGAACTCAACAGAGGTTATGTGCCGAGCATGGCACGATCCTGACAGAAGCATCATAGTCCACAGGGAACGATTCCGGAAATCCTCAAGAACGAGTGAAGCGGAAGCCATCGATGGAGACGAAATGAACCTCAGAAGTGTGGAGTCTTGCACTGTTGGTTTCAGATCGTACTCGAAACAGTGCTAGCACAGGGCGACGAAAGAACTCAACAGAGGTTATGTGCCGAGCATGGCACGATCCTGACAGAAGCATCATAGTCCACAGGGAACGATTCCGGAAATCCTCAAGAACGAGTGAAACGTAAGTCATCGATGGAGAAGAAATGAAACTCAGAAGGGTGGTGTCTTGGATTCTTGGTTTCAGATCGTACTCGAAACAGCGTTAGCACAGGGCGACGAAAGAACTCAACAGAGGTTATGTGCCGAGCATGGCACGATCCTGACAGAAGCATCATAGTCCACAGGGAACGATTCCGGAAATCCTCAAGAACGAGTGAAACGTAAGTCATCGATGGAGAAGAAATGAAACTCAGAAGTGTGGTGTCTTGGATTCTTGGTTTCAGATCGTACTCGAAACAGCGCTAGCACAGGGCGACGACAGAACTCAACAGAGGTTATGTGCCGAGCATGGCACGATCCTTACAGAAGGATCATGGTTCACAGGGAACGATTCCGAAAATCCTCAAGAACGAGTGAAACGTAAGTCATCGATGGAGAAGAAATGAAACTCAGAAGGGTGGTGTCTGGGATTCTTGGTTTCAGATTGTACTCGAAACAGCGCTAGCACAGGGCGACGAAAGAACTCAACAGAGGTTATGTGCCGAGCATGGCACGATCCTGACAGAAGCATCATAGTCCACAGGGAACGATTCCGGAAATCCTCAAGAACGAGTGAAACGTAAGTCATCGATGGAGAAGAAATGAAACTCAGAAGGGTGGTGTCTTGGATTCTTGGTTTCAGATCGTACTCGGAACAGCGCTAGCACAGGGCGACGAAAGAACTCAACAGAGGTTATGTGCCGAGCATGGCACGATCCTGACAGAAGCATCATAGTCCACAGGGAACGATTCCGGAAATCCTCAAGAACGAGTGAAACGTAAGTCATCGATGGAGAAGAAATGAAACTCAGAAGGGTGGTTTCTTGGATTCTTGGTTTCAGATCGTACTAGGAACAGCGCTAGCACAGGGCGACGAAAGAACTCAACAGAGGTTATGTGCAGAGCATGGCACGATCCTTACAGAAGGATCATAGTTCAGAGGGAACGATTCCGGAAATCCTCAAGAACGAGTGAAACGTAAGTCATCGATGGAGAATAAATGAAACTCAGAAGGGTGGTGTCTTGGATTCTTGGTTTGAGATCGTACTCGAAACAGCGCTAGCACAGGGCGACGAAGGAACTCAACAGAGGTTATGTGCCGAGCATGGCACGATCCTGACAGAAGCATCATAGTCCACAGGGAACGATTCCGGAAATCCTCAAGAACGAGTGAAGCGGAAGCATCGATGGAGAAGAAATGAACCTCAGAAGTGTGCAGTCTTGCACTGTTGGTTTCATATCGTACTCGAAACAGCGCTAGCACAGGACGACGAAAGAACTCAACAGAGGTTATGTGCCGAGCATGGCACGATCCTGACAGAAGCATCATAGTCCACAGAGAACGATTCCGGAAATCCTCAAGAACGAGTGAAACGTAAGTCATCGATGGAGAAGAAATGAAACTCAGAAGGGTGGTGTCTTGGATTCTTGGTTTCAGATCGTACTCGAAACAGCGCTAGCACAGGGCGACGAAAGAACTCAACAGAGGTTATGTGCCGAGCATGGCACGATCCTGACAGAAGCATCATAGTCCACAGGGAACGATTCCGGAAATCCTCAAGAACGAGTGAAACGTAAGTCATGAATTGAGAAGAAATGAAACTCAGAAGGGTGGTGTCTTGGATTCTTGGTTTCAGCTCGTACTCGAAACAGCGCTAGCACAGGGCGACGAAAGAACTCAACAGAGGTTATGCGCAGAGCATGGCACGATCCTTACAGAAGGATCATAGTTCACAGGGAACGATTCCGGAAATCCTCAAGAACGAGTAAAACGTAAGTCATCGATGGAGAAGAAATGAAACTCAGAAGGGTGGTGTCTTGGATTCTTGGTTTGAGATCGTACTCGAAACAGCGCTAGCACAGGGCGACGAAAGAACTCAACAGAGGTTATGTGCCGAGCATGGCACGATCCTGACAGAAGCATCATAGTCCACAGGGAACGATTCCGGAAATCCTCAAGAACGAGTGAAACGTAAGTCATCGATGGAGAAGAAATGAAACTCAGAAGGGTGGTTTCTTGGATTCTTGGTTTCAGATCGTACTCGAAACAGCGCTAGCACAGGGCGACGAAAGAACTCAACAGAGGTTATGTGCCGAGCATGGCACGATCCTGACAGAACCATCATAGTCCACAGGGAACGATTCCGGAAATCCTCAAGAACGAGTGAAACGTAAGTCATCGATGGAGAAGAATCGAAACTCAGAAGGGTGGTTTCTTGGATTCTTGGTTTCAGATCGTACTAGGAACAGCGCTAGCACAGGGCGACGAAAGAACTCAACAGAGGTGATGTGCAGAGCATGGCACGATCCTTACAGGGAACGATTCCGGAAATCCTCAAGAACGAGTGAAACGTAAGTCATCGATGGAGAAGAAATGAAACTCAGAAGGGTGGTGTCTGGGATTCTTGGTTTCAGATTGTACTCGAAACAGCGCTAGCACAGGGCGACGAAAGAACTCAACAGAGGTTATGTGCCGAGCATGGCACGATCCTGACAGAAGCATCATAGTCCACAGGGAACGATTCCGGAAATCCTCAAGAACGAGTGAAACGTAAGTCATCGATGGAGAAGAAATGAAACTCAGAAGGGTGGTGTCTTGGATTCTTGGTTTCAGATCGTACTCGGAACAGCGCTAGCACAGGGCGACGAAAGAACTCAACAGAGGTTATGTGCCGAGCATGGCACGATCCTGACAGAAGCATCATAGTCCACAGGGAACGATTCCGGAAATCCTCAAGAACGAGTGAAACGTAAGTCATCGATGGAGAAGAAATGAAACTCAGAAGGGTGGTTTCTTGGATTCTTGGTTTCAGATCGTACTAAGAACAGCGCTAGCACAGGGCGACGAAAGAACTCAACAGAGGTTATGTGCAGAGCATGGCACGATCCTTACAGAAGGATCATAGTTCACAGGGAACGATTCCGGAAATCCTCAAGAACGAGTGAAACGTAAGTCATCGATGGAGAAGAAATGAAACTCAGAAGGGTGGTGTCTTGGATTCTTGGTTTGAGATCGTACTCGAAACAGCCATTGCGCCAGCATGGCTAACACGCATCTGTTCTTCGCACCCCAGGCGTTCCTGTCCCTGGCTGCGTGTTGCCTGCTTGCTTCGCAGCCAGTCACACTTCATGAAGCTGGCTGTCTACCCGATGCCGATGCGACCGATCGCTGTTGCCACGCATGCGCCTACATCGCGGAACAATCTCCTGTCATCGTACCAGATATCAGGCTCTTCGCTACCACAGCGACACCGCAGCAGCCTGAACACTTAAAGGCCCTGCAGCCCGTCACCATCTTCAGTGGGCAAGGGAGCAGCCATTGCGCCAGCATGGCTAACACGCATCTGTTCTTCGCACCCCAGGCGTTCCTGTCCCTGGCGACGTGTTGCCTGCTTGCTTCGCAGCCAGTCACACTTCATGAAGCTGGCTGTCTACCCGATGCCGATGCGACCGATCGCTGTTGCCACGCATGCGCCTACATCGCGGAACAATCTCCTGTCATCGTACCAGATATCAGGCTCTTCGCTACCACAGCGACACCGCAGCAGCCTGAACACTTAAAGGCCCTGCAGCCCGTCACCATCTTCAGTGGGCAAGGGAGCAGCCATTGCGCCAGCATGGCTAACACGCATCTGTTCTTCGCACCCCAGGTGTGTAACCGGCACTCTCTTTTCGCTAAGAAAAACGATAACAGATTCCTTATTTCGCTCCCTTGCCCAAGGGTGATCTGTGCTGTTGCCCGCGATTGCTTTGACTCTGCATATCTGTTGCTATGCTGCGGCGACGTCGAGTCCAACCCTGGTCCCAACACACGTACCGCCTCTGCCTCTAATGATCCGGAACACGATTCTCAGCAAATGAATGAGATAATTAAATTACTTAAAGGCATTGACAAAAAAACGTCTGAACTCACGACTGGCCAAACTAAACTGAGTGCAGACGTTAACACAATCAAATCAAGCCAGGCAGTCCTCGAAACTAAGTTGCTTGACGTGTTCAACCGTTTGGAACTGATTGAAAGCAGATGCAAAACTCTGGAAACCCTAGAACTCGACGTCGCCGCAACTCAAGATACTGTCGAACAGCTGACTTCGCGACAGTATGAATTACAGGCTCGTATAGATGACCTTGAAGACCGTTCACGACGGAACAATTTAATCTTACGCGGTATACCCGACGCACGTGAAACCTGGGAACAGACTGAACAAAAAATTATCACTGCATTTTCAACTTCTTTAGGCACTGATTTTGATCAACCGGTCATTGAGCGCGCCCACAGGATAGGTACGTTTTCACATCAGAAATGTCGGCCTGTAGTTATCCGGTTCGGCTCATTTAAAGACCGTGGCAGAATACTAGCATGTCGAGCTAAACTTAAAACTAACAACATTTCTGTATCAGAGGATTTTTCGCCAGCAACCCGTAACGCGCGCCAGCAACTTACTAATTTCGCTAAAAGCCTGCCTCAGTCGCCAAAGTTCCAGCTTCGTTACAACAAACTCTACGTTAACAATAAGTGCTACATGTACGACAGCGTGACAAACAACATCGAACTGATAAAGGAATTTCCCACCGAAATACCTGAAGAGGACACACCGCGGTCGCCTTCATCAAATGCCCAAAACACCGAAAACGCCCTGTAGCATCACGAGAGGGGACGTGGGCAGTCGTCGCCTTCACCACGCACATCTGTTCTTTTCGCTAACGTAAGAAGTATCGTAAACAAACGTGACGCATTTCATTCCGTAGCTGACACGTGTAACGCAGGTATTATTGCACTTACTGAAACATGGCTTCATTCTAACATTCGTAACACCAAAATTTTCCACAACTCATCCCGATACACTTTTTATCGCTGCGACCGCACGTCACGTCAGGGTGGTGGCGTATTACTTGCCATTTGTAAAACACTCCGGTCTTACGCTATTAACATCACAACAGATCTCGAGATTGTCTGGGCATGCGTGGAACTTGGACACTCAAAAATTGTTTGCGGGGTATGCTACCGTCCTCCCAGTCACTCTGCTAACTTCCTCGATGATCTGCACGATGCCATAAACGCTGTTTGCACACGACACCCCCTGGCGCCTGTTTTCTTACTTGGCGACTTCAATCTTCCCAACATATCTTGGTCTTTTGATACCCCAGTTCAGAACCCTTCTTCTAACTTAAGCACCGATTTCTTAAACCTTTGTTCCACTTTTTCCTTTTCCCAACTAGTCTCTCAACCGACAAGAATTACTAATACCACTTCAAACACGCTGGACTTAATACTGACTACCCATCCCGATATGGCCTCAGAAATCACTTACTTATCTGGTCTCAGCGACCATCTATCGCTCTCATTTGACATTTGCATCGTTACTCCCCCAGCTGAGAAGATTTCTAAACACATCCGCGATTATAAAAAAGCTGATTTTCAGGCCATTAACAGGGAACTCGCCGAATTTCTCGATTATTATTGCAACGGGTTTGATGACCGCTCTGTCGATACTAACTGGAATCTATTCGTTACCAAAGTTAAAGAACTAACAGATACATACATACCATTACGGACAATCTGCTCCCACTCGAGAGCCCCGTGGTACAACTCCTATCTTAAACGACTGTCCAATCGAAAAAAACGTTTTTACAGAGTTGCGAAAAGGTCTGGTAGTAACGCAAAATGGGAGGCGTACCGCGAAGCTAATGACATTTACGTAACTGCACTTAAAAGCTCAAAAAATAATTTTCTTCACAATACACTTCCTAGCATTCTTTCCACTGATCCTAAAAAGTTCTGGCGCATTGTCAACCCCAGCCACAGCGATACCATTAACTTATTAGACGAGAACGGCCTTGCCATCCCAGATACAGAATGCCCAGCGGTACTGAACTCCACATTCTGTAATAACTTTGTTCATTGTACTAACACCATTTTTCCACAAGCGCAGACTTACAACTACATAACTATGGATCCCATTTGCATCGAAGCTTGCGGTATTGAGAAGATTATTGAATCCCTTAAACCATGCTCCAGTCCAGGTGCTGACTTAATCAACGCGAAATTTCTTAAGGGTTCTCAAACTTACTGTTCATTGCTGCTTTGCAAGATATTTCAACAGTCCCTCGACACCGGTGCTCTGCCTGCTGACTGGACGGTCGGGAAGGTGGTCCCAATCCATAAATCAGGTAACAAGAATTCACCCCTTAACTACCGCCCCATATCTTTGACAAGTATTCGATGTAAAGTATTGGAGCACATATTATACACAGGTATCGCGAACTTCCTGGAGTCAAATTGATTTTTTACAGACATGCAGCACGGTTTTCGTAAGCGACTTTGCGAAACTCAGTTAGCATCATTTACGCATAAACTTAATCTCATCCTTGATCGCCGCTCAACAGCTGACTGCGTCTTCCTCGACTTCGCAAAAGCCTTCGAAAAGGTATGCCACAAATTACTACTTTTTAAGCTAAGCAAACTAAACCTTGATCCGAGGCTTTTTTCCTGGCTCGAATATTTCCTTTGCAACCGCACTCAGTTCGTAACTGCTAACAATGCCACCTCTCCATCAACCCCCGTCCATTCTGGAGTGCCACAGGGATCCGTCTTAGGCCCTCTTTTATTTCTTATTTACATTAATGACCTACCTTCTTGCGTAACCTCTAACATACACTTATTCGCTGATGACTGCGTAATTTTTCGCGAAATTAACGACACTAACGACGTATGCGCTCTACAGAATGATCTATCTGCTATATCTGCATGGTGCAACTTATGGTTAATGCAACTTAATTCTTCTAAATGCAAAGTTTTACGTGTCTCCCGCACATCATCTACCACAGGTGCATATTGTCTAAATAACACCATACTGGAGGCCGTCACGTCATATCGCTACCTCGGAGTTCATATATCTTCCACTCTAAATTGGTCGCTCCATATTAACGTCATAATTAACAACGCTAACAGCATGCTAGGCTACCTACGCCGGAATTTCTCCAATTCCCCTACCTCCCTAAAACTCATGTTATATAAAACCCTTGTCCGTAGTAAACTAGAATACGCATCTGCAATTTGGGACCCCAGTTACGCAAATTCAATTAATGCACTCGAGCTTGTACAAAATAACGCCTCCCGTTTCATCCTACTTAACTTCAATCGTACTGCAAGTGTCACCTCCATGAAAAATACGCTCAACCTCCCACCCTTAGCCTCCCGTCGAAAATTTTCACGGTTATGTTTATTTCATAAAATTTTTTACAACTGTCCCAATCTACGCGATGAATTGATATCTCCTCCGTCTTTCATCTCTCCACGGCTAGATCACGTTCACAAGGTCGGTATAACGTCGCACGAAACAAAAGCTTGTTCTCAGTCGTTCATTCCCCGTACATCAGCAGATTGGAACCACCTTCCCGGATCGACAGCCTGCATTCAAGACACCCTGCGCTTCCGTAACAATTTAGCTAACATTGTATACTAAGGCTCACAACAAATGTACTTATCATTCTCCATTTCCTTTGTTTATTTTAGTTTCCTTTGTTTGTTGTCTTACCTTGCACTTACATATTATGCTTACTTCTATTACTGAATTGTATAACCAGGAACATGACGCTTGTATGTTGAATTTTTGTTTTTGTTCACTTTCTGTAATTTGTAACCACTCCCCTCTGAAATGCCTTTGGCACTGAGGGTATCAATAATAAATAAATAAATAAATAAACAGAGGTTATGTGCCGAGCATGGCACGATCCTGAAAGAAGCATCATAGTCCACAGGGAACGATTCCGGAAATCCTCAAGAACGAGTGAAGCGGAAGCATCGATGGAGAAGAAATGAACCTCAGAAGTGTGCAGTCTTGCACTGTTGGTTTCAGATCGTACTCGAAACAGCGCTAGCACAGGACGACGAAAGAACTCAACAGAGGTTATGTGCCGAGCATGGCACGATCCTGACAGAAGCATCATAGTCCACAGAGAACGATTCCGGAAATCCTCAAGAACGAGTGAAACGTAAGTCATCGATGGAGAAGAAATGAAACTCAGAAGGGTGGTGTCTTGGATTCTTGGTTTCAGATCGTACTCGAAACAGCGCTAGCACAGGGCGACGAAAGAACTCAACAGAGGTTATGTGCCGAGCATGGCACGATCCTGACAGAAGCATCATAGTCCACAGGGAACGATTCCGGAAATCCTCAAGAACGAGTGAAACGTAAGTCATCGATGGAGAAGAAATGAAACTCAGAAGGGTGGTGTCTTGGATTCTTGGTTTCAGATCGTACTCGAAACAGCGCTAGCACAGGGCGACGACAGAACTCAACAGAGGTTATGTGCCGAGCATGGCACGATCCTGACAGAAGCATCATAGTCCACAGGGAACGATTCCGGAAATCCTCAAGAACGAGTGAAACGTAAGTCATGGATGGAGAAGAAATGAAACTCAGAAGGGTGGTGTCTTGGATTCTTGGTTTCAGCTCGTACTCGAAACAGCGCTAGCACAGGGCGACGAAAGAACTCAACAGAGGTTATGTGCAGAGCATGGCACGATCCTGAGAGAAGCATCATAGTCCACAGGGAACGATTCCGGAAATCCTCAACAACGAGTGAAACGTAAGTCATCGATGGAGAAGAAATGAGACTCAGAAGGGTGGTGTCTTGGATTCTTGGTTTCAGCTCGTACTCGAAACAGCGCTAGCACAGGACGACGAAAGAAATCAACAGAGGTTATGTGCCGAGCATGGCACGATCATGACAGAAGAATCATAGTCCACAAGGAACGATTCCGGAAATCCTCAAGAACGAGTGAAACGTAAGTCATCGATGGAGAAGAAATGAAACTCCGAAGGGTGGTGTCTTGGATTCTTGGTTTCAGATCGTACTCGATACAGCGCTAGCACAGGGCGACGAAAGAACTCAACAGAGGTTATGTGCCGAGCATGGCACGATCCTGACAGAAGCATCATAGTCCACAGGGAACGATTCCGGAAATCCTCAAGAACGAGTGAAGCGGAAGCCATCGATGGAGACGAAATGAACCTCAGAAGTGTGGAGTCTTCCACTGTTGGTTTCAGATCGTACTCGAAACAGCGCTAGCACAGGGCGACGAAAGAACTCAACAGAGGTTATGTGCCGAGCATGGCACGATCCTGACAGAAGCATCATAGTCCACAGGGAACGATTCCGGAAATCCTCAAGAACGAGTGAAGCGGAAGCCATCGATGGAGAAGAAATGAACCTCACAAGTGTGGAGTCTTGCACTGTTGGTTTCAGATCGTACTCGAAACAACGCTAGCACAGGGCGACGAAAGAACTCAACAGAGGTTATGTGCCGAGCATGGCACGATCCTGACAGAAGCATCATAGTCCACAAGGAACGATTCCGGAAATCCTCAAGAACGAGTGAAGCGGAAGTCATCGATGGAGAAGAAATGAAACTCAGAAGGGTGGTGTCTTGGATTCTTGGTTTCAGATCGTACTCGGAACAGCGCTAGCACAGGGCGACGAAAGAACTCAACAGAGGTTATGTGCCGAGCATGGCACGATCCTGACAGAAGCATCATAGTCCACAGGGAACGATTCCGGAAATCCTCAAGAACGAGTGAAACGTAAGTCATCGATGGAGAAGAAATGAAACTCAGAAGGGTGGTGTCTTGGATTCTTGGTTTCAGATCGTACTCGGAACAGCGCTAGCACAGGGCGACGAAAGAACTCAACAGAGGTTATGTGCCGAGCATGGCACGATCCTGACAGAAGCATCATAGTCCACAGGGAACGATTCCGGAAATCCTCAAGAACGAGTGAAGCGTAAGTCATCGATGGAGAAGAAATGAAACTCAGAAGGGTGGTTTCTTGGATTCTTGGTTTCAGATCGTACTCGAAACAGCGCTAGCACAGGGCGACGAAAGAACTCAACAGAGGTTATGTGCCGAGCATGGCACGATCCTGACAGAACCATCATAGTCCACAGGGAACGATTCCGGAAATCCTCAAGAACGAGTGAAACGTAAGTCATCGATGGAGAAGAAATGAAACTCAGAAGGGTGGTGTCTTGGATTCTTGGTTTCAGATCGTACTCGATACAGCGCTAGCACAGGGCGACGAAAGAACTCAACAGAGGTTATGTGCCGAGCATGGCACGATCCTGACAGAAGCATCATAGTCCACAGGGAACGATTCCGGAAATCCTCAAGAACGAGTGAAGCGGAAGCCATCGATGGAGACGAAATGAACCTCAGAAGTGTGGAGTCTTGCACTGTTGGTTTCAGATCGTACTCGAAACAGCGCTAGCACAGGGCGACGAAAGAACTCAACAGAGGTTATGTGCCGAGCATGGCACGATCCTGACAGAAGCATCATAGTCCACAGGGAACGATTCCGGAAATCCTCAAGAACGAGTGAAGCGGAAGCCATCGATGGAGAAGAAATGAACCTCACAAGTGTGGAGTCTTGCACTGTTGGTTTCAGATCGTACTAGGAACAGCGCTAGCACAGGGCGACGAAAGAACTCAACAGAGGTGATGTGCAGAGCATGGCACGATCCTTACAGAAGCATCATGGTTCACAGGGAACGATTCCGGAAATCCTCAAGAACGAGTGAAACGTAAGTCATCGATGGAGAAGAAATGAAACTCAGAAGGGTGGTGTCTGGGATTCTTGGTTTCAGATTGTACTCGAAACAGCGCTAGCACAGGGCGACGAACGAACTCAACAGAGGTTATGTGCCGAGCATGGCACGATCCTGACAGAAGCATCATAGTCCACAGGGAACGATTCCGGAAATCCTCAAGAACGAGTGAAACGTAAGTCATCGATGGAGAAGAAATGAAACTCAGAAGGGTGGTGTCTTGGATTCTTGGTTTCAGATCGTACTCGGAACAGCGCTAGCACAGGGCGACGAAAGAACTCAACAGAGGTTATGTGCCGAGCATGGCACGATCCTGACAGAAGCATCATAGTCCACAGGGAACGATTCCGGAAATCCTCAAGAACGAGTGAAACGTAAGTCATCGATGGAGAAGAAATGAAACTCAGAAGGGTGGTTTCTTGGATTCTTGGTTTCAGATCGTACTAGGAACAGCGCTAGCACAGGGCGACGAAAGAACTCAACAGAGGTTATGTGCAGAGCATGGCACGATCCTTACAGAAGGATCATAGTTCACAGGGAACGATTCCGGAAATCCTCAAGAACGAGTGAAACGTAAGTCATCGATGGAGAAGAAATGAAACTCAGAAGGGTGGTGTCTTGGATTCTTGGTTTGAGATCGTACTCGAAACAGCGCTAGCACAGGGCGACGAAGGAACTCAACAGAGGTTATGTGCCGAGCATGGCACGATCCTGACAGAAGCATCATAGTCCACAGGGAACGATTCCGGAAATCCTCAAGAACGAGTGAAGCGGAAGCATCGATGGAGAAGAAATGAACCTCAGAAGTGTGCAGTCTTGCACTGTTGGTTTCAGATCGTACTCGAAACAGCGCTAGCACAGGACGACGAAAGAACTCAACAGAGGTTATGTGCCGAGCATGGCACGATCCTGACAGAAGCATCATAGTCCACAGAGAACGATTCCGGAAATCCTCAAGAACGAGTGAAACGTAAGTCATCGATGGAGAAGAAATGAAACTCAGAAGGGTGGTGTCTTGGATTCTTGGTTTCAGATCGTACTCGAAACAGCGCTAGCACAGGGCGACGAAAGAACTCAACAGAGGTTATGTGCCGAGCATGGCACGATCCTGACAGAAGCATCATAGTCCACAGGGAACGATTCCGGAAATCCTCAAGAACGAGTGAAACGTAAGTCATCGATGGAGAAGAAATGAAACTCAGAAGGGTGGTGTCTTGGATTCTTGGTTTCAGATCGTACTCGAAACAGCGCTAGCACAGGGCGACGACAGAACTCAACAGAGGTTATGTGCCGAGCATGGCACGATCCTGACAGAAGCATCATAGTCCACAGGGAACGATTCCGGAAATCCTCAAGAACGAGTGAAACGTAAGTCATGGATGGAGAAGAAATGAAACTCAGAAGGGTGGTGTCTTGGATTCTTGGTTTCAGCTCGTACTCGAAACAGCGCTAGCACAGGGCGACGAAAGAACTCAACAGAGGTTATGTGCAGAGCATGGCACGATCCTGAGAGAAGCATCATAGTCCACAGGGAACGATTCCGGAAATCCTCAACAACGAGTGAAACGTAAGTCATCGATGGAGAAGAAATGAGACTCAGAAGGGTGGTGTCTTGGATTCTTGGTTTCAGCTCGTACTCGAAACAGCGCTAGCACAGGGCGACGAAAGAAATCAACAGAGGTTATGTGCCGAGCATGGCACGATCATGACAGAAGCATCATAGTCCACAAGGAACGATTCCGGAAATCCTCAAGAACGAGTGAAACGTAAGTCATCGATGGAGAAGAAATGAAACTCCGAAGGGTGGTGTCTTGGATTCTTGGTTTCAGATCGTACTCGATATAGCGCTAGCACAGGGCGACGAAAGAACTCAACAGAGGTTATGTGCCGAGCATGGCACGATCCTGACAGAAGCATCATAGTCCACAGGGAACGATTCCGGAAATCCTCAAGAACGAGTGAAGCGGAAGCCATCGATGGAGACGAAATGAACCTCAGAAGTGTGGAGTCTTGCACTGTTGGTTTCAGATCGTACTCGAAACAGCGCTAGCACAGGGCGACGAAAGAACTCAACAGAGGTTATGTGCCGAGCATGGCACGATCCTGACAGAAGCATCATAGTCCACAGGGAACGATTCCGGAAATCCTCAAGAACGAGTGAAACGTAAGTCATCGATGGAGAAGAAATGAAACTCAGAAGGGTGGTGTCTTGGATTCTTGGTTTCAGATTGTACTCGAAACAGCGCTAGCACAGATCGACGAAAGAACTCAACAGAGGTTATGTGCCGAGCATGGCACGATCCTGACAGAAGCATCATAGTCCACAGGGAACGATTCCGGAAATCCTCAAGAACGAGTGAAACGTAAGTCATCGATGGAGAAGAAATGAAACTCAGAAGGGTGGTGTCTTGGGTTCTTGGTTTCAGATCGTACTCGAAACAGCGCTAGCATAGGGCGACGACAGAACTCAACAGAGGTTATGTGCCGAGCATGGCACGATCCTGACAGAAGCATCATAGTCCACAGGGAACGATTCCGGAAATCCTCAAGAACGAGTGAAACGTAAGTCATGGATGGAGAAGAAATGAAACTCAGAAGGGTGGTGTCTTGGATTCTTGGTTTCAGCTCGTACTCGAAACAGCGCTAGCACAGGGCGACGAAAGAACTCAACAGAGGTTATGTGCAGAGCATGGCACGATCCTTACAGAAGGATCATAGTTCACAGGGAACGATTCCGGAAATCCTCAAGAACGAGTAAAACGTAAGTCATCGATGGAGAAGAAATGAAACTCAGAAGGGTGGTGTCTTGGATTCTTGGTTTGAGATCGTACTCGAAACAGCGCTAGCACAGGGCGACGAAAGAACTCAACAGAGGTTATGTGCCGAGCATGGCACGATCCTGACAGAAGCATCATAGTCCACAGGGAACGATTCCGGAAATCCTCAAGAACGAGTGAAGCGTAAGTCATCGATGGAGAAGAAATGAAACTCAGAAGGGTGGTTTCTTGGATTCTTGGTTTCAGATCGTACTCGAAACAGCGCTAGCACAGGGCGACGAAAGAACTCAACAGAGGTTATGTGCCGAGCATGGCACGATCCTGACAGAACCATCATAGTCCACAGGGAACGATTCCGGAAATCCTCAAGAACGAGTGAAACGTAAGTCATCGATGGAGAAGAAATGAAACTCAGAAGGGTGGTGTCTTGGATTCTTGGTTTCAGATCGTACTCGATACAGCGCTAGCACAGGGCGACGAAAGAACTCAACAGAGGTTATGTGCCGAGCATGGCACGATCCTGACAGAAGCATCATAGTCCACAGGGAACGATTCCGGAAATCCTCAAGAACGAGTGAAGCGGAAGCCATCGATGGAGACGAAATGAACCTCAGAAGTGTGGAGTCTTGCACTGTTGGTTTCAGATCGTACTCGAAACAGCGCTAGCACAGGGCGACGAAAGAACTCAACAGAGGTTATGTGCCGAGCATGGCACGATCCTGACAGAAGCATCATAGTCCACAGGGAACGATTCCGGAAATCCTCAAGAACGAGTGAAGCGGAAGCCATCGATGGAGAAGAAATGAACCTCACAAGTGTGGAGTCTTGCACTGTTGGTTTCAGATCGTACTAGGAACAGCGCTAGCACAGGGCGACGAAAGAACTCAACAGAGGTGATGTGCAGAGCATGGCACGATCCTTACAGAAGCATCATGGTTCACAGGGAACGATTCCGGAAATCCTCAAGAACGAGTGAAACGTAAGTCATCGATGGAGAAGAAATGAAACTCAGAAGGGTGGTGTCTGGGATTCTTGGTTTCAGATTGTACTCGAAACAGCGCTAGCACAGGGCGACGAACGAACTCAACAGAGGTTATGTGCCGAGCATGGCACGATCCTTACAGAAGGATCATAGTTCACAGGGAACGATTCCGGAAATCCTCAAGAACGAGTGAAACGTAAGTCATCGATGGAGAAGAAATAAAACTCAGAAGGGTGGTGTCTTGGATTCTTGGTTTGAGATCGTACTCGAAACAGCGCTAGCACAGGGCGACGAAGGAACTCAACAGAGGTTATGTGCCGAGCATGGCACGATCCTGACAGAAGCATCATAGTCCACAGGGAACGATTCCGGAAATCCTCAAGAACGAGTGAAGCGGAAGCATCGATGGAGAAGAAATGAACCTCAGAAGTGTGCAGTCTTGCACTGTTGGTTTCAGATCGTACTCGAAACAGCGCTAGCACAGGACGACGAAAGAACTCAACAGAGGTTATGTGCCGAGCATGGCACGATCCTGACAGAAGCATCATAGTCCACAGGGAACGATTCCGGAAATCCTCAAGAACGAGTGAAACGTAAGTCATCGATGGAGAAGAAATGAAACTCAGAAGGGTGGTGTCTTGGATTCTTGGTTTCAGATCGTACTCGGAACAGCGCTAGCACAGGGCGACGAAAGAACTCAACAGAGGTTATGTGCCGAGCATGGCACGATCCTGACAGAAGCATCATAGTCCACAGGGAACGATTCCGGAAATCCTCAAGAACGAGTGAAACGTAAGTCATCGATGGAGAAGAAATGAAACTCAGAAGGGTGGTTTCTTGGATTCTTGGTTTCAGATCGTACTAGGAACAGCGCTAGCACAGGGCGACGAAAGAACTCAACAGAGGTTATGTGCAGAGCATGGCACGATCCTTACAGAAGGATCATAGTTCACAGGGAACGATTCCGGAAATCCTCAAGAACGAGTGAAACGTAAGTCATCGATGGAGAAGAAATGAAACTCAGAAGGGTGGTGTCTTGGATTCTTGGTTTGAGATCGTACTCGAAACAGCGCTAGCACAGGGCGACGAAGGAACTCAACAGAGGTTATGTGCCGAGCATGGCACGATCCTGACAGAAGCATCATAGTCCACAGGGAACGATTCCGGAAATCCTCAAGAACGAGTGAAGCGGAAGCATCGATGGAGAAGAAATGAACCTCAGAAGTGTGCAGTCTTGCACTGTTGGTTTCAGATCGTACTCGAAACAGCGCTAGCACAGGACGACGAAAGAACTCAACAGAGGTTATGTGCCGAGCATGGCACGATCCTGACAGAAGCATCATAGTCCACAGAGAACGATTCCGGAAATCCTCAAGAACGAGTGAAACGTAAGTCATCGATGGAGAAGAAATGAAACTCAGAAGGGTGGTGTCTTGGATTCTTGGTTTCAGATCGTACTCGAAACAGCGCTAGCACAGGGCGACGAAAGAACTCAACAGAGGTTATGTGCCGAGCATGGCACGATCCTGACAGAAGCATCATAGTCCACAGGGAACGATTCCGGAAATCCTCAAGAACGAGTGAAACGTAAGTCATCGATGGAGAAGAAATGAAACTCAGAAGGGTGGTGTCTTGGATTCTTGGTTTCAGATCGTACTCGAAACAGCGCTAGCACAGGGCGACGACAGAACTCAACAGAGGTTATGTGCCGAGCATGGCACGATCCTGACAGAAGCATCATAGTCCACAGGGAACGATTCCGGAAATCCTCAAGAACGAGTGAAACGTAAGTCATGGATGGAGAAGAAATGAAACTCAGAAGGGTGGTGTCTTGGATTCTTGGTTTCAGCTCGTACTCGAAACAGCGCTAGCACAGGGCGACGAAAGAACTCAACAGAGGTTATGTGCAGAGCATGGCACGATCCTGATAGAAGGATCATAGTCCACAGGGAACGATTCCGGAAATCCTCAAGAACGAGTGAAACGTAAGTCATCGATGGAGAAGAAATGAAACTCAGAAGGGTGGTGTCTTGCACTGTTGGTTTCAGATCGTACTCGAAACAGCGCTAGCACAGGGCGACGAAAGAAATCAACAGAGGTTATGTGCCGAGCATGGCACGATCCTGACAGAAGCATCATAGTCCACAGGGAACGATTCCGGAAATCCTCAAGAACGAGTGAAACGTATGTCATCGATGGAGAAGAAATGAAACTCAGAAGGGTGGTTTCTTGGATTCTTGGTTTCAGATCGTACTAGGAACAGCGCTAGCACAGGGCGACGAAAGAACTCAACAGAGGTTATGTGCAGAGCATGGCACGATCCTTACAGAAGGATCATAGTTCACAGGGAACGATTCCGGAAATCCTCAAGAACGAGTGAAACGTAAGTCATCGATGGAGAAGAAATGAAACTCAGAAGGGTGGTGTCTTGGATTCTTGGTTTCAGCTCGTACTCGAAACAGCGCTAGCACAGGGCGACGAAAGAAATCAACAGAGGTTATGTGCCGAGCATGGCACGATCATGACAGAAGCATCATAGTCCACAAGGAACGATTCCGGAAATCCTCAAGAACGAGTGAAACGGAAGTCATCGATGGAGAAGAAATGAAACTCCGAAGGGTGGTGTCTTGGATTCTTGGTTTCAGATCGTACTCGATACAGCGCTAGCACAGGGCGACGAAAGAACTCAACAGAGGTTATGTGCCGAGCATGGCACGATCCTGACAGAAGCATCATAGTCCACAGGGAACGATTCCGGAAATCCTCAAGAACGAGTGAAACGTATGTCATCGATGGAGAAGAAATGAAACTCAGAAGGGTGGTGTCTTGGATTCTTGGTTTGAGATCGTACTCGAAACAGCGCTAGCACAGGGCGACGAAAGAACTCAACAGAGGTTATGTGCCGAGCATGGCACGATCCTGACAGAAGCATCATAGTCCACAGGGAACGATTCCGGAAATCCTCAAGAACGAGTGAAACGTAAGTCATCGATGGAGAAGAAATGAAACTCAGAAGGGTGGTTTCTTGGATTCTTGGTTTCAGATCGTACTAGGAACAGCGCTAGCACAGGGCGACGAAAGAACTCAACAGAGGTTATGTGCAGAGCATGGCACGATCCTTACAGAAGGATCATAGTTCACAGGGAACGATTCCGGAAATCCTCAAGAACGAGTGAAACGTAAGTCATCGATGGAGAAGAAATGAAACTCAGAAGGGTGGTGTCTTGGATTCTTGGTTTGAGATCGTACTCGAAACAGCGCTAGCACAGGGCGACGAAGGAACTCAACAGAGGTTATGTGCCGAGCACAGCACGATCCTGACAGAAGCATCATAGTCCACAGGGAGCGATTCCAGAAATCCTCAAGAACGAGTGAAACGTAAGTCATGGATGGAGAAGAAATGAAACTCAGAAGGGTGGTGTCTTGGATTCTTGGTTTCAGATCGTACTCGAAACAGCGCTAGCACAGGGCGACGAAAGAACTCAACAGAGGTTATGTGCAGAGCATGGCACGATCCTGAGAGAAGCATCATAGTCCACAGGGAACGATTCCGGAAATCCTCAAGAACGAGTGAAACGTAAGTCATCGATGGAGAAGAAATGAAACTCAGAAGGGTGGTTTCTTGGATTCTTGGTTTCAGATCGTACTAGGAACAGCGCTAGCACAGGGCGACGAAAGAACTCAACAGAGGTTATGTGCAGAGCACGGCACGATCCTTACAGAAGGATCATAGTTCACAGAGAACGATTCCGGAAATCCTCAAGAACGAGTGAAACGTAAGTCATCGATGGAGAAGAAATGAAACTCAGAAGGGCGGTGTCTTGGATTCTTGGTTTGAGATCGTACTCGAAACAGCGCTAGCACAGGGCGACGAAGGAACTCAACAGAGGTTATGTGCCGAGCATGGCACGATCCTGACAGAAGCATCATAGTCCACAGGGAACGATTCCGGAAATCCTCAAGAACGAGTGAAGCGGAAGCCATCGATGGAGAAGAAATGAACCTCAGAAGTGTGCAGTCTTGCACTGTTGGTTTCAGATCGTACTCGAAACAGCGCTAGCACAGGGCGACGAAAGAACTCAACAGAGGTTATGTGCCGAGCATGGCACGATCCTGACAGAAGCATCATAGTCCACAGGGAACGATTCCGGAAATCCTCAAGAACGAGTGAAACGTAAGTCATCGATGGAGAAGAAATGAAACTCAGAAGGGTGGTGTCTTGGATTCTTGGTTTCAGATCGTACTCGAAACAGCGCTAGCACAGGGCGACGACAGAACTCAACAGAGGTTATGTGCCGAGCATGGCACGATCCTGAGAGAAGCATCATAGTCCACAGGGAACGATTCCGGAAATCCTCAACAACGAGTGAAACGTAAGTCATCGATGGAGAAGAAATGAGACAAAGGGTGGTGTCTTGGATTCTTGGTTTCAGCTCGTACTCGAAACAGCGCTAGCACAGGGCGACGAAAGAAATCAACAGAGGTTATGTGCCGAGCATGGCACGATCATGACAGAAGCATCATAGTCCACAAGGAACGATTCCGGAAATCCTCAAGAACGAGTGAAACGTAAGTCATCGATGGAGAAGAAATGAAACTCCGAAGGGTGGTGTCTTGGATTCTTGGTTTCAGATCGTACTCGATACAGCGCTAGCACAGGGCGACGAAAGAACTCAACAGAGGTTATGTGCCGAGCATGGCACGATCCTGACAGAAGCATCATAGTCCACAGGGAACGATTCCGGAAATCCTCAAGAACGAGTGAAACGTAAGTCATGGATGGAGAAGAAATGAAACTCAGAAGGGTGGTGTCTTGGATTCTTGGTTTCAGATCGTACTCGAAACAGCGCTAGCACAGGGCGACGAAAGAACTCAACAGAGGTTATGTGCAGAGCATGGCACGATCCTGAGAGAAGCATCATAGTCCACAGGGACCGATTCCGGAAATCCTCAACAACGAGTGAAACGTAAGTCATCGATGGAGAAGAAATGAGACTCAGAAGGGTGGTGTCTTGGATTCTTGGTTTCAGCTCGTACTCGAAACAGCGCTAGCACAGGGCGACGAAAGAAATCAACAGAGGTTATGTGCCGAGCATGGCACGATCATGACAGAAGCATCATAGTCCACAAGGAACGATTCCGGAAATCCTCAAGAACGAGTGAAACGTAAGTCATCGATGGAGAAGAAATGAAACTCCGAAGGGTGGTGTCTTGGATTCTTGGTTTCAGATCGTACTCGATACAGCGCTAGCACAGGGCGACGAAAGAACTCAACAGAGGTTATGTGCCGAGCATGGCACGATCCTGACAGAAGCATCATAGTCCACAGGGAACGATTCCGGAAATCCTCAAGAACGAGTGAAGCGGAAGCCATCGATGGAGACGAAATGAACCTCAGAAGTGTGGAGTCTTGCACTGTTGGTTTCAGATCGTACTCGAAACAGCGCTAGCACAGGGCGACGAAAGAACTCAACAGAGGTTATGTGCCGAGCATGGCACGATCCTGACAGAAGAATCATAGTCCACAGGGAACGATTCCGGAAATCCTCAAGAACGAGTGAAGCGGAAGCCATCGATGGAGAAGAAATGAAGCTCACAAGTGTGGAGTCTTGCACTGTTGGCTTCAGATCGTACTCGAAACAACGCTAGCACAGGGCGACGAAAGAACTCAACAGAGGTTATGTGCCGAGCATGGCACGATCCTGACAGAAGCATCATAGTCCACAAGGAACGATTCCGGAAATCCTCAAGAACGAGTGAAGCGGAAGTCATCGATGGAGAAGAAATGAAACTCAGAAGGGTGGTGTCTTGGATTCCTGGTTTCAGATCGTACTCGGAACAGCGCTAGCACAGGGCGACGAAAGAACTCAACAGAGGTTATGTGCCGAGCATGGCACGATCCTGATAGAAGGATCATAGTCCACAGGGAACGATTCCGGAAATCCTCAACAACGAGTGAAACGTAAGTCATCGATGGAGAAGAAATGAAACTCAGAAGGGTGGTGTCTTGCACTGTTGGTTTCAGATCGTACTCGAAACAGCGCTAGCACAGGGCGACGAAAGAACTCAACAGAGGTTATGTGCCGAGCATGGCACGATCCTGACAGAAGCATCATAGTCCACAGGGAACGATTCCGGAAATCCTCAAGAACGAGTGAAACGTAAGTCATCGATGGAGAAGAAATGAGACTCAGAAGGGTGGTGTCTTGGATTCTTGGTTTCAGCTCGTACTCGAAACAGCGCTAGCACAGGGCGACGAAAGAAATCAACAGAGGTTATGTGCCGAGCATGGCACGATCATGACAGAAGCATCATAGTCCACAAGGAACGATTCCGGAAATCCTCAAGAACGAGTGAAACGTAAGTCATCGATGGAGAAGAAATGAAACTCCGAAGGGTAGTGTCTTGGATTCTTGGTTTCAGATCGTACTCGATACAGCGCTAGCACAGGGCGACGAAAGAACTCAACAGAGGTTATGTGCCGAGCATGGCACGATCCTGACAGAAGCATCATAGTCCACAGGGAACGATTCCGGAAATCCTCAAGAACGAGTGAAACGTAAGTCATGGATGGAGAAGAAATGAAACTCAGAAGGGTGGTGTCTTGGATTCTTGGTTTCAGATCGTACTCGAAACAGCGCTAGCACAGGGCGACGAAAGAACTCAACAGAGGTTATGTGCAGAGCATGGCACGATCCTGAGAGAAGCATCATAGTCCACAGGGAACGATTCCGGAAATCCTCAACAACGAGTGAAACGTAAGTCATCGATGGAGAAGAAATGAGACTCAGAAGGGTGGTGTCTTGGATTCTTGGTTTCAGCTCGTACTCGAAACAGCGCTAGCACAGGGCGACGAAAGAAATCAACAGAGGTTATGTGCCGAGCATGGCACGATCCTGATAGAAGGATCATAGTCCACAGGGAACGATTCCGGAAATCCTCAACAACGAGTGAAACGTAAGTCATCGATGGAGAAGAAATGAAACTCAGAAGGGTGGTGTCTTGGATTCTTGGTTTCAGATCGTACTCGGAACAGCACTAGCACTGCGACGAAAGAACTCAACAGAGGTTATGTGCCGAGCAAGGCACGATCCTGACAGAAGCATCATAGTCCACAGGGAACGATTCCGGAAATCCTCAAGAACGAGTGAAACGTAAGTCATCGATGGAGAAGAAATGAGACTCAGAAGGGTGGTGTCTTGGATTCTTGGTTTCAGCTCGTACTCGAAACAGCGCTAGCACAGGGCGACGAAAGAAATCAACAGAGGTTATGTGCCGAGCATGGCACGATCATGACAGAAGCATCATAGTCCACAAGGAACGATTCCGGAAATCCTCAAGAACGAGTGAAACGTAAGTCATCGATGGAGAAGAAATGAAACTCCGAAGGGTGGTGTCTTGGATTCTTGGTTTCAGATCGTACTCGATACAGCGCTAGCACAGGGCGACGAAAGAACTCAACAGAGGTTATGTGCCGAGCATGGCACGATCCTGACAGAAGCATCATAGTCCACAGGGAACGGTTCCGGAAATCCTCAAGAACGAGTGAAACGTAAGTCATGGATGGAGAAGAAATGAAACTCAGAAGGGTGGTGTCTTGGATTCTTGGTTTCAGATCGTACTCGAAACAGCGCTAGCACAGGGCGACGAAAGAACTCAACAGAGGTTATGTGCAGAGCATGGCACGATCCTGAGAGAAGCATCATAGTCCACAGGGAACGATTCCGGAAATCCTCAACAACGAGTGAAACGTAAGTCATCGATGGAGAAGAAATGAGACTCAGAAGGGTGGTGTCTTGGATTCTTGGTTTCAGCTCGTACTCGAAACAGCGCTAGCACAGGGCGACGAAAGAAATCAACAGAGGTTATGTGCCGAGCATGGCACGATCATGACAGAAGCATCATAGTCCACAAGGAACGATTCCGGAAATGCTCAAGAACGAGTGAAACGTAAGTCATCGATGGAGAAGAAATAAAACTCCGAAGGGTGGTGTCTTGGATTCTTGGTTTCAGATCCTACTCGATACAGCGCTAGCACAGGGCGACGAAAGAACTCAACAGAGGTTATGTGCCGAGCATGGCACGATCCTGACAGAAGCATCATAGTCCACAGGGAACGATTCCGGAAATCCTCAAGAACGAGTGAAGCGGAAGCCATCGATGGAGACGAAATGAACCTCAGAAGTGTGGAGTCTTGCACTGTTGGTTTCAGATCGTACTCGAAACAGCGCTAGCACAGGGCGACGAAAGAACTCAACAGAGGTTATGTGCCGAACATGGCACGATCCTGACAGAAGAATCATAGTCCACAGGGAACGATTCCGGAAATCCTCAAGAACGAGTGAAGCGGAAGCCATCGATGGAGAAGAAATGAACCTCACAAGTGTGGAGTCTTGCACTGTTGGTTTCAGATCGTACTCGAAACAACGCTAGCACAGGGCAACGAAAGAACTCAACAGAGGTTATGTGCCGAGCATGGCACGATCCTGACAGAAGCATCATAGTCCACAAGGAACGATTCCGGAAATCCTCAAGAACGAGTGAAGCGGAAGTCATCGATGGAGAAGAAATGAAACTCAGAAGGGTGGTGTCTTGGATTCCTGGTTTCAGATCGTACTCGGAACAGCGCTAGCACAGGGCGACGAAAGAACTCAACAGAGGTTATGTGCCGAGCATGGCACGATCCTGATAGAAGGATCATAGTCCACAGGGAACGATTCCGGAAATCCTCAACAACGAGTGAAACGTAAGTCATCGATGGAGAAGAAATGAAACTCAGAAGGGTGGTGTCTTGCACTGTTGGTTTCAGATCGTACTCGAAACAGCGCTAGCACAGGGCGACGAAAGAACTCAACAGAGGTTATGTGCCGAGCATGGCACGATCCTGACAGAAGCATCATAGTCCACAGGGAACGATTCCGGAAATCCTCAAGAACGAGTGAAACGTATGTCATCGATGGAGAAGAAATGAAACTCAGAAGGGTGGTGTCTTGGATTCTTGGTTTCAGATCGTACTCGGAACAGCGCTAGCACTGCGACGAAAGAACTCAACAGAGGTTATGTGCCGAGCATGGCACGATCCTGACAGAAGCATCATAGTCCACAGGGAACGATTCCGGAAATCCTCAAGAACGAGTGAAACGTAAGTCATCGATGGAGAAGAAATGAAACTCAGAAGGGTGGTGTCTTGGATTCTTGGTTTGAGATCGTACTCGAAACAGCGCTAGCACAGGGCGACGAAAGAACTCAACAGAGGTTATGTGCCGAGCATGGCACGATCCTGACAGAAGCATCATAGTCCACAGGGAACGATTCCCGAAATCCTCAAGAACGAGTGAAACGTAAGTCATCGATGGAGAAGAAATGAAACTCAGAAGGGTGGTGTCTTGGATTCTTGGTTTCAGATCATACTCGATACAGCGCTAGCACAGGGCGACGAAAGAACTCAACAGAGGTTATGTGCCGAGCATGGCACGATCCCGACAGAAGCATCATAGTCCACAGGGAACGATTCCGGAAATCCTCAAGAACGAGTGAAACGTAAGTCATGGATGGAGAAGAAATGAAACTCAGAAGGGTGGTGTCTTGGATTCTTGGTTTCAGCTCGTACTCGAAACAGCGCTAGCACAGGGCGACGAAAGAAATCAACAGAGGTTATGTGCCGAGCATGGCACGATCCTGATAGAAGGATCATAGTCCACAGGGAACGATTCCGGAAATCCTCAACAACGAGTGAAACGTAAGTCATCGATGGAGAAGAAATGAAACTCAGAAGGGTGGTGTCTTGGATTCTTGGTTTCAGATCGTACTCGGAACAGCGCTAGCACTGCGACGAAAGAACTCAACAGAGGTTATGTGCCGAGCAAGGCACGATCCTGACAGAAGCATCATAGTCCACAGGGAACGATTCCGGAAATCCTCAAGAACGAGTGAAACGTAAGTCATCGATGGAGAAGAAATGAGACTCAGAAGGGTGGTGTCTTGGATTCTTGGTTTCAGCTCGTACTCGAAACAGCGCTAGCACAGGGCGACGAAAGAAATCAACAGAGGTTATGTGCCGAGCATGGCACGATCATGACAGAAGCATCATAGTCCACAAGGAACGATTCCGGAAATCCTCAAGAACGAGTGAAACGTAAGTCATCGATGGAGAAGAAATGAAACTCCGAAGGGTGGTGTCTTGGATTCTTGGTTTCAGATCGTACTCGATACAGCGCTAGCACAGGGCGACGAAAGAACTCAACAGAGGTTATGTGCCGAGCATGGCACGATCCTGACAGAAGCATCATAGTCCACAGGGAACGATTCCGGAAATCCTCAAGAACGAGTGAAACGTAAGTCATGGATGGAGAAGAAATGAAACTCAGAAGGGTGGTGTCTTGGATTCTTGGTTTCAGATCGTACTCGAAACAGCGCTAGCACAGGGCGACGAAAGAACTCAACAGAGGTTATGTGCAGAGCATGGCACGATCCTGAGAGAAGCATCATAGTCCACAGGGAACGATTCCGGAAATCCTCAACAACGAGTGAAACGTAAGTCATCGATGGAGAAGAAATGAGACTCAGAAGGGTGGTGTCTTGGATTCTTGGTTTCAGCTCGTACTCGAAACAGCGCTAGCACAGGGCGACGAAAGAAATCAACAGAGGTTATGTGCCGAGCATGGCACGATCATGACAGAAGCATCATAGTCCACAAGGAACGATTCCGGAAATCCTCAAGAACGAGTGAAACGTAAGTCATCGATGGAGAAGAAATAAAACTCCGAAGGGTGGTGTCTTGGATTCTTGGTTTCAGATCCTACTCGATACAGCGCTAGCACAGGGCGACGAAAGAACTCAACAGAGGTTATGTGTCGAGCATGGCACGATCCTGACAGAAGCATCATAGTCCACAGGGAACGATTCCGGAAATCCTCAAGAACGAGTGAAGCGGAAGCCATCGATGGAGACGAAATGAACCTCAGAAGTGTGGAGTCTTGCACTGTTGGTTTCAGATCGTACTCGAAACAGCGCTAGCACAGGGCGACGAAAGAACTCAACAGAGGTTATGTGCCGAGCATGGCACGATCCTGACAGAAGAATCATAGTCCACAGGGAACGATTCCGGAAATCCTCAAGAACGAGTGAAGCGGAAGCCATCGATGGAGAAGAAATGAACCTCACAAGTGTGGAGTCTTGCACTGTTGGTTTCAGATCGTACTCGAAACAACGCTAGCACAGGGCGACGAAAGAACTCAACAGAGGTTATGTGCCGAGCATGGCACGATCCTGACAGAAGCATCATAGTCCACAAGGAACGATTCCGGAAATCCTCAAGAACGAGTGAAGCGGAAGTCATCGATGGAGAAGAAATGAAACTCAGAAGGGTGGTGTCTTGGATTCCTGGTTTCAGATCGTACTCGGAACAGCGCTAGCACAGGGCGACGAAAGAACTCAACAGAGGTTATGTGCCGAGCATGGCACGATCCTGATAGAAGGATCATAGTCCACAGGGAACGATTCCGGAAATCCTCAACAACGAGTGAAACGTAAGTCATCGATGGAGAAGAAATGCAACTCAGAAGGGTGGTGTCTTGGATTCTTGGTTTCAGATCATACTCGATACAGCGCTAGCACAGGGCGACGAAAGAACTCAACAGAGGTTATGTGCCGAGCATGGCACGATCCTGACAGAAGCATCATAGTCCACAGGGAACGATTCCGGAAATCCTCAAGAACGAGTGAAACGTAAGTCATGGATGGAGAAGAAATGAAACTCAGAAGGGTGGTGTCTTGGATTCTTGGTTTCAGATCGTACTCGAAACAGCGCTAGCACAGGGCGACGAAAGAACTCAACAGAGGTTATGTGCAGAGCATGGCACGATCCTGAGAGAAGCATCATAGTCCACAGGGAACGATTCCGGAAATCCTCAACAACGAGTGAAACGTAAGTCATCGATGGAGAAGAAATGAGACTCAGAAGGGTGGTGTCTTGGATTCTTGGTTTCAGCTCGTACTCGAAACAGCGCTAGCACAGGGCGACGAAAGAAATCAACAGAGGTTATGTGCCGAGCATGGCACGGTCATGACAGAAGCATCATAGTCCACAAGGAACGATTCCGGAAATCCTCAAGAACGAGTGAAACGTAAGTCATCGATGGAGAAGAAATGAAACTCCGAAGGGTGGTGTCTTGGATTCTTGGTTTCAGATCGTACTCGATACAGCGCTAGCCCAGGGCGACGAAAGAACTCAACAGAGGTTATGTGCCGAGCATGGCACGATCCTGACAGAAGCATCATAGTCCACAGGGAACGATTCCGGAAATCCTCAAGAACGAGTGAAGCGGAAGCCATCGATGGAGACGAAATGAACCTCAGAAGTGTGGAGTCTTGCACTGTTGGTTTCAGGTCGTACTCGAAACAGCGCTAGCACAGGGCGACGAAAGAACTCAACAGAGGTTATGTGCCGAGCATGGCACGATCCTGACAGAAGCATCATAGTCCACAGGGAACGATTCCGGAAATCCTCAAGAACGAGTGAAACGTATGTCATCGATGGAGAAGAAATGAAACTCAGAAGGGTGGTGTCTTGGATTCTTGGTTTGAGATCGTACTCGAAACAGCGCTAGCACAGGGCGACGAAAGAACTCAACAGAGGTTATGTGCCGAGCATGGCACGATCCTGACAGAAGCATCATAGTCCACAGGGAACGATTCCGGAAATCCTCAAGAACGAGTGAAACGTATGTCATCGATGGAGAAGAAATGAAACTCAGAAGGGTGGTGTCTTGGATTCTTGGTTTCAGATCGTACTCGGAACAGCGCTAGCACTGCGACGAAAGAACTCAACAGAGGTTATGTGCCGAGCATGGCACGATCCTGACAGAAGCATCATAGTCCACAGGGAACGATTCCCGAAATCCTCAAGAACGAGTGAAACGTAAGTCATCGATGGAGAAGAAATGAAACTCAGAAGGGTGGTATCTTGGATTCTTGGTTTCAGATCGTACTCGATACAGCGCTAGCACAGGGCGACGAAAGAACTCAACAGAGGTTATGTGCCGAGCATGGCACGATCCTGACAGAAGCATCATAGTCCACAGGGAACGATTCCGGAAATCCTCAAGAACGAGTGAAACGTAAGTCATGGATGGAGAAGAAATGAAACTCAGAAGGGTGGTGTCTTGGATTCTTGGTTTCGGATCGTACTCGAAACAGCGCTAGCACAGGGCGACGAAAGAACTCAACAGAGGTTATGTGCAAGCATGGCACGATCCTGAGAGAAGCATCATAGTCCACAGGGAACGATTCCGGAAATCCTCAACAACGAGTGAAACGTAAGTCATCGATGGAGAAGAAATGAGACTCAGAAGGGTGGTGTCTTGGATTCTTGGTTTCAGCTCGTACTCGAAACAGCGCTAGCACAGGGCGACGAAAGAAATCAACAGAGGTTATGTGCCGAGCATGGCACGATCATGACAGAAGCATCATAGTCCACAAGGAACGATTCCGGAAATCCTCAAGAACGAGTGAAACGTAAGTCATCGATGGAGAAGAAATGAAACTCCGAAGGGTGGTGTCTTGGATTCTTGGTTTCAGATCGTACTCGATACAGCGCTAGCCCAGGGCGACGAAAGAACTCAACAGAGGTTATGTGCCGAGCATGGCATGATCCTGACAGAAGCATCATAGTCCACAGGGAACGATTCCGGAAATCCTCAAGAACGAGTGAAGCGGAAGCCATCGATGGAGACGAAATGAACCTCAGAAGTGTGGAGTCTTGCACTGTTGGTTTCAGATCGTACTCGAAACAGCGCTAGCACAGGGCGACGAAAGAACTCAACAGAGGTTATGTGCCGAGCATGGCACGATCCTGACAGAAGCATCATAGTCCACAGGGAACGATTCCAGAAATCCTCAAGAACGAGTGAAGCGGAACCCATCGATGGAGAAGAAATGAACCTCACAAGTGTGGAGTCTTGCACTGTTGGTTTCGGATCGTACTCGAAACAACGCTAGCACAGGGCGACGAAAGAACTCAACAGAGATGTAACTTGCGAGTATGTTTTTGCAGGCTAGTTGGTGCCTAAGCATTGTGGGTTTTTTGCGCAAAAGACACGACACAAAGGAACGAGGTAGACAGGACAAGCGCTTACTAACAACTCAGGTGTTTATTGACATAACATTGCTTAAATACAGCAGCTGCTCTTATCAAACACGAAAAGGGAAAGAAGAGACTTAGCATACATATATCATATCAGCACAGATCCCACCATCGCACGAGTGAATGCATGTTTCGAGCTCTAATTCTGCGCAAGATAACTGATTTCTTTTTTGAGAGCAAAATTGAAGGATTGCTGACACACGAGTTACCCGATTTTCCTATCTCATTGGCCTCAATTATCTCTCTTCCAAGTTGTGTCTTGCACCGGCGCAGTACTGAAGTTTTTTCGAGCGCGGGAGTGCAGTTGCGGCAATTCCGAATATGGTCAATCATTTTGCTACCTGACTTGTTCTTTACATCTCTTGCGTGCTCCCTCAGCCTTTCATTAAGGCACCTGCCAGTTTGGCCAATGTACTGCTTACCACAGGCAAGTGGTATCGAGTACACAACGCTCTTTTTACAGGCCACGAAGCGCTGCTGGTGCCGCTTCGAACAAGCGACGGCCGTATCCTCCGCATTCACTCTCTTGCAAATCCTGGAGAGTTTTTCAGGAGCGTTAAAAACCACTCTAACACCAGCCCTAGCACCGATCTTCTTAATATTATGCGAGATTCCGTGAATGTACGGAATGACCGCCACTTTCTTCCGGTCAACTTGGTCGGGTTTGCTGGCTGGTTTCTTCAGCAGGTTCTCGGCAGTTGAAGCCAGCAAGGCCGTCTGGCAGCCTGCGCTCGAAAGGCGCTGCAACTGGATGTCAAAGCTGCGTCCTACCAAATGCAGGCAGGACTTGCTCAGAGCGTTGGAAAGGCACGATTTCACAATGCCTCGTTTCACGGCTTTGGAGTGTGCCGAGCTGAAGGGAAGCAGGGGCTTGTTGCCTCTGGGTTCAAAGGCCCAACATACGTGTTCACTTGAAAAATGAAGCCCTATATCTAAAAACCTGATGGAATTATCTTCCGGTAACTCGTGCGTCAATTCTAATGGTGCTAGGCACTCTGAAAACGTCGTTAGATGCTTATGTACACTAGCCGAAAAAGAATCTTTGTCACAATCCACGAACACAATGAAATCATCAACAAATCTAAAAACCTTTAAAACGTTAGTGTCGCGAAGGCAGTCATGCAGCATCTTGTCACGTGTCGCTAAAAAGATGTCACTAAGACATGGTGCTAGGCACGATCCAATGCATACTCCTTGTTTCTGAATGAATGTCATATCTTTCCACTGCGCATACGTGGAAGTCAGGTACATTGTTAACAGTTCGATGAAGTTGTCAACCGATAAACCTGCATTATTTTGGAAGGCTGTTGCACCATGGCTGTCAATACAATCGCGGACATTTTTTAAGAGACAATCGTGAGGTATGGAATAATACAAGTCCTTTATATCTACTGACAGGGCTGACATGCGTTTGCTGTTATTTGATTTTAAGAACTCAATTATTTCGTCTGAATTTTTTACCCTAAAGGGATCGTTAATTTCTAAAACATTCAGCTTCTCTTGCAAGAACCTAGCTACGGCTTGCTGCCACGACCCCTTTTCGGAAACAATCACTCGGAAACATGTTCTTCAGTGGCAAGACACACAAGGATGCATGCCCTTTCCGAGTGATTGTTTCCGAAAAGGGGTCGTGGCAGCAAGCCGTAGCTAGGTTCTTGCAAGAGAAGCTGAATGTTTTAGAAATTAACGATCCCTTTAGGGTAAAAAATTCAGACGAAATAATTGAGTTCTTAAAATCAAATAACAGCAAACGCATGTCAGCCCTGTCAGTAGATATAAAGGACTTGTATTATTCCATACCTCACGATTGTCTCTTAAAAAATGTCCGCGATTGTATTGACAGCCATGGTGCAACAGCCTTCCAAAATAATGCAGGTTTATCGGTTGACAACTTCATCGAACTGTTAACAATGTACCTGACTTCCACGTATGCGCAGTGGAAAGATATGACATTCATTCAGAAACAAGGAGTATGCATTGGATCGTGCCTAGCACCATGTCTTAGTGACATCTTTTTAGCGACACGTGACAAGATGCTGCATGACTGCCTTCGCGACACTAACGTTTTAAAGGTTTTTAGATTTGTTGATGATTTCATTGTGTTCGTGGATTGTGACAAAGATTCTTTTTCGGCTAGTGTACATAAGCATCTAACGACGTTTTCAGAGTGCCTAGCACCATTAGAATTGACGCACGAGTTACCGGAAGATAATTGCATCAGGTTTTTAGATATAGGGCTTCATTTTTCAAGTGAACACGTATGTTGGGCCTTTGAACCCAGAGGCAACAAGCCCCTGCTTCCCTTCAGCTCGGCACACTCCAAAGCCGTGAAACGAGGCATTGTGAAATCGTGCCTTTCCAACGCTCTGAGCAAGTCCTGCCTGCATTTGGTAGGACGCAGCTTTGACATCCAGTTGCAGCGCCTTTCGAGCGCAGGCTGCCAGACGGCCTTGCTGGCTTCAACTGCCGAGAACCTGCTGAAGAAACCAGCCAGCAAACCCGACCAAGTTGACCGGAAGAAAGTGGCGGTCATTCCGTACATTCACGGAATCTCGCATAATATTAAGAAGATCGGTGCTAGGGCTGGTGTTAGAGTGGTTTTTAACGCTCCTGAAAAACTCTCCAGGATTTGCAAGAGAGTGAATGCGGAGGATACGGCCGTCGCTTGTTCGAAGCGGCACCAGCAGCGCTTCGTGGCCTGTAAAAAGAGCGTTGTGTACTCGATACCACTTGCCTGTGGTAAGCAGTACATTGGCCAAACTGGCAGGTGCCTTAATGAAAGGCTGAGGGAGCACGCAAGAGATGTAAAGAACAAGTCAGGTAGCAAAATGATTGACCATATTCGGAATTGCCGCAACTGCACTCCCGCGCTCGAAAAAACTTCAGTACTGCGCCGGTGCAAGACACAACTTGGAAGAGAGATAATTGAGGCCAATGAGATAGGAAAATCGGGTAACTCGTGTGTCAGCAATCCTTCAATTTTGCTCTCAAAAAAAGAAATCAGTTATCTTGCGCAGAATTAGAGCTCGAAACATGCATTCACTCGTGCGATGGTGGGATCTGTGCTGATATGATATATGTATGCTAAGTCTCTTCTTTCCCTTTTCGTGTTTGATAAGAGCAGCTGCTGTATTTAAGCAATGTTATGTCAATAAACACCTGAGTTGTTAGTAAGCGCTTGTCCTGTCTACCTCGTTCCTTTGTGTCGTGTCTTTTGCGCAAAAAACCCACAATACAAAACTCAACAGAGGTTATGTGCCGAGCATGGCACGATCCTGACAGAAGCATCATAGTCCACAAGGAACGATTCCGGAAATCCTCAAGAACGAGTGAAGCGGAAGTCATCGATGGAGAAGAAATGAAACTCAGAAGGGTGGTGTCTTGGATTCTTGGTTTCAGATCGTACTCGGAACAGCGCTAGCACAGGGCGACGAAAGAACTCAACAGAGGTTATGTGCCGAGCATGGCACGATCCTGATAGAAGGATCATAGTCCACAGGGAACGATTCCGGAAAGCCTCAAGAACGAGTGAAACGTAAGTCATCGATGGAGGAGAAATGAAACTCAGAAGGGTGGTGTCTTGCACTGTTGGTTTCAGATCGTACTCGAAACAGCGCTAGCACAGGGCGACGAAAGAACTCAACAGAGGTTATGTGCCGAGCATGGCACGATCCTGACAGAAGCATCATAGTCCACAGGGAACGATTCCGGAAATCCTCAAGAACGAGTGAAACGTATGTCATCGATGGAGAAGAAATGAAACTCAGAAGGGTGGTGTCTTGGATTCTTGGTTTCAGATCGTACTCGGAACAGCGCTAGCACTGCGACGAAAGAACTCAACAGAGGTTATGTGCCGAGCATGGCACGATCCTGACAGAAGCATCATAGTCCACAGGGAACGATTCCGGAAATCCTCAAGAACGAGTGAAACGTAAGTCATCGATGGAGAAGAAATGAAACTCAGAAGGGTGGTGTCTTGGATTCTTGGTTTGACATCGTACTCGAAACAGCGCTAGCACAGGGCGACGAAAGAACTCAACAGAGGTTATGTGCAGAGCATGGCACGATCCTTACAGAAGGATCATAGTTCACAGGGAACGATTCCGGAAATCCTCAAGAACGAGTGAAACGTAAGTCATCGATGGAGAAGAAATGAAACTCAGAAGGGTGGTGTCTTGGATTCTTGGTTTGAGATCGTACTCGAAACAGCGCTAGCACAGGGCGACGAAGGAACTCAACAGAGGTTATGTGCCGAGCACAGCACGATCCTGACAGAAGCATCATAGTCCACAGGGAACGATTCCAGAAATCCTCAAGAACGAGTGAAACGTAAGTCATGGATGGAGAAGAAATGAAACTCAGAAGGGTGGTGTCTTGGATTCTTGGTTTCAGATCGTACTCGAAACAGCGCTAGCACAGGGCGACGAAAGAACTCAACAGAGGTTATGTGCAGAGCATGGCACGATCCTGAGAGAAGCATCATAGTCCACAGGGAACGATTCCGGAAATCCTCAAGAACGAGTGAAACGTAAGTCATCGATGGAGAAGAAATGAAACTCAGAAGGGTGGTTTCTTGGATTCTTGGTTTCAGATCGTACTAGGAACAGCGCTAGCACAGGGCGACGAAAGAACTCAACAGAGGTTATGTGCAGAGCATGGCACGATCCTTACAGAAGGATCATAGTCCACAGGGAACGATTCCGGAAATCCTCAAGAACGAGTGAAACGTAAGTCATCGATGGAGAAGAAATGAAACTCAGAAGGGTGGTTTCTTGGATTCTTGGTTTCAGATCGTACTAGAAACAACGCCAGCACATGGCGACGAAAGAACTCAACAGAGGTTATGTGCAGAGCACGGACGATCCTTACAGAAGGATCATAGTTCACAGAGAACGATTCCGGAAATCCTCAAGAACGAGTGAAACGTAAGTCATCGATGGAGAAGAAATGAAACTCAGAAGGGCGGTGTCTTGGATTCTTGGTTTGAGATCGTACTCGAAACAGCGCTAGCACAGGGCGACGAAGGAACTCAACAGAGGTTATGTGCCGAGCATGGCACGATCCTGACAGAAGCATCATAGTCCACAGGGAACGATTCCGGAAATCCTCAAGAACGAGTGAAGCGGAAGCCATCGATGGAGAAGAAATGAAACTCAGAAGGGTGGTGTCTTGGATTCTTGGTTTCAGATCGTACTCGGAACAGCGCTAGCACAGGGCGACGAAAGAACTCAACAGAGGTTATGTGCCGAGCATGGCACGATCCTGATAGAAGGATCATAGTCCACAGGGAACGATTCCGGAAATCCTCAAGAACGAGTGAAACGTAAGTCATCGATGGAGAAGAAATGAAACTCAGAAGGGTAGTGTCTTGCACTGTTGGTTTCAGATCGTACTCGAAACAGCGCTAGCACAGGGCGACGAAAGAACTCAACAGAGGTTATGTGCCGAGCATGGCACGATCCTGACAGAAGCATCATAGTCCACAGGGAACGATTCCGGAAATCCTCAAGAACGAGTGAAACGTATGTCATCGATGGAGAAGAAATGAAACTCAGAAGGGTGGTGTCTTGGATTCTTGGTTTCAGATCGTACTCGGAACAGCGCTAGCACTGCGACGAAAGAACTCAACAGAGGTTATGTGCCGAGCATGGCACGATCCTGACAGAAGCATCATAGTCCACAGCGAACGATTCCGGAAATCCTCAAGAACGAGTGAAACGTAAGTCATCGATGGAGAAAAATGAAACTCAGAAGGGTGGTGTCTTGGATTCTTGGTTTGAGATCGTACTCGAAACAGCGCTAGCACAGGGCGACGAAAGAACTCAACAGAGGTTATGTGCCGAGCATGGCACGATCCTGACAGAAGCATCATAGTCCACAGGGAACGATTCCGGAAATCCTCAAGAACGAGTGAAACGTAGGTCATCGATGGAGAAGAAATGAAACTCAGAAGGGTGGTGTCTTGGATTCTTGGTTTCAGATCGTACTCGATACAGCGCTAGCACAGGGCGACGAAAGAACTCAACAGAGGTTATGTGCCGAGCATGGCACGATCCTGACGGAAGCATCATAGTCCACAGGGAACGATTCCGGAAATCCTCAAGAACGAGTGAAACGTAAGTCATGGATGGAGAAGAAATGAAACTCAGAAGGGTGGTGTCTTGGATTCTTGGTTTCAGATCGTACTCGAAACAGCGCTAGCACAGGGCGACGAAAGAACACAACAGAGGTTATGTGCAGAGCATGGCACGATCCTGAGAGAAGCATCATAGTCCACAGGGAACGATTCCGGAAATCCTCAACAACGAGTGAAACGTAAGTCATCGATGGAGAAGAAATGAGACTCAGAAGGGTGGTGTCTTGGATTCTTGGTTTCAGCTCGTACTCGAAACAGCGCTAGCACAGGGCGACGAAAGAAATCAACAGAGGTTATGTGCCGAGCATGGCACGATCATGACAGAAGCATCATAGTCCACAAGGAACGATTCCGGAAATCCTCAAGAACGAGTGAAACGTAAGTCATCGATGGAGAAGAAATGAAACTCCGAAGGGTGGTGTCTTGGATTCTTGGTTTCAGATCGTACTCGATACAGCGCTAGCACAGGGCGACGAAAGAACTCAACAGAGGTTATGTGCCGAGCATGGCACGATCCTGACAGAAGCATCATAGTCCACAGGGAACGATTCCGGAAATCCTCAAGAACGAGTGAAGCGGAACCCATCGATGGAGACGAAATGAACCTCAGAAGTGTGGAGTCTTGCACTGTTGGTTTCAGATCGTACTCGAAACAGCGCTAGCACAGGGCGACGAAAGAACTCAACAGAGGTTATGTGCCGAGCATGGCACGATCCTGACAGAAGCATCATAGTCCACAGGGAACGATTCCGGAAATCCTCAAGAACGAGTGAAGCGTAAGCCATCGATGGAGAAGAAATGAACCTCACAAGTGTGGAGTCTTGCACTGTTGGTTTCAGATCGTACTCGAAACAACGCTAGCACAGGGCGACGAAAGAACTCAACAGAGGTTATGTGCCGAGCATGGCACGATCCTGACAGAAGCATCATAGTCCACAAGGAACGATTCCGGAAATCCTCAAGAACGAGTGAAGCGGAAGTCATCGATGGAGAAGAAATGAAACTCAGAAGGGTGGTGTCTTGGATTCTTGGTTTCAGATCGTACTCGGAACAGCGCTAGCACAGGGCGACGAAAGAACTCAACAGAGGTTATGTGCCGAGCATGGCACGATCCTGATAGAAGGATCATAGTCCACAGGGAACGATTCCGGAAATCCTCAAGAACGAGTGAAACGTAAGTCATCGATGGAGAAGAAATGAAACTCAGAAGGGTGGTGTCTTGCACTGTTGGTTTCAGATCGTACTCGAAACAGCGCTAGCACAGGGCGACGAAAGAACTCAACAGAGGTTATGTGCCGAGCATGGCACGATCCTGACAGAAGCATCATAGTCCACAGGGAACGATTCCGGAAATCCTCAAGAACGAGTGAAACGTATGTCATTGATGGAGAAGAAATGAAACTCAGAAGGGTGGTGTCTTGGATTCTTGGTTTCAGATCGTACTCGGAACAGCGCTAGCACTGCGACGAAAGAACTCAACAGAGGTTATGTGCCGAGCATGGCACGATCCTGACAGAAGCATCATAGTCCACAGGGAACGATTCCGGAAATCCTCAAGAACGAGTGAAACGTAAGTCATCGATGGAGAAGAAATGAAACTCAGAAGGGTGGTGTCTTGGATTCTTGGTTTGAGATCGTACTCGAAACAGCGCTAGCACAGGGCGACGAAAGAACTCAACAGAGGTTATGTGCCGAGCATGGCACGATCCTGACAGAAGCATCATAGTCCACAGGGAACGATTCCGGAAATCCTCAAGAACGAGTGAAACGTAAGTCATCGATGGAGAAGAAATGAAACTCAGAAGGGTGGTTTCTTGGATTCTTGGTTTCAGATCGTACTAGGAACAGCGCTAGCACAGGGCGACGAAAGAACTCAACAGAGGTTATGTGCAGAGCATGGCACGATCCTTACAGAAGGATCATAGTTCACAGGGAACGATTCCGGAAATCCTCAAGAACGAGTGAAACGTAAGTCATCGATGGAGAAGAAATGAAACTCAGAAGGGTGGTGTCTTGGATTCTTGGTTTGAGATCGTACTCGAAACAGCGCTAGCACAGGGCGACGAAGGAACTCAACAGAGGTTATGTGCCGAGCACAGCACGATCCTGACAGAAGCATCATAGTCCACATTGAAAAATTCCAGAAATCCTCAAGAATGAGTGAAACGTAAGTCATGGATGGAGAAGAAATGAAACTCAGAAGGGTGGTGTCTTGGATTCTTGGTTTCAGATCGTACTCGAAACAGCGCTAGCACAGGGCGACGAAAGAACTCAACAGAGGTTATGTGCAGAGCATGGCACGATCCTGAGAGAAGCATCATAGTCCAGAGGGAACGATTCCGGAAATCCTCAACAACGAGTGAAACGTAAGTCATCGATGGAGAAGAAATGAGACTCAGAAGGGTGGTGTCTTGGATTCTTGGTTTCAGATCGTACTCGAAACAGCGCTAGCACAGGGCGACGAAAGAACTCAACAGAGGTTATGTGCCGAGCATGGCACGATCCTGACAGAAGCATCATAGTCCACAGGGAACGATTCCGGAAATCCTCAAGAACGAGTGAAACGTAAGTCATCGATGGAGAAGAAATGAAACTCAGAAGGGTGGTTTCTTGGATTCTTGGTTTCAGATCGTACTAGGAACAGCGCTAGCACAGGGCGACGAAAGAACTCAACAGAGGTTATGTGCAGAGCACGGCACGATCCTTACAGAAGGATCATAGTTCACAGAGAACGATTCCGGAAATCCTCAAGAACGAGTGAAACGTAAGTCATCGATGGAGAAGAAATGAAACTCAGAAGGGCGGTGTCTTGGATTCTTGGTTTGAGATCGTACTCGAAACAGCGCTAGCACAGGGCGACGAAGGAACTCAACAGAGGTTATGTGCCGAGCATGGCACGATCCTGACAGAAGCATCATAGTCCACAGGGAACGATTCCGGAAATCCTCAAGAACGAGTGAAGCGGAAGCCATCGATGGAGAAGAAATGAACCTCAGAAGTGTGCAGTCTTGCACTGTTGGTTTCAGATCGTACTCGAAACAGCGCTAGCACAGGGCGACGAAAGAACTCAACAGAGGTTATGTGCCGAGCATGGCACGATCCTGACAAAAGCATCATAGTCCACAGAGAACGATTCCGGAAATCCTCAAGAACGAGTGAAACGTAAGTCATCGATGGAGAAGAAATGAAACTCAGAAGGGAGGTGTCTTGGATTCTTGGTTTCAGATCGTACTCGAAACAGCGCTAGCACAGGGCGACGAAAGAACTCAACAGAGGTTATGTGCCGAGCATGGCACGATCCTGACAGAAGCATCATAGTCCACAGGGAACGATTCCGGAAATCCTCAAGAACGAGTGAAACGTAAGTCATCGATGGAGAAGAAATGAAACTCAGAAGTGTGGTGTCTTGGATTCTTGGTTTGAGATCGTACTCGAAACAGCGCTAGCACAGGGCGACGAAGGAACTCAACAGAGGTTATGTGCCGAGCATGGCACGATCCTGACAGAAGCATCATAGTCCACAGGGAACGATTCCGGAAATCCTCAAGAACGAGTGAAACGTAAGTCATCGATGGCGAAGAAATGAAACTCAGAAGGGTGGTGTCTTGGATTCTTGGTTTCAGATCCTACTAGGAACAGCGCTAGCACATTGTGACGAAAGAACTCAACAGAGGTTATGTGCAGAGCATGGCACAATCCTTACAGAAGGATCATAGTTCACAGGGAACGATTCCGGAAATCCTCAAGAACGAGTGAAACGTAAGTCATCGATGGAGAAGAAATGAAACTCAGAAGGGTGGTGTCTTGGATTCTTGGTTTGAGATCGTACTCGAAACAGCGCTAGCACAGGGCGACGAAGGAACTCAACAGAGGTTATGTGCCGAGCATGGCACGATCCTGACAGAAGCATCATAGTCCACAGGGAACGATTCCGGAAATCCTCAAGAACGAGTGAAACGTAAGTCATCGATGGAGAAGAAATGAAACTCAGAAGGGTGGTGCATTGGATTCTTGGTTTCAGATCGTACTCGAAACAGCGCTAGCACAGGGCGACGACAGAACTCAACAGAGGTTATGTGCCGAGCATGGCAAGATCCTGACAGAAGCATCATAGTCCACAGGGAACGATTCCGGAAATCCTCAAGAACGACTGAAACGTAAGTCATCGATGGAGAAGAAATGAAACTCAGAAGGGTGGTGTCTTGGATTCTTGGTTTCAGATCGTACTAGGAACAGCGCTAGCACAGGGCGACGAAAGAACTCAACAGAGGTTATGTGCAGAGCATGGCACGATCCTTACAGAAGGATCATAGTTCACAGGGAACGATTCCGGAAATCCTCAAGAACGAGTAAAACGTAAGTCATCGATGGAGAAGAAATGAAACTCAGAAGGGTGGTGTCTTGGATTCTTGGTTTGAGATCGTACTCGAAACAGCGCTAGCACAGGGCGACGAAAGAACTCAACAGAGGTTATGTGCCGAGCATGGCACGATCCTGACAGAAGCACCATAGTCCACAGGGAACGATTCCGGAAATCCTCAAGAACGAGTGAAACGTAAGTCATCGATGGAGAAGAAATGAAACTCAGAAGGGTGGTTTCTTGGATTCTTGGTTTCAGATCGTACTCGAAACAGCGCTAGCACAGGGCGACGAAAGAACTCAACAGAGGTTATGTGCCGAGCATGGCACGATCCTGACAGAACCATCATAGTCCACAGGGAACGATTCCGGAAATCCTCAAGAACGAGTGAAACGTAAGTCATCGATGGAGAAGAAATGAAACTCAGAAGGGTGGTTTCTTGGATTCTTGTTTCAGATCGTACTAGGAACAGCGCTAGCACAGGGCGACGAAAGAACTCAACAGAGGTTATGTGCAGAGCATGGCACGATCCTTACAGAAGGATCATGGTTCACAGGGAACGATCCCGGAAATCCTCAAGAACGAGTGAAACGTAAGTCATCGATGGAGAAGAAATGAACCTCAGAAGTGTGGAGTCTTGCACTGTTGGTTTCAGATCGTACTCGGAACAGCGCTAGCACAGGGCGACGAAAGAACTCAACAGAGGTTATGTGCCGGAGGCACGATCCTGACAGAAGCATCATAGTCCACAGGGAACGATTCCGGAAATCCTCAAGAACGAGTGAAACGTAAGTCATCGATGGAGAAGAAATGAACCTCAGAAGTGTGGAGTCTTGCACTGTTGGTTTCAGATCGTACTCGGAACAGCGCTAGCACAGGGCGACGAAAGAACTCAACAGAGGTTATGTGCCGAGCATGGCACGATCCTGACAGAAGCATCATAGTCCACAGGGAACGATTCCGGAAATCCTCAAGAACGAGTGAAGCGGAAGCCATCGATGGAGAAGAAATGAACCTCAGAAGTGTGCAGTCTTGCACTGTTGGTTTCAGATCGTACTCGAAACAGCGCTAGCGCAGGGCGACGAAAGAACTCAACAGAGTATGTGCCGAGCATGGCACGATCCTGACAGAAGCATCATAGTCCACAGGGAACGATTCCGGAAATACTCAAGAACGACTGAAACGTAAGTCATCGATGGAGAAGAAATGAAACTCAGAAGAGTGGTGTCTTGGATTCTTGGTTTCAGATCGTACTACGAACAGCGCTAGCACAGGGCGACGAAAGAACTCAACAGAGGTGATGTGCAGAGCATGGCACGATCCTGACAGAAGCATCATAGTCCACAGGGAACGATTCCGGAAATCCTCAAGAACGAGTGAAACGTAAGTCATCGATGGAGAAGAAATGAAACTCAGAAGGGTGGTGTCTTGGATTCTTGGTTTCAGATTGTACTCGAAACAGCGCTAGCACAGGGCGACGAAAGAACTCAACAGAGGTTATGTGCCGAGCATGGCACGATCCTGACAGAAGCATCATAGTCCACAGGGAACGATTCCGGAAATCCTCAAGAACGAGTGAAACGTAAGTCATCGATGGAGAAGAAATGAAACTCAGAAGGGTGGTGTCTTGGATTCTTGGTTTCAGATCGTACTCAGAACAGCGCTAGCACAGGGCGACGAAAGAACTCAACAGAGGTTATGTGCCGAGCATGGCACGATCCTGACAGAAGCATCATAGTCCACAGGGAACGATTCCGGAAATCCTCAAGAACGAGTGAAGCGGAACCCATCGATGGAGACGAAATGAACCTCAGAAGTGTGGAGTCTTGCACTGTTGGTTTCAGATCGTACTCGAAACAGCGCTAGCACAGGGCGACGAAAGAACTCAACAGAGGTTATGTGCCGAGCATGGCACGATCCTGACAGAAGCATCATAGTCCACAGGGAACGATTCCGGAAATCCTCAAGAACGAGTGAAGCGTAAGCCATCGATGGAGAAGAAATGAACCTCACAAGTGTGGAGTCTTGCACTGTTGGTTTCAGATCGTACTCGAAACAACGCTAGCACAGGGCGACGAAAGAACTCAACAGAGGTTATGTGCCGAGCATGGCACGATCCTGACAGAAGCATCATAGTCCACAAGGAACGATTCCGGAAATCCTCAAGAACGAGTGAAGCGGAAGTCATCGATGGAGAAGAAATGAAACTCAGAAGGGTGGTGTCTTGGATTCTTGGTTTCAGATCGTACTCGGAACAGCGCTAGCACAGGGCGACGAAAGAACTCAACAGAGGTTATGTGCCGAGCATGGCACGATCCTGATAGAAGGATCATAGTCCACAGGGAACGATTCCGGAAATCCTCAAGAACGAGTGAAACGTAAGTCATCGATGGAGAAGAAATGAAACTCAGAAGGGTGGTGTCTTGCACTGTTGGTTTCAGATCGTACTCGAAACAGCGCTAGCACAGGGCGACGAAAGAACTCAACAGAGGTTATGTGCCGAGCATGGCACGATCCTGACAGAAGCATCATAGTCCACAGGGAACGATTCCGGAAATCCTCAAGAACGAGTGAAACGTATGTCATTGATGGAGAAGAAATGAAACTCAGAAGGGTGGTGTCTTGGATTCTTGGTTTCAGATCGTACTCGGAACAGCGCTAGCACTGCGACGAAAGAACTCAACAGAGGTTATGTGCCGAGCATGGCACGATCCTGACAGAAGCATCATAGTCCACAGGGAACGATTCCGGAAATCCTCAAGAACGAGTGAAACGTAAGTCATCGATGGAGAAGAAATGAAACTCAGAAGGGTGGTGTCTTGGATTCTTGGTTTGAGATCGTACTCGAAACAGCGCTAGCACAGGGCGACGAAAGAACTCAACAGAGGTTATGTGCCGAGCATGGCACGATCCTGACAGAAGCATCATAGTCCACAGGGAACGATTCCGGAAATCCTCAAGAACGAGTGAAACGTAAGTCATCGATGGAGAAGAAATGAAACTCAGAAGGGTGGTTTCTTGGATTCTTGGTTTCAGATCGTACTAGGAACAGCGCTAGCACAGGGCGACGAAAGAACTCAACAGAGGTTATGTGCAGAGCATGGCACGATCCTTACAGAAGGATCATAGTTCACAGGGAACGATTCCGGAAATCCTCAAGAACGAGTGAAACGTAAGTCATCGATGGAGAAGAAATGAAACTCAGAAGGGTGGTGTCTTGGATTCTTGGTTTGAGATCGTACTCGAAACAGCGCTAGCACAGGGCGACGAAGGAACTCAACAGAGGTTATGTGCCGAGCACAGCACGATCCTGACAGAAGCATCATAGTCCACATTGAAAAATTCCAGAAATCCTCAAGAATGAGTGAAACGTAAGTCATGGATGGAGAAGAAATGAAACTCAGAAGGGTGGTGTCTTGGATTCTTGGTTTCAGATCGTACTCGAAACAGCGCTAGCACAGGGCGACGAAAGAACTCAACAGAGGTTATGTGCAGAGCATGGCACGATCCTGAGAGAAGCATCATAGTCCACAGGGAACGATTCCGGAAATCCTCAACAACGAGTGAAACGTAAGTCATCGATGGAGAAGAAATGAGACTCAGAAGGGTGGTGTCTTGGATTCTTGGTTTCAGATCGTACTCGAAACAGCGCTAGCACAGGGCGACGAAAGAACTCAACAGAGGTTATGTGCCGAGCATGGCACGATCCTGACAGAAGCATCATAGTCCACAGGGAACGATTCCGGAAATCCTCAAGAACGAGTGAAACGTAAGTCATCGATGGAGAAGAAATGAAACTCAGAAGGGTGGTTTCTTGGATTCTTGGTTTCAGATCGTACTAGGAACAGCGCTAGCACAGGGCGACGAAAGAACTCAACAGAGGTTATGTGCAGAGCACGGCACGATCCTTACAGAAGGATCATAGTTCACAGAGAACGATTCCGGAAATCCTCAAGAACGAGTGAAACGTAAGTCATCGATGGAGAAGAAATGAAACTCAGAAGGGCGGTGTCTTGGATTCTTGGTTTGAGATCGTACTCGAAACAGCGCTAGCACAGGGCGACGAAGGAACTCAACAGAGGTTATGTGCCGAGCATGGCACGATCCTGACAGAAGCATCATAGTCCACAGGGAACGATTCCGGAAATCCTCAAGAACGAGTGAAGCGGAAGCCATCGATGGCGAAGAAATGAACCTCAGAAGTGTGCAGTCTTGCACTGTTGGTTTCAGATCGTACTCGAAACAGCGCTAGCACAGGGCGACGAAAGAACTCAACAGAGGTTATGTGCCGAGCATGGCACGATCCTGACAGAAGCATCATAGTCCACAGAGAACGATTCCGGAAATCCTCAAGAACGAGTGAAACGTAAGTCATCGATGGAGAAGAAATGAAACTCAGAAGGGAGGTGTCTTGGATTCTTGGTTTCAGATCGTACTCGAAACAGCGCTAGCACAGGGCGACGAAAGAACTCAACAGAGGTTATGTGCCGAGCATGGCACGATCCTGACAGAAGCATCATAGTCCACAGGGAACGATTCCGGAAATCCTCAAGAACGAGTGAAACGTAAGTCATCGATGGAGAAGAAATGAAACTCAGAAGTGTGGTGTCTTGGATTCTTGGTTTGAGATCGTACTCGAAACAGCGCTAGCACAGGGCGACGAAGGAACTCAACAGAGGTTATGTGCCGAGCATGGCACGATCCTGACAGAAGCATCATAGTCCACAGGGAACGATTCCGGAAATCCTCAAGAACGAGTGAAACGTAAGTCATCGATGGCGAAGAAATGAAACTCAGAAGGGTGGTGTCTTGGATTCTTGGTTTCAGATCCTACTAGGAACAGCGCTAGCACATTGTGACGAAAGAACTCAACAGAGGTTATGTGCAGAGCATGGCACAATCCTTACAGAAGGATCATAGTTCACAGGGAACGATTCCGGAAATCCTCAAGAACGAGTGAAACGTAAGTCATCGATGGAGAAGAAATGAAACTCAGAAGGGTGGTGTCTTGGATTCTGGGTTTGAGATCGTACTCGAAACAGCGCTAGCACAGGGCGACGAAGGAACTCAACAGAGGTTATGTGCCGAGCATGGCACGATCCTGACAGAAGCATCATAGTCCACAGGGAACGATTCCGGAAATCCTCAAGAACGAGTGAAACGTAAGTCATCGATGGAGAAGAAATGAAACTCAGAAGGGTGGTGCATTGGATTCTTGGTTTCAGATCGTACTCGAAACAGCGCTAGCACAGGGCGACGACAGAACTCAACAGAGGTTATGTGCCGAGCATGGCAAGATCCTGACAGAAGCATCATAGTCCACAGGGAACGATTCCGGAAATCCTCAAGAACGACTGAAACGTAAGTCATCGATGGAGAAGAAATGAAACTCAGAAGGGTGGTGTCTTGGATTCTTGGTTTCAGATCGTACTAGGAACAGCGCTAGCACAGGGCGACGAAAGAACTCAACAGAGGTTATGTGCAGAGCATGGCACGATCCTTACAGAAGGATCATAGTTCACAGGGAACGATTCCGGAAATCCTCAAGAACGAGTAAAACGTAAGTCATCGATGGAGAAGAAATGAAACTCAGAAGGGTGGTGTCTTGGATTCTTGGTTTGAGATCGTACTCGAAACAGCGCTAGCACAGGGCGACGAAAGAACTCAACAGAGGTTATGTGCCGAGCATGGCACGATCCTGACAGAAGCATCATAGTCCACAGGGAACGATTCCGGAAATCCTCAAGAACGAGTGAAACGTAAGTCATCGATGGAGAAGAAATGAAACTCAGAAGGGTGGTTTCTTGGATTCTTGGTTTCAGATCGTACTCGAAACAGCGCTAGCACAGGGCGACGAAAGAACTCAACAGAGGTTATGTGCCGAGCATGGCACGATCCTGACAGAACCATCATAGTCCACAGGGAACGATTCCGGAAATCCTCAAGAACGAGTGAAACGTAAGTCATCGATGGAGAAGAAATGATACTCAGAAGGGTGGTTTCTTGGATTCTTGTTTCAGATCGTACTAGGAACAGCGCTAGCACAGGGCTACGAAAGAACTCAACAGAGGTTATGTGCAGAGCATGGCACGATCCTTACAGAAGGATCATGGTTCACAGGGAACGATCCCGGAAATCCTCAAGAACGAGTGAAACGTAAGTCATCGATGGAGAAGAAATGAACCTCAGAAGTGTGGAGTCTTGCACTGTTGGTTTCAGATCGTACTCGGAACAGCGCTAGCACAGGGCGACGAAAGAACTCAACAGAGGTTATGTGCCGGAGGCACGATCCTGACAGAAGCATCATAGTCCACAGGGAACGATTCCGGAAATCCTCAAGAACGAGTGAAACGTAAGTCATCGATGGAGAAGAAATGAACCTCAGAAGTGTGGAGTCTTGCACTGTTGGTTTCAGATCGTACTCGGAACAGCGCTAGCACAGGGCGACGAAAGAACTCAACAGAGGTTATGTGCCGAGCATGGCACGATCCTGACAGAAGCATCATAGTCCACAGGGAACGATTCCGGAAATCCTCAAGAACGAGTGAAGCGGAAGCCATCGATGGAGAAGAAATGAACCTCAGAAGTGTGCAGTCTTGCACTGTTGGTTTCAGATCGTACTCGAAACAGCGCTAGCGCAGGGCGACGAAAGAACTCAACAGAGTATGTGCCGAGCATGGCACGATCCTGACAGAAGCATCATAGTCCACAGGGAACGATTCCGGAAATACTCAAGAACGACTGAAACGTAAGTCATCGATGGAGAAGAAATGAAACTCAGAAGAGTGGTGTCTTGGATTCTTGGTTTCAGATCGTACTACGAACAGCGCTAGCACAGGGCGACGAAAGAACTCAACAGAGGTGATGTGCAGAGCATGGCACGATCCTGACAGAAGCATCATAGTCCACAGGGAACGATTCCGGAAATCCTCAAGAACGAGTGAAACGTAAGTCATCGATGGAGAAGAAATGAAACTCAGAAGGGTGGTGTCTTGGATTCTTGGTTTCAGATTGTACTCGAAACAGCGCTAGCACAGGGCGACGAAAGAACTCAACAGAGGTTATGTGCCGAGCATGGCACGATCCTGACAGAAGCATCATAGTCCACAGGGAACGATTCCGGAAATCCTCAAGAACGAGTGAAACGTAAGTCATCGATGGAGAAGAAATGAAACTCAGAAGGGTGGTGTCTTGGATTCTTGGTTTCAGATCGTACTCGGAACAGCGCTAGCACAGGGCGACGAAAGAACTCAACAGAGGTTATGTGCCGAGCATGGCACGATCCTGACAGAAGCATCATAGTCCACAGGGAACGATTCCGGAAATCCTCAAGAACGAGTGAAACGTAAGTCATCGATGGAGAAGAAATGAAACTCAGAAGGGTGGTTTCTTGGATTCTTGGTTTCAGATCGTACTAGGAACAGCGCTAGCACAGGGCGACGAAAGAACTCAACAGAGGTTATGTGCAGAGCATGGCACGATCCTTACAGAAGGATCATAGTTCACAGGGAACGATTCCGGAAATCCTCAAGAACGAGTGAAACGTAAGTCATCGATGGAGAAGAAATGAAACTCAGAAGGGTGGTGTCTTGGATTCTTGGTTTGAGATCGTACTCGAAACAGCGCTAGCACAGGGCGACGAAGGAACTCAACAGAGGTTATGTGCCGAGCATGGCACGATCCTGACAGAAGCATCATAGTTCACAGGGAACGATTCCGGAAATCCTCAAGAACGAGTGAAGCGGAAGCATCGATGGAGAAGAAATGAACCTCAGAAGTGTGCAGTCTTGCACTGTTGGTTTCAGATCGTACTCGAAACAGCGCTAGCACAGGACGACGAAAGAACTCAACCGAGGTTATGTGCCGAGCATGGCACGATCCTGACAGAAGCATCATAGTCCACAGAGAACGATTCCGGAAATCCTCAAGAACGAGTGAAACGTAAGTCATCGATGGAGAAGAAATGAAACTCAGAAGGGTGGTGTCTTGGATTCTTGGTTTCAGATCGTACTCGAAACAGCGCTAGCACAGGGCGACGAAAGAACTCAACAGAGGTTATGTGCCGAGCATGGCACGATCCTGACAGAAGCATCATAGTCCACAGGGAACGATTCCGGAAATCCTCAAGAACGAGTGAAACGTAAGTCATCGATGGAGAAGAAATGAAACTCAGAAGGGTGGTGTCTTGGATTCTTGGTTTCAGATCGTACTCGAAACAGCGCTAGCACAGGGCGACGACAGAACTCAACAGAGGTTATGTGCCGAGCATGGCACGATCCTGACAGAAGCATCATAGTCCACAGGGAACGATTCCGGAAATCCTCAAGAACGAGTGAAACGTAAGTCATGGATGGAGAAGAAATGAAACTCAGAAGGGTGGTGTCTTGGATTCTTGGTTTCAGATCGTACTCGAAACAGCGCTAGCACAGGGCGACGAAAGAACTCAACAGAGGTTATGTGCAGAGCATGGCACGATCCTGAGAGAAGCATCATAGTCCACAGGGAACGATTCCGGAAATCCTCAACAACGAGTGAAACGTAAGTCATCGATGGAGAAGAAATGAGACTCAGAAGGGTGGTGTCTTGGATTCTTGGTTTCAGCTCGTACTCGAAACAGCGCTAGCACAGGGCGACGAAAGAAATCAACAGAGGTTATGTGCCGAGCATGGCACGATCATGACAGAAGCATCATAGTCCACAAGGAACGATTCCGGAAATCCTCAAGAACGAGTGAAACGTAAGTCATCGATGGAGAAGAAATGAAACTCCGAAGGGTGGTGTCTTGGATTCTTGGTTTCAGATCGTACTCGATACAGCGCTAGCACAGGGCGACGAAAGAACTCAACAGAGGTTATGTGCCGAGCATGGCACGATCCTGACAGAAGCATCATAGTCCACAGGGAACGATTCCGGAAATCCTCAAGAACGAGTGAAGCGGAAGCCATCGATGGAGACGAAATGAACGTCAGAAGTGTGGAGTCTTGCACTGTTGGTTTCAGATCGTACTCGAAACAGCGCTAGCACAGGGCGACGAAAGAACTCAACAGAGGTTATGTGCCGAGCATGGCACGATCCTGACAGAAGCATCATAGTCCACAGGGAACGATTCCGGAAATCCTCAAGAACGAGTGAAGCGGAAGCCATCGATGGAGAAGAAATGAACCTCACAAGTGTGGAGTCTTGCACTGTTGGTTTCAGATCGTACTCGAAACAACGCTAGCACAGGGCGACGAAAGAACTCAACAGAGGTTATGTGCCGAGCATGGCACCATCCTGACAGAAGCATCATAGTCCACAAGGAACGATTCCGGAAATCCTCAAGAACGAGTGAAGCGGAAGTCATCGATGGAGAAGAAATGAAACTCAGAAGAGTGGTGTCTTGGATTCTTGGTTTCAGATCGTACTCGGAACAGCGCTAGCACAGGGCGACGAAAGAACTCAACAGAGGTTATGTGCCGAGCATGGCACGATCCTGATAGAAGGATCATAGTCCACAGGGAACGATTCCGGAAATCCTCAAGAACGAGTGAAACGTAAGTCATCAATGGAGAAGAAATGAAACTCAGAAGGGTGGTGTCTTGCACTGTTGGTTTCAGATCGTACTCGAAACAGCGCTAGCACAGGGCGACGAAAGAACTCAACAGAGGTTATGTGCCGAGCATGGCACGATCCTGACAGAAGCATCATAGTCCACAGGGAACGATTCCGGAAATCCTCAAGAACGAGTGAAACGTAAGTCATCGATGGAGAAAAAATGAAACTCAGAAGGGTGGTGTCTTGGATTCTTGGTTTCAGATCGTACTCGAAACAGCGCTAGCACAGGGCGACGAAAGAACTCAACAGAGGTTATGTGCCGAGCATGGCACGATCCTGACAGAAGCATCATAGTCCACAGGGAACGATTCCGGAAATCCTCAAGAACGAGTGAAACGTAAGTCATCGATGGAGAAGAAATGAAACTCAGAAGGGTGGTGTCTTGGATTCATGGTTTCAGATCGTACTCGAAACAGCGCTAGCACAGGGCGACGACAGAACTCAACAGAGGTTATGTGCCGAGCATGGCACGATCCTGACAGAAGCATCATAGTCCACAGGGAACGATTCCGGAAATCCTCAAGAACGAGTGAAACGTAAGTCATCGATGGAGAAGAAATGAAACTCAGAAGGGTGGTGTCTTGGATTCTTGGTTTGAGATCGTACTCGGAACAGCGCTAGCACAGGGCGACGAAGGAACTCAACAGAGGTTATGTGCCGAGCATGGCACGATCCTGACAGAAGCATCATAGTCCACAGGGAACGATTCCGGAAATCCTCAAGAACGAGTGAAACGTAAGTCATGGATGGAGAAGAAATGAAACTCAGAAGGGTGGTGTCTTGGATTCTTGGTTTCAGATCGTACTCGAAACAGCGCTAGCACAGGGCGACGAAAGAACTCAACAGAGGTTATGTGCAGAGCATGGCACGATCCTGAGAGAAGCATCATAGTCCACAGGGAACGATTCCGGAAATCCTCAAGAACGAGTAAAACGTAAGTCATCGATGGAGAAGAAATGAAACTCAGAAGGGTGGTGTCTTGGATTCTTGGTTTGAGATCGTACTCGAAACAGCGCTAGCACAGGGCGACGAAAGAACTCAACAGAGGTTATGTGCCGAGCATGGCACGATCCTGACAGAAGCATCATAGTCCACAGGGAACGATTCCGGAAATCCTCAAGAACGAGTGAAACGTAAGTCATCGATGGAGAAGAAATGAAACTCAGAAGGGTGGTTTCTTGGATTCTTGGTTTCAGATCGTACTCTAAACAGCGCTAGCACAGGGCGACGAAAGAACTCAACAGAGGTTATGTGCCGAGCATGGCACGATCCTGACAGAACCATCATAGTCCACAGGGAACGATTCCGGAAATCCTCAAGAACGAGTGAAACGTAAGTCATCGATGGAGAAGAAATGAAACTCAGAAGGGTGGTTTCTTGGATTCTTGTTTCAGATCGTACTAGGAACAGCGCTAGCACAGGGCGACGAAAGAACTCAACAGAGGTTATGTGCAGAGCATGGCCCGATCCTTACAGAAGGATCATGGTTCACAGGGAACGATCCCGGAAATCCTCAAGAACGAGTGAAACGTAAGTCATCGATGGAGAAGAAATGAACCTCAGAAGTGTGGAGTCTTGCACTGTTGGTTTCAGATCGTACTCGGAACAGCGCTAGCACAGGGCGACGAAAGAACTCAACAGAGGTTATGTGCCGGAGGCACGATCCTGACAGAAGCATCATAGTCCACAGGGAACGATTCCGGAAATCCTCAAGAACGAGTGAAACGTAAGTCATCGATGGAGAAGAAATGAACCTCAGAAGTGTGGAGTCTTGCACTGTTGGTTTCAGATCGTACTCGGAACAGCGCTAGCACAGGGCGACGAAAGAACTCAACAGTGGTTATGTGCCGAGCATGGCACGATCCTGGCAGAAGCGTCATAGTCCACAGGGAACGATTCCGGAAATCCTCAAGAACGAGTGAAGCGGAAGCCATCGATGGAGAAGAAATGAACCTCAGAAGTGTGCAGTCTTGCACTGTTGGTTTCAGATCGTACTCGAAACAGCGCTAGCGCAGGGCGACGAAAGAACTCAACAGAGTATGTGCCGAGCATGGCACGATCCTGACAGAAGCATCATAGTCCACAGGGAACGATTCCGGAAATCCTCAAGAACGAGTGAAACGTAAGTCATCGATGGAGAAGAAATGAAACTCAGAAGGGTGGTGTCTTGGATTCTTGGTTTCAGATCGTACTCGAAACAGCGCTAGCACAGGGCGACGAAAGAACTCAACACAGGTTATGTGCCGAGCATGGCACGATCCTGACAGAAGCATCATAGTCCACAGGGAACGATTCCGGAAATCCTCAAGAACGAGTGAAACGTAAGTCATGGATGGAGAAGAAATGAAACTCAGAAGGGTGGTGTCTTGGATTCTTGGTTTCAGATCGTACTCGAAACAGCGCTAGCACAGGGCGACGAAAGAACTCAACAGAGGTTATGTGCAGAGCATGGCACGATCCTGAGAGAAGCATCATAGTCCACAGGGAACGATTCCGGAAATCCTCAACAACGAGTGAAACGTAAGTCATCGATGGAGAAGAAATGAGACTGAGAAGGGTGGTGTCTTGGATTCTTGGTTTCAGCTCGTACTCGAAACAGCGCTAGCACAGGGCGATGAAAGAAATCAACAGAGGTTATGTGCCGAGCATGGCACGATCATGACAGAAGCATCATAGTCCACAAGGAACGATTCCGGAAATCCTCAAGAACGAGTGAAACGTAAGTCATCGATGGAGAAGAAATGAAACTCCGAAGGGTGGTGTCTTGGATTCTTGGTTTCAGATCGTACTCGATACAGCGCTAGCACAGGGCGACGAAAGAACTCAACAGAGGTTATGTGCCGAGCATGGCACGATCCTGACAGAAGCATCATAGTCCACAGGGAACGATTCCGGAAATCCTCAAGAACGAGTGAAGCGGAAGCCATCGATGGAGACGAAATGAACGTCAGAAGTGTGGAGTCTTGCACTGTTGCTTTCAGATCGTACTCGAAACAGCGCTAGCACAGGGCGACGAAAGAACTCAACAGAGGTTATGTGCCGAGCATGGCACGATCCTGACAGAAGCATCATAGTCCACAGGGAACGATTCCGGAAATCCTCAAGAACGAGTGAAGCGGAAGCCATCGATGGAGAAGAAATGAACCTCACAAGTGTGGAGTCTTGCACTGTTGGTTTCAGATCGTACTCGAAACAACGCTAGCACAGGGCGACGAAAGAACTCAACAGAGGTTATGTGCCGAGAAGTACTTGAAACTGGGCTTGTTGGTGCATATTCGTGAAAGTCATGAGAGCGCAAAAACGGGGACACGGACGAGGAAGGGAACAGGACGAGCGCTGCACTTTCAACAGGATTTATTCAGGGAAAAAACGTTTAAATAGCCTTTGCTCTTATCCATGCTCTTGATCGCAGACAATCGCCTCTCACAGATACGCATCAAGAAACAGCATTTCACTGTGGCGAAGAACAACTGACGTGTCACTAATACAACTATCACCTCGCTTCTTGATATAGAAGGCTTCCACAAGCTCACGTTCAGTCCTATCTCGGCTTTTCAATAGCACTTTGCAATCATATAGTCGAGGCTTGCAGGCTACACGCTTCTCTTTCGAGCAGGCTTGGCAGTGGTCTGGAAGATGTCCTCTCTTGTTCAAAGAATTCTTGTGTTCAAGCAGGCGCTCATTAAGACAACGGCCGGTTTGTCCAACGTACACCTTGCCGCATGTAAGCGGGAACTCGTAGACTACTGCTTTCTTGCAGCCAACATGTGGCATTCGGTGTCTGATGGTGCACTCTTGTACTTTTGTTCTTCCAATCCGTGAACACATTCCGGCGAGTTTTCGCGGCGCTGAAAATACCACATCGACGCCATACTTATTGGCCACCTTCTTCAGGTTATGAGAAGTGTGGTGTACGTACGGTACAACTTCCCGCCTTGCCTGCTTTTTTTCTTGAGGTCGGTTGTTTTCCTTGCTGCCCTTCAGCTTTTTCAGCAAGGTCTGCGCCACGGAGAGAACCAGGGAAGCCGGGAAGCCTGCTTTCTGCAGCCTGGACACCTGGGAAGCATAGCTTGAGTGCATGGCATGGTGGCAAGACTTCTTTAGTGCGGAAGCTAAGCACTGGGAAGCGATAGCCCTCTTAACGGTCTTAGAATGGTTCGAATGGAAAGGCAACAAATCTTTCTTTGCGCGTGGACAGTACTGCCAGCAGACGTGTGAAGGGTGGAAGGTTAGGGTGAGATCTAAAAACTGTAATTTGTTATTACTGCTAGGCAGTTCGTGTGTGAAGGTGAGACCCATGCTATTCCGACCAAACGTACCTAAAACATCAGCTACTGCTTCGTCCTTTTGGCAGATAACGATTTTACTTTTGACGAAGCAGTAGCTGATGTTTTAGGTACGTTTGGTCGGAATAGCATGGGTCTCACCTTCACACACGAACTGCCTAGCAGTAATAACAAATTACAGTTTTTAGATCTCACCCTAACCTTCCACCCTTCACACGTCTGCTGGCAGTACTGTCCACGCGCAAAGAAAGATTTGTTGCCTTTCCATTCGAACCATTCTAAGACCGTTAAGAGGGCTATCGCTTCCCAGTGCTTAGCTTCCGCACTAAAGAAGTCTTGCCACCATGCCATGCACTCAAGCTATGCTTCCCAGGTGTCCAGGCTGCAGAAAGCAGGCTTCCCGGCTTCCCTGGTTCTCTCCGTGGCGCAGACCTTGCTGAAAAAGCTGAAGGGCAGCAAGGAAAACAACCGACCTCAAGAAAAAAAGCAGGAAAGGCCGGAAGTTGTACCGTACGTACACCACACTTCTCATAACCTGAAGAAGGTGGCCAATAAGTATGGCGTCGATGTGGTATTTTCAGCGCCGCGAAAACTCGCCGGAATGTGTTCACGGATTGGAAGAACAAAAGTACAAGAGTGCACCATCAGACACCGAATGCCACATGTTGGCTGCAAGAAAGCAGTAGTCTACGAGTTCCCGCTTACATGCGGCAAGGTGTACGTTGGACAAACCGGCCGTTGTCTTAATGAGCGCCTGCTTGAACACAAGAATTCTTTGAACAAGAGAGGACATCTTCCAGACCACTGCCAAGCCTGCTCGAAAGAGAAGCGTGTAGCCTGCAAGCCTCGACTATATGATTGCAAAGTGCTATTGAAAAGCCGAGATAGGACTGAACGTGAGCTTGTGGAAGCCTTCTATATCAAGAAGCGAGGTGATAGTTGTATTAGTGACACGTCAGTTGTTCTTCGCCACAGTGAAATGCTGTTTCTTGATGCGTATCTGTGAGAGGCGATTGTCTGCGATCAAGAGCATGGATAAGAGCAAAGGCTATTTAAACGTTTTTTCCCTGAATAAATCCTGTTGAAAGTGCAGCGCTCGTCCTGTTCCCTTCCTCGTCCGTGTCCCCGTTTTTGCGCTCTCATGACTTTCACGGTTATGTGCCGAGCATGGCACGATCCTGACAGAAGCATCATAGTCCACAAGGAACGATTCCGGAAATCCTCAAGAACGAGTGAAGCGGAAGTCATCGATGGAGAAGAAATGAAACTCAGAAGAGTGGTGTCTTGGATTCTTGGTTTCAGATCGTACTCGGAACAGCGCTAGCACAGGGCGACGAAAGAACTCAACAGAGGTTATGTGCCGAGCATGGCACGATCCTGATAGAAGGATCATAGTCCACAGGGAACGATTCCGGAAATCCTCAAGAACGAGTGAAACGTAAGTCATCAATGGAGAAGAAATGAAACTCAGAAGGGTGGTGTCTTGCACTGTTGGTTTCAGATCGTACTCGAAACAGCGCTAGCACAGGGCGACGAAAGAACTCAACAGAGGTTATGTGCCGAGCATGGCACGATCCTGACAGAAGCATCATAGTCCACAGGGAACGATTCCGGAAATCCTCAAGAACGAGTGAAACGTAAGTCATCGATGGAGAAGAAATGAAACTCAGAAGGGTGGTGTCTTGGATTCTTGGTTTCAGATCGTACTCGAAACAGCGCTAGCACAGGGCGACGAAAGAACTCAACAGAGGTTATGTGCCGAGCATGGCACGATCCTGACAGAAGCATCATAGTCCACAGGGAACGATTCCGGAAATCCTCAAGAACGAGTGAAACGTAAGTCATCGATGGAGAAGAAATGAAACTCAGAAGGGTGGTGTCTTGGATTCATGGTTTCAGATCGTACTCGAAACAGCGCTAGCACAGGGCGACGACAGAACTCAACAGAGGTTATGTGCCGAGCATGGCACGATCCTGACAGAAGCATCATAGTCCACAGGGAACGATTCCGGAAATCCTCAAGAACGAGTGAAACGTAAGTCATCGATGGAGAAGAAATGAAACTCAGAAGGGTGGTGTCTTGGATTCTTGGTTTGAGATCGTACTCGGAACAGCGCTAGCACAGGGCGACGAAGGAACTCAACAGAGGTTATGTGCCGAGCATGGCACGATCCTGACAGAAGCATCATAGTCCACAGGGAACGATTCCGGAAATCCTCAAGAACGAGCGAAACGTAAGTCATGGATGGAGAAGAAATGAAACTCAGAAGGGTGGTGTCTTGGATTCTTGGTTTCAGATCGTACTCGAAACAGCGCTAGCACAGGGCGACGAAAGAACTCAACAGAGGTTATGTGCAGAGCATGGCACGATCCTGAGAGAAGCATCATAGTCCATAGGGAACGATTCCGGAAATCCTCAGCAACGAGTGAAACGTAAGTCATCGATGGAGAAGAAATGAGACTCAGAAGGGTGGTGTCTTGGATTCTTGGTTTCAGCTCGTACTCGAAACAGCGCTAGCACAGGGCGACGCAAGAAAAATAAACAGAGGTTATGTGCCGAGCATGGCACGATCATGACAGAAGCATCATAGTCCACAAGGAACGATTCCGGAAATCCTCAAGAACGAGTGAAACGTAAGTCATCGATGGAGAAGCAATGAAACTCCGAAGGGTGGTGTCTTGGATTCTTGGTTTCAGATCGTACTCGATACAGCGCTAGCACAGGGCGACGAAAGAACTCAACAGAGGTTATGTGCCGAGCATGGCACGATCCTGACAGAAGCATCATAGTCCACAAGGAACGATTCCGGAAATCCTCTAGAACGAGTGAAGCGGAAGTCATCGATGGAGAAGAAATGAAACTCAGAAGGGTGGCGTCTTGGATTCTTGGTTTCAGATCGTACTCGGAACAGCGCTAGCACAGGGCGACGAAAGAACTCAACAGAGGTTATGTGCCGAGCATGGCACGATCCTGATAGAAGGATCATAGTCCACAGGGAACGATTCCGGAAATCCTCAAGAACGAGTGAAGCGGAAGCCATCGATGGAGAAGAAATGAACCTCACAAGTGTGGAGTCTTGCACTGTTGGTTTCAGATCGTACTCGAAACGACGCTAGCACAGGGCGACGAAAGAACTCAACAGAGGTTATGTGCCGAGCATGGCACAATCCTGACAGAAGCATCATAGTCCACAAGGAACGATTCCGGAAATCCTCAAGAACGAGTGAAGCGGAAGTCATCGATGGAGAAGAAATGAAACTCAGAAGGGTGGTGTCTTGGATTCTTGGTTTCAGATCGTACTCGGAACAGCGCTAGCACTGCGACGAAAGAACTCAACAGAGGTTATGTGCCGAGCATGGCACGATCCTGACAGAAGCATCATAGTCCACAAGGAACGATTCCGGAAATCCTCAAGAACGAGTGAAACGTAAGTCATCGATGGAGAAGAAATGAAACTCCGAAGGGTGGTGTCTTGGATTCTTGGTTTCAGATCGTACTCGATACAGCGCTAGCACAGGGCGACGAAAGAACTCAACAGAGGTTATGTGCCGAGCATGGCACGATCCTGACAGAAGCATCATAGTCCACAGGGAACGATTCCGGAAATCCTCAAGAACGAGTGAAGCGGAAGCCATCGATGGAGACGAAATCAACCTCAGAAGTGTGGAGTCTTGCACTGTTGGTTTCAGATCGTACTCGAAACAGCGCTAGCACAGGGCGACGAAAGAACTCAACAGAGGTTATGTGCCGAGCATGGCACGATCCTGACAGAAGCATCATAGTCCACAGGGAACGATTCCGGAAATCCTCAAGAACGAGTGAAGCGGAAGCCATCGATGGAGAAGAAATGAACCTCACAAGTGTGGAGTCTTGCACTGTTGGTTTCAGATCGTACTCGAAACAACGCTAGCACAGGGCGACGAAAGAACTCAACAGAGGTTATGTGCCGAGCATGGCACGATCCTGACAGAAGCATCATAGTCCACAAGGAACGATTCCGGAAATCCTCAAGAACGAGTGAAGCGGAAGTCATCGATGGAGAAGAAATGAAACTCAGAAGGGTGGTGTCTAGGATTCTTGGTTTCAGATCGTACTCGGAACAGCGCTAGCACAGGGCGACGAAAGAACTCAACAGAGGTTATGTGCCGAGCATGGCACGATCCTGATAGAAGGATCATAGTCCACAGGGAACGATTCCGGAAATCCTCAAGAACGAGTGAAACGTAAGTCATCGATGGAGAAGAAATGAAACTCAGAAGGGTGGTGTCTTGCACTGTTGGTTTCAGATCGTACTCGAAACAGCGCTAGCACAGGGCGACGAAAGAACTCAACAGAGGTTATGTGCCGAGCATGGCACGATCCTGACAGAAGCATCATAGTCCACAGGGAACGATTCCGGAAATCCTCAAGAACGAGTGAAACGTAAGTCATCGATGGAGAAGAAATGAAACTCAGAAGGGTGGTGTCTTGGATTCTTGGTTTCAGATCGTACTCGGAACAGCGCTAGCACTGCGACGAAAGAACTCAACAGAGGTTATGTGCCGAGCATGGCACGATCCTGACAGAAGCATCATAGTCCACAGGGAACGATTCCGGAAATCCTCAAGAACGAGTGAAACGTAAGTCATCGATGGAGAAGAAATGAAACTCAGAAGGGTGGTGTCTTGGATTCTTGGTTTGAGATCGTACTCGAAACAGCGCTAGCACAGGGCGACGAAAGAACTCAACAGAGGTTATGTGCCGAGCATGGCACGATCCTGACAGAAGCATCATAGTCCACAGGGAACGATTCCGGAAATCCTCAAGAACGAGTGAAACGTAAGTCATCGATGGAGAAGAAATGAAACTCAGAAGGGTGGTGTCTTGGATTCTTGGTTTCAGATCGTACTCGAAACAGCGCTAGCACAGGGCGACGAAAGAACTCAACAGAGGTTATGTGCCGAGCATGGCATGATCCTGACAGAACCATCATAGTCCACAGGGAACGATTCCGGAAATCCTCAAGAACGAGTGAAACGTAAGTCATCGATGGAGAAGAAATGAAACTCAGAAGGGTGGCGTCTTGGATTCTTGGTTTCAGATCGTACTCGGAACAGCGCTAGCACAGGGCGACGAAAGAACTCAACAGAGGTTATGTGCCGAGCATGGCACGATCCTGATAGAAGGATCATAGTCCACAGGGAACGATTCCGGAAATCCTCAAGAACGAGTGAAGCGGAAGCCATCGATGGAGAAGAAATGAACCTCACAAGTGTGGAGTCTTGCACTGTTGGTTTCAGATCGTACTCGAAACGACGCTAGCACAGGGCGACGAAAGAACTCAACAGAGGTTATGTGCCGAGCATGGCACAATCCTGACAGAAGCATCATAGTCCACAAGGAACGATTCCGGAAATCCTCAAGAACGAGTGAAGCGGAAGTCATCGATGGAGAAGAAATGAAACTCAGAAGGGTGGTGTCTTGGATTCTTGGTTTCAGATCGTACTCGGAACAGCGCTAGCACTGCGACGAAAGAACTCAACAGAGGTTATGTGCCGAGCATGGCACGATCCTGACAGAAGCATCATAGTCCACAAGGAACGATTCCGGAAATCCTCAAGAACGAGTGAAACGTAAGTCATCGATGGAGAAGAAATGAAACTCCGAAGGGTGGTGTCTTGGATTCTTGGTTTCAGATCGTACTCGATACAGCGCTAGCACAGGGCGACGAAAGAACTCAACAGAGGTTATGTGCCGAGCATGGCACGATCCTGACAGAAGCATCATAGTCCACAGGGAACGATTCCGGAAATCCTCAAGAACGAGTGAAGCGGAAGCCATCGATGGAGACGAAATCAACCTCAGAAGTGTGGAGTCTTGCACTGTTGGTTTCAGATCGTACTCGAAACAGCGCTAGCACAGGGCGACGAAAGAACTCAACAGAGGTTATGTGCCGAGCATGGCACGATCCTGACAGAAGCATCATAGTCCACAGGGAACGATTCCGGAAATCCTCAAGAACGAGTGAAGCGGAAGCCATCGATGGAGAAGAAATGAACCTCACAAGTGTGGAGTCTTGCACTGTTGGTTTCAGATCGTACTCGAAACAACGCTAGCACAGGGCGACGAAAGAACTCAACAGAGGTTATGTGCCGAGCATGGCACGATCCTGACAGAAGCATCATAGTCCACAAGGAACGATTCCGGAAATCCTCAAGAACGAGTGAAGCGGAAGTCATCGATGGAGAAGAAATGAAACTCAGAAGGGTGGTGTCTAGGATTCTTGGTTTCAGATCGTACTCGGAACAGCGCTAGCACAGGGCGACGAAAGAACTCAACAGAGGTTATGTGCCGAGCATGGCACGATCCTGATAGAAGGATCATAGTCCACAGGGAACGATTCCGGAAATCCTCAAGAACGAGTGAAACGTAAGTCATCGATGGAGAAGAAATGAAACTCAGAAGGGTGGTGTCTTGCACTGTTGGTTTCAGATCGTACTCGAAACAGCGCTAGCACAGGGCGACGAAAGAACTCAACAGAGGTTATGTGCCGAGCATGGCACGATCCTGACAGAAGCATCATAGTCCACAGGGAACGATTCCGGAAATCCTCAAGAACGAGTGAAACGTAAGTCATCGATGGAGAAGAAATGAAACTCAGAAGGGTGGTGTCTTGGATTCTTGGTTTCAGATCGTACTCGGAACAGCGCTAGCACTGCGACGAAAGAACTCAACAGAGGTTATGTGCCGAGCATGGCACGATCCTGACAGAAGCATCATAGTCCACAGGGAACGATTCCGGAAATCCTCAAGAACGAGTGAAACGTAAGTCATCGATGGAGAAGAAATGAAACTCAGAAGGGTGGTGTCTTGGATTCTTGGTTTGAGATCGTACTCGAAACAGCGCTAGCACAGGGCGACGAAAGAACTCAACAGAGGTTATGTGCCGAGCATGGCACGATCCTGACAGAAGCATCATAGTCCACAGGGAACGATTCCGGAAATCCTCAAGAACGAGTGAAACGTAAGTCATCGATGGAGAAGAAATGAAACTCAGAAGGGTGGTGTCTTGGATTCTTGGTTTCAGATCGTACTCGAAACAGCGCTAGCACAGGGCGACGAAAGAACTCAACAGAGGTTATGTGCCGAGCATGGCATGATCCTGACAGAACCATCATAGTCCACAGGGAACGATTCCGGAAATCCTCAAGAACGAGTGAAACGTAAGTCATCGATGGAGAAGAAATGAAACTCAGAAGGGTGGTTTCTTGGATTCTTGGTTTCAGATCGTACTAGGAACAGCGCTAGCACAGGGCGACGAAAGAACTCAACAGAGGTTATGTGCCGAGCATGGCACGATCCTGACAGAAGCATCATAGTCCACAGGGAACGATTCCGGAAATCCTCAAGAACGAGTGAAGCGGAAGCCATCGATGGAGACGAAATCAACCTCAGAAGTGTGGAGTCTTGCACTGTTGGTTTCAGATCGTACTCGAAACAGCGCTAGCACAGGGCGACGAAAGAACTCAACAGAGGTTATGTGCCGAGCATGGCACGATCCTGACAGAAGCATCATAGTCCACAAGGAACGATTCCGGAAATCCTCAAGAACGAGTGAAGCGGAAGTCATCGATGGAGAAGAAATGAAACTCAGAAGGGTGGTGTCTAGGATTCTTGGTTTCAGATCGTACTCGGAACAGCGCTAGCACAGGGCGACGAAAGAACTCAACAGAGGTTATGTGCCGAGCATGGCACGATCCTGATAGAAGGATCATAGTCCACAGGGAACGATTCCGGAAATCCTCAAGAACGAGTGAAACGTAAGTCATCGATGGAGAAGAAATGAAACTCAGAAGGGTGGTGTCTTGCACTGTTGGTTTCAGATCGTACTCGAAACAGCGCTAGCACAGGGCGACGAAAGAACTCAACAGAGGTTATGTGCCGAGCATGGCACGATCCTGACAGAAGCATCATAGTCCAAAGGGAACGGTTCCGGAAATCCTCAAGAACGAGTGAAGCGGAAGCCATCGATGAAGAAGAAATGAACCTCACAAGTGTGGAGTCTTGCACTGTTGGTTTCAGATCGTACTCGAAACAACGCTAGCACAGGGCGACGAAAGAACTCAACAGAGGTTATGTGCCGAGCATGGCACGATCCTGACAGAAGCATCATAGTCCACAAGGAACGATTCCGGAAATCCTCAAGAACGAGTGAAGCGGAAGTCATCGATGGAGAAGAAATGAAACTCAGAAGGGTGGTGTCTAGGATTCTTGGTTTCAGATCGTACTCGGAACAGCGCTAGCACAGGGCGACGAAAGAACTCAACAGAGGTTATGTGCCGAGCATGGCACGATCCTGATAGAAGGATCATAGTCCACAGGGAACGATTCCGGAAATCCTCAAGAACGAGTGAAACGTAAGTCATCGATGGAGAAGAAATGAAACTCAGAAGGGTGGTGTCTTGCACTGTTGGTTTCAGATCGTACTCGAAACAGCGCTAGCACAGGGCGACGAAAGAACTCAACAGAGGTTATGTGCCGAGCATGGCACGATCCTGACAGAAGCATCATATTCCACAGGGAACGATTCCGGAAATCCTCAAGAACGAGTGAAACGTAAGTCATCGATGGAGAAGAAATGAAACTCAGAAGGGTGGTGTCTTGGATTCTTGGTTTCAGATCGTACTCGGAACAGCGCTAGCACTGCGACGAAAGAACTCAACAGAGGTTATGTGCCGAGCATGGCACGATCCTGACAGAAGCATCATAGTCCACAGGGAACGATTCCGGAAATCCTCACGAACGAGTGAAACGTAAGTCATCGATGGAGAAGAAATGAAACTCAGAAGGGTGGTGTCTTGGATTCTTGGTTTGAGATCGTACTCGAAACAGCGCTAGCACAAGGCGACGAAAGAACTCAACAGAGGTTATGTGCCGAGCATGGCACGATCCTGACAGAAGCATCATAGTCCACAGGGAACGATTCCGGAAATCCTCAAGAACGAGTGAAACGTAAGTCATCGATGGAGAAGAAATGAAACTCAGAAGGGTGGTGTCTTGGATTCTTGGTTTCAGATCGTACTCGAAACAGAGCTAGCACAGGGCGACGAAAGAACTCAACAGAGGTTATGTGCCGAGCATGGCATGATCCTGACAGAACCATCATAGTCCACAGGGAACGATTCCGGAAATCCTCAAGAACGAGTGAAACGTAAGTCATCGATGGAGAAGAAATGAAACTCAGAAGGATGGTTTCTTGGATTCTTGGTTTCAGATCGTACTAGGAACAGCGCTAGCACAGGACGACGAAAGAACTCAACAGAGGTTATGTGCCGAGCATGGCACGATCCTGACAGAAGCATCATAGTCCACAGGGAACGATTCCGGAAATCCTCAAGAACGAGTGAAGCGGAAGCCATCGATCGAGAAGAAATGAACCTCAGAAGTGTGCAGTCTTGCACTGTTGGTTTCAGATCGTACTCGAAACAGCGCTAGCACAGGGCGACGAAAGAACTCAACAGAGGTTATGTGCCGAGCATGGCACGATCCTGACAGAAGCATCATAGTCCAAAGGGAACGGTTCCGGAAATCCTCAAGAACGAGTGAAGCGGAAGCCATCGATGAAGAAGAAATGAACCTCACAAGTGTGGAGTCTTGCACTGTTGGTTTCAGATCGTACTCGAAACAACGCTAGCACAGGGCGACGAAAGAACTCAACAGAGGTTATGTGCCGAGCATGGCACGATCCTGACAGAAGCATCATAGTCCACAAGGAACGATTCCGGAAATCCTCAAGAACGAGTGAAGCGGAAGTCATCGATGGAGAAGAAATGAAACTCAGAAGGGTGGTGTCTAGGATTCTTGGTTTCAGATCGTACTCGGAACAGCGCTAGCACAGGGCGACGAAAGAACTCAACAGAGGTTATGTGCCGAGCATGGCACGATCCTGATAGAAGGATCATAGTCCACAGGGAACGATTCCGGAAATCCTCAAGAACGAGTGAAACGTAAGTCATCGATGGAGAAGAAATGAAACTCAGAAGGGTGGTGTCTTGCACTGTTGGTTTCAGATCGTACTCGAAACAGCGCTAGCACAGGGCGACGAAAGAACTCAACAGAGGTTATGTGCCGAGCATGGCACGATCCTGACAGAAGCATCATAGTCCACAGGGAACGATTCCGGAAATCCTCAAGAACGAGTGAAACGTAAGTCATCGATGGAGAAGAAATGAAACTCAGAAGGGTGGTGTCTTGGATTCTTGGTTTCAGATCGTACTCGGAACAGCGCTAGCACTGCGACGAAAGAACTCAACAGAGGTTATGTGCCGAGCATGGCACGATCCTGACAGAAGCATCATAGTCCACAGGGAACGATTCCGGAAATCCTCACGAACGAGTGAAACGTAAGTCATCGATGGAGAAGAAATGAAACTCAGAAGGGTGGTGTCTTGGATTCTTGGTTTGAGATCGTACTCGAAACAGCGCTAGCACAAGGCGACGAAAGAACTCAACAGAGGTTATGTGCCGAGCATGGCACGATCCTGACAGAAGCATCATAGGCCACAGGGAACGATTCCGGAAATCCTCAAGAACGAGTGAAACGTAAGTCATCGATGGAGAAGAAATGAAACTCAGAAGGGTGGTGTCTTGGATTCTTGGTTTCAGATCGTACTCGAAACAGAGCTAGCACAGGGCGACGAAAGAACTCAACAGAGGTTATGTGCCGAGCATGCCATGATCCTGACAGAACCATCATAGTCCACAGGGAACGATTCCGGAAATCCTCAAGAACGAGTGAAACGTAAGTCATCGATGGAGAAGAAATGAAACTCAGAAGGATGGTTTCTTGGATTCTTGGTTTCAGATCGTACTAGGAACAGCGCTAGCACAGGACGACGAAAGAACTCAACAGAGGTTATGTGCCGAGCATGGCACGATCCTGACAGAAGCATCATAGTCCACAGGGAACGATTCCGGAAATCCTCAAGAACGAGTGAAGCGGAAGCCATCGATCGAGAAGAAATGAACCTCAGAAGTGTGCAGTCTTGCACTGTTGGTTTCAGATCGTACTCGAAACAGCGCTAGCACAGGGCGACGAAAGAACTCAACAGAGTATGTGCCGAGCATGGCACGATCCTGACAGAAGCATCATAGTCCACAGGGAACGATTTAGGAAATCCTCAAGAACGAGTGAAACGTAAGTCATCGATGGAGAAGAAATGAAACTCAGAAGAGTGGTGTCTTGGATTCTTGGTTTCAGATCGTACTAGGAACAGCGCTAGCACAGGGCGACGAAAGAACTCAACAGAGGTGATGTGGAGAGCATGGCACGATCCTGACAGAAGCATCATAGTCCACAGGGAACGATTCCGGAAATCCTCAAGAACGAGTGAAACGTAAGTCATCGATGGAGAAGAAATGAAACTCAGAAGGGTGGTGTCTTGGATTCTTGGTTTCAGATCGTACTCGAAACAGCGCTAGCACAGGGCGACGAAAGAAGTCAACAGAGGTTATGTGCCGAGCATGGCACGATCCTGACAGAAGCATCATAGTCCACAGGGAACGATTCCGGAAATCCTCAAGAACGAGTGAAACGTAAGTCATCGATGGAGAAGAAATGAAACTCAGAAGGGTGGTGTCTTGGATTCTTGGTTTCAGATCGTACTCGAAACAGCGCTAGCACAGGGCGACGAAAGAACTCAACAGAGGTTATGTGCCGAGCATGGCACGATCCTGACAGAAGCATCATAGTCCACAGGGAACGATTCCGGAAATCCTCAAGAACGAGTGAAACGTAAGTCATCGATGGAGAAGAAATGAAACTCAGAAGGGTGGTTTCTTGGATTCTTGGTTTCAGATGGTACTAGGAACAGCGCTAGCACAGGGCGACGAAAGAACTCAACAGAGGTTATGTGCAGAGCATGGCACGATCCTTTCAGAAGGATCATAGTTCACAGGGAACGATTCCGGAAATCCTCAAGAACGAGTGAAACGTAAGTCATCGATGGAGAAGAAATGAAACTCAGAAGGGTGGTGTCTTGGATTCTTGGTTTGAGATCGTACTCGGAACAGCGCTAGCACAGGGCGACGAAGGAACTCAACAGAGGTTATGTGCCGAGCATGGCACGATCCTGACAGAAGCATCATAGTCCACAGGGAACGATTCCGGAAATCCTCAAGAACGAGTGAAGCGGAAGCCATCGATGGAGAAGAAATGAACCTCAGAAGTGTGCAGTCTTGCACTGTTGGTTTCAGATCGTACTCGAAACAGCGCTAGCACAGGGCGACGAAAGAACTCAAAAGAGGTTATGTGCCGAGCATGGCACGATCCTGACAGAAGCATCATAGTCCACAGAGAACGATTCCGGAAATCCTCAAGAACGAGTGAAACGTAAGTCATCGATGGAGAAGAAATGAAACTCAGAAGGGTGGTGTCTTGGATTCTTGGTTTCAGATCGTACTCGAAAGAGCGCAAGCACAGGGCGACGAAAGAACTCAACAGAGGTTATGTGCCGAGCATGGCACGATCCTGACAGAAGCATCATAGTCCACAGGGAACGATTCCGGAAATCCTCAAGAACGAGTGAAACGTAAGTCATCGATGGAGAAGAAATGAAACTCAGAAGGGTGGTGTCTTGGATTCTTGGTTTCAGATCGTACTCGAAACAGCGCTAGCACAGGGCGACGAAAGAACTCAACAGAGGTTATGTGCCGAGCATGGCATGATCCTGACAGAACCATCATAGTCCACAGGGAACGATTCCGGAAATCCTCAAGAACGAGTGAAACGTAAGTCATCGATGGAGAAGAAATGAAACTCAGAAGGGTGGTTTCTTGGATTCTTGGTTTCAGATCGTACTAGGAACAGCGCTAGCACAGGGCGACGAAACAACTCAACAGAGGTTATGTGCCGAGCATGGCACGATCCTGACAGAAGCATCATAGTCCACAGGGAACGATTCCGGAAATCCTCAAGAACGAGTGAAGCGGAAGCCATCGATGGAGACGAAATCAACCTCAGAAGTGTGGAGTCTTGCACTGTTGGTTTCAGATCGTACTCGAAACAGCGCTAGCACAGGGCGACGAAAGAACTCAACAGAGGTTATGTGCCGAGCATGGCACGATCCTGACAGAAGCATCATAGTCCACAGGGAACGATTCCGGAAATCCTCAAGAACGAGTGAAGCGGAAGCCATCGATGAAGAAGAAATGAACCTCACAAGTGTGGAGTCTTGCACTGTTGGTTTCAGATCGTACTCGAAACAACGCTAGCACAGGGCGACGAAAGAACTCAACAGAGGTTATGTGCCGAGCATGGCACGATCCTGACAGAAGCATCATAGTCCACAAGGAACGATTCCGGAAATCCTCAAGAACGAGTGAAGCGGAAGTCATCGATGGAGAAGAAATGAAACTCAGAAGGGTGGTGTCTAGGATTCTTGGTTTCAGATCGTACTCGGAACAGCGCTAGCACAGGGCGACGAAAGAACTCAACAGAGGTTATGTGCCGAGCATGGCACGATCCTGATAGAAGGATCATAGTCCACAGGGAACGATTCCGGAAATCCTCAAGAACGAGTGAAACGTAAGTCATCGATGGAGAAGAAATGAAACTCAGAAGGGTGGTGTCTTGCACTGTTGGTTTCAGATCGTACTCGAAACAGCGCTAGCACAGGGCGACGAAAGAACTCAACAGAGGTTATGTGCCGAGCATGGCACGATCCTGACAGAAGCATCATAGTCCACAGGGAACGATTCCGGAAATCCTCAAGAACGAGTGAAACGTAAGTCATCGATGGAGAAGAAATGAAACTCAGAAGGGTGGTGTCTTGGATTCTTGGTTTCAGATCGTACTCGGAACAGCGCTAGCACTGCGACGAAAGAACTCAACAGAGGTTATGTGCCGAGCATGGCACGATCCTGACAGAAGCATCATAGTCCACAGGGAACGATTCCGGAAATCCTCAAGAACGAGTGAAACGTAAGTCATCGATGGAGAAGAAATGAAACTCAGAAGGGTGGTGTCTTGGATTCTTGGTTTGAGATCGTACTCGAAACAGCGCTAGCACAAGGCGACGAAAGAACTCAACAGAGGTTATGTGCCGAGCATGGCACGATCCTGACAGAAGCATCATAGTCCACAGGGAACGATTCCGGAAATCCTCAAGAACGAGTGAAACGTAAGTCATCGATGGAGAAGAAATGAAACTCAGAAGGGTGGTGTCTTGGATTCTTGGTTTGAGATCGTACTCGAAACAGCGCTAGCACAAGGCGACGAAAGAACTCAACAGAGGTTATGTGCCGAGCATGGCACGATCCTGACAGAAGCATCATAGTCCACAGGGAACGATTCCGGAAATCCTCAAGAACGAGTGAAACGTAAGTCATCGATGGAGAAGAAATGAAACTCAGAAGGGTGGTGTCTTGGATTCTTGGTTTCAGATCGTACTCGAAACAGAGCTAGCACAGGGCGACGAAAGAACTCAACAGAGGTTATGTGCCGAGCATGGCATGATCCTGACAGAACCATCATAGTCCACAGGGAACGATTCCGGAAATCCTCAAGAACGAGTGAAACGTAAGTCATCGATGGAGAAGAAATGAAACTCAGAAGGATGGTTTCTTGGATTCTTGGTTTCAGATCGTACTAGGAACAGCGCTAGCACAGGACGACGAAAGAACTCAACAGAGGTTATGTGCCGAGCATGGCACGATCCTGACAGAAGCATCATAGTCCACAGGGAACGATTCCGGAAATCCTCAAGAACGAGTGAAGCGGAAGCCATCGATCGAGAAGAAATGAACCTCAGAAGTGTGCAGTCTGCACTGTTGGTTTCAGATCGTACTCGAAACAGCGCTAGCACAGGGCGACGAAAGAACTCAACAGAGTATGTGCCGAGCATGGCACGATCCTGACAGAAGCATCATAGTCCACAGGGAACGATTTAGGAAATCCTCAAGAACGAGTGAAACGTAAGTCATCGATGGAGAAGAAATGAAACTCAGAAGAGTGGTGTCTTGGATTCTTGGTTTCAGATCGTACTAGGAACAGCGCTAGCACAGGGCGACGAAAGAACTCAACAGAGGTGATGTGGAGAGCATGGCACGATCCTGACAGAAGCATCATAGTCCACAGGGAACGATTCCGGAAATCCTCAAGAACGAGTGAAACGTAAGTCATCGATGGAGAAGAAATGAAACTCAGAAGGGTGGTGTCTTGGATTCTTGGTTTCAGATCGTACTCGAAACAGCACTAGCACAGGGCGACGAAAGAAGTCAACAGAGGTTATGTGCCGAGCATGGCACGATCCTGACAGAAGCATCATAGTCCACAGGGAACGATTCCGGAAATCCTCAAGAACGAGTGAAACGTAAGTCATCGATGGAGAAGAAATGAAACTCAGAAGGGTGGTGTCTTGGATTCTTGGTTTCAGATCGTACTCGAAACAGCGCTAGCACAGGGCGACGAAAGAACTCAACAGAGGTTATGTGCCGAGCATGGCACGATCCTGACAGAAGCATCATAGTCCACAGGGAACGATTCCGGAAATCCTCAAGAACGAGTGAAACGTAAGTCATCGATGGAGAAGAAATGAAACTCAGAAGGGTGGTTTCTTGGATTCTTGGTTTCAGATGGTACTAGGAACAGCGCTAGCACAGGGCGACGAAAGAACTCAACAGAGGTTATGTGCAGAGCATGGCACGATCCTTTCAGAAGGATCATAGTTCACAGGGAACGATTCCGGAAATCCTCAAGAACGAGTGAAACGTAAGTCATCGATGGAGAAGAAATGAAACTCAGAAGGGTGGTGTCTTGGATTCTTGGTTTGAGATCGTACTCGGAACAGCGCTAGCACAGGGCGACGAAGGAACTCAACAGAGGTTATGTGCCGAGCATGGCACGATCCTGACAGAAGCATCATAGTCCACAGGGAACGATTCCGGAAATCCTCAAGAACGAGTGAAGCGGAAGCCATCGATGGAGAAGAAATGAAACTCAGAAGGGTGGTGTCTTGGATTCTTGGTTTCAGATCGTACTCGAAACAGCGCTAGCACAGGGCGACGAAAGAACTCAACAGAGGTTATGTGCCGAGCATGGCACGATCCTGACAGAAGCATCATAGTCCACAGGGAACGATTCCGGAAATCCTCAAGAACGAGTGAAACGTAAGTCATCGATGGAGAAGAAATGAAACTCAGAAGGGTGGTGTCTTGGATTCTTGGTTTCAGATCGTACTCGAAACAGCGCTAGCACAGGGCGACGAAAGAACTCAACAGAGGTTATGTGCCGAGCATGGCATGATCCTGACAGAACCATCATAGTCCACAGGGAACGATTCCGGAAATCCTCAAGAACGAGTGAAACGTAAGTCATCGATGGAGAAGAAATGAAACTCAGAAGGGTGGTTTCTTGGATTCTTGGTTTCAGATCGTACTAGGAACAGCGCTAGCACAGGGCGACGAAAGAACTCAACAGAGGTTATGTGCCGAGCATGGCACGATCCTGACAGAAGCATCATAGTCCACAGGGAACGATTCCGGAAATCCTCAAGAACGAGTGAAGCGGAAGCCATCGATGGAGACGAAATCAACCTCAGAAGTGTGGAGTCTTGCACTGTTGGTTTCAGATCGTACTCGAAACAGCGCTAGCACAGGGCGACGAAAGAACTCAACAGAGGTTATGTGCCGAGCATGGCACGATCCTGACAGAAGCATCATAGTCCACAGGGAACGATTCCGGAAATCCTCAAGAACGAGTGAAGCGGAAGCCATCGATGAAGAAAAAATGAACCTCACAAGTGTGGAGTCTTGCACTGTTGGTTTCAGATCGTACTCGAAACAACGCTAGCACAGGGCGACGAAAGAACTCAACAGAGGTTATGTGCCGAGCATGGCACGATCCTGACAGAAGCATCATAGTCCACAAGGAACGATTCCGGAAATCCTCAAGAACGAGTGAAGCGGAAGTCATCGATGGAGAAGAAATGAAACTCAGAAGGGTGGTGTCTAGGATTCTTGGTTTCAGATCGTACTCGGAACAGCGCTAGCACAGGGCGACGAAAGAACTCAACAGAGGTTATGTGCCGAGCATGGCACGATCCTGATAGAAGGATCATAGTCCACAGGGAACGATTCCGGAAATCCTCAAGAACGAGTGAAACGTAAGTCATCGATGGAGAAGCAATGAAACTCAGAAGGGTGGTGTCTTGCACTGTTGGTTTCAGATCGTACTCGAAACAGCGTTAGCACAGGGCGACGAAAGAACTCAACAGAGGTTATGTGCCGAGCATGGCACGATCCTGACAGAAGCATCATAGTCCACAGGGAACGATTCCGGAAATCCTCAAGAACGAGTGAAACGTAAGTCATCGATGGAGAAGAAATGAAACTCAGAAGGGTGGTGTCTTGGATTCTTGGTTTCAGATCGTACTCGGAACAGCGCTAGCACAGGGCGACGAAAGAACTCAACAGAGGTTATGTGCCGAGCATGGCACGATCCTGACAGAAGCATCATAGTCCACAGGGAACGATTCCGGAAATCCTCAAGAACGAGTGAAACGTAAGTCATCGATGGAGAAGAAATGAAACTCAGAAGGGTGGTGTCTTGGATTCTTGGTTTCAGATCGTACTCGGAACAGCGCTAGCACTGCGACGAAAGAACTCAACAGAGGTTATGTGCCGAGCATGGCACGATCCTGACAGAAGCATCATAGTCCACAGGGAACGATTCCGGAAATCCTAAAGAACGAGTGAAACGTAAGTCATCGATGGAGAAGAAATGAAACTCAGAAGGGTGGTGTCTTGGATTCTTGGTTTGAGATCGTACTCGAAACAGCGCTAGCACAGGGCGACGAAAGAACTCAACAGAGGTTATGTGCCGAGCATGGCACGATCCTGACAGAAGCATCATAGTCCACAGGGAACGATTCCGGAAATCCTCAAGAACGAGTGAAACGTAAGTCATCGATGGAGAAGAAATGAAACTCAGAAGGGTGGTGTCTTGGATTCTTGGTTTCAGATCGTACTCGAAACAGCGCTAGCACAGGGCGACGAAAGAACTCAACAGAGGTTATGTGCCGAGCATGGCATGATCCTGACAGAACCATCATAGTCCACAGGGAACGATTCTGGAAATCCTCAAGAACGAGTGAAACGTAAGTCATCGATGGAGAAGAAATGAAACTCAGAAGGGTGGTTTCTTGGATTCTTGGTTTCAGATCGTACTAGGAACAGCGCTAGCACAGGGCGACGAAAGAACTCAACAGAGGTTATGTGCCGAGCATGGCACGATCCTGACAGAAGCATCATAGTCCACAGGGAACGATTCCGGAAATCCTCAAGAACGAGTGAAGCGGAAGCCATCGATGGAGACGAAATCAACCTCAGAAGTGTGGAGTCTTGCACTGTTGGTTTCAGATCGTACTCGAAACAGCGCTAGCACAGGGCGACGAAAGAACTCAACAGAGGTTATGTGCCGAGCATGGCACGATCCTGACAGAAGCATCATAGTCCACAGGGAACGATTCCGGAAATCCTCAAGAACGAGTGAAGCGGAAGCCATCGATGAAGAAGAAATGAACCTCACAAGTGTGGAGTCTTGCACTGTTGGTTTCAGATCGTACTCGAAACAACGCTAGCACAGGGCGACGAAAGAACTCAACAGAGGTTATGTGCCGAGCATGGCACGATCCTGACAGAAGCATCATAGTCCACAAGGAACGATTCCGGAAATCCTCAAGAACGAGTGAAGCGGTAGTCATCGATGGAGAAGAAATGAAACTCAGAAGGGTGGTGTCTAGGATTCTTGGTTTCAGATCGTACTCGGAACAGCGCTAGCACAGGGCGACGAAAGAACTCAACAGAGGTTATGTGCCGAGCATGGCACGATCCTGATAGAAGGATCATAGTCCACAGGGAACGATTCCGGAAATCCTCAAGAACGAGTGAAACGTAAGTCATCGATGGAGAAGAAATGAAACTCAGAAGGGTGGTGTCTTGCACTGTTGGTTTCAGATCGTACTCGAAACAGCGCTAGCACAGGGCGACGAAAGAACTCAACAGAGGTTATGTGCCGAGCATGGCACGATCCTGACAGAAGCATCATAGTCCACAGGGAACGATTCCGGAAATCCTCGAGAACGAGTGAAACGTAATCATCGATGGAGAAGAAATGAAACTCAGAAGGGTGGTGTCTTGGATTCTTGGTTTCAGATCGTACTCGGAACAGCGCTAGCACTGCGACGAAAGAACTCAACAGAGGTTATGTGCCGAGCATGGCACGATCCTGACATAAGCATCATAGTCCACAGGGAACGATTCCGGAAATCCTCAAGAACGAGTGAAACGTAAGTCATCGATGGAGAAGAAATGAAACTCAGAAGGGTGGTGTCTTGGATTCTTGGTTTGAGATCGTACTCGAAACAGCGCTAGCACAAGGCGACGAAAGAACTCAACAGAGGTTATGTGCCGAGCATGGCACGATCCTGACAGAAGCATCATAGTCCACAGGGAACGATTCCGGAAATCCTCAAGAACGAGTGAAACGTAAGTCATCGATGGAGAAGAAATGAAACTCAGAAGGGTGGTTTCTTGGATTCTTGGTTTCAGATCGTACTAGGAACAGCGCTAGCACAGGGCGACGAAAGAACTCAACAGAGGTTATGTGCCGAGCATGGCACGATCCTGACAGAAGCATCATAGTCCACAGGGAACGATTCCGGAAATCCTCAAGAACGAGTGAAGCGGAAGCCATCGATGGAGACGAAATCAACCTCAGAAGTGTGGAGTCTTGCACTGTTGGTTTCAGATCGTACTCGAAACAGCGCTAGCACAGGGCGACGAAAGAACTCAACAGAGGTTATGTGCCGAGCATGGCACGATCCTGACAGAAGCATCATAGTCCACAGGGAACGATTCCGGAAATCCTCAAGAACGAGTGAAGCGGAAGCCATCGATGAAGAAGAAATGAACCTCACAAGTGTGGAGTCTTGCACTGTTGGTTTCAGATCGTACTCGAAACAACGCTAGCACAGGGCGACGAAAGAACTCAACAGAGGTTATGTGCCGAGCATGGCACGATCCTGACAGAAGCATCATAGTCCACAAGGAACGATTCCGGAAATCCTCAAGAACGAGTGAAGCGGAAGTCATCGATGGAGAAGAAATGAAACTCAGAAGGGTGGTGTCTAGGATTCTTGGTTTCAGATCGTACTCGGAACAGCGCTAGCACAGGGCGACGAAAGAACTCAACAGAGGTTATGTGCCGAGCATGGCACGATCCTGATAGAAGGATCATAGTCCACAGGGAACGATTCCGGAAATCCTCAAGAACGAGTGAAACGTAAGTCATCGATGGAGAAGCAATGAAACTCAGAAGGGTGGTGTCTTGCACTGTTGGTTTCAGATCGTACTCGAAACAGCGTTAGCACAGGGCGACGAAAGAACTCAACAGAGGTTATGTGCCGAGCATGGCACGATCCTGACAGAAGCATCATAGTCCACAGGGAACGATTCCGGAAATCCTCAAGAACGAGTGAAACGTAAGTCATCGATGGAGAAGAAATGAAACTCAGAAGGGTGGTGTCTTGGATTCTTGGTTTCAGATCGTACTCGGAACAGCGCTAGCACAGGGCGACGAAAGAACTCAACAGAGGTTATGTGCCGAGCATGGCACGATCCTGACAGAAGCATCATAGTCCACAGGGAACGATTCCGGAAATCCTCAAGAACGAGTGAAACGTAAGTCATCGATGGAGAAGAAATGAAACTCAGAAGGGTGGTGTCTTGGATTCTTGGTTTCAGATCGTACTCGGAACAGCGCTAGCACAGGGCGACGAAAGAACTCAACAGAGGTTATGTGCCGAGCATGGCACGATCCTGATAGAAGGATCATAGTCCACAGGGAACGATTCCGGAAATCCTCAAGAACGAGTGAAACGTAAGTCATCGATGGAGAAGCAATGAAACTCAGAAGGGTGGTGTCTTGCACTGTTGGTTTCAGATCGTACTCGAAACAGCGTTAGCACAGGGCGACGAAAGAACTCAACAGAGGTTATGTGCCGAGCATGGCACGATCCTGACAGAAGCATCATAGTCCACAGGGAACGATTCCGGAAATCCTCAAGAACGAGTGAAACGTAAGTCATCGATGGAGAAGAAATGAAACTCAGAAGGGTGGTGTCTTGGATTCTTGGTTTCAGATCGTACTCGGAACAGCGCTAGCACAGGGCGACGAAAGAACTCAACAGAGGTTATGTGCCGAGCATGGCACGATCCTGACAGAAGCATCATAGTCCACAGGGAACGATTCCGGAAATCCTCAAGAACGAGTGAAACGTAAGTCATCGATGGAGAAGAAATGAAACTCAGAAGGGTGGTGTCTTGGATTCTTGGTTTCAGATCGTACTCGGAACAGCGCTAGCACTGCGACGAAAGAACTCAACAGAGGTTATGTGCCGAGCATGGCACGATCCTGACAGAAGCATCATAGTCCACAGGGAACGATTCCGGAAATCCTCAAGAACGAGTGAAACGTAAGTCATCGATGGAGAAGAAATGAAACTCAGAAGGGTGGTGTCTTGGATTCTTGGTTTGAGATCGTACTCGAAACAGCGCTAGCACAGGGCGACGAAAGAACTCAACAGAGGTTATGTGCCGAGCATGGCACGATCCTGACAGAAGCATCATAGTCCACAGGGAACGATTCCGGAAATCCTCAAGAACGAGTGAAACGTAAGTCATCGATGGAGAAGAAATGAAACTCAGAAGGGTGGTGTCTTGGATTCTTGGTTTCAGATCGTACTCGAAACAGCGCTAGCACAGGGCGACGAAAGAACTCAACAGAGGTTATGTGCCGAGCATGGCATGATCCTGACAGAACCATCATAGTCCACAGGGAACGATTCCGGAAATCCTCAAGAACGAGTGAAACGTAAGTCATCGATGGAGAAGAAATGAAACTCAGAAGGGTGGTTTCTTGGATTCTTGGTTTCAGATCGTACTAGGAACAGCGCTAGCACAGGGCGACGAAAGAACTCAACAGAGGTTATGTGCCGAGCATGGCACGATCCTGACAGAAGCATCATAGTCCACAGGGAACGATTCCGGAAATCCTCAAGAACGAGTGAAGCGGAAGCCATCGATGGAGACGAAATCAACCTCAGAAGTGTGGAGTCTTGCACTGTTGGTTTCAGATCGTATTCGAAACAGCGCTAGCACAGGGCGACGAAAGAACTCAACAGAGGTTATGTGCCGAGCATGGCACGATCCTGACAGAAGCATCATAGTCCACAGGGAACGATTCCGGAAATCCTCAAGAACGAGTGAAGCGGAAGCCATCGATGAAGAAGAAATGAACCTCACAAGTGTGGAGTCTTGCACTGTTGGTTTCAGATCGTACTCGAAACAACGCTAGCACAGGGCGACGAAAGAACTCAACAGAGGTTATGTGCCGAGCATGGCACGATCCTGACAGAAGCATCATAGTCCACAAGGAACGATTCCGGAAATCCTCAAGAACGAGTGAAGCGGAAGTCATCGATGGAGAAGAAATGAAACTCAGAAGGGTGGTGTCTAGGATTCTTGGTTTCAGATCGTACTCGGAACAGCGCTAGCACAGGGCGACGAAAGAATTCAACAGAGGTTATGTGCCGAGCATGGCACGATCCTGATAGAAGGATCATAGTCCACAGGGAACGATTCCGGAAATCCTCAAGAACGAGTGAAACGTAAGTCATCGATGGAGAAGAAATGAAACTCAGAAGGGTGGTGTCTTCCACTGTTGGTTTCAGATCGTACTCGAAACAGCGCTAGCACAGGGCGACGAAAGAACTCAACAGAGGTTATGTGCCGAGCATGGCACGATCTTGACAGAAGCATCATAGTCCACAGGGAACGATTCCGGAAATCCTCAAGAACGAGTGAAACGTAAGTCATCGATGGAGAAGAAATGAAACTCAGAAGGGTGGTGTCTTGGATTCTTGGTTTCAGATCGTACTCGGAACAGCGCTAGCACTGCGACGAAAGAACTCAACAGAGGTTATGTGCCGAGCATGGCACGATCCTGACATAAGCATCATAGTCCACAGGGAACGATTCCGGAAATCCTCAAGAACGAGTGAAACGTAAGTCATCGATGGAGAAGAAATGAAACTCAGAAGGGTGGTGTCTTGGATTCTTGGTTTGAGATCGTACTCGAAACAGCGCTAGCACAAGGCGACGAAAGAACTCAACAGAGGTTATGTGCCGAGCATGGCACGATCCTGACAGAAGCATCATAGTCCACAGGGAACGATTCCGGAAATCCTCAAGAACGAGTGAAACGTAAGTCATCGATGGAGAAGAAATGAAACTCAGAAGGGTGGTTTCTTGGATTCTTGGTTTCAGATCGTACTAGGAACAGCGCTAGCACAGGGCGACGAAAGAACTCAACAGAGGTTATGTGCCGAGCATGGCACGATCCTGACAGAAGCATCATAGTCCACAGGGAACGATTCCGGAAATCCTCAAGAACGAGTGAAGCGGAAGCCATCGATGGAGACGAAATCAACCTCAGAAGTGTGGAGTCTTGCACTGTTGGTTTCAGATCGTACTCGAAACAGCGCTAGCACAGGGCGACGAAAGAACTCAACAGAGGTTATGTGCCGAGCATGGCACGATCCTGACAGAAGCATCATAGTCCACAGGGAACGATTCCGGAAATCCTCAAGAACGAGTGAAGCGGAAGCCATCGATGAAGAAGAAATGAACCTCACAAGTGTGGAGTCTTGCACTGTTGGTTTCAGATCGTACTCGAAACAACGCTAGCACAGGGCGACGAAAGAACTCAACAGAGGTTATGTGCCGAGCATGGCACGATCCTGACAGAAGCATCATAGTCCACAAGGAACGATTCCGGAAATCCTCAAGAACGAGTGAAGCGGAAGTCATCGATGGAGAAGAAATGAAACTCAGAAGGGTGGTGTCTAGGATTCTTGGTTTCAGATCGTACTCGGAACAGCGCTAGCACAGGGCGACGAAAGAACTCAACAGAGGTTATGTGCCGAGCATGGCACGATCCTGATAGAAGGATCATAGTCCACAGGGAACGATTCCGGAAATCCTCAAGAACGAGTGAAACGTAAGTCATCGATGGAGAAGCAATGAAACTCAGAAGGGTGGTGTCTTGCACTGTTGGTTTCAGATCGTACTCGAAACAGCGTTAGCACAGGGCGACGAAAGAACTCAACAGAGGTTATGTGCCGAGCATGGCACGATCCTGACAGAAGCATCATAGTCCACAGGGAACGATTCCGGAAATCCTCAAGAACGAGTGAAACGTAAGTCATCGATGGAGAAGAAATGAAACTCAGAAGGGTGGTGTCTTGGATTCTTGGTTTCAGATCGTACTCGGAACAGCGCTAGCACAGGGCGACGAAAGAACTCAACAGAGGTTATGTGCCGAGCATGGCACGATCCTGACAGAAGCATCATAGTCCACAGGGAACGATTCCGGAAATCCTCAAGAACGAGTGAAACGTAAGTCATCGATGGAGAAGAAATGAAACTCAGAAGGGTGGTGTCTTGGATTCTTGGTTTCAGATCGTACTCGGAACAGCGCTAGCACTGCGACGAAAGAACTCAACAGAGGTTATGTGCCGAGCATGGCACGATCCTGACAGAAGCATCATAGTCCACAGGGAACGATTCCGGAAATCCTCAAGAACGAGTGAAACGTAAGTCATCGATGGAGAAGAAATGAAACTCAGAAGGGTGGTGTCTTGGATTCTTGGTTTCAGATCGTACTCGGAACAGCGCTAGCACTGCGACGAAAGAACTCAACAGAGGTTATGTGCCGAGCATGGCACGATCCTGACAGAAGCATCATAGTCCACAGGGAACGATTCCGGAAATCCTCAAGAACGAGTGAAACGTAAGTCATCGATGGAGAAGAAATGAAACTCAGAAGGGTGGTGTCTTGGATTCTTGGTTTGAGATCGTACTCGAAACAGCGCTAGCACAGGGCGACGAAAGAACTCAACAGAGGTTATGTGCCGAGCATGGCACGATCCTGACAGAAGCATCATAGTCCACAGGGAACGATTCCGGAAATCCTCAAGAACGAGTGAAACGTAAGTCATCGATGGAGAAGAAATGAAACTCAGAAGGGTGGTGTCTTGGATTCTTGGTTTCAGATCGTACTCGAAACAGCGCTAGCACAGGGCGACGAAAGAACTCAACAGAGGTTATGTGCCGAGCATGGCATGATCCTGACAGAACCATCATAGTCCACAGGGAACGATTCCGGAAATCCTCAAGAACGAGTGAAACGTAAGTCATCGATGGAGAAGAAATGAAACTCAGAAGGGTGGTTTCTTGGATTCTTGGTTTCAGATCGTACTAGGAACAGCGCTAGCACAGGGCGACGAAAGAACTCAACAGAGGTTATGTGCCGAGCATGGCACGATCCTGACAGAAGCATCATAGTCCACAGGGAACGATTCCGGAAATCCTCAAGAACGAGTGAAGCGGAAGCCATCGATGGAGACGAAATCAACCTCAGAAGTGTAGAGTCTTGCACTGTTGGTTTCAGATCGTACTCGAAACAGCGCTAGCACAGGGCGACGAAAGAACTCAACAGAGGTTATGTGCCGAGCATGGCACGATCCTGACAGAAGCATTATAGTCCACAGGGAACGATTCCGGAAATCCTCAAGAACGAGTGAAGCGGAAGCCATCGATGAAGAAGAAATGAACCTCACAAGTGTGGAGTCTTGCACTGTTGGTTTCAGATCGTACTCGAAACAACGCTAGCACAGGGCGACGAAAGAACTCAACAGAGGTTATGTGCCGAGCATGGCACGATCCTGACAGAAGCATCATAGTCCACAAGGAACGATTCCGGAAATCCTCAAGAACGAGTGAAGCGGAAGTCATCGATGGAGAAGAAATGAAACTCAGAAGGGTGGTGTCTAGGATTCTTGGTTTCAGATCGTACTCGGAACAGCGCTAGCACAGGGCGACGAAAGAACTCAACAGAGGTTATGTGCCGAGCATGGCACGATCCTGATAGAAGGATCATAGTCCACAGGGAACGATTCCGGAAATCCTCAAGAACGAGTGAAACGTAAGTCATCGATGGAGAAGAAATGAAACTCAGAAGGGTGGTGTCTTGCACTGTTGGTTTCAGATCGTACTCGAAACAGCGCTAGCACAGGGCGACGAAAGAACTCAACAGAGGTTATGTGCCGAGCATGGCACGATCCTGACAGAAGCATCATAGTCCACAGGGAACGATTCCGGAAATCCTCAAGAACGAGTGAAACGTAAGTCATCGATGGAGAAGAAATGAAACTCAGAAGGGTGGTGTCTTGGATTCTTGGTTTGAGATCGTACTCGAAACAGCGCTAGCACAAGGCGACGAAAGAACTCAACAGAGGTTATGTGCCGAGCATGGCACGATCCTGACAGAAGCATCATAGTCCACAGGGAACGATTCCGGAAATCCTCAAGAACGAGTGAAACGTAAGTCATCGATGGAGAAGAAATGAAACTCAGAAGGGTGGTGTCTTGGATTCTTGGTTTCAGATCGTACTCGAAACAGAGCTAGCACAGGGCGACGAAAGAACTCAACAGAGGTTATGTGCCGAGCATGGCATGATCCTGACAGAACCATCATAGACAACAGGGAACGATTCCGGAAATCCTCAAGAACGAGTGAAACGTAAGTCATCGATGGAGAAGAAATGAAACTCAGAAGGATGGTTTCTTGGATTCTTGGTTTCAGATCGTACTAGGAACAGCGCTAGCACAGGACGACGAAAGAACTCAACAGAGGTTATGTGCCGAGCATGGCACGATCCTGACAGAAGCATCATAGTCCACAGGGAACGATTCCGGAAATCCTCAAGAACGAGTGAAGCGGAAGCCATCGATCGAGAAGAAATGAACCTCAGAAGTGTGCAGTCTTGCACTGTTGGTTTCAGATCGTACTCGAAACAGCGCTAGCACAGGGCGACGAAAGAACTCAACAGAGTATGTGCCGAGCATGGCACGATCCTGACAGAAGCATCATAGTCCACAGGGAACGATTTAGGAAATCCTCAAGAACGAGTGAAACGTAAGTCATCGATGGAGAAGAAATGAAACTCAGAAGAGTGGTGTCTTGGATTCTTGGTTTCAGATCGTACTAGGAACAGCGCTAGCACAGGGCGACGAAAGAACTGAACAGAGGTGATGTGGAGAGCATGGCACGATCCTGACAGAAGCATCATAGTCCACAGGGAACGATTCCGGAAATCCTCAAGAACGAGTGAAACGTAAGTCATCGATGGAGAAGAAATGAAACTCAGAAGGGTGGCGTCTTGGATTCTTGGTTTCAGATCGTACTCGAAACAGCGCTAGCACAGGGCGACGAAAGAAGTCAACAGAGGTTATGTGCCGAGCATGGCACGATCCTGACAGAAGCATCATAGTCCACAGGGAACGATTCCGGAAATCCTGAAGAACGAGTGAAACGTAAGTCATCGATGGAGAAGAAATGAAACTCAGAAGGGTGGTGTCTTGGATTCTTGGTTTCAGATCGTACTCGAAACAGCGCTAGCACAGGGCGACGAAAGAACTCAACAGAGGTTATGTGCCGAGCATGGCACGATCCTGACAGAAGCATCATAGTCCACACGGAACGATTCCGGAAATCCTCAAGAACGAGTGAAACGTAAGTCATCGATGGAGAAGAAATGAAACTCAGAAGGGTGGTTTCTTGGATTCTTGGTTTCAGATCGTACTAGGAACAGCGCTAGCACAGGGCGACGAAAGAACTCAACAGAGGTTATGTGCCGAGCATGGCACGATCCTGACAGAAGCATCATAGTCCACAGGGAACGATTCCGGAAATCCTCAAGAACGAGTGAAGCGGAAGCCATCGATGGAGACGAAATCAACCTCAGAAGTGTGGAGTCTTGCACTGTTGGTTTCAGATCGTATTCGAAACAGCGCTAGCACAGGGCGACGAAAGATCTCAACAGAGGTTATGTGCCGAGCATGGCACGATCCTGACAGAAGCATCATAGTCCACAGGGAACGATTCCGGAAATCCTCAAGAACGAGTGAAGCGGAAGCCATCGATGAAGAAGAAATGAACCTCACAAGTGTGGAGTCTTGCACTGTTGGTTTCAGATCGTACTCGAAACAACGCTAGCACAGGGCGACGAAAGAACTCAACAGAGGTTATGTGCCGAGCATGGCACGATCCTGACAGAAGCATCATAGTCCACAAGGAACGATTCCGGAAATCCTCAAGAACGAGTGAAGCGGAAGTCATCGATGGAGAAGAAATGAAACTCAGAAGGGTGGTGTCTAGGATTCTTGGTTTCAGATCGTACTCGGAACAGCGCTAGCACAGGGCGACGAAAGAATTCAACAGAGGTTATGTGCCGAGCATGGCACGATCCTGATAGAAGGATCATAGTCCACAGGGAACGATTCCGGAAATCCTCAAGAACGAGTGAAACGTAAGTCATCGATGGAGAAGAAATGAAACTCAGAAGGGTGGTGTCTTCCACTGTTGGTTTCAGATCGTACTCGAAACAGCGCTAGCACAGGGCGACGAAAGAACTCAACAGAGGTTATGTGCCGAGCATGGCACGATCTTGACAGAAGCATCATAGTCCACAGGGAACGATTCCGGAAATCCTCAAGAACGAGTGAAACGTAAGTCATCGATGGAGAAGAAATGAAACTCAGAAGGGTGGTGTCTTGGATTCTTGGTTTCAGATCGTACTCGGAACAGCGCTAGCACTGCGACGAAAGAACTCAACAGAGGTTATGTGCCGAGCATGGCACGATCCTGACATAAGCATCATAGTCCACAGGGAACGATTCCGGAAATCCTCAAGAACGAGTGAAACGTAAGTCATCGATGGAGAAGAAATGAAACTCAGAAGGGTGGTGTCTTGGATTCTTGGTTTGAGATCGTACTCGAAACAGCGCTAGCACAAGGCGACGAAAGAACTCAACAGAGGTTATGTGCCGAGCATGGCACGATCTTGACAGAAGCATCATAGTCCACAGGGAACGATTCCGGAAATCCTCAAGAACGAGTGAAACGTAAGTCATCGATGGAGAAGAAATGAAACTCAGAAGGGTGGTTTCTTGGATTCTTGGTTTCAGATCGTACTAGGAACAGCGCTAGCACAGGGCGACGAAAGAACTCAACAGAGGTTATGTGCCGAGCATGGCACGATCCTGACAGAAGCATCATAGTCCACAGGGAACGATTCCGGAAATCCTCAAGAACGAGTGAAGCGGAAGCCATCGATGGAGACGAAATCAACCTCAGAAGTGTGGAGTCTTGCACTGTTGGTTTCAGATCGTACTCGAAACAGCGCTAGCACAGGGCGACGAAAGAACTCAACAGAGGTTATGTGCCGAGCATGGCACGATCCTGACAGAAGCATCATAGTCCACAGGGAACGATTCCGGAAATCCTCAAGAACGAGTGAAGCGGAAGCCATCGATGAAGAAGAAATGAACCTCACAAGTGTGGAGTCTTGCACTGTTGGTTTCAGATCGTACTCGAAACAACGCTAGCACAGGGCGACGAAAGAACTCAACAGAGGTTATGTGCCGAGCATGGCACGATCCTGACAGAAGCATCATAGTCCACAAGGAACGATTCCGGAAATCCTCAAGAACGAGTGAAGCGGAAGTCATCGATGGAGAAGAAATGAAACTCAGAAGGGTGGTGTCTAGGATTCTTGGTTTCAGATCGTACTCGGAACAGCGCTAGCACAGGGCGACGAAAGAACTCAACAGAGGTTATGTGCCGAGCATGGCACGATCCTGATAGAAGGATCATAGTCCACAGGGAACGATTCCGGAAATCCTCAAGAACGAGTGAAACGTAAGTCATCGATGGAGAAGCAATGAAACTCAGAAGGGTGGTGTCTTGCACTGTTGGTTTCAGATCGTACTCGAAACAGCGTTAGCACAGGGCGACGAAAGAACTCAACAGAGGTTATGTGCCGAGCATGGCACGATCCTGACAGAAGCATCATAGTCCACAGGGAACGATTCCGGAAATCCTCAAGAACGAGTGAAACGTAAGTCATCGATGGAGAAGAAATGAAACTCAGAAGGGTGGTGTCTTGGATTCTTGGTTTCAGATCGTACTCGGAACAGCGCTAGCACAGGGCGACGAAAGAACTCAACAGAGGTTATGTGCCGAGCATGGCACGATCCTGACAGAAGCATCATAGTCCACAGGGAACGATTCCGGAAATCCTCAAGAACGAGTGAAACGTAAGTCATCGATGGAGAAGAAATGAAACTCAGAAGGGTGGTGTCTTGGATTCTTGGTTTCAGATCGTACTCGGAACAGCGCTAGCACTGCGACGAAAGAACTCAACAGAGGTTATGTGCCGAGCATGGCACGATCCTGACAGAAGCATCATAGTCCACAGGGAACGATTCCGGAAATCCTCAAGAACGAGTGAAACGTAAGTCATCGATGGAGAAGAAATGAAACTCAGAAGGGTGGTGTCTTGGATTCTTGGTTTCAGATCGTACTCGGAACAGCGCTAGCACTGCGACGAAAGAACTCAACAGAGGTTATGTGCCGAGCATGGCACGATCCTGACAGAAGCATCATAGTCCACAGGGAACGATTCCGGAAATCCTCAAGAACGAGTGAAACGTAAGTCATCGATGGAGAAGAAATGAAACTCAGAAGGGTGGTGTCTTGGATTCTTGGTTTGAGATCGTACTCGAAACAGCGCTAGCACAGGGCGACGAAAGAACTCAACAGAGGTTATGTGCCGAGCATGGCACGATCCTGACAGAAGCATCATAGTCCACAGGGAACGATTCCGGAAATCCTCAAGAACGAGTGAAACGTAAGTCATCGATGGAGAAGAAATGAAACTCAGAAGGGTGGTGTCTTGGATTCTTGGTTTCAGATCGTACTCGAAACAGCGCTAGCACAGGGCGACGAAAGAACTCAACAGAGGTTATGTGCCGAGCATGGCATGATCCTGACAGAACCATCATAGTCCACAGGGAACGATTCCGGAAATCCTCAAGAACGAGTGAAACGTAAGTCATCGATGGAGAAGAAATGAAACTCAGAAGGGTGGTTTCTTGGATTCTTGGTTTCAGATCGTACTAGGAACAGCGCTAGCACAGGGCGACGAAAGAACTCAACAGAGGTTATGTGCCGAGCATGGCACGATCCTGACAGAAGCATCATAGTCCACAGGGAACGATTCCGGAAATCCTCAAGAACGAGTGAAGCGGAAGCCATCGATGGAGACGAAATCAACCTCAGAAGTGTAGAGTCTTGCACTGTTGGTTTCAGATCGTACTCGAAACAGCGCTAGCACAGGGCGACGAAAGAACTCAACAGAGGTTATGTGCCGAGCATGGCACGATCCTGACAGAAGCATTATAGTCCACAGGGAACGATTCCGGAAATCCTCAAGAACGAGTGAAGCGGAAGCCATCGATGAAGAAGAAATGAACCTCACAAGTGTGGAGTCTTGCACTGTTGGTTTCAGATCGTACTCGAAACAACGCTAGCACAGGGCGACGAAAGAACTCAACAGAGGTTATGTGCCGAGCATGGCACGATCCTGACAGAAGCATCATAGTCCACAAGGAACGATTCCGGAAATCCTCAAGAACGAGTGAAGCGGAAGTCATCGATGGAGAAGAAATGAAACTCAGAAGGGTGGTGTCTAGGATTCTTGGTTTCAGATCGTACTCGGAACAGCGCTAGCACAGGGCGACGAAAGAACTCAACAGAGGTTATGTGCCGAGCATGGCACGATCCTGATAGAAGGATCATAGTCCACAGGGAACGATTCCGGAAATCCTCAAGAACGAGTGAAACGTAAGTCATCGATGGAGAAGAAATGAAACTCAGAAGGGTGGTGTCTTGCACTGTTGGTTTCAGATCGTACTCGAAACAGCGCTAGCACAGGGCGACGAAAGAACTCAACAGAGGTTATGTGCCGAGCATGGCACGATCCTGACAGAAGCATCATAGTCCACAGGGAACGATTCCGGAAATCCTCAAGAACGAGTGAAACGTAAGTCATCGATGGAGAAGAAATGAAACTCAGAAGGGTGGTGTCTTGGATTCTTGGTTTGAGATCGTACTCGAAACAGCGCTAGCACAAGGCGACGAAAGAACTCAACAGAGGTTATGTGCCGAGCATGGCACGATCCTGACAGAAGCATCATAGTCCACAGGGAACGATTCCGGAAATCCTCAAGAACGAGTGAAACGTAAGTCATCGATGGAGAAGAAATGAAACTCAGAAGGGTGGTGTCTTGGATTCTTGGTTTCAGATCGTACTCGAAACAGAGCTAGCACAGGGCGACGAAAGAACTCAACAGAGGTTATGTGCCGAGCATGGCATGATCCTGACAGAACCATCATAGACAACAGGGAACGATTCCGGAAATCCTCAAGAACGAGTGAAACGTAAGTCATCGATGGAGAAGAAATGAAACTCAGAAGGATGGTTTCTTGGATTCTTGGTTTCAGATCGTACTAGGAACAGCGCTAGCACAGGACGACGAAAGAACTCAACAGAGGTTATGTGCCGAGCATGGCACGATCCTGACAGAAGCATCATAGTCCACAGGGAACGATTCCGGAAATCCTCAAGAACGAGTGAAGCGGAAGCCATCGATCGAGAAGAAATGAACCTCAGAAGTGTGCAGTCTTGCACTGTTGGTTTCAGATCGTACTCGAAACAGCGCTAGCACAGGGCGACGAAAGAACTCAACAGAGTATGTGCCGAGCATGGCACGATCCTGACAGAAGCATCATAGTCCACAGGGAACGATTTAGGAAATCCTCAAGAACGAGTGAAACGTAAGTCATCGATGGAGAAGAAATGAAACTCAGAAGAGTGGTGTCTTGGATTCTTGGTTTCAGATCGTACTAGGAACAGCGCTAGCACAGGGCGACGAAAGAACTGAACAGAGGTGATGTGGAGAGCATGGCACGATCCTGACAGAAGCATCATAGTCCACAGGGAACGATTCCGGAAATCCTCAAGAACGAGTGAAACGTAAGTCATCGATGGAGAAGAAATGAAACTCAGAAGGGTGGCGTCTTGGATTCTTGGTTTCAGATCGTACTCGAAACAGCGCTAGCACAGGGCGACGAAAGAAGTCAACAGAGGTTATGTGCCGAGCATGGCACGATCCTGACAGAAGCATCATAGTCCACAGGGAACGATTCCGGAAATCCTGAAGAACGAGTGAAACGTAAGTCATCGATGGAGAAGAAATGAAACTCAGAAGGGTGGTGTCTTGGATTCTTGGTTTCAGATCGTACTCGAAACAGCGCTAGCACAGGGCGACGAAAGAACTCAACAGAGGTTATGTGCCGAGCATGGCACGATCCTGACAGAAGCATCATAGTCCACAGGGAACGATTCCGGAAATCCTCAAGAACGAGTGAAACGTAAGTCATCGATGGAGAAGAAATGAAACTCAGAAGGGTGGTTTCTTGGATTCTTGGTTTCAGATGGTACTAGGAACAGCGCTAGCACAGGGCGACGAAAGAACTCAACAGAGGTTATGTGCAGAGCATGGCACGATCCTTTCAGAAGGATCATAGTTCACAGGGAACGATTCCGGAAATCCTCAAGAACGAGTGAAACGTAAGTCATCGATGGAGAAGAAATGAAACTCAGAAGGGTGGTGTCTTGGATTCTTGGTTTGAGATCGTACTCGAAACAGCGCTAGCACAGGGCGACGAAGGAACTCAACAGAGGTTATGTGCCGAGCATGACACGATCCTGACAGAAGCATCATAGTCCACAGGGAACGATTCCGGAAATCCTCAAGAACGAGTGAAGCGGAAGCCATCGATGGAGAAGAAATGAACCTCAGAAGTGTGCAGTCTTGCACTGTTGGTTTCAGATCGTACTCAAAACAGCGCTAGCACAGGGCGACGAAAGAACTCAACATAGGTTATGTGCCGAGCATGGCACGATCCTGACAGAAGCATCATAGTCCACAGAGAACGATTCCGGAAATCCTCAAGAACGAGTGAAACGTAAGTCATCGATGGAGAAGAAATGAAACTCAGAAGGGTGGTGTCTTGGATTCTTGGTTTCAGATCGTACTCGAAACAGCGCTAGCACAGGGCGACGAAAGAACTCAACAGAGGTTATGTGCCGAGCATGGCACGATCCTGACAAAAGCATCATAGTCCACAGGGAACGATTCCGGAAATCCTCAAGAACGAGTGAAACGTAAGTCATCGATGGAGAAGAAATGAAACTCAGAAGGGTGGTGTCTTGGATTCTTGGTTTCAGATCGTACTCGAAACAGCGCTAGCACATGGCGACGACAGAACTCAACAGAGGTTATGTGCCGAGCATGGCACGATCCTGACAGAAGCATCATAGTCCACAGGGAACGATTCCGGAAATCCTCAAGAACGAGTGAAACGTAAGTCATCGATGGAGAAGAAATGAAACTCAGAAGGGTGGTGTCTTGGATTCTTGGTTTGAGATCGTACTCGAAACAGCGCTAGCACAGGGCGACGAAGGAACTCAACAGAGGTTATGTGCCGAGCATGGCACGATCCTGACAGAAGCATCATAGTCCACAGGGAACGATTCCGGAAATCCTCAAGAACGAGTGAAACGTAAGTCATGGATGGAGAAGAAATGAAACTCAGAAGGGTGGTGTCTTGGATTCTTGGTTTCAGATCGTACTCGAAACAGCGCTAGCACAGGGCGACGAAAGAACTCAACAGAGGTTATGTGCAGAGCATGGCACGATCCTGAGAGAAGCATCATAGTCCACAGGGAACGATTCCGGAAATCCTCAAGAACGAGTGAAACGTAAGTCATCGATGGAGAAGAAATGAGACTCAGAAGGGTGGTGTCTTGGATTCTTGGTTTCAGCACGTACTCGAAACAGCGCTAGCACAGGGCGACGAAAGAAATCAACAGAGGTTATGTGCCGAGCATGGCACGATCATGACAGAAGCATCATAGTCCACAAGGAACGATTCCGGAAATCCTCAAGAACGAGTGAAACGTAAGTCATCGATGGAGAAGAAATGAAACTCCGAATGGTGGTTTCTTGGATTCTTGGTTTCAGATCGTACTCGATACAGCGCTAGCACAGGGCGACGAAAGAACTCAACAGAGGTTATGTGCCGAGCATGGCACGATCCTGACAGAAGCATCATAGTCCACAGGGAACGATTCCGGAAATCCTCAAGAACGAGAGAAGCGGAAGCCATCGATGGAGAAGAAATGAACCTCAGAAGTGTGGAGTCTTGCACTGTTGGTTTCAGAGCGTACTCGAAACAACGCTAGCACAGGGCGACGATAGAACTCAACAGAGGTTATGTGCCGAGCATGGCACGATCCTGACAGAAGCATCATAGTCCACAGGGAACGATTCCGGAAATCCTCAAGAACGAGTGATGCGGAAGCCATCGATGGAGAAGAAATGAACCTCAGAAGTGTGGAGTCTTGCACTGTTGGTTTCAGATCGTACTCGAAACAACGCTAGCACAGGGCGACGAAAGAACTCAACAGAGGTTATGTGCCGAGCATGGCACGATCCTGACAGAAGCATCATTGTCCACAAGGAACGATTCCGGAAATGCTCAAGAACGAGTGAAGCGGAAGTCATCGATGGAGAAGAAATGAAACTCAGAAGGGTGGTGTCTTGGATTCTTGGTTTCAGATCGTACTCGGAACAGCGCTAGCACAGGGCGACGAAAGAACTCAACAGAGGTTATGTGCCGAGCATCGCACGATCCTGACAGAAGCATCATAGTCCACAGGGAACGATTCCAGAAATCCTCAAGAACGAGTGAAGCGGAAGCCATCGATGGAGAAGAAATGAACCTCAGAAGTGTGCAGTCTTGCACTGTTGGTTTCAGATTGTACTCGAAACAGCGCTAGCACAGGGCGACGAAAGAACTCAACAGAGTATGTGCCGAGCATGGCACGATCCTGACAGAAGCATCATAGTCCACAGGGAACGATTCCGGAAATCCTCAAGAACGAGTGAAACGTAAGTCATCGATGGAGAAGAAATGAAACTCAGAAGAGTGGTGTCTTGGATTCTTGGTTTCAGATCGTACTAGGAACAGCGCTAGCACAGGGCGACGAAAGAACTCAACAGAGGTGATGTGGAGAGCATGGCACGATCCTGACAGAAGCATCATAGTCCACAGGGAACGATTCCGGAAATCCTCAAGAACGAGTGAAACGTAAGTCATCGATGGAGAAGAAATGAAACTCAGAAGGGTGGTGTCTTGGATTCTTGGTTTCAGATCGTACTCGAAACAGCGCTAGCACAGGGCGACGAAAGAAGTCAACAGAGGTTATGTGCCGAGCATGGCACGATCCTGACAGAAGCATCATAGTCCACAGGGAACGATTCCGGAAATCCTCAAGAACGAGTGAAACGTAAGTCATCGATGGAGAAGAAATGAAACTCAGAAGGGTGGTGTCTTGGATTCTTGGTTTCAGATCGTACACGAAACAGCGCTAGCACAGGGCGACGAAAGAACTCAACAGAGGTTATGTGCCGAGCATGGCACGATCCTGACAGAAGCATCATAGTCCACAGGGAACGATTCCGGAAATCCTCAAGAACGAGTGAAACATAAGTCATCGATGGAGAAGAAATGAAACTCAGAAGGGTGGTTTCTTGGATTCTTGGTTTCAGATCGTACTAGGAACAGCGCTAGCACAGGGCGACGAAAGAACTCAACAGAGGTTACGTGCAGAGCATGGCACGATCCTTTCAGAAGGATCATAGTTCACAGGGAACGATTCCGGAAATCCTCAAGAACGAGTGAAACGTAAGTCATCGATGGAGAAGAAATGAAACTCAGAAGGGTGGTGTCTTGGATTCTTGGTTTGAGATCGTACTCGAAACAGCGCTAGCACAGGGCGACGAAGGAACTCAACAGAGGTTATGTGCCGAGCATGGCAGGATCCTGACAGAAGCATCATAGTCCACAGGGAACGATTCCGGAAATCCTCATGAACGAGTGCAGCGGAAGCCATCGATGGAGAAGAAATGAACCTCAGAAGTGTGCAGTCTTGCACTGTTGGTTTCAGATCGTACTCGAAACAGCGCTAGCACAGGGCGACGAAAGAACTCAACAGAGGTTATGTGCCGAGCAGGGCACGATCCTGACAGAAGCATCATAGTCCACAGAGAACGATTCCGGAAATCCTCAAGAACGAGTGAAACGTAAGTCATCGATGGAGAAGAAACGAAACTCAGAAGGGTGGTGTCTTGGATTCTTGGTTTCAGATCGTACTCGAAACAGCGCTAGCACAGGGCGACGAAAGAACTCAACAGAGGTTATGTGCCGAGCATGGCACGATCCTGACAAAAGCATCATAGTCCACAGGGAACGATTCCGGAAATCCTCAAGAACGAGTGAAACGTAAGTCATCGATGGAGAAGAAATGAAACTCAGAAGGGTGGTGTCTTGGATTCTTGGTTTCAGATCGTACTCGAAACAGCGCTAGCACAGGGCGACGACAGAACTCAACAGAGGTTATGTGCCGAGCATGGCACGATCCTGACAGAAGCATCATAGTCCACAGGGAACGATTCTGGAAATCCTCAAGAACGAGTGAAACGTAAGTCATCGATGGAGAAGAAATGAAACTCAGAAGGGTGGTGTCTTGGATTCTTGGTTTGAGATCGTACTCGAAACAGCGCTAGCACAGGGCGACGAAGGAACTCAACAGAGGTTATGTGCCGCGCATGGCACGATCCTGACAGAAGCATCATAGTCCACAGGGAACGATTCCGGAAATCCTCAAGAACGAGTGAAACGTAAGTCATGGATGGAGAAGAAATGAAACTCAGAAGGGTGGTGTCTTGGATTCTTGGTTTCAGCACGTACTCGAAACAGCGCTAGCACAGGGCGACGAAAGAAATCAACAGAGGTTATGTGCCGAGCATGGCACGATCATGACAGAAGCATCATAGTCCACAAGGAACGATTCCGGAAATCCTCAAGAACGAGTGAAACGTAAGTCATCGATGGAGAAGAAATGAAACTCCGAATGGTGGTTTCTTGGATTCTTGGTTTCAGATCGTACTCGATACAGCGCTAGCACAGGGCGACGAAAGAACTCAACAGAGGTTATGTGCCGAGCATGGCACGATCCTGACAGAAGCATCATAGTCCACAGGGAACGATTCCGGAAATCCTCAAGAACGAGAGAAGCGGAAGCCATCGATGGAGAAGAAATGAACCTCAGAAGTGTGGAGTCTTGCACTGTTGGTTTCAGAGCGTACTCGAAACAACCCTAGCACAGGGCGACGATAGAACTCAACAGAGGTTATGTGCCGAGCATGGCACGATCCTGACAGAAGCATCATTGTCCACAAGGAACGATTCCGGAAATGCTCAAGAACGAGTGAAGCGGAAGTCATCGATGGAGAAGAAATGAAACTCAGAAGGGTGGTGTCTTGGATTCTTGGTTTCAGATCGTACTCGGAACAGCGCTAGCACAGGGCGACGAAAGAACTCAACAGAGGTTATGTGCCGAGCATGGCACGATCCTGACAGAAGCATCATAGTCCACAGGGAACGATTCCGGAAATCCTCAAGAACGAGTGAAGCTGAAGCCATCGATGGAGAAGAAATGAACCTCAGAAGTGTGCAGTCTTGCACTGTTGGTTTCAGATTGTACTCGAAACAGCGCTAGCACAGGGCGACGAAAGAACTCAACAGAGTATGTGCCGAGCATGGCACGATCCTGACAGAAGCATCATAGTCCACAGGGAACGATTCCGGAAATCCTCAAGAACGAGTGAAACGTAAGTCATCGATGGAGAAGAAATGAAACTCAGAAGAGTGGTGTCTTGGATTCTTGGTTTCAGATCGTACTAGGAACAGCGCTAGCACAGGGCGACGAAAGAACTCAACAGAGGTGATGTGGAGAGCATGGCACGATCCTGACAGAAGCATCATAGTCCACAGGGAACGATTCCGGAAATCCTCAAGAACGAGTGAAACGTAAGTCATCGATGGAGAAGAAATGAAACTCAGAAGGGTGGTGTCTTGGATTCTTGGTTTCAGATCGTACTCGAAACAGCGCTAGCACAGGGCGACGAAAGAAGTCAACAGAGGTTATGTGCCGAGCATGGCACGATCCTGACAGAAGCATCATAGTCCACAGGGAACGATTCCGGAAATCCTCAAGAACGAGTGAAACGTAAGTCATCGATGGAGAAGAAATGAAACTCAGAAGGGTGGTGTCTTGGATTCTTGGTTTCAGATCGTACACGAAACAGCGCTAGCACAGGGCGACGAAAGAACTCAACAGAGGTTATGTGCCGAGCATGGCACGATCCTGACAGAAGCATCATAGTCCACAGGGAACGATTCCGGAAATCCTCAAGAACGAGTGAAACATAAGTCATCGATGGAGAAGAAATGAAACTCAGAAGGGTGGTTTCTTGGATTCTTGGTTTCAGATCGTACTAGGAACAGCGCTAGCACAGAGCGACGAAAGAACTCAACAGAGGTTATGTGCAGAGCATGGCACGATCCTTTCAGAAGGATCATAGTTCACAGGGAACGATTCCGGAAATCCTCAAGAACGAGTGAAACGTAAGTCATCGATGGAGAAGAAATGAAACTCAGAAGGGTGGTGTCTTGGATTCTTGGTTTGAGATCGTACTCGAAACAGCGCTAGCACAGGGCGACGAAGGAACTCAACAGAGGTTATGTGCCGAGCATGGCAGGATCCTGACAGAAGCATCATAGTCCACAGGGAACGATTCCGGAAATCCTCATGAACGAGTGCAGCGGAAGCCATCGATGGAGAAGAAATGAACCTCAGAAGTGTGCAGTCTTGCACTGTTGGTTTCAGATCGTACTCGAAACAGCGCTAGCACAGGGCGACGAAAGAACTCAACAGAGGTTATGTGCCGAGCAGGGCACGATCCTGACAGAAGCATCATAGTCCACAGAGAACGATTCCGGAAATCCTCAAGAACGAGTGAAACGTAAGTCATCGATGGAGAAGAAATGAAACTCAGAAGGGTGGTGTCTTGGATTCTTGGTTTCAGATCGTACTCGAAACAGCGCTAGCACAGGGCGACGAAAGAACTCCACAGAGGTTATGTGCCGAGCATGGCACGATCCTGACAGAAGCATCATAGTCCACAGGGAACGATTCCGGAAATCCTCAAGAACGAGTGAAACATAAGTCATCGATGGAGAAGAAATGAAACTCAGAAGGGTGGTTTCTTGGATTCTTGGTTTCAGATTGTACTAGGAACAGCGCTAGCACAGGGCGACGAAAGAACTCAACAGAGGTTATGTGCAGAGCATGGCACGATCCTTTCAGAAGGATCATAGTCAGCGGTCAGGAAGACACCAGAAAGACTTGTAAACGAAGCTCTTTATTTGGGCTGACTTGCGCCCTCAAAAGAACTGAATCACTCGGCGGCGGCGTAAGCAACAGGCGTGCTCGGCGGTCGTCGAACTACGAATGTCCGCCGCTCGCAGCATCGCTCAATTTAAAGGCGGCAAGGAAACTTCCAGATAACAGGACAAGATCATCTACAGTAATCTAGAAAAACCTAGATGCAGCCCTTCATGGCTGCGATCAATCGAGATTAGTCTGGTCGCTTCTCGCGCCACGAACAAAAGTGATAACAACCCTTTCCTGCAGCCTTGAGCGTGAACGAACAAACACTACAATGATACGTGGCATTACCCCCCTTCCAAAAAAAGCATCGTCTCGATGCTTTAAAATGAAAATAAACACGGAGGATGAAACTTCGAGTCGTTCAGCGTTCATAATATGGCTTCAGGCGTACGACATGTACGACTTCCGGGCGTGGGCGGCGTCGCTGAGATGCTGTCGTGCCGTCGGGGATGACTTCATAGTCGAGGTCACCGATGCGACGGAGAACCCTGTACGGGCCAAAGTAGCGTCGCAGCAACTTTTCGCTCAATCCGCGGCGGCGAACTGGCGTCCATATCCAAACCCGATCACCTGGCTTGTAATGCGTGTCTCGTCGGCGCAGATTGTAGCTTCGGGCGTCGGTGTGCTGCTGGTCTTGAATGCGAAGCCGTGCAAGTCTTCGGGCTTCCTCGGCGCGATGAAGGTAGGCGGCGACGTCGAGGTTGTCTTCGTCGGAAACGTGCGGGAGCATTGCGTCGAGTGTTGTTGTGGGCTTCCTGCCGTATACCAGCTGGAATGGAGTAAACCTGGTTGTCTCCTGGGTGGCAGTATTATAGGCGAAGATCACGTAGGGCAGAATAGAGTCCCACGTCTTGTGTTCGGCGTCGATGAACATGGAGAGCATGTCTGCGATGGTCTTGTTCAGACGCTCTGTGAGTCCGTTGGTTTGCGGATGATAGGCAGTTGTCCTCCGATGACTTGTCTGGCTGTACTTTAAAATGGCTTGCGTCAGTTCCGCTGTAAATGCTGTTCCTCTGTCTGTGATGAGTACTTCCGGTGCGCCGTGTCGGAGGAGAATTTGTTGGACAAAAAATTTTGCAACTTCTGTTGCGGTACCACTAGGCAACGCTTTTGCTTCGGCGTAGCGGGTCATGTAGTCGGTGGCCACGATGATCCACTTGTTACCTGATGATGAAGTAGGAAAGGGGCCGAGTAGGTCCATCCCGATTTGCTGAAAGGGCTTAGTTGGCGGTGGTATGGGGTTCAGGAGTCCGGCTGGTCTAGTCGGAGGCGTTTTGCGTCGTTGACACTCACGGCACGTTTTCACGTAATGGGAAACGTCGGTAGCTAGCCGCGGCCAATAGTACTTCTCCTGGATGCGGTGCAACGTGCGAGCAATCCCGAGATGCCCTGCAGTCGGCTCATCATGACATGCCTGCATAATTTCTTGCCTGAGATTTTTGGGCACGACAAGAAGATGCACTGTCCTGTTGGGCGCGAAGTTCTTCTTCAGAAGGACATTATTGTGAAGGACGAAGGACGACAGTTGGCGCTTGAACCCTCGGGGAGGCGATGCGGTCTTGCCTTGCAGATAATCAACCAGGCTTTGCAACTCAGGATCCGAGCGCTGCTGCTGCGCGAAACTGCTCGCGCTTACCGGTCCTAAGAAAGCGTCGTCGTCTTCCTCTTCCGGTGCTGCGTCGACGGGGGCTCGCGACAAGCAGTCTGCGTCGGAATGCTTGCGGCCAGATTTGTAGACTACAGTTATGTCGAATTCTTGAAGGCGCAGGCTCCAACGAGCAAGGCGGCCGGAGGGATCTTTCAAATTGGCTAGCCAGCACAGAGCATGGTGATCGCTCACAACCTTGAATGGTCGTCCGTACAGGTAGGGGCGAAATTTCGACGTGGCCCAAATAATGGCGAGACATTCTTTCTCGGTGGTCGAGTAGTTGGCCTCGGCTTTCGACAGTGAACGGCTAGCGTACGCGATAACCTTCTCCTGTCTGCCATTTTTCTGAACGAGGACCGCTCCTAAGCCCACACTGCTTGCATCGGTATGAACTTCGGTTTCGGCGTTTTCATCAAAGTGCCCGAGCACAGGAGGGGACTGTAAGCGGCGCTTCAGTTCGTTGAAAGCTTCCTCTTGCGGCCTTTCCCACTTAAAAGGCACGTCAGCCTTGGTAAGTTGGGTCAAAGGTTCAGCGATGCGCGAAAAGTTCTTGACGAATCGCCGGTAATAAGCGCATAATCCAAGGAATCTGCGTATAGCCTTCTTGTCATTAGGCTGTGGAAACTCTGCGATCGCAGCCGTCTTCTTGGGGTCTGGGCGAACTCCATCCTTGCTTACGACGTGACCAAGGAACAGCAGCTCCTCGTAAGCGAAGTGGCACTTCTCTCGTTTCAGTGTCAGGCCTGAAGACTTGATCGTTTCCAGCACTATCCGAAGCCTTCTGAGGTGGTCTTCAAAGCTTGAGGAGAAGACAACAACGTCATCTAAGTAGACTAGGCAAATCTGCCATTTCAAGCCTGCGAGCACCGTATCCATTACTCGCTGGAACGTCGCTGGGGCAGAGCAGAGGCCGAATGGCATCACCTTGAACTCGAAGAGTCCGTCTGGCGTGATGAACGCAGTCTTCTCGCGATCTCTTTCGTCGACTTCAATTTGCCAGTAGCCGCTCTTCAGGTCCATCGATGAGAAGTACTTAGCGTTGCACAGCCGGTCCAGTGTATCGTCGATGCGGGGGAGGGGGTAGACATCCTTCTTCGTAATGTTGTTCAGGCGGCGGTAATCGACGCAAAAGCGAAGGGTGCCGTCTTTCTTTTTCACTAGGACGACCGGTGCTGCCCAGGGGCTCCTCGATGGCTGGATGACGTCGTCACGAAGCATTTCCTCAACTTGCTTGCGGATAGCTTGGCGTTCTAACGGCGATACGCGGTAGGGGCTCTGTCGCAGTGGTCGTGCGTGTTCGTCTGTGACAATGCGGTGCTTGGCAAGCCGGGTTCGTCGCACATTCGATGCTGATGAGAAGCAATCGGTGTACCTTTGAAGAAGACTGCGTATTTGGTCTTGTCTGCTCCGGGGTAATGCTGGGTTGATGTCGAACGTGGGTTGATGGCCTTGTTCAGATAGTTCTGCAGGTTGGTCGGGTAGGGCAAATACGTCTCTGATGTCTGCCAGCTCGTCGAGGAAAGCGATCGTCGTACCTTTGTTTAGATGCCGGTATTCTTCGGTGAAGTTGGTTAGCAACACCTGGGCTCGGCCATTTCGGATTTCGGCGACTCCCCTCGCGACGCCCAATCCTCGATCCAGGAGTAACTGGGTGTTCCCCTCGATAACACCTTTGGCATTTTCGATGTCTCCAGTACCTATGCCGACGAGAACACTTGATCGGGGCGGCACGCTCAATGCTTCATCGAGGACGTTTAAGGCAACGTGATGAGTCGCGCTCGTCGCAACAGGTATGGCTTTTTCCGTGGAAAGCTTGATCGACTTAGATCGAAGGTCGATGATCGCCCGATGTTCGTTCAGGAAGTCCATTCCCAAAATCACGTCTCTCGAGCATTGCTGTAGGATCAGGAAGGTTGTCGCATAGGTTCTCTCATTTACAGTAACTCTCGCGGTGCAGCGTCCTGACGGCGTAATCAGGTTGCCACCTGCGGTGCGGATCAGCGGGCCATCCCAGGTTGTTGTCACCTTCCTTAGTCGGACAGCGAGTGGGCCACTCATGACAGAGTAGTCAGCTCCCGTGTCCACCAAGGCAGTAACCGCGTGACCGTCGACCGTAACTTCAAGGTCACTTGTTCGCGTTCTGGTATTGTACGTTGTCTTCGGTGTCCGATCTCGGCTTCGTCGAGTAGTGAGGCTGCGGTGGGCGTACTGCGACGTTACTTCACTGGGCAGCGGTAAAAGCTTCAAGTCTGGCCGCGTCGTCGTCGGTGTCGTCGGTGTCGTCGTCGTCGGCGTTGTCGTCGTCGGTGTTGTCGTCGTCGGTGTTGTCGTCGTCGGTGTTGTCGCCGTCGGTGTTGTCGTCGTAGTTGAGGCATGGTCTTGAGTACTCGTCGATGGAGGATCTTTGTCATTGCGCTTAGAAGCAACCTCACCTCCAGAGGCTGCTTTATTTAGTTTAACCTTCGTGGGCTGGGGGAGCGTCCACGCACGGCGTAACCTCGGCTAGGAGAAACAAAGCGCGGGGACGATGGCGACGGGGAACGTGATAGGCGGCTCGGCGATGAGTATTCTTCCCGACGTAAAAACTCCTCGATTTCGGCTGGTCGCTGGCCGGGTCGGGGTCGTGGAGCGTCGTAAGAGAACCCTCGGATGCCCAGTCTTCTGTATGGGCAGTGCCGGAGGACGTGACCGGCTTCGCCACAGTGGAAGCATAGTGGGCGGCGCTGGTCGGGAGTTCTCCACTCGTCGCATTTCCTCGGCTGCGCGCGTCGCTCGTAGGACGGGCGGGTTGGGGCGAGTGGGCGGCGGTCCAACGCAGCTGGCTGAGGGCGATAGGGGCTTGGGTCCCGTCGTCGAGGTGCAGGACGGCGCACAGCTGCGGCGTAAGTCATGGCTGGGGGCTGCAGAGGCTGCGTGGGTGTCGGCGTCACACCCAAGGCCTGTTGAACCTCGTCCCGGATGACGTTAGTGAGCGATGAAAGTTGCGGCTGCGTTCCCGTTGGCAGCAACCGTCGGAGCTCCTCTCGCACAACTTCATGTATAACCTCCCGCAGGTTATCATTGTTAGCGGTGTCCATGCAGCTTGCTGACAAAAAGCGCTGCTGGCGGTCATACTGGCGGGCTCGGGCGTCGAGAGTTTTCTCCATTGTGGATGCCTCTTCTACGAATTCAGCGACGGTTTTCGGTGGGTTGCGAACGAGGCCGGCAAATAGTTGCTCTTTAACTCCTCGCATAAGCAACTTCACCTTCTCTTCTTCCTTCATGTTCATGTCGGCACGCCGGAAGAGACGCTTCATCTCCTCAGTATACACTGCAACGGTCTCGTTCGGGTGTTGTATGCGAGACTGTAGCAGCTGCTGGGCTCTCTCCTTTCGCACGACGTTTGTGAAGGTCTTCAGAAGCTGTTCCTTGAAGGTTTCCCAGTTGGCAAGGCTGGCTTCCTCATTCTCGAACCAGACTCTTGCTGGTCCCTCCAGGGCGAAGAAGACGTACCTAAATTTCATGGCGTCGTCCCAGTTGTTGAAGACAGCCACACGGTCGAACTGCTCCAGCCATTCCTCGGGGTCGGCGCCAGGCGAAGCGTCGAAGGTTGGTGGCACCCGGGGCTGCTGCAGAATGATTGGAGTGGTCGTCTGGGGCAAGGTCATGATGGACGTTGCTACTTGCTTTCGCTTCCGGGTAGGGTCCGGCAGGGTCCCGAACTCAGGTGCGTCCCCTTGCAGGCGTCGGCTTGCGCGGTGTACTGGACTCAGGTCCTGCGGTAGATGACTCAAAGGGCTGGCGTCTCGACTTGTAGGGGGTGTCCGGAACATGGGAGGCTACCCCGCACCTCCACCAGATGTCACGTTGTAGTGACGGCAGTCCAGCGGTCAGGAAGACACCAGAAAGACTTGTAAACGAAGCTCTTTATTTGGGCTGACTTGCGCCCTCAAAAGAACTGAATCACTCGGCGGCGGCGTAAGCAACAGGCGTGCTCGGCGGTCGTCGAACTACGAATGTCCGCCGCTCGCAGCATCGCTCAATTTAAAGGCGGCAAGGAAACTTCCAGATAACAGGACAAGATCATCTACAGTAATCTAGAAAAACCTAGATGCAGCCCTTCATGGCTGCGATCAATCGAGATTAGTCTGGTCGCTTCTCGCGCCACGAACAAAAGTGATAACAACCCTTTCCTGCAGCCTTGAGCGTGAACGAACAAACACTACAATGATACGTGGCAATAGTTCACAGGGAACGATTCCGGAAATCCTCAAGAACGAGTGAAACGTAAGTCATCGATGGAGAAGAAATGAAAATCAGAAGGGTGGTGTCTTGGATTCTTGGTTTGAGATCGTACTCGAAACAGCGCTAGCACAGGGCGACGAAGGAACTCAACAGAGGTTATGTGCCGAGCAAGGCACGATCCTGACAGAAGCATCATTGTCCACAGGGAACGATTCCGGAAATCCTCAAGAACGAGTGAAGCGGAAGCCATCGATGGAGAAGAAATGAACCTCAGAAGTGTGCAGTCTTGCACTGTTGGTTTCAGATCGTACTCGAAACAGCGCTAGCACAGGGCGACGAAAGAACTCAACAGAGGTTATGTGCCGAGCATGGCACGATCCTGACAGAAGCATCATAGTCCACAGAGAACGATTCCGGAAATCCTCAAGAACGAGTGAAACGTAAGTCATCGATGGAGAAGAAATGAAACTCAGAAGGGTGGTGTCTTGGATTCTTGGTTTCAGATCGTACTCGAAACAGCGCTAGCACAGGGCGACGAAAGAACTCAACAGAGGTTATGTGCCGAGCATGGCACGATCCTGACAAAAGCATCATAGTCCACAGGGAACGATTCCGGAAATCCTCAAGAACGAGTGAAACGTAAGTCATCGATGGAGAAGAAATGAAACTCAGAAGGGTGGTGTCTTGGATTCTTGGTTTCAGATCGTACTCGAAACAGCGCTAGCACAGGGCGACGACAGAACTCAACAGAGGTTATGTGCCGAGCATGGCACGATCCTGACAGAAGCATCATAGTCCACAGGGAACGATTCCGGAAATCCTCAAGAACGAGTGAAACGTAAGTCATCGATGGAGAAGAAATGAAACTCAGAAGGGTGGTGTCTTGGATTCTTGGTTTGAGATCGTACTCGAAACAGCGCTAGCACAGGGCGACGAAGGAACTCAACAGAGGTTATGTGCCGAGCATGGCACGATCCTGACAGAAGCATCATAGTCCACAGGGAACGATTCCGGAAATCCTCAAGAACGAGTGAAACGTAAGTCATGGATGGAGAAGAAATGAAACTCAGAAGGGTGGTGTCTTGGATTCTTGGTTTCAGATCGTACTCGAAACAGCGCTAGCACAGGGCGACGAAAGAACTCAACAGAGGTTATGTGCCGAGCATGGCACGATCCTGACAAAAGCATCATAGTCCACAGGGAACGATTCCGGAAATCCTCAAGAACGAGTGAAACGTAAGTCATCGATGGAGAAGAAATGAGACTCAGAAGGGTGGTGTCTTGGATTCTTGGTTTCAGCACGTACTCGAAACAGCGCTAGCACAGGGCGACGAAAGAAATCAACAGAGGTTATGTGCCGAGCATGGCACGATCATGACAGAAGCATCATAGTCCACAAGGAACGATTCCGGAAATCCTCAAGAACGAGTGAAACGTAAGTCATCGATGGAGAAGAAATGAAACTCCGAATGGTGGTGTCTTGGATTCTTGGTTTCAGATCGTACTCGATACAGCGCTAGCACAGGGCGACGAAAGAACTCAACAGAGGTTATGTGCCGAGCATGGCACGATCCTGACAGAAGCATCATAGTCCACAGGGAACGATTCCGGAAATGCTCAAGAACGAGTGAAGCGGAAGTCATCGATGGAGAAGAAATGAAACTCAGAAGGGTGGTTTCTTGGATTCTTGGTTTCAGATCGTACTAGGAACAGCGCTAGCACAGGGCGACGAAAGAACTCAACAGAGGTTATGTGCAGAGCATGGCACGATCCTTTCAGAAGGATCATAGTTCACAGGGAACGATTCCGGAAATCCTCAAGAACGAGTGAAACGTAAGTCATCGATGGAGAAGAAATGAAACTCAGAAGGGTGGTGTCTTGGATTCTTGGTTTGAGATCGTACTTGAAACAGCGCTAGCACAGGGCGACGAAGGAACTCAACAGAGGTTATGTGCCGAGCATGGCACGGTCCTGACAGAAGCATCATAGTCCACAGGGAACGATTCCGGAAATCCTCAAGAACGAGTGAAGCGGAAGCCATCGATGGAGAAGAAATGAACCTCAGAAGTGTGCAGTCTTGCACTGTTGGTTTCAGATCGTACTCGAAACAGCGCTAGCACAGGGCGACGAAAGAACTCAACAGAGGTTATGTGCCGAGCAGGGCACGATCCTGACAGAAGCATCATAGTCCACAGAGAACGATTCCGGAAATCCTCAAGAACGAGTGAAACGTAAGTCATCGATGGAGAAGAAATGAAACTCAGAAGGGTGGTGTCTTGGATTCTTGGTTTCAGATCGTACTCGAAACAGCGCTAGCACAGGGCGACGAAAGAACTCCACAGAGGTTATGTGCCGAGCATGGCACGATCCTGACAAAAGCATCATAGTCCACAGGGAACGATTCCGGAAATCCTCAAGAACGAGTGAAACGTAAGTCATCGATGGAGAAGAAATGAAACTCAGAAGGGTGGTGTCTTGGATTCTTGGTTTCAGATCGTACTCGAAACAGCGCTAGCACAGGGCGACGAGAGAACTCAACAGAGGTTATGTGCCGAGCATGGCACGATCCTGACAGAAGCATCATAGTCCATAGGGAACGATTCCGGAAATCCTCAAGAACGAGTGAAACGTAAGTCATGGATGGAGAAGAAATGAAACTCAGAAGGGTGGTGTCTTGGATTCTTGGTTTCAGATCGTACTCGAAACAGCGCTAGCACAGGGCGACGAAAGAACTCAACAGAGGTTATGTGCCGAGCATGGCACGATCATGACAGAAGCATCATAGTCCACAAGGAACGATTCCGGAAATCCTCAAGAACGAGTGAAACGTAAGTCATCGATGGAGAAGAAATGAAACTCCGAATGGTGGTGTCTTGGATTCTTGGTTTCAGATCGTACTCGATACAGCGCTAGCACAGGGCGACGAAAGAACTCAACAGAGGTTATGTGCCGAGCATGGCACGATCCTTACAGAAGCATCATAGTCCACAGGGAACGATTCCGGAAATCCTCAAGAACGAGAGAAGCGGAAGCCATCGATGGAGAAGAAATGAACCTCAGAAGTGTGGAGTCTTGCACTGTTGGTTTCAGAGCGTACTCGAAACAACGCTAGCACAGGGCGACGAAAGAACTCAACAGAGGTTATGTGCCGAGCATGGCACGATCCTGACAGAAGCATCATAGTCCACAGGGAACGATTCCGGAAATCCTCAAGAACGAGTGAAGCGGAAGCCATCGATGGAGAAGAAATGAACCTCAGAAGTGTGGAGTCTTGCACTGTTGGTTTCAGATCGTACTCGAAACAACGCTAGCACAGGGCGACGAAAGAACTCAACAGAGGTTATGTGCCGAGCATGGCACGATCCTGACAGAAGCATCATTGTCCACAAGGAACGATTCCGGAAATCCTCAAGAACGAGTGAAGCGGAAGTCATCGATGGAGAAGAAATGAAACTCAGAAGGGTGGTGTCTTGGATTCTTGGTTTCAGATCGTACTCGGAACAGCGCTAGCACAGGGCGACGAAAGAACTCAACAGAGGTTATGTGCCGAGCATGGCACGATCCTGATAGAAGGATCATAGTCCACAGGGAACGATTCCGGAAATCCTCAAGAACGAGTGAAACGTAAGTCATCGATGGAGAAGAAATGAAACTCAGAAGGGTGGTGTCTTGCACTGTTGGTTTCAGATCGTACTCGAAACAGCGCTAGCACAGGGCGACGAAAGAACTCAACAGAGGTTATGTGCCGAGCATGGCACGATCCTGACAGAAGCATCATAGTCCACAGGGAACGATTCCGGAAATCCTCAAGAACGAGTGAAACGTAAGTCATAGATGGAGAAGAAATGAAACTCAGAAGGGTGGTGTCTTGGATTCTTGGTTTCAGATCGTACTCGGAACAGCGCTAGCACTGCGACGAAAGAACTCAACAGAGGTTATGTGCCGAGCATGGCACGATCCTGACAGAAGCATCATAGTCCACAGGGAACGATTCCGGAAATCCTCAAGAACGAGTGAAACGTAAGTCATCGATGGAGAAGAAATGAAACTCAGAAGGGTGGTGTCTTGGATTCTTGGTTTCAGATCGTACTCGAAACAGCGCTAGCACAGGGCGACGAAAGAACTCAACAGAGGTTATGTGCCGAGCATGGCACGATCCTGACAGAAGCATCATAGTCCACAGGGAACGATTCCGGAAATCCTCAAGAACGAGTGAAACGTAAGTCATCGATGGAGAAGAAATGAAACTCAGAAGGGTGGTGTCTTGGATTCTTGGTTTCAGATCGTACTCGAAACAGCGCTAGCACAGGGCGACGAAAGAACTCAACAGAGGTTATGTGCCGAGCATGGCATGATCCTGACAGAACCTTCATAGTCCACAGGGAACGATTCCGGAAATCCTCAAGAACGAGTGAAACGTAAGTCATCGATGGAGAAGAAATGAAACTCAGAAGGGTGGTTTCTTGGATTCTTGGTTTCAGATCGTACTAGGAACAGCGCTAGCACAGGGCGACGAAAGAACTCAACAGAGGTTATGTGCAGAGCATGGCACGATCCTTACAGAAGGATCATGGTTCACAGGGAACGATTCCGGAAATCCTCAAGAACGAGTGAAACGTAAGTCATCGATGGAGAAGAAATGAACCTCAGAAGTGTGGAGTCTTCCACTGTTGGTTTCAGATCGTACTCGGAACAGCGCTAGCACAGGACGACGAAAGAACTCAACAGAGGTTATGTGCCGAGCATGGCACGATCCTGACAGAAGCATCATAGTCCACAGGGAACGATTCCGGAAATCCTCAAGAACGAGTGAAGCGGAAGCCATCGATGGAGAAGAAATGAACCTCAGAAGTGTGCAGTCTTGCACTGTTGGTTTCAGATCGTACTCGAAACAGCGCTAGCACAGGGCGACGAAAGAACTCAACAGAGTATGTGCCGAGCATGGCACGATCCTCACAGAAGCATCATAGTCCACAGGGAACGATTCCGGAAATCCTCAAGAACGAGTGAAACGTAAGTCATCGATGGAGAAGAAATGAAACTCAGAAGAGTGGTGTCTTGGATTCTTGGTTTCAGATCGTACTAGGAACAGCGCTAGCACAGGGCGACGAAAGAACTCAACAGAGGTGATGTGGAGAGCATGGCACGATCCTGACAGAAGCATCATAGTCCACAGGGAACGATTCCGGAAATCCTCAAGAACGAGTGAAACGTAAGTCATCGATGGCGAAGAAATGAAACTCAGAAGGGTGGTGTCTTGGATTCTTGGTTTCAGATCGTACTCGAAACAGCGCTAGCACAGGGCGACGAAAGAACTCAACAGAGGTTATGTGCCGAGCATGGCACGATCCTGACAGAAGCATCATAGTCCACAGGGAACGATTCCGGAAATCCTCAAGAACGAGTGAAACGTAAGTCATCGATGGAGAAGAAATGAAACTCAGAAGGGTGGTGTCTTGGATTCTTGGTTTCAGATCGTACTCGAAACAGCGCTAGCACAGGGCGACGAAAGAACTCAACAGAGGTTATGTGCCGAGCATGGCACGATCCTGACAGAAGCATCATAGTCCACAGGGAACGATTCCGGAAATCCTCAAGAACGAGTGAAACGTAAGTCATCGATGGAGAAGAAATGAAACTCAGAAGGGTGGTTTCTTGGATTCTTGGTTTCAGATCGTACTAGGAACAGCGCTAGCACAGGGCGACGAAAGAACTCAACAGAGGTTATGTGCCGAGCATGGCACGATCCTGACAGAAGCATCATAGTCCACAGGGAACGATTCCGGAAATCCTCAAGAACGAGTGAAGCGGAAGCCATCGATGGAGACGAAATCAACCTCAGAAGTGTGGAGTCTTGCACTGTTGGTTTCAGATCGTACTCGAAACAGCGCTAGCACAGGGCGACGAAAGAACTCAACAGAGGTTATGTGCCGAGCATGGCACGATCCTGACAGAAGCATCATAGTCCACAGGGAACGATTCCGGAAATCCTCAAGAACGAGTGAAGCGGAAGCCATCGATGAAGAAGAAATGAAACTCAGAAGGGTGGTTTCTTGGATTCTTGGTTTCAGATCGTACTAGGAACAGCGCTAGCACAGGGCGACGAAAGAACTCAACAGAGGTTATGTGCCGAGCATGGCACGATCCTGACAGAAGCATCATAGTCCACAGGGAACGATTCCGGAAATCCTCAAGAACGAGTGAAGCGGAAGCCATCGATGGAGACGAAATCAACCTCAGAAGTGTGGAGTCTTGCACTGTTGGTTTCAGATCGTACTCGAAACAGCGCTAGCACAGGGCGACGAAAGAACTCAACAGAGGTTATGTGCCGAGCATGGCACGATCCTGACAGAAGCATCATAGTCCACAGGGAACGATTCCGGAAATCCTCAAGAACGAGTGAAGCGGAAGCCATCGATGAAGAAGAAATGAACCTCACAAGTGTGGAGTCTTGCACTGTTGGTTTCAGATCGTACTCGAAACAACGCTAGCACAGGGCGACGAAAGAACTCAACAGAGGTTATGTGCCGAGCATGGCACGATCCTGACAGAAGCATCATAGTCCACAAGGAACGATTCCGGAAATCCTCAAGAACGAGTGAAGCGGAAGTCATCGATGGAGAAGAAATGAAACTCAGAAGGGTGGTGTCTAGGATTCTTGGTTTCAGATCGTACTCGGAACAGCGCTAGCACAGGGCGACGAAAGAACTCAACAGAGGTTATGTGCCGAGCATGGCACGATCCTGATAGAAGGATCATAGTCCACAGGGAACGATTCCGGAAATCCTCAAGAACGAGTGAAACGTAAGTCATCGATGGAGAAGAAATGAAACTCAGAAGGGTGGTGTCTTGCACTGTTGGTTTCAGATCGTACTCGAAACAGCGCTAGCACAGGGCGACGAAAGAACTCAACAGAGGTTATGTGCCGAGCATGGCACGATCCTGACAGAAGCATCATAGTCCACAGGGAACGATTCCGGAAATCCTCGAGAACGAGTGAAACGTAAGTCATCGATGGAGAAGAAATGAAACTCAGAAGGGTGGTGTCTTGGATTCTTGGTTTCAGATCGTACTCGGAACAGCGCTAGCACTGCGACGAAAGAACTCAACAGAGGTTATGTGCCGAGCATGGCACGATCCTGACAGAAGCATCATAGTCCACAGGGAACGATTCCGGAAATCCTCAAGAACGAGTGAAACGTAAGTCATCGATGGAGAAGAAATGAAACTCAGAAGGGTGGTGTCTTGGATTCTTGGTTTGAGATCGTACTCGAAACAGCGCTAGCACAAGGCGACGAAAGAACTCAACAGAGGTTATGTGCCGAGCATGGCACGATCCTGACAGAAGCATCATAGTCCACAGGGAACGATTCCGGAAATCCTCAAGAACGAGTGAAACGTAAGTCATCGATGGAGAAGAAATGAAACTCAGAAGGGTGGTGTCTTGGATTCTTGGTTTCAGATCGTACTCGAAACAGAGCTAGCACAGGGCGACGAAAGAACTCAACAGAGGTTATGTGCCGAGCATGGCATGATCCTGACAGAACCATCATAGTCCACAGGGAACGATTCCGGAAATCCTCAAGAACGAGTGAAACGTAAGTCATCGATGGAGAAGAAATGAAACTCAGAAGGATGGTTTCTTGGATTCTTGGTTTCAGATCGTACTAGGAACAGCGCTAGCACAGGACGACGAAAGAACTCAACAGAGGTTATGTGCCGAGCATGGCACGATCCTGACAGAAGCATCATAGTCCACAGGGAACGATTCCGGAAATCCTCAAGAACGAGTGAAGCGGAAGCCATCGATCGAGAAGAAATGAACCTCAGAAGTGTGCAGTCTTGCACTGTTGGTTTCAGATCGTACTCGAAACAGCGCTAGCACAGGGCGACGAAAGAACTCAACAGAGTATGTGCCGAGCATGGCACGATCCTGACAGAAGCATCATAGTCCACAGGGAACGATTTAGGAAATCCTCAAGAACGAGTGAAACGTAAGTCATCGATGGAGAAGAAATGAAACTCAGAAGAGTGGTGTCTTGGATTCTTGGTTTCAGATCGTACTAGGAACAGCGCTAGCACAGGGCGACGAAAGAACTGAACAGAGGTGATGTGGAGAGCATGGCACGATCCTGACAGAAGCATCATAGTCCACAGGGAACGATTCCGGAAATCCTCAAGAACGAGTGAAACGTAAGTCATCGATGGAGAAGAAATGAAACTCAGAAGGGTGGTGTCTTGGATTCTTGGTTTCAGATCGTACTCGAAACAGCGCTAGCACAGGGCGACGAAAGAAGTCAACAGAGGTTATGTGCCGAGCATGGCACGATCCTGACAGAAGCATCATAGTCCACAGGGAACGATTCCGGAAATCCTCAAGAACGAGTGAAACGTAAGTCATCGATGGAGAAGAAATGAAACTCAGAAGGGTGGTGTCTTGGATTCTTGGTTTCAGATCGTACTCGAAACAGCGCTAGCACAGGGCGACGAAAGAACTCAACAGAGGTTATGTGCCGAGCATGGCACGATCCTGACAGAAGCATCATAGTCCACAGGGAACGATTCCGGAAATCCTCAAGAACGAGTGAAACGTAAGTCATCGATGGAGAAGAAATGAAACTCAGAAGGGTGGTTTCTTGGATTCTTGGTTTCAGATGGTACTAGGAACAGCGCTAGCACAGGGCGACGAAAGAACTCAACAGAGGTTATGTGCAGAGCATGGCACGATCCTTTCAGAAGGATCATAGTTCACAGGGAACGATTCCGGAAATCCTCAAGAACGAGTGAAACGTAAGTCATCGATGGAGAAGAAATGAAACTCAGAAGGGTGGTGTCTTGGATTCTTGGTTTGAGATCGTACTCGAAACAGCGCTAGCACAGGGCGACGAAGGAACTCAACAGAGGTTATGTGCCGAGCATGGCACGATCCTGACAGAAGCATCATAGTCCACAGGGAACGATTCCGGAAATCCTCAAGAACGAGTGAAGCGGAAGCCATCGATGGAGAAGAAATGAACCTCAGAAGTGTGCAGTCTTGCACTGTTGGTTTCAGATCGTACTCAAAACAGCGCTAGCACAGGGCGACGAAAGAACTCAACAGAGGTTATGTGCCGAGCATGGCACGATCCTGACAGAAGCATCATAGTCCACAGAGAACGATTCCGGAAATCCTCAAGAACGAGTGAAACGTAAGTCATCGATGGAGAAGAAATGAAACTCAGAAGGGTGGTGTCTTGGATTCTTGGTTTCAGATCGTACTCGAAACAGCGCTAGCACAGGGCGACGAAAGAACTCAACAGAGGTTATGTGCCGAGCATGGCACGATCCTGACAAAAGCATCATAGTCCACAGGGAACGATTCCGGAAATCCTCAAGAACGAGTGAAACGTAAGTCATCGATGGAGAAGAAATGAAACTCAGAAGGGTGGTGTCTTGGATTCTTGGTTTCAGATCGTACTCGAAACAGCGCTAGCACAGGGCGACGACAGAACTCAACAGAGGTTATGTGCCGAGCATGGCACGATCCTGACAGAAGCATCATAGTCCACAGGGAACGATTCCGGAAATCCTCAAGAACGAGTGAAACGTAAGTCATCGATGGAGAAGAAATGAAACTCAGAAGGGTGGTGTCTTGGATTCTTGGTTTGAGATCGTACTCGAAACAGCGCTAGCACAGGGCGACGAAGGAACTCAACAGAGGTTATGTGCCGAGCATGGCACGATCCTGACAGAAGCATCATAGTCCACAGGGAACGATTCCGGAAATCCTCAAGAACGAGTGAAACGTAAGTCATGGATGGAGAAGAAATGAAACTCAGAAGGGTGGTGTCTTGGATTCTTGGTTTCAGATCGTACTCGAAACAGCGCTAGCACAGGGCGACGAAAGAACTCAACAGAGGTTATGTGCAGAGCATGGCACGATCCTGAGAGAAGCATCATAGTCCACAGGGAACGATTCCGGAAATCCTCAAGAACGAGTGAAACGTAAGTCATCGATGGAGAAGAAATGAGACTCAGAAGGGTGGTGTCTTGGATTCTTGGTTTCAGCACGTACTCGAAACAGCGCTAGCACAGGGCGACGAAAGAAATCAACAGAGGTTATGTGCCGAGCATGGCACGATCATGACAGAAGCATCATAGTCCACAAGGAACGATTCCGGAAATCCTCAAGAACGAGTGAAACGTAAGTCATCGATGGAGAAGAAATGAAACTCCGAATGGTGGTTTCTTGGATTCTTGGTTTCAGATCGTACTCGATACAGCGCTAGCACAGGGCGACGAAAGAACTCAACAGAGGTTATGTGCCGAGCATGGCACGATCCTGACAGAAGCATCATAGTCCACAGGGAACGATTCCGGAAATCCTCAAGAACGAGAGAAGCGGAAGCCATCGATGGAGAAGAAATGAACCTAAGAAGTGTGGAGTCTTGCACTGTTGGTTTCAGAGCGTACTCGAAACAACGCTAGCACAGGGCGACGATAGAACTCAACAGAGGTTATGTGCCGAGCATGGCACGATCCTGACAGAAGCATCATAGTCCACAGGGAACGATTCCGGAAATCCTCAAGAACGAATGAAGCGGAAGCCATCGATGGAGAAGAAATGAACCTCAGAAGTGTGGAGTCTTGCACTGTTGGTTTCAGATCGTACTCGAAACAGCGCTAGCACAGGGCGACGAAAGAACTCAACAGAGGTTATGTGCCGAGCATGGCACGATCCTGACAGAAGCATCATTGTCCACAAGGAACGATTCCGGAAATGCTCAAGAACGAGTGAAGCGGAAGTCATCGATGGAGAAGAAATGAAACTCAGAAGGGTGGTGTCTTGGATTCTTGGTTTCAGATCGTACTCGGAACAGCGCTAGCACAGGGCGACGAAAGAACTCAACAGAGGTTATGTGCCGAGCATGGCACGATCCTGACAGAAGCATCATAGTCCACAGGGAACGATTCCGGAAATCCTCAAGAACGAGTGAAGCGGAAGCCATCGATGGAGAAGAAATGAACCTCAGAAGTGTGCAGTCTTGCACTGTTGGTTTCAGATTGTACTCGAAACAGCGCTAGCACAGGGCGACGAAAGAACTCAACAGAGTATGTGCCGAGCATGGCACGATCCTGACAGAAGCATCATAGTCCACAGGGAACGATTCCGGAAATCCTCAAGAACGAGTGAAACGTAAGTCATCGATGGAGAAGAAATGAAACTCAGAAGGGTGGTGTCTTGGATTCTTGGTTTCAGATCGTACTCGAAACAGCGCTAGCACAGGGCGACGAAAGAAGTCAACAGAGGTTATGTGCCGAGCATGGCACGATCCTGACAGAAGCATCATAGTCCACAGGGAACGATTCCGGAAATCCTCAAGAACGAGTGAAACGTAAGTCATCGATGGAGAAGAAATGAAACTCAGAAGGGTGGTGTCTTGGATTCTTGGTTTGAGATCGTACTTGAAACAGCGCTAGCACAGGGCGACGAAGGAACTCAACAGAGGTTATGTGCCGAGCATGGCACGATCCTGACAGAAGCATCATAGTCCACAGGGAACGATTCCGGAAATCCTCAAGAACGAGTGAAACGTAAGTCATGGATGGAGAAGAAATGAAACTCAGAAGGGTGGTGTCTTGGATTCTTGGTTTCAGATCGTACTCGAAACAGCGCTAGCACAGGGCGACGAAAGAACTCAACAGAGGTTATGTGCAGAGCATGGCACGATCCTGAGAGAAGCATCATAGTCCACAGGGAACGATTCCGGAAATCCTCAAGAACGAGTGAAACGTAAGTCATCGATGGAGAAGAAATGAGACTCAGAAGGGTGGTGTCTTGGATTCTTGGTTTCAGCACGTACTCGAAACAGCGCTAGCACAGGGCGACGAAAGAAATCAACAGAGGTTATGTGCCGAGCATGGCACGATCATGACAGAAGCATCATAGTCCACAAGGAACGATTCCGGAAATCCTCAAGAACGAGTGAAACGTAAGTCATCGATGGAGAAGAAATGAAACTCCGAATGGTGGTTTCTTGGATTCTTGGTTTCAGATCGTACTCGATACAGCGCTAGCACAGGGCGACGAAAGAACTCAACAGAGGTTATGTGCCGAGCATGGCACGATCCTGACAGAAGCATCATAGTCCACAGGGAACGATTCCGGAAATCCTCAAGAACGAGAGAAGCGGAAGCCATCGATGGAGAAGAAATGAACCTAAGAAGTGTGGAGTCTTGCACTGTTGGTTTCAGAGCGTACTCGAAACAACGCTAGCACAGGGCGACGATAGAACTCAACAGAGGTTATGTGCCGAGCATGGCACGATCCTGACAAAAGCATCATAGTCCACAGGGAACGATTCCGGAAATCCTCAAGAACGAGTGAAGCGGAAGCCATCGATGGAGAAGAAATGAACCTCAGAAGTGTGGAGTCTTGCACTGTTGGTTTCAGATCGTACTCGAAACAGCGCTAGCACAGGGCGACGAAAGAACTCAACAGAGGTTATGTGCCGAGCATGGCACGATCCTGACAGAAGCATCATTGTCCACAAGGAACGATTCCGGAAATGCTCAAGAACGAGTGAAGCGGAAGTCATCGATGGAGAAGAAATGAAACTCAGAAGGGTGGTGTCTTGGATTCTTGGTTTCAGATCGTACTCGGAACAGCGCTAGCACAGGGCGACGAAAGAACTCAACAGAGGTTATGTGCCGAGCATGGCACGATCCTGACAGAAGCATCATAGTCCACACGGAACGATTCCGGAAATCCTCAAGAACGAGTGAAGCGGAAGCCATCGATGGAGAAGAAATGAACCTCAGAAGTGTGCAGTCTTGCACTGTTGGTTTCAGATTGTACTCGAAACAGCGCTAGCACAGGGCGACGAAAGAACTCAACAGAGTATGTGCCGAGCATGGCACGATCCTGACAGAAGCATCATAGTCCACAGGGAACGATTCCGGAAATCCTCAAGAACGAGTGAAACGTAAGTCATCGATGGAGAAGAAATGAAACTCAGAAGAGTGGTGTCTTGGATTCTTGGTTTCAGATCGTACTAGGAACAGCGCTAGCACAGGGCGACGAAAGAACTCAACAGAGGTGATGTGGAGAGCATGGCACGATCCTGACAGAAGCATCATAGTCCACAGGGAACGATTCCGGAAATCCTCAAGAACGAGTGAAACGTAAGTCATCGATGGAGAAGAAATGAAACTCAGAAGGGTGGTGTCTTGGATTCTTGGTTTCAGATCGTACTCGAAACAGCGCTAGCACAGGGCGACGAAAGAACTCAACAGAGGTTATGTGCCGAGCATGGCACGATCCTGACAGAAGCATCATTGTCCACCTGGAACGATTCCGGAAATGCTCAAGAACGAGTGAAGCGGAAGTCATCGATGGAGAAGAAATGAAACTCAGAAGGGTGGTGTCTTGGATTCTTGGTTTCAGATCGTACTCGGAACAGCGCTAGCACAGCGCGACGAAAGAACTCAACAGAGGTTATGTGCCGAGCATGGCACGATCCTGACAGAAGCATCATAGTCCACAGGGAACGATTCCGGAAATCCTCAAGAACGAGTGAAGCGGAAGCCATCGATGGAGAAGAAATGGACCTCAGAAGTGTGCAGTCTTGCACTGTTGGTTTCAGATTGTACTCGAAACAGCGCTAGCACAGGGCGACGAAAGAACTCAACAGAGTATGTGCCGAGCATGGCACGATCCTGACAGAAGCATCATAGTCCACAGGGAACGATTCCGGAAATCCTCAAGAACGAGTGAAACGTAAGTCATCGATGGAGAAGAAATGAAACTCAGAAGGGTGGTGTCTTGGATTCTTGGTTTCAGATCGTACTCGAAACAGCGCTAGCACAGGGCGACGAAAGAAGTCAACAGAGGTTATGTGCCGAGCATGGCACGATCCTGACAGAAGCATCATAGTCCACAGAGAACGATTCCGGAAATCCTCAAGAACGAGTGAAACGTAAGTCATCGATGGAGAAGAAATGAAACTCAGAAGGGTGGTGTCTTGGATTCTTGGTTTGAGATCGTACTTGAAACAGCGCTAGCACAGGGCGACGAAGGAACTCAACAGAGGTTATGTGCCGAGCATGGCACGATCCTGACAGAAGCATCATAGTCCACAGGGAACGATTCCGGAAATCCTCAAGAACGAGTGAAACGTAAGTCATGGATGCAGAAGAAATGAAACTCAGAAGGGTGGTGTCTTGGATTCTTGGTTTCAGATCGTACTCGAAACAGCGCTAGCACAGGGCGACGAAAGAACTCAACAGAGGTTATGTGCAGAGCATGGCACGATCCTGAGAGAAGCATCATAGTCCACAGGGAACGATTCCGGAAATCCTCAAGAACGAGTGAAACGTAAGTCATCGATGGAGAAGAAATGAGACTCAGAAGGGTGGTGTCTTGGATTCTTGGTTTCAGCACGTACTCGAAACAGCGCTAGCACAGGGCGACGAAAGAAATCAACAGAGGTTATGTGCCGAGCATGGCACGATCATGACAGAAGCATCATAGTCCACAAGGAACGATTCCGGAAATCCTCAAGAACGAGTGAAACGTAAGTCATCGATGGAGAAGAAATGAAACTCCGAATGGTGGTTTCTTGGATTCTTGGTTTCAGATCGTACTCGATACAGCGCTAGCACAGGGCGACGAAAGAACTCAACAGAGGTTATGTGCCGAGCATGGCACGATCCTGACAGAAGCATCATAGTCCACAGGGAACGATTCCGGAAATCCTCAAGAACGAGAGAAGCGGAAGCCATCGATGGAGAAGAAATGAACCTAAGAAGTGTGGAGTCTTGCACTGTTGGTTTCAGAGCGTACTCGAAACAACGCTAGCACAGGGCGACGATAGAACTCAACAGAGGTTATGTGCCGAGCATGGCACGATCCTGACAAAAGCATCATAGTCCACAGGGAACGATTCCGGAAATCCTCAAGAACGAGTGAAGCGGAAGCCATCGATGGAGAAGAAATGAACCTCAGAAGTGTGGAGTCTTGCACTGTTGGTTTCAGATCGTACTCGAAACAGCGCTAGCACAGGGCGACGAAAGAACTCAACAGAGGTTATGTGCCGAGCATGGCACGATCCTGACAGAAGCATCATTGTCCACAAGGAACGATTCCGGAAATGCTCAAGAACGAGTGAAGCGGAAGTCATCGATGGAGAAGAAATGAAACTCAGAAGGGTGGTGTCTTGGATTCTTGGTTTCAGATCGTACTCGGAACAGCGCTAGCACAGGGCGACGAAAGAACTCAACAGAGGTTATGTGCCGAGCATGGCACGATCCTGACAGAAGCATCATAGTCCACAGGGAACGATTCCGGAAATCCTCAAGAACGAGTGAAGCGGAAGCCATCGATGGAGAAGAAATGAACCTCAGAAGTGTGCAGTCTTGCACTGTTGGTTTCAGATTGTACTCGAAACAGCGCTAGCACAGGGCGACGAAAGAACTCAACAGAGTATGTGCCGAGCATGGCACGATCCTGACAGAAGCATCATAGTCCACAGGGAACGATTCCGGAAATCCTCAAGAACGAGTGAAACGTAAGTCATCGATGGAGAAGAAATGAAACTCAGAAGAGTGGTGTCTTGGATTCTTGGTTTCAGATCGTACTAGGAACAGCGCTAGCACAGGGCGACGAAAGAACTCAACAGAGGTGATGTGGAGAGCATGGCACGATCCTGACAGAAGCATCATAGTCCACAGGGAACGATTCCGGAAATCCTCAAGAACGAGTGAAACGTAAGTCATCGATGGAGAAGAAATGAAACTCAGAAGGGTGGTGTCTTGGATTCTTGGTTTCAGATCGTACTCGAAACAGCGCTAGCACAGGGCGACGAAAGAACTCAACAGAGGTTATGTGCCGAGCATGGCACGATCCTGACAGAAGCATCATTGTCCACAAGGAACGATTCCGGAAATGCTCAAGAACGAGTGAAGCGGAAGTCATCGATGGAGAAGAAATGAAACTCAGAAGGGTGGTGTCTTGGATTCTTGGTTTCAGATCGTACTCGGAACAGCGCTAGCACAGGGCGACGAAAGAACTCAACAGAGGTTATGTGCCGAGCATGGCACGATCCTGACAGAAGCATCATAGTCCACAGGGAACGATTCCGGAAATCCTCAAGAACGAGTGAAGCGGAAGCCATCGATGGAGAAGAAATGAACCTCAGAAGTGTGCAGTCTTGCACTGTTGGTTTCAGATTGTACTCGAAACAGCGCTAGCACAGGGCGACGAAAGAACTCAACAGAGTATGTGCCGAGCATGGCACGATCCTGACAGAAGCATCATAGTCCACAGGGAACGATTCCGGAAATCCTCAAGAACGAGTGAAACGTAAGTCATCGATGGAGAAGAAATGAAACTCAGAAGGGTGGTGTCTTGGATTCTTGGTTTCAGATCGTACTCGAAACAGCGCTAGCACAGGGCGACGAAAGAAGTCAACAGAGGTTATGTGCCGAGCATGGCACGATCCTGACAGAAGCATCATAGTCCACAGGGAACGATTCCGGAAATCCTCAAGAACGAGTGAAACGTAAGTCATCGATGGAGAAGAAATGAAACTCAGAAGGGTGGTGTCTTGGATTCTTGGTTTGAGATCGTACTTGAAACAGCGCTAGCACAGGGCGACGAAGGAACTCAACAGAGGTTATGTGCCGAGCATGGCACGATCCTGACAGAAGCATCATAGTCCACAGGGAACGATTCCGGAAATCCTCAAGAACGAGTGAAACGTAAGTCATGGATGGAGAAGAAATGAAACTCAGAAGGGTGGTGTCTTGGATTCTTGGTTTCAGATCGTACTCGAAACAGCGTAAGCACAGGGCGACGAAAGAACTCAACAGAGGTTATGTGCAGAGCATGGCACGATCCTGAGAGAAGCATCATAGTCCACAGGGAACGATTCCGGAAATCCTCAAGAACGAGTGAAACGTAAGTCATCGATGGAGAAGAAATGAGACTCAGAAGGGTGGTGTCTTGGATTCTTGGTTTCAGCACGTACTCGAAACAGCGCTAGCACAGGGCGACGAAAGAAATCAACAGAGGTTATGTGCCGAGCATGGCACGATCATGACAGAAGCATCATAGTCCACAAGGAACGATTCCGGAAATCCTCAAGAACGAGTGAAACGTAAGTCATCGATGGAGAAGAAATGAAACTCCGAATGGTGGTTTCTTGGATTCTTGGTTTCAGATCGTACTCGATACAGCGCTAGCACAGGGCGACGAAAGAACTCAACAGAGGTTATGTGCCGAGCATGGCACGATCCTGACAGAAGCATCATAGTCCACAGGGAACGATTCCGGAAATCCTCAAGAACGAGAGAAGCGGAAGCCATCGATGGAGAAGAAATGAACCTAAGAAGTGTGGAGTCTTGCACTGTTGGTTTCAGAGCGTACTCGAAACAACGCTAGCACAGGGCGACGATAGAACTCAACAGAGGTTATGTGCCGAGCATGGCACGATCCTGACAAAAGCATCATAGTCCACAGGGAACGATTCCGGAAATCCTCAAGAACGAGTGAAACGTAAGTCATCGATGGAGAAGAAATGAAACTCAGAAGAGTGGTGTCTTGGATTCTTGGTTTCAGATCGTACTAGGAACAGCGCTAGCACAGGGCGACGAAAGAACTCAACAGAGGTGATGTGGAGAGCATGGCACGATCCTGACAGAAGCATCATAGTCCACAGGGAACGATTCCGGAAATCCTCAAGAACGAGTGAAACGTAAGTCATCGATGGAGAAGAAATGAAACTCAGAAGGGTGGTGTCTTGGATTCTTGGTTTCAGATCGTACTCGAAACAGCGCTAGCACAGGGCGACGAAAGAAGTCAACAGAGGTTATGTGCCGAGCATGGCACGATCCTGACAGAAGCATCATAGTCCACAGGGAACGATTCCGGAAATCCTCAAGAACGAGTGAAACGTAAGTCATCGATGGAGAAGAAATGAAACTCAGAAGGGTGGTGTCTTGGATTCTTGGTTTCAGATCGTACACGAAACAGCGCTAGCACAGGGCGACGAAAGAACTCAACAGAGGTTATGTGCCGAGCATGGCACGATCCTGACAGAAGCATCATAGTCCACAGGGAACGATTCCGGAAATCCTCAAGAACGAGTGAAACATAAGTCATCGATGGAGAAGAAATGAAACTCAGAAGGGTGGTTTCTTGGATTCTTGGTTTCAGATCGTACTAGGAACAGCGCTAGCACAGGGCGACGAAAGAACTCAACAGAGGTTATGTGCAGAGCATGGCACGATCCTTTCAGAAGGATCATAGTTCACAGGGAACGATTCCGGAAATCCTCAAGAACGAGTGAAACGTAAGTCATCGATCGAGAAGAAATGAAACTCAGAAGGGTGGTGTCTTGGATTCTTGGTTTGAGATCGTACTCGAAACAGCGCTAGCACAGGGCGACGAAGGAACTCAACAGAGGTTATGTGCCGAGCATGGCAGGATCCTGACAGAAGCATCATAGTCCACAGGGAACGATTCCGGAAATCCTCAAGAACGAGTGCAGCGGAAGCCATCGATGGAGAAGAAATGAACCTCAGAAGTGTGCAGTCTTGCACTGTTGGTTTCAGATCGTACTCGAAACAGCGCTAGCACAGGGCGACGAAAGAACTCAACAGAGGTTATGTGCCGAGCAGGGCACGATCCTGACAGAAGCATCATAGTCCACAGAGAACGATTCCGGAAATCCTCAAGAACGAGTGAAACGTAAGTCATCGATGGAGAAGAAATGAAACTCAGAAGGGTGGTGTCTTGGATTCTTGGTTTCAGATCGTACTCGAAACAGCGCTAGCACAGGGCGACGAAAGAACTCCACAGAGGTTATGTGCCGAGCATGGCACGATCCTGACAGAAGCATCATAGTCCACAGGGAACGATTCCGGAAATCCTCAAGAACGAGTGAAACATAAGTCATCGATGGAGAAGAAATGAAACTCAGAAGGGTGGTTTCTTGGATTCTTGGTTTCAGATCGTACTAGGAACAGCGCTAGCACAGGGCGACGAAAGAACTCAACAGAGGTTATGTGCAGAGCATGGCACGATCCTTTCAGAAGGATCATAGTTCACAGGGAACGATTCCGGAAATCCTCAAGAACGAGTGAAACGTAAGTCATCGATGGAGAAGAAATGAAAATCAGAAGGGTGGTGTCTTGGATTCTTGGTTTGAGATCGTACTCGAAACAGCGCTAGCACAGGGCGACGAAGGAACTCAACAGAGGTTATGTGCCGAGCATGGCACGATCCTGACAGAAGCATCATTGTCCACAGGGAACGATTCCGGAAATCCTCAAGAACGAGTGAAGCGGAAGCCATCGATGGAGAAGAAATGAACCTCAGAAGTGTGCAGTCTTGCACTGTTGGTTTCAGATCGTACTCGAAACAGCGCTAGCACAGGGCGACGAAAGAACTCAACAGAGGTTATGTGCCGAGCATGGCACGATCCTGACAGAAGCATCATAGTCCACAGAGAACGATTCCGGAAATCCTCAAGAACGAGTGAAACGTAAGTCATCGATGGAGAAGAAATGAAACTCAGAAGGGTGGTGTCTTGGATTCTTGGTTTCAGATCGTACTCGAAACAGCGCTAGCACAGGGCGACGAAAGAACTCAACAGAGGTTATGTGCCGAGCATGGCACGATCCTGACAAAAGCATCATAGTCCACAGGGAACGATTCCGGAAATCCTCAAGAACGAGTGAAACGTAAGTCATCGATGGAGAAGAAATGAAACTCAGAAGGGTGGTGTCTTGGATTCTTGGTTTCAGATCGTACTCGAAACAGCGCTAGCACAGGGCGACGACAGAACTCAACAGAGGTTATGTGCCGAGCATGGCACGATCCTGACAGAAGCATCATAGTCCACAGGGAACGATTCCGGAAATCCTCAAGAACGAGTGAAACGTAAGTCATCGATGGAGAAGAAATGAAACTCAGAAGGGTGGTGTCTTGGATTCTTGGTTTGAGATCGTACTCGAAACAGCGCTAGCACAGGGCGACGAAGGAACTCAACAGAGGTTATGTGCCGAGCATGGCACGATCCTGACAGAAGCATCATAGTCCACAGGGAACGATTCCGGAAATCCTCAAGAACGAGTGAAACGTAAGTCATGGATGGAGAAGAAATGAAACTCAGAAGGGTGGTGTCTTGGATTCTTGGTTTCAGATCGTACTCGAAACAGCGCTAGCACAGGGCGACGAAAGAACTCAACAGAGGTTATGTGCAGAGCATGGCACGATCCTGAGAGAAGCATCATAGTCCACAGGGAACGATTCCGGAAATCCTCAAGAACGAGTGAAACGTAAGTCATCGATGGAGAAGAAATGAGACTCAGAAGGGTGGTGTCTTGGATTCTTGGTTTCAGCACGTACTCGAAACAGCGCTAGCACAGGGCGACGAAAGAAATCAACAGAGGTTATGTGCCGAGCATGGCACGATCATGACAGAAGCATCATAGTCCACAAGGAACGATTCCGGAAATCCTCAAGAACGAGTGAAACGTAAGTCATCGATGGAGAAGAAATGAAACTCCGAATGGTGGTGTCTTGGATTCTTGGTTTCAGATCGTACTCGATACAGCGCTAGCACAGGGCGACGAAAGAACTCAACAGAGGTTATGTGCCGAGCATGGCACGATCCTGACAGAAGCATCATAGTCCACAGGGAACGATTCCGGAAATGCTCAAGAACGAGTGAAGCGGAAGTCATCGATGGAGAAGAAATGAAACTCAGAAGGGTGGTGTCTTGGATTCGTGGTTTCAGATCGTACTCGGAACAGCGCTAGCACAGGGCGACGAAAGAACTCAACAGAGGTTATGTGCCGAGCATGGAACGATCCTGACAGAAGCATCATAGTCCACAGGGAACGATTCCGGAAATCCTCAAGAACGAGTGAAGCGGAAGCCATCGATGGAGAAGAAATGAACCTCAGAAGTGTGCAGTCTTGCACTGTTGGTTTCAGATCGTACTCGAAACAGCGCTAGCACAGGGCGACGAAAGAACTCAACAGAGTATGTGCCGAGCATGGCACGATCCTGACAGAAGCATCATAGTCCACAGGGAACGATTCCGGAAATCCTCAAGAACGAGTGAAACGTAAGTCATCGATGGAGAAGAAATGAAACTCAGAAGAGTGATGTCTTGGATTCTTGGTTTCAGATCGTACTAGGAACAGCGCTAGCACAGGGCGACGAAAGAACTCAACAGAGGTGATGTGGAGAGCATGACACGATCCTGACAGAAGCATCATAGTCCACAGGGAACGATTCCGGAAATCCTCAAGAACGAGTGAAACGTAAGTCATCGATGGAGAAGAAATGAAACTCAGAAGGGTGGTGTCTTGGATTCTTGGTTTCAGATCGTACTCGAAACAGCGCTAGCACAGGGCGACGAAAGAAGTCAACAGAGGTTATGTGCCGAGCATGGCACGATCCTGACAGAAGCATCATAGTCCACAGGGAACGATTCCGGAAATCCTCAAGAACGAGTGAAACGTAAGTCATCGATGGAGAAGAAATGAAACTCAGAAGGGTGGTGTCTTGGATTCTTGGTTTCAGATCGTACACGAAACAGCGCTAGCACAGGGCGACGAAAGAACTCAACAGAGGTTATGTGCCGAGCATGGCACGATCCTGACAGAAGCATCATAGTCCACAGGGAACGATTCCGGAAATCCTCAAGAACGAGTGAAACATAAGTCATCGATGGAGAAGAAATGAAACTCAGAAGGGTGGTTTCTTGGATTCTTGGTTTCAGATCGTACTAGGAACAGCGCTAGCACAGGGCGACGAAAGAACTCAACAGAGGTTATGTGCAGAGCATGGCACGATCCTTTCAGAAGGATCATAGTTCACAGGGAACGATTCCGGAAATCCTCAAGAACGAGTGAAACGTAAGTCATCGATGGAGAAGAAATGAAACTCAGAAGGGTGGTGTCTTGGATTCTTGGTTTGAGATCGTACTCGAAACAGCGCTAGCACAGGGCGACGAAGGAACTCAACAGAGGTTATGTGCCGAGCATGGCACGATCCTGACAGAAGCATCATAGTCCACAGGGAACGATTCCGGAAATCCTCAAGAACGAGTGAAGCGGAAGCCATCGATGGAGAAGAAATGAACCTCAGAAGTGTGCAGTCTTGCACTGTTGGTTTCAGATCGTACTCGAAACAGCGCTAGCACAGGGCGACGAAAGAACTCAACAGAGGTTATGTGCCGAGCAGGGCACGATCCTGACAGAAGCATCATAGTCCACAGAGAACGATTCCGGAAATCCTCAAGAACGAGTGAAACGTAAGTCATCGATGGAGAAGAAATGAAACTCAGAAGGGTGGTGTCTTGGATTCTTGGTTTCAGATCGTACTCGAAACAGCGCTAGCACAGGGCGACGAAAGAACTCCACAGAGGTTATGTGCCGAGCATGGCACGATCCTGACAAAAGCATCATAGTCCACAGGGAACGATTCCGGAAATCCTCAAGAACGAGTGAAACGTAAGTCATCGATGGAGAAGAAATGAAACTCAGAAGGGTGGTGTCTTGGATTCTTGGTTTCAGATCGTACTCGAAACAGCGCTAGCACAGGGCGACGAGAGAACTCAACAGAGGTTATGTGCCGAGCATGGCACGATCCTGACAGAAGCATCATAGTCCATAGGGAACGATTCCGGAAATCCTCAAGAACGAGTGAAACGTAAGTCATGGATGGAGAAGAAATGAAACTCAGAAGGGTGGTGTCTTGGATTCTTGGTTTCAGATCGTACTCGAAACAGCGCTAGCACAGGGCGACGAAAGAACTCAACAGAGGTTATGTGCAGAGCATGGCACGATCCTGAGAGAAGCATCATAGTCCACAGGGAACGATTCCGGAAATCCTCAAGAACGAGTGAAACGTAAGTCATCGATGGAGAAGAAATGAGACTCAGAAGGGTGGTGTCTTGGATTCTTGGTTTCAGCACGTACTCGAAACAGCGCTAGCACAGGGCGATGAAAGAAATCAACAGAGGTTATGTGCCGAGCATGGCACGATCATGACAGAAGCATCATAGTCCACAAGGAACGATTCCGGAAATCCTCAAGAACGAGTGAAACGTAAGTCATCGATGGAGAAGAAATGAAACTCCGAATGGTGGTGTCTTGGATTCTTGGTTTCAGATCGTACTCGAAACAGCGCTAGCACAGGGCGACGAAAGAACTCAACAGAGGTTATGTGCAGAGCATGGCACGATCCTGAGAGAAGCATCATAGTCCACAGGGAACGATTCCGGAAATCCTCAAGAACGAGTGAAACGTAAGTCATCGATGGAGAAGAAATGAGACTCAGAAGGGTGGTGTCTTGGATTCTTGGTTTCAGCACGTACTCGAAACAGCGCTAGCACAGGGCGACGAAAGAAATCAACAGAGGTTATGTGCCGAGCATGGCACGATCATGACAGAAGCATCATAGTCCACAAGGAACGATTCCGGAAATCCTCAAGAACGAGTGAAACGTAAGTCATCGATGGAGAAGAAATGAAACTCCGAATGGTGGTGTCTTGGATTCTTGGTTTCAGATCGTACTCGATACAGCGCTAGCACAGGGCGACGAAAGAACTCAACAGAGGTTATGTGCCGAGCATGGCACGATCCTGACAGAAGCATCATAGTCCACAGGGAACGATTCCGGAAATGCTCAAGAACGAGTGAAGCGGAAGTCATCGATGGAGAAGAAATGAAACTCAGAAGGGTGGTGTCTTGGATTCGTGGTTTCAGATCGTACTCGGAACAGCGCTAGCACAGGGCGACGAAAGAACTCAACAGAGGTTATGTGCCGAGCATGGAACGATCCTGACAGAAGCATCATAGTCCACAGGGAACGATTCCGGAAATCCTCAAGAACGAGTGAAGCGGAAGCCATCGATGGAGAAGAAATGAACCTCAGAAGTGTGCAGTCTTGCACTGTTGGTTTCAGATCGTACTCGAAACAGCGCTAGCACAGGGCGACGAAAGAACTCAACAGAGTATGTGCCGAGCATGGCACGATCCTGACAGAAGCATCATAGTCCACAGGGAACGATTCCGGAAATCCTCAAGAACGAGTGAAACGTAAGTCATCGATGGAGAAGAAATGAAACTCAGAAGAGTGATGTCTTGGATTCTTGGTTTCAGATCGTACTAGGAACAGCGCTAGCACAGGGCGACGAAAGAACTCAACAGAGGTGATGTGGAGAGCATGGCACGATCCTGACAGAAGCATCATAGTCCACAGGGAACGATTCCGGAAATCCTCAAGAACGAGTGAAACGTAAGTCATCGATGGAGAAGAAATGAAACTCAGAAGGGTGGTGTCTTGGATTCTTGGTTTCAGATCGTACTCGAAACAGCGCTAGCACAGGGCGACGAAAGAAGTCAACAGAGGTTATGTGCCGAGCATGGCACGATCCTGACAGAAGCATCATAGTCCACAGGGAACGATTCCGGAAATCCTCAAGAACGAGTGAAACGTAAGTCATCGATGGAGAAGAAATGAAACTCAGAAGGGTGGTGTCTTGGATTCTTGGTTTCAGATCGTACACGAAACAGCGCTAGCACAGGGCGACGAAAGAACTCAACAGAGGTTATGTGCCGAGCATGGCACGATCCTGACAGAAGCATCATAGTCCACAGGGAACGATTCCGGAAATCCTCAAGAACGAGTGAAACATAAGTCATCGATGGAGAAGAAATGAAACTCAGAAGGGTGGTTTCTTGGATTCTTGGTTTCAGATCGTACTAGGAACAGCGCTAGCACAGGGCGACGAAAGAACTCAACAGAGGTTATGTGCAGAGCATGGCACGATCCTTTCAGAAGGATCATAGTTCACAGGGAACGATTCCGGAAATCCTCAAGAACGAGTGAAACGTAAGTCATCGATGGAGAAGAAATGAAACTCAGAAGGGTGGTGTCTTGGATTCTTGGTTTGAGATCGTACTCGAAACAGCGCTAGCACAGGGCGACGAAGGAACTCAACAGAGGTTATGTGCCGAGCATGGCACGATCCTGACAGAAGCATCATAGTCCACAGGGAACGATTCCGGAAATCCTCAAGAACGAGTGAAGCGGAAGCCATCGATGGAGAAGAAATGAACCTCAGAAGTGTGCAGTCTTGCACTGTTGGTTTCAGATCGTACTCGAAACAGCGCTAGCACAGGGCGACGAAAGAACTCAACAGAGGTTATGTGCCGAGCAGGGCACGATCCTGACAGAAGCATCATAGTCCACAGAGAACGATTCCGGAAATCCTCAAGAACGAGTGAAACGTAAGTCATCGATGGAGAAGAAATGAAACTCAGAAGGGTGGTGTCTTGGATTCTTGGTTTCAGATCGTACTCGAAACAGCGCTAGCACAGGGCGACGAAAGAACTCCACAGAGGTTATGTGCCGAGCATGGCACGATCCTGACAAAAGCATCATAGTCCACAGGGAACGATTCCGGAAATCCTCAAGAACGAGTGAAACGTAAGTCATCGATGGAGAAGAAATGAAACTCAGAAGGGTGGTGTCTTGGATTCTTGGTTTCAGATCGTACTCGAAACAGCGCTAGCACAGGGCGACGAGAGAACTCAACAGAGGTTATGTGCCGAGCATGGCACGATCCTGACAGAAGCATCATAGTCCATAGGGAACGATTCCGGAAATCCTCAAGAACGAGTGAAACGTAAGTCATGGATGGAGAAGAAATGAAACTCAGAAGGGTGGTGTCTTGGATTCTTGGTTTCAGATCGTACTCGAAACAGCGCTAGCACAGGGCGACGAAAGAACTCAACAGAGGTTATGTGCAGAGCATGGCACGATCCTGAGAGAAGCATCATAGTCCACAGGGAACGATTCCGGAAATCCTCAAGAACGAGTGAAACGTAAGTCATCGATGGAGAAGAAATGAGACTCAGAAGGGTGGTGTCTTGGATTCTTGGTTTCAGCACGTACTCGAAACAGCGCTAGCACAGGGCGATGAAAGAAATCAACAGAGGTTATGTGCCGAGCATGGCACGATCATGACAGAAGCATCATAGTCCACAAGGAACGATTCCGGAAATCCTCAAGAACGAGTGAAACGTAAGTCATCGATGGAGAAGAAATGAAACTCCGAATGGTGGTGTCTTGGATTCTTGGTTTCAGATCGTACTCGAAACAGCGCTAGCACAGGGCGACGAAAGAACTCAACAGAGGTTATGTGCAGAGCATGGCACGATCCTGAGAGAAGCATCATAGTCCACAGGGAACGATTCCGGAAATCCTCAAGAACGAGTGAAACGTAAGTCATCGATGGAGAAGAAATGAGACTCAGAAGGGTGGTGTCTTGGATTCTTGGTTTCAGCACGTACTCGAAACAGCGCTAGCACAGGGCGACGAAAGAAATCAACAGAGGTTATGTGCCGAGCATGGCACGATCATGACAGAAGCATCATAGTCCACAAGGAACGATTCCGGAAATCCTCAAGAACGAGTGAAACGTAAGTCATCGATGGAGAAGAAATGAAACTCCGAATGGTGGTGTCTTGGATTCTTGGTTTCAGATCGTACTCGATACAGCGCTAGCACAGGGCGACGAAAGAACTCAACAGAGGTTATGTGCCGAGCATGGCACGATCCTGACAGAAGCATCATAGTCCACAGGGAACGATTCCGGAAATGCTCAAGAACGAGTGAAGCGGAAGTCATCGATGGAGAAGAAATGAAACTCAGAAGGGTGGTGTCTTGGATTCGTGGTTTCAGATCGTACTCGGAACAGCGCTAGCACAGGGCGACGAAAGAACTCAACAGAGGTTATGTGCCGAGCATGGAACGATCCTGACAGAAGCATCATAGTCCACAGGGAACGATTCCGGAAATCCTCAAGAACGAGTGAAGCGGAAGCCATCGATGGAGAAGAAATGAACCTCAGAAGTGTGCAGTCTTGCACTGTTGGTTTCAGATCGTACTCGAAACAGCGCTAGCACAGGGCGACGAAAGAACTCAACAGAGTATGTGCCGAGCATGGCACGATCCTGACAGAAGCATCATAGTCCACAGGGAACGATTCCGGAAATCCTCAAGAACGAGTGAAACGTAAGTCATCGATGGAGAAGAAATGAAACTCAGAAGAGTGATGTCTTGGATTCTTGGTTTCAGATCGTACTAGGAACAGCGCTAGCACAGGGCGACGAAAGAACTCAACAGAGGTGATGTGGAGAGCATGGCACGATCCTGACAGAAGCATCATAGTCCACAGGGAACGATTCCGGAAATCCTCAAGAACGAGTGAAACGTAAGTCATCGATGGAGAAGAAATGAAACTCAGAAGGGTGGTGTCTTGGATTCTTGGTTTCAGATCGTACTCGAAACAGCGCTAGCACAGGGCGACGAAAGAAGTCAACAGAGGTTATGTGCCGAGCATGGCACGATCCTGACAGAAGCATCATAGTCCACAGGGAACGATTCCGGAAATCCTCAAGAACGAGTGAAACGTAAGTCATCGATGGAGAAGAAATGAAACTCAGAAGGGTGGTGTCTTGGATTCTTGGTTTCAGATCGTACACGAAACAGCGCTAGCACAGGGCGACGAAAGAACTCAACAGAGGTTATGTGCCGAGCATGGCACGATCCTGACAGAAGCATCATAGTCCACAGGGAACGATTCCGGAAATCCTCAAGAACGAGTGAAACATAAGTCATCGATGGAGAAGAAATGAAACTCAGAAGGGTGGTTTCTTGGATTCTTGGTTTCAGATCGTACTAGGAACAGCGCTAGCACAGGGCGACGAAAGAACTCAACAGAGGTTATGTGCAGAGCATGGCACGATCCTTTCAGAAGGATCATAGTTCACAGGGAACGATTCCGGAAATCCTCAAGAACGAGTGAAACGTAAGTCATCGATGGAGAAGAAATGAAACTCAGAAGGGTGGTGTCTTGGATTCTTGGTTTGAGATCGTACTCGAAACAGCGCTAGCACAGGGCGACGAAGGAACTCAACAGAGGTTATGTGCCGAGCATGGCACGATCCTGACAGAAGCATCATAGTCCACAGGGAACGATTCCGGAAATCCTCAAGAACGAGTGAAGCGGAAGCCATCGATGGAGAAGAAATGAACCTCAGAAGTGTGCAGTCTTGCACTGTTGGTTTCAGATCGTACTCGAAACAGCGCTAGCACAGGGCGACGAAAGAACTCAACAGAGGTTATGTGCCGAGCAGGGCACGATCCTGACAGAAGCATCATAGTCCACAGAGAACGATTCCGGAAATCCTCAAGAACGAGTGAAACGTAAGTCATCGATGGAGAAGAAATGAAACTCAGAAGGGTGGTGTCTTGGATTCTTGGTTTCAGATCGTACTCGAAACAGCGCTAGCACAGGGCGACGAAAGAACTCCACAGAGGTTATGTGCCGAGCATGGCACGATCCTGACAAAAGCATCATAGTCCACAGGGGACGATTCCGGAAATCCTCAAGAACGAGTGAAACGCAAGTCATCGATGGAGAAGAAATGAAACTCAGAAGGGTGGTGTCTTGGATTCTTGGTTTCAGATCGTACTCGAAACAGCGCTAGCACAGGGCGACGAGAGAACTCAACAGAGGTTATGTGCCGAGCATGGCACGATCCTGACAGAAGCATCATAGTCCATAGGGAACGATTCCGGAAATCCTCAAGAACGAGTGAAACGTAAGTCATGGATGGAGAAGAAATGAAACTCAGAAGGGTGGTGTCTTGGATTCTTGGTTTCAGATCGTACTCGAAACAGCGCTAGCACAGGGCGACGAAAGAACTCAACAGAGGTTATGTGCAGAGCATGGCACGATCCTGAGAGAAGCATCATAGTCCACAGGGAACGATTCCGGAAATCCTCAAGAACGAGTGAAACGTAAGTCATCGATGGAGAAGAAATGAGACTCAGAAGGGTGGTGTCTTGGATTCTTGGTTTCAGCACGTACTCGAAACAGCGCTAGCACAGGGCGATGAAAGAAATCAACAGAGGTTATGTGCCGAGCATGGCACGATCATGACAGAAGCATCATAGTCCACAAGGAACGATTCCGGAAATCCTCAAGAACGAGTGAAACGTAAGTCATCGATGGAGAAGAAATGAAACTCCGAATGGTGGTGTCTTGGATTCTTGGTTTCAGATCGTACTCGATACAGCGCTAGCACAGGGCGACGAAAGAACTCAACAGAGGTTATGTGCCGAGCATGGCACGATCCTTACAGAAGCATCATAGTCCACAGGGAACGATTCCGGAAATCCTCAAGAACGAGAGAAGCGGAAGCCATCGATGGAGAAGAAATGAACCTCAGAAGTGTGGAGTCTTGCACTGTTGGTTTCAGAGCGTACTCGAAACAACGCTAGCACAGGGCGACGAAAGAACTCAACAGAGGTTATGTGCCGAGCATGGCACGATCCTGACAGAAGCATCATAGTCCACAGGGAACGATTCCGGAAATCCTCAAGAACGAGTGAAGCGGAAGCCATCGATGGAGAAGAAATGAACCTCAGAAGTGTGGAGTCTTGCACTCTTGGTTTCAGATCGTACTCGAAACAACGCTAGCACAGGGCGACGAAAGAACTCAACAGAGGTTATGTGCCGAGCATGGCACGATCCTGACAGAAGCATCATTGTCCACAAGGAACGATTCCGGAAATCCTCAAGAACGAGTGAAGCGGAAGTCATCGATGGAGAAGAAATGAAACTCAGAAGGGTGGTGTCTTGGATTCTTGGTTTCAGATCGTACTCGGAACAGCGCTAGCACAGGGCGACGAAAGAACTCAACAGAGGTTATGTGCCGAGCATGGCACGATCCTGATAGAAGGATCATAGTCCACAGGGAACGATTCCGGAAATCCTCAAGAACGAGTGAAACGTAAGTCATCGATGGAGAAGAAATGAAACTCAGAAGGGTGGTGTCTTGCACTGTTGGTTTCAGATCGTACTCGAAACAGCGCTAGCACAGGGCGACGAAAGAACTCAACAGAGGTTATGTGCCGAGCATGGCACGATCCTGACAGAAGCATCATAGTCCACAGGGAACGATTCCGGAAATCCTCAAGAACGAGTGAAACGTAAGTCATAGGTGGAGAAGAAATGAAACTCAGAAGGGTGGTGTCTTGGATTCTTGGTTTCAGATCGTACTCGGAACAGCGCTAGCACTGCGACGAAAGAACTCAACAGAGGTTATGTGCCGAGCATGGCACGATCCTGACAGAAGCATCATAGTCCACAGGGAACGATTCCGGAAATCCTCAAGAACGAGTGAAACGTAAGTCATCGATGGAGAAGAAATGAAACTCAGAAGGGTGGTGTCTTGGATTCTTGGTTTCAGATCGTACTCGAAACAGCGCTAGCACAGGGCGACGAAAGAACTCAACAGAGGTTATGTGCAGAGCATGGCACGATCCTGAGAGAAGCATCATAGTCCACAGGGAACGATTCCGGAAATCCTCAAGAACGAGTGAAACGTAAGTCATCGATGGAGAAGAAATGAGACTCAGAAGGGTGGTGTCTTGGATTCTTGGTTTCAGCACGTACTCGAAACAGCGCTAGCACAGGGCGACGAAAGAAATCAACAGAGGTTATGTGCCGAGCATGGCACGATCATGACAGAAGCATCATAGTCCACAAGGAACGATTCCGGAAATCCTCAAGAACGAGTGAAACGTAAGTCATCGATGGAGAAGAAATGAAACTCCGAATGGTGGTGTCTTGGATTCTTGGTTTCAGATCGTACTCGATACAGCGCTAGCACAGGGCGACGAAAGAACTCAACAGAGGTTATGTGCCGAGCATGGCACGATCCTGACAGAAGCATCATAGTCCACAGGGAACGATTCCGGAAATGCTCAAGAACGAGTGAAGCGGAAGTCATCGATGGAGAAGAAATGAAACTCAGAAGGGTGGTGTCTTGGATTCGTGGTTTCAGATCGTACTCGGAACAGCGCTAGCACAGGGCGACGAAAGAACTCAACAGAGGTTATGTGCCGAGCATGGAACGATCCTGACAGAAGCATCATAGTCCACAGGGAACGATTCCGGAAATCCTCAAGAACGAGAGAAGCGGAAGCCATCGATGGAGAAGAAATGAACCTCAGAAGTGTGGAGTCTTGCACTGTTGGTTTCAGAGCGTACTCGAAACAACGCTAGCACAGGGCGACGAAAGAACTCAACAGAGGTTATGTGCCGAGCATGGCACGATCCTGACAGAAGCATCATAGTCCACAGGGAACGATTCCGGAAATCCTCAAGAACGAGTGAAGCGGAAGCCATCGATGGAGAAGAAATGAACCTCAGAAGTGTGGAGTCTTGCACTCTTGGTTTCAGATCGTACTCGAAACAACGCTAGCACAGGGCGACGAAAGAACTCAACAGAGGTTATGTGCCGAGCATGGCACGATCCTGACAGAAGCATCATTGTCCACAAGGAACGATTCCGGAAATCCTCAAGAACGAGTGAAGCGGAAGTCATCGATGGAGAAGAAATGAAACTCAGAAGGGTGGTGTCTTGGATTCTTGGTTTCAGATCGTACTCGGAACAGCGCTAGCACAGGGCGACGAAAGAACTCAACAGAGGTTATGTGCCGAGCATGGCACGATCCTGATAGAAGGATCATAGTCCACAGGGAACGATTCCGGAAATCCTCAAGAACGAGTGAAACGTAAGTCATCGATGGAGAAGAAATGAAACTCAGAAGGGTGGTGTCTTGCACTGTTGGTTTCAGATCGTACTCGAAACAGCGCTAGCACAGGGCGACGAAAGAACTCAACAGAGGTTATGTGCCGAGCATGGCACGATCCTGACAGAAGCATCATAGTCCACAGGGAACGATTCCGGAAATCCTCAAGAACGAGTGAAACGTAAGTCATAGGTGGAGAAGAAATGAAACTCAGAAGGGTGGTGTCTTGGATTCTTGGTTTCAGATCGTACTCGGAACAGCGCTAGCACTGCGACGAAAGAACTCAACAGAGGTTATGTGCCGAGCATGGCACGATCCTGACAGAAGCATCATAGTCCACAGGGAACGATTCCGGAAATCCTCAAGAACGAGTGAAACGTAAGTCATCGATGGAGAAGAAATGAAACTCAGAAGGGTGGTGTCTTGGATTCTTGGTTTCAGATCGTACTCGAAACAGCGCTAGCACAGGGCGACGAAAGAACTCAACAGAGGTTATGTGCAGAGCATGGCACGATCCTGAGAGAAGCATCATAGTCCACAGGGAACGATTCCGGAAATCCTCAAGAACGAGTGAAACGTAAGTCATCGATGGAGAAGAAATGAGACTCAGAAGGGTGGTGTCTTGGATTCTTGGTTTCAGCACGTACTGGAAACAGCGCTAGCACAGGGCGACGAAAGAAATCAACAGAGGTTATGTGCCGAGCATGGCACGATCATGACAGAAGCATCATAGTCCACAAGGAACGATTCCGGAAATCCTCAAGAACGAGTGAAACGTAAGTCATCGATGGAGAAGAAATGAAACTCCGAATGGTGGTGTCTTGGATTCTTGGTTTCAGATCGTACTCGATACAGCGCTAGCACAGGGCGACGAAAGAACTCAACAGAGGTTATGTGCCGAGCATGGCACGATCCTGACAGAAGCATCATAGTCCACAGGGAACGATTCCGGAAATGCTCAAGAACGAGTGAAGCGGAAGTCATCGATGGAGAAGAAATGAAACTCAGAAGGGTGGTGTCTTGGATTCGTGGTTTCAGATCGTACTCGGAACAGCGCTAGCACAGGGCGACGAAAGAACTCAACAGAGGTTATGTGCCGAGCATGGAACGATCCTGACAGAAGCATCATAGTCCACAGGGAACGATTCCGGAAATCCTCAAGAACGAGTGAAGCGGAAGCCATCGATGGAGAAGAAATGAACCTCAGAAGTGTGCAGTCTTGCACTGTTGGTTTCAGATCGTACTCGAAACAGCGCTAGCACAGGGCGACGAAAGAACTCAACAGAGTATGTGCCGAGCATGGCACGATCCTGACAGAAGCATCATAGTCCACAGGGAACGATTCCGGAAATCCTCAAGAACGAGTGAAACGTAAGTCATCGATGGAGAAGAAATGAAACTCAGAAGAGTGATGTCTTGGATTCTTGGTTTCAGATCGTACTAGGAACAGCGCTAGCACAGGGCGACGAAAGAACTCAACAGAGGTGATGTGGAGAGCATGGCACGATCCTGACAGAAGCATCATAGTCCACAGGGAACGATTCCGGAAATCCTCAAGAACGAGTGAAACGTAAGTCATCGATGGAGAAGAAATGAAACTCAGAAGGGTGGTGTCTTGGATTCTTGGTTTCAGATCGTACTCGAAACAGCGCTAGCACAGGGCGACGAAAGAAGTCAACAGAGGTTATGTGCCGAGCATGGCACGATCCTGACAGAAGCATCATAGTCCACAGGGAACGATTCCGGAAATCCTCAAGAACGAGTGAAACGTAAGTCATCGATGGAGAAGAAATGAAACTCAGAAGGGTGGTGTCTTGGATTCTTGGTTTCAGATCGTACACGAAACAGCGCTAGCACAGGGCGACGAAAGAACTCAACAGAGGTTATGTGCCGAGCATGGCACGATCCTGACAGAAGCATCATAGTCCACAGGGAACGATTCCGGAAATCCTCAAGAACGAGTGAAACATAAGTCATCGATGGAGAAGAAATGAAACTCAGAAGGGTGGTTTCTTGGATTCTTGGTTTCAGATCGTACTAGGAACAGCGCTAGCACAGGGCGACGAAAGAACTCAACAGAGGTTATGTGCAGAGCATGGCACGATCCTTTCAGAAGGATCATAGTTCACAGGGAACGATTCCGGAAATCCTCAAGAACGAGTGAAACGTAAGTCATCGATGGAGAAGAAATGAAACTCAGAAGGGTGGTGTCTTGGATTCTTGGTTTGAGATCGTACTCGAAACAGCGCTAGCACAGGGCGACGAAGGAACTCAACAGAGGTTATGTGCCGAGCATGGCACGATCCTGACAGAAGCATCATAGTCCACAGGGAACGATTCCGGAAATCCTCAAGAACGAGTGAAGCGGAAGCCATCGATGGAGAAGAAATGAACCTCAGAAGTGTGCAGTCTTGCACTGTTGGTTTCAGATCGTACTCGAAACAGCGCTAGCACAGGGCGACGAAAGAACTCAACAGAGGTTATGTGCCGAGCAGGGCACGATCCTGACAGAAGCATCATAGTCCACAGAGAACGATTCCGGAAATCCTCAAGAACGAGTGAAACGTAAGTCATCGATGGAGAAGAAATGAAACTCAGAAGGGTGGTGTCTTGGATTCTTGGTTTCAGATCGTACTCGAAACAGCGCTAGCACAGGGCGACGAAAGAACTCCACAGAGGTTATGTGCCGAGCATGGCACGATCCTGACAAAAGCATCATAGTCCACAGGGAACGATTCCGGAAATCCTCAAGAACGAGTGAAACGTAAGTCATCGATGGAGAAGAAATGAAACTCAGAAGGGTGGTGTCTTGGATTCTTGGTTTCAGATTGTACTCGAAACAGCGCTAGCACAGGGCGACGAGAGAACTCAACAGAGGTTATGTGCCGAGCATGGCACGATCCTGACAGAAGCATCATAGTCCATAGGGAACGATTCCGGAAATCCTCAAGAACGAGTGAAACGTAAGTCATGGATGGAGAAGAAATGAAACTCAGAAGGGTGGTGTCTTGGATTCTTGGTTTCAGATCGTACTCGAAACAGCGCTAGCACAGGGCGACGAAAGAACTCAACAGAGGTTATGTGCAGAGCATGGCACGATCCTGAGAGAAGCATCATAGTCCACAGGGAACGATTCCGGAAATCCTCAAGAACGAGTGAAACGTAAGTCATCGATGGAGAAGAAATGAGACTCAGAAGGGTGGTGTCTTGGATTCTTGGTTTCAGCACGTACTCGAAACAGCGCTAGCACAGGGCGATGAAAGAAATCAACAGAGGTTATGTGCCGAGCATGGCACGATCATGACAGAAGCATCATAGTCCACAAGGAACGATTCCGGAAATCCTCAAGAACGAGTGAAACGTAAGTCATCTATGGAGAAGAAATGAAACTCCGAATGGTGGTGTCTTGGATTCTTGGTTTCAGATCGTACTCGATACAGCGCTAGCACAGGGCGACGAAAGAACTCAACAGAGGTTATGTGCCGAGCATGGCACGATCCTTACAGAAGCATCATAGTCCACAGGGAACGATTCCGGAAATCCTCAAGAACGAGAGAAGCGGAAGCCATCGATGGAGAAGAAATGAACCTCAGAAGTGTGGAGTCTTGCACTGTTGGTTTCAGAGCGTACTCGAAACAACGCTAGCACAGGGCGACGAAAGAACTCAACAGAGGTTATGTGCCGAGCATGGCACGATCCTGACAGAAGCATCATAGTCCACAGGGAACGATTCCGGAAATCCTCAAGAACGAGTGAAGCGGAAGCCATCGATGGAGAAGAAATGAACCTCAGAAGTGTGGAGTCTTGCACTGTTGGTTTCAGATCGTACTCGAAACAACGCTAGCACAGGGCGACGAAAGAACTCAACAGAGGTTATGTGCCGAGCATGGCACGATCCTGACAGAAGCATCATTGTCCACAAGGAACGATTCCGGAAATCCTCAAGAACGAGTGAAGCGGAAGTCATCGATGGAGAAGAAATGAAACTCAGAAGGGTGGTGTCTTGGATTCTTGGTTTCAGATCGTACTCGGAACAGCGCTAGCACAGGGCGACGAAAGAACTCAACAGAGGTTATGTGCCGAGCATGGCACGATCCTGATAGAAGGATCATAGTCCACAGGGAACGATTCCGGAAATCCTCAAGAACGAGTGAAGCGGAAGCCATCGATGGAGAAGAAATGAACCTCAGAAGTGTGCAGTCTTGCACTGTTGGTTTCAGATCGTACTCGAAACAGCGCTAGCACAGGGCGACGAAAGAACTCAACAGAGGTTATGTGCCGAGCATGGCACGATCCTGACAGAAGCATCATAGTCCACAGGGAACGATTCCGGAAATCCTCAAGAACGAGTGAAACGTAAGTCATCGATGGAGAAGAAATGAAACTCAGAAGGGTGGTGTCTTGGATTCTTGGTTTCAGATCGTACTCGAAACAGCGCTAGCACAGGGCGACGAAAGAACTCAACAGAGGTTATGTGCCGAGCATGGCACGATCCTGACAGAAGCATCATAGTCCACAGGGAACGATTCCGGAAATCCTCAAGAACGAGTGAAACGTAAGTCATCGATGGAGAAGAAATGAAACTCAGAAGGGTGGTGTCTTGGATTCTTGGTTTCAGATCGTACTCGAAACAGCGCTAGCACAGGGCGACGAAAGAACTCAACAGAGGTTATGTGCCGAGCATGGCACGATCCTGACAGAAGCATCATAGTCCACAGGGAACGATTCCGGAAATCCTCAAGAACGAGTGAAACGTAAGTCATCGATGGAGAAGAAATGAAACTCAGAAGGGTGGTTTCTTGGATTCTTGGTTTCAGATCGTACTAGGAACAGCGCTAGCACAGGGCGACGAAAGAACTCAACAGAGGTTATGTGCAGAGCATGGCACGATCCTTTCAGAAGGATCATAGTTCACAGGGAACGATTCCGGAAATCCTCAAGAACGAGTGAAACATAAGTCATCGATGGAGAAGAAATGAAACTCAGAAGGGTGGTGTCTTGGATTCTTGGTTTGAGATCGTACTCGAAACAGCCCTAGCACAGGGCGACGAAGGAACTCAACAGAGGTTATGTGCCGAGCATGGCACGATCCTGACAGAAGCATCATAGTCCACAGGGAACGATTCCGGAAATCCTCAAGAACGAGTGAAGCGGAAGCCATCGATGGAGAAGAAATGAACCTCAGAAGTGTGCAGTCTTGCACTGTTGGTTTCAGATCGTACTCGAAACAGCGCTAGCACAGGGCGACGAAAGGACTCAACAGAGGTTATGTGCCGAGCATGGCACGATCCTGACAGAAGCATCATAGTCTACAGAGAACGATTCTGGAAATCCTCAAGAACGAGTGAAACGTAAGTCATCGATGGAGAAGAAATGAAACTCAGAAGGGTGGTGTCTTGGATTCTTGGTTTCAGATCGTACTCGAAACAGCGCTAGCACAGGGCGACGACAGAACTCAACAGAGGTTATGTGCCGAGCATGGCACGATCCTGACAGAAGCATCATAGTCCACAGGGAACGATTCCGGAAATCCTCAAGAACGAGTGAAACGTAAGTCATCGATGGAGAAGAAATGAAACTCAGAAGGGTGGTGTCTTGGATTCTTGGTTTGAGATCGTACTCGAAACAGCGCTAGCACAGGGCGACGAAGGAACTCAACAGAGGTTATGTGCCGAGCATGGCACGATCCTGACAGAAGCATCATAGTCCACAGGAAACGATTCCGGAAATCCTCAAGAACGAGTGAAACGTAAGTCATGGATGGAGAAGAAATGAAACTCAGAAGGGTGGTGTCTTGGATTCTTGGTTTCAGATCGTACTCGAAACAGCGCTAGCACAGGGCGACGAAAGAACTCAACAGAGGTTATGTGCAGAGCATGGCACGATCCTGAGAGAAGCATCATACTCCACAGGGAACGATTCCGGAAATCCTCAAGAACGAGTGAAACGTAAGTCATCGATGAAGAAGAAATGAAACTCAGAAGGATGGTTTCTTGGATTCTTGGTTTCAGATCGTACTAGGAACAGCGCTAGCACAGGACGACGAAAGAACTCAACAGAGGTTATGTGCCGAGCACGGCACGATCCTGACAGAAGCATCATAGTCCACAGGGAACGATTCCGGAAATCCTCAAGAACGAGTGAAGCGGAAGCCATCGATCGAGAAGAAATGAACCTCAGAAGTGTGCAGTCTTGCACTGTTGGTTTCAGATCGTACTCGAAACAGCGCTAGCACAGGGCGACGAAAGAACTCAACAGAGTATGTGCCGAGCATGGCACGATCCTGACAGAAGCATCATAGTCCACAGGGAACGATTTAGGAAATCCTCAAGAACGAGTGAAACGTAAGTCATCGATGGAGAAGAAATGAAACTCAGAAGAGTGGTGTCTTGGATTCTTGGTTTCAGATCGTACTAGGAACAGCGCTAGCACAGGGCGACGAAAGAACTGAACAGAGGTGATGTGGAGAGCATGGCACGATCCTGACAGAAGCATCATAGTCCACAGGGAACGATTCCGGAAATCCTCAAGAACGAGTGAAACGTAAGTCATCGATGGAGAAGAAATGAAACTCAGAAGGGTGGTGTCTTGGATTCTTGGTTTCAGATCGTACTCGAAACAGCGCTAGCACAGGGCGACGAAAGAAGTCAACAGAGGTTATGTGCCGAGCATGGCACGATCCTGACAGAAGCATCATAGTCCACAGGGAACGATTCCGGAAATCCTCAAGAACGAGTGAAACGTAAGTCATCGATGGAGAAGAAATGAAGCTCAGAAGGGTGGTGTCTTGGATTCTTGGTTTCAGATCGTACTCGAAACAGCGCTAGCACAGGGCGACGAAAGAACTCAACAGAGGTTATGTGCCGAGCATGGCACGATCCTGACAGAAGCATCATAGTCCACAGGGAACGATTCCGGAAATCCTCAAGAACGAGTGAAACGTAAGTCATCGATGGAGAAGAAATGAAACTCAGAAGGGTGGTTTCTTGGATTCTTGGTTTCAGATGGTACTAGGAACAGCGCTAGCACAGGGCGACGAAAGAACTCAACAGAGGTTATGTGCAGAGCATGGCACGATCCTTTCAGAAGGATCATAGTTCACAGGGAACGATTCCGGAAATCCTCAAGAACGAGTGAAACGTAAGTCATCGATGGAGAAGAAATGAAACTCAGAAGGGTGGTGTCTTGGATTCTTGGTTTGAGATCGTACTCGAAACAGCGCTAGCACAGGGCGACGAAGGAACTCAACAGAGGTTATGTGCCGAGCATGGCACGATCCTGACAGAAGCATCATAGTCCACAGGGAACGATTCCGGAAATCCTCAAGAACGAGTGAAGCGGAAGCCATCGATGGAGAAGAAATGAACCTCAGAAGTGTGCAGTCTTGCACTGTTGGTTTCAGATCGTACTCAAAATAGCGCTAGCACAGGGCGACGAAAGAACTCAACAGAGGTTATGTGCCGAGCATGGCACGATCCTGACAGAAGCATCATAGTCCACAGAGAACGATTCCGGAAATCCTCAAGAACGAGTGAAACGTAAGTCATCGATGGAGAAGAAATGAAACTCAGAAGGGTGGTGTCTTGGATTCTTGGTTTCAGATCGTACTCGAAACAGCGCTAGCACAGGGCGACGAAAGAACTCAACAGAGGTTATGTGCCGAGCATGGCACGATCCTGACAAAAGCATCATAGTCCACAGGGAACGATTCCGGAAATCCTCAAGAACGAGTGAAACGTAAGTCATCGATGGAGAAGAAATGAAACTCAGAAGGGTGGTGTCTTGGATTCTTGGTTTCAGATCGTACTCGAAACAGCGCTAGCACAGGGCGACGACAGAACTCAACAGAGGTTATGTGCCGAGCATGGCACGATCCTGACAGAAGCATCATAGTCCACAGGGAACGATTCCGGAAATCCTCAAGAACGAGTGAAACGTAAGTCATCGATGGAGAAGAAATGAAACTCAGAAGGGTGGTGTCTTGGATTCTTGGTTTGAGATCGTACTCGAAACAGCGCTAGCACAGGGCGACGAAGGAACTCAACAGAGGTTATGTGCCGAGCATGGCACGATCCTGACAGAAGCATCATAGTCCACAGGGAACGATTCCGGAAATCCTCAAGAACGAGTGAAACGTAAGTCATGGATGGAGAAGAACTGAAACTCAGAAGGGTGGTGTCTTGGATTCTTGGTTTCAGATCGTACTCGAAACAGCGCTAGCACAGGGCGACGAAAGAACTCAACAGAGGTTATGTGCAGAGCATGGCACGATCCTGAGAGAAGCATCATAGTCCACAGGGAACGATTCCGGAAATCCTCAAGAACGAGTGAAACGTAAGTCATCGATGGAGAAGAAATGAGACTCAGAAGGGTGGTGTCTTGGATTCTTGGTTTCAGCACGTACTCGAAACAGCGCTAGCACAGGGCGACGAAAGAAATCAACAGAGGTTATGTGCCGAGCATGGCACGATCATGACAGAAGCATCATAGTCCACAAGGAACGATTCCGGAAATCCTCAAGAACGAGTGAAACGTAAGTCATCGATGGAGAAGAAATGAAACTCCGAATGGTGGTTTCTTGGATTCTTGGTTTCAGATCGTACTCGATACAGCGCTAGCACAGGGCGACGAAAGAACTCAACAGAGGTTATGTGCCGAGCATGGCACGATCCTGACAGAAGCATCATAGTCCACAGGGAACGATTCCGGAAATCCTCAAGAACGAGAGAAGCGGAAGCCATCGATGGAGAAGAAATGAACCTCAGAAGTGTGGAGTCTTGCACTGTTGGTTTCAGAGCGTACTCGAAACAACGCTAGCACAGGGCGACGATAGAACTCAACAGAGGTTATGTGCCGAGCATGGCACGATCCTGACAGAAGCATCATAGTCCACAGGGAACGATTCCGGAAATCCTCAAGAACGAGTGAAGCGGAAGCCATCGATGGAGAAGAAATGAACCTCAGAAGTGTGGAGTCTTGCACTGTTGGTTTCAGATCGTACTCGAAACAACGCTAGCACAGGGCGACGAAAGAACTCAACAGAGGTTATGTGCCGAGCATGGCACGATCCTGACAGAGCATCATTGTCCACAAGGAACGATTCCGGAAACGCTCAAGAACGAGTGAAGCGGAAGTCATCGATGGAGAAGAAATGAAACTCAGAAGGGTGGTGTCTTGGATTCTTGGTTTCAGATCGTACTCGGAACAGCGCTAGCACAGGGCGACGAAAGAACTCAACAGAGGTTATGTGCCGAGCATGGCACGATCCTGACAGAAGCATCATAGTCCACAGGGAACGATTCCGGAAATCCTCAAGAACGAGTGAAGCGGAAGCCATCGATGGAGAAGAAATGAACCTCAGAAGTGTGCAGTCTTGCACTGTTGGTTTCAGATTGTACTCGAAACAGCGCTAGCACAGGGCGACGAAAGAACTCAACAGAGTATGTGCCGAGCATGGCACGATCCTGACAGAAGCATCATAGTCCACAGGGAACGATTCCGGAAATCCTCAAGAACGAGTGAAACGTAAGTCATCGATGGAGAAGAAATGAAACTCAGAAGAGTGGTGTCTTGGATTCTTGGTTTCAGATCGTACTAGGAACAGCGCTAGCACAGGGCGACGAAAGAACTCAACAGAGGTGATGTGGAGAGCATGGCACGATCCTGACAGAAGCATCATAGTCCACAGGGAACGATTCCGGAAATCCTCAAGAACGAGTGAAACGTAAGTCATCGATGGAGAAGAAATGAAACTCAGAAGGGTGGTGTCTTGGATTCTTGGTTTCAGATCGTACTCGAAACAGCGCTAGCACAGGGCGACGAAAGAAGTCAACAGAGGTTATGTGCCGCGCATGGCACGATCCTGACAGAAGCATCATAGTCCACAGGGAACGATTCCGGAAATCCTCAAGAACGAGTGAAACGTAAGTCATCGATGGAGAAGAAATGAAACTCAGAAGGGTGGTGTCTTGGATTCTTGGTTTCAGATCGTACACGAAACAGCGCTAGCACAGGGCGACGAAAGAACTCAACAGAGGTTATGTGCCGAGCATGGCACGATCCTGACAGAAGCATCATAGTCCACAGGGAACGATTCCGGAAATCCTCAAGAACGAGTGAAACATAAGTCATCGATGGAGAAGAAATGAAACTCAGAAGTGTGGTTTCTTGGATTCTTGGTTTCAGATCGTACTAGGAACAGCGCTAGCACAGGGCGACGAAAGAACTCAACAGAGGTTATGTGCCGAGCATGGCACGATCCTGACAGAAGCATCATAGTCCACAGGGAACGATTCCGGAAATCCTCAAGAACGAGTGAAACATAAGTCATCGATGGAGAAGAAATGAAACTCAGAAGGGTGGTTTCTTGGATTCTTGGTTTCAGATCGTACTAGGAACAGCGCTAGCACAGGGCGACGAAAGAACTCAACAGAGGTTATGTGCAGAGCATGGCACGATCCTTTCAGAAGGATCATAGTTCACAGGGAACGATTCCGGAAATCCTCAAGAACGAGTGAAACGTAAGTCATCGATGGAGAAGAAATGAAAATCAGAAGGGTGGTGTCTTGGATTCTTGGTTTGAGATCGTACTCGAAACAGCGCTAGCACAGGGCGACGAAGGAACTCAACAGAGGTTATGTGCCGAGCATGGCACGATCCTGACAGAAGCATCATTGTCCACAGGGAACGATTCCGGAAATCCTCAAGAACGAGTGAAGCGGAAGCCATCGATGGAGAAGAAATGAACCTCAGAAGTGTGCAGTCTTGCACTGTTGGTTTCAGATCGTACTCGAAACAGCGCTAGCACAGGGCGACGAAAGAACTCAACAGAGGTTATGTGCCAAGCATGGCACGATCCTGACAGAAGCATCATAGTCCACAGAGAACGATTCCGGAAATCCTCAAGAACGAGTGAAACGTAAGTCATCGATGGAGAAGAAATGAAACTCAGAAGGGTGGTGTCTTGGATTCTTGGTTTCAGATCGTACTCGAAACAGCGCTAGCACAGGGCGACGAAAGAACTCAACAGAGGTTATGTGCCGAGCATGGCACGATCCTGACAAAAGCATCATAGTCCACAGGGAACGATTCCGGAAATCCTCAAGAACGAGTGAAACGTAAGTCATCGATGGAGAAGAAATGAAACTCAGAAGGGTGGTGTCTTGGATTCTTGGTTTCAGATCGTACTCGAAACAGCGCTAGCACAGGGCGACGACAGAACTCAACAGAGGTTATGTGCCGAGCATGGCACGATCCTGACAGAAGCATCATAGTCCACAGCGAACGATTCCGGAAATCCTCAAGAACGAGTGAAACGTAAGTCATCGATGGAGAAGAAATGAAACTCAGAAGGGTGGTGTCTTGGATTCTTGGTTTGAGATCGTACTCGAAACAGCGCTAGCACAGGGCGACGAAGGAACTCAACAGAGGTTATGTGCCGAGCATGGCACGATCCTGACAGAAGCATCATAGTCCACAGGGAACGATTCCGGAAATCCTCAAGAACGAGTGAAACGTAAGTCATGGATGGAGAAGAAATGAAACTCAGAAGGGTGGTGTCTTGGATTCTTGGTTTCAGATCGTACTCGAAACAGCGCTAGCACAGGACGACGAAAGAACTCAACAGAGGTTATGTGCAGAGCATGGCACGATCCTGAGAGAAGCATCATAGTCCACAGGGAACGATTCCGGAAATCCTCAAGAACGAGTGAAACGTAAGTCATCGATGGAGAAGAAATGAGACTCAGAAGGGTGGTGTCTTGGATTCTTGGTTTCAGCACGTACTCGAAACAGCGCTAGCACAGGGCGACGAAAGAAATCAACAGAGGTTATGTGCCGAGCATGGCACGATCATGACAGAAGCATCATAGTCCACAAGGAACGATTCCGGAAATCCTCAAGAACGAGTGAAACGTAAGTCATCCATGGAGAAGAAATGAAACTCCGAATGGTGGTGTCTTGGATTCTTGGTTTCAGATCGTACTCGATACAGCGCTAGCACAGGGCGACGAAAGAACTCAACAGAGGTTATGTGCCGAGCATGGCACGATCCTGACAGAAGCATCATAGTCCACAGGGAACGATTCCGGAAATGCTCAAGAACGAGTGAAGCGGAAGTCATCGATGGAGAAGAAATGAAACTCAGAAGGGTGGTGTCTTGGATTCGTGGTTTCAGATCGTACTCGGAACAGCGCTAGCACAGGGCGACGAAAGAACTCAACAGAGGTTATGTGCCGAGCATGGAACGATCCTGACAGAAGCATCATAGTCCACAGGGAACGATTCCGGAAATCCTCAAGAACGAGTGAAGCGGAAGCCATCGATGGAGAAGAAATGAACCTCAGAAGTGTGCAGTCTTGCACTGTTGGTTTCAGATCGTACTCGAAACAGCGCTAGCACAGGGCGACGAAAGAACTCAACAGAGTATGTGCCGAGCATGGCACGATCCTGACAGAAGCATCATAGTCCACAGGGAACGATTCCGGAAATCCTCAAGAACGAGTGAAACGTAAGTCATCGATGGAGAAGAAATGAAACTCAGAAGAGTGGTGTCTTGGATTCTTGGTTTCAGATCGTACTAGGAACAGCGCTAGCACAGGGCGACGAAAGAACTCAACAGAGGTGATGTGGAGAGCATGGCACGATCCTGACAAAAGCATCATAGTCCACAGGGAACGATTCCGGAAATCCTCAAGAACGAGTGAAACGTAAGTCATCGATGGAGAAGAAATGAAACTCAGAAGGGTGGTGTCTTGGATTCTTGGTTTCAGATCGTACTCGAAACAGCGCTAGCACAGGGCGACGAAAGAAGTCAACAGAGGTTATGTGCCGAGCATGGCACGATCCTGACAGAAGCATCATAGTCCACAGGGAACGATTCCGTAAATCCTCAAGAACGAGTGAAACGTAAGTCATCGATGGAGAAGAAATGAAACTCAGAAGGGTGGTGTCTTGGATTCTTGGTTTCAGATCGTACACGAAACAGCGCTAGCACAGGGCGACGAAAGAACTCAACAGAGGTTATGTGCCGAGCATGGCACGATCCTGACAGAAGCATCATTGTCCACAAGGAACGATTCCGGAAACGCTCAAGAACGAGTGAAGCGGAAGTCATCGATGGAGAAGAAATGAAACTCAGAAGGGTGGTGTCTTGGATTCTTGGTTTCAGATCGTACTCGGAACAGCGCTAGCACAGGGCGACGAAAGAACTCAACAGAGGTTATGTGCCGAGCATGGCACGATCCTGACAGAAGCATCATAGTCCACAGGGAACGATTCCGGAAATCCTCAAGAACGAGTGAAGCGGAAGCCATCGATGGAGAAGAAATGAACCTCAGAAGTGTGCAGTCTTGCACTGTTGGTTTCAGATTGTACTCGAAACAGCGCTAGCACAGGGCGACGAAAGAACTCAACAGAGTATGTGCCGAGCATGGCACGATCCTGACAGAAGCATCATAGTCCACAGGGAACGATTCCGGAAATCCTCAAGAACGAGTGAAACGTAAGTCATCGATGGAGAAGAAATGAAACTCAGAAGAGTGGTGTCTTGGATTCTTGGTTTCAGATCGTACTAGGAACAGCGCTAGCACAGGGCGACGAAAGAACTCAACAGAGGTGATGTGGAGAGCATGGCACGATCCTGACAGAAGCATCATAGTCCACAGGGAACGATTCCGGAAATCCTCAAGAACGAGTGAAACGTAAGTCATCGATGGAGAAGAAATGAAACTCAGAAGGGTGGTGTCTTGGATTCTTGGTTTCAGATCGTACTCGAAACAGCGCTAGCACAGGGCGACGAAAGAAATCAACAGAGGTTATGTGCCGAGCATGGCACGATCCTGACAGAAGCATCATAGTCCACAGGGAACGATTCCGGAAATCCTCAAGAACGAGTGAAACGTAAGTCATCGATGGAGAAGAAATGAAACTCAGAAGGGTGGTGTCTTGGATTCTTGGTTTCAGATCGTACACGAAACAGCGCTAGCACAGGGCGACGAAAGAACTCAACAGAGGTTATGTGCCGAGCATGGCACGATCCTGACAGAAGCATCATAGTCCACAGGGAACGATTCCGGAAATCCTCAAGAACGAGTGAAACATAAGTCATCGATGGAGAAGAAATGAAACTCAGAAGGGTGGTTTCTTGGATTCTTGGTTTCAGATCGTACTAGGAACAGCGCTAGCACAGGGCGACGAAAGAACTCAACAGAGGTTATGTGCCGAGCATGGCACGATCCTGACAGAAGCATCATAGTCCACAGGGAACGATTCCGGAAATCCTCAAGAACGAGTGAAACATAAGTCATCGATGGAGAAGAAATGAAACTCAGAAGGGTGGTTTCTTGGATTCTTGGTTTCAGATCGTACTAGGAACAGCGCTAGCACAGGGCGACGAAAGAACTCAACAGAGGTTATGTGCAGAGCATGGCACGATCCTTTCAGAAGGATCATAGTTCACAGGGAACGATTCCGGAAATCCTCAAGAACGAGTGAAACGTAAGTCATCGATGGAGAAGAAATGAAAATCAGAAGGGTGGTGTCTTGGATTCTTGGTTTGAGATCGTACTCGAAACAGCGCTAGCACAGGGCGACGAAGGAACTCAACAGAGGTTATGTGCCGAGCATGGCACGATCCTGACAGAAGCATCATTGTCCACAGGGAACGATTCCGGAAATCCTCAAGAACGAGTGAAGCGGAAGCCATCGATGGAGAAGAAATGAACCTCAGAAGTGTGCAGTCTTGCACTGTTGGTTTCAGATCGTACTCGAAACAGCGCTAGCACAGGGCGACGAAAGAACTCAACAGAGGTTATGTGCCGAGCATGGCACGATCCTGACAGAAGCATCATAGTCCACAGAGAACGATTCCGGAAATCCTCAAGAACGAGTGAAACGTAAGTCATCGATGGAGAAGAAATGAAACTCAGAAGGGTGGTGTCTTGGATTCTTGGTTTCAGATCGTACTCGAAACAGCGCTAGCACAGGGCGACGAAAGAACTCAACAGAGGTTATGTGCCGAGCATGGCACGATCCTGACAAAAGCATCATAGTCCACAGGGAACGATTCCGGAAATCCTCAAGAACGAGTGAAACGTAAGTCATCGATGGAGAAGAAATGAAACTCAGAAGGGTGGTGTCTTGGATTCTTGGTTTCAGATCGTACTCGAAACAGCGCTAGCACAGGGCGACGACAGAACTCAACAGAGGTTATGTGCCGAGCATGGCACGATCCTGACAGAAGCATCATAGTCCACAGCGAACGATTCCGGAAATCCTCAAGAACGAGTGAAACGTAAGTCATCGATGGAGAAGAAATGAAACTCAGAAGGGTGGTGTCTTGGATTCTTGGTTTGAGATCGTACTCGAAACAGCGCTAGCACAGGGCGACGAAGGAACTCAACAGAGGTTATGTGCCGAGCATGGCACGATCCTGACAGAGGCATCATAGTCCACAGGGAACGATTCCGGAAATCCTCAAGAACGAGTGAAACGTAAGTCATGGATGGAGAAGAAATGAAACTCAGAAGGGTGGTGTCTTGGATTCTTGGTTTCAGATCGTACTCGAAACAGCGCTAGCACAGGGCGACGAAAGAACTCAACAGAGGTTATGTGCAGAGCATGGCACGATCCTGAGAGAAGCATCATAGTCCACAGGGAACGATTCCGGAAATCCTCAAGAACGAGTGAAACGTAAGTCATCGATGGAGAAGAAATGAGACTCAGAAGGGTGGTGTCTTGGATTCTTGGTTTCAGCACGTACTCGAAACAGCGCTAGCACAGGGCGACGAAAGAAATCAACAGAGGTTATGTGCCGAGCATGGCACGATCATGACAGAAGCATCATAGTCCACAAGGAACGATTCCGGAAATCCTCAAGAACGAGTGAAGCGGAAGTCATCGATGGAGAAGAAATGAAACTCCGAATGGTGGTGTCTTGGATTCTTGGTTTCAGATCGTACTCCATACAGCGCTAGCAAAGGGCGACGAAAGAACTCAACCGAGGTTATGTGCCGAGCATGGCACGATCCTGAAAGAAGCATCATAGTCCACAGGGAACGATTCCGGAAATGCTCAAGAACGAGTGAAGCGGAAGTCATCGATGGAGAAGAAATGAAACTCAGAAGGGTGGTGTCTTGGATTCGTGGTTTCAGATCGTACTCGGAACAGCGCTAGCACAGGGCGACGAAAGAACTCAACAGAGGTTATGTGCCGAGCATGGAACGATCCTGACAGAAGCATCATAGTCCACAGGGAACGATTCCGGAAATCCTCAAGAACGAGTGAAACATAAGTCATCGATGGAGAAGAAATGAAACTCAGAAGGGTGGTGTCTTGGATTCTTGGTTTGAGATCGTACTCGAAACAGCCCTAGCACAGGGCGACGAAGGAACTCAACAGAGGTTATGTGCCGAGCATGGCACGATCCTGACAGAAGCATCATAGTCCACAGGGAACGATTCCGGAAATCCTCAAGAACGAGTGAAGCGGAAGCCATCGATGGAGAAGAAATGAACCTCAGAAGTGTGCAGTCTTGCACTGTTGGTTTCAGATCGTACTCGAAACAGCGCTAGCACAGGGCGACGAAAGGACTCAACAGAGGTTATGTGCCGAGCATGGCACGATCCTGACAGAAGCATCATAGTCTACAGAGAACGATTCTGGAAATCCTCAAGAACGAGTGAAACGTAAGTCATCGATGGAGAAGAAATGAAACTCAGAAGGGTGGTGTCTTGGATTCTTGGTTTCAGATCGTACTCGAAACAGCGCTAGCACAGGGCGACGACAGAACTCAACAGAGGTTATGTGCCGAGCATGGCACGATCCTGACAGAAGCATCATAGTCCACAGGGAACGATTCCGGAAATCCTCAAGAACGAGTGAAACGTAAGTCATCGATGGAGAAGAAATGAAACTCAGAAGGGTGGTGTCTTGGATTCTTGGTTTCAGATCGTACACGAAACAGCGCTAGCACAGGGCGACGAAAGAACTCAACAGAGGTTATGTGCCGAGCATGGCACGATCCTGACAGAAGCATCATAGTCCACAGGGAACGATTCCGGAAATCCTCAAGAACGAGTGAAACATAAGTCATCGATGGAGAAGAAATGAAACTCAGAAGGGTGGTTTCTTGGATTCTTGGTTTCAGATCGTACTAGGAACAGCGCTAGCACAGGGCGACGAAAGAACTCAACAGAGGTTATGTGCAGAGCATGGCACGATCCTTTCAGAAGGACCATAGTTCACAGGGAACGATTCCGGAAATCCTCAAGAACGAGTGAAACGTAAGTCATCGATGGAGAAGAAATGAAACTCAGAAGGGTGGTGTCTTGGATTCTTGGTTTGAGATCGTACTCGAAACAGCGCTAGCACAGGGCGACGAAGGAACTCAACAGAGGTTATGTGCCGAGCATGGCACGATCCTGACAGAAGCATCATAGTCCACAGGGAACGATTCCGGAAATCCTCAAGAACGAGTGAAGCGGAAGCCATCGATGGAGAAGAAATGAACCTCAGAAGTGTGCAGTCTTGCACTGTTGGTTTCAGATCGTACTCGAAACAGCGCTAGCACAGGGCGACGAAAGAACTCAACAGAGGTTATGTGCCGAGCAGGGCACGATCCTGACAGAAGCATCATAGTTCACAGAGAACGATTCCGGAAATCCTCAAGAACGAGTGAAACGTAAGTCATCGATGGAGAAGAAATGAAACTCAGAAGGGTGGTGTCTTGGATTCTTGGTTTCAGATCGTACTCGAAACAGCGCTAGCACAGGGCGACGAAAGAACTCCACAGAGGTTATGTGCCGAGCATGGCACGATCCTGACAAAAGCATCATAGTCCACAGGGAACGATTCCGGAAATCCTCAAGAACGAGTGAAACGTAAGTCATCGATGGAGAAGAAATGAAACTCAGAAGGGTGGTGTCTTGGATTCTTGGTTTCAGATCGTACTCGAAACAGCGCTAGCACAGGGCGACGAGAGAACTCAACAGAGGTTATGTGCCGAGCATGGCACGATCCTGACAGAAGCATCATAGTCCATAGGGAACGATTCCGGAAATCCTCAAGAACGAGTGAAACGTAAGTCATGGATGGAGAAGAAATGAAACTCAGAAGGGTGGTGTCTTGGATTCTTGGTTTCAGATCGTACTCGAAACAGCGCTAGCACAGGGCGACGAAAGAACTCAACAGAGGTTATGTGCAGAGCATGGCACGATCCTGAGAGAAGCATCATAGTCCACAGGGAACGATTCCGGAAATCCTCAAGAACGAGTGAAACGTAAGTCATCGATGGAGAAGAAATGAGACTCAGAAGGGTGGTGTCTTGGATTCTTGGTTTCAGCACGTACTCGAAACAGCGCTAGCACAGGGCGATGAAAGAAATCAACAGAGGTTATGTGCCGAGCATGACACGATCATGACAGAAGCATCATAGTCCACAAGGAACGATTCCGGAAATCCTCAAGAACGAGTGAAGCGGAAGTCATCGATGGAGAAGAAATGAAACTCAGAAGGGTGGTGTCTTGGATTCTTGGTTTCAGATCGTACTCGGAACAGCGCTAGCACAGGGCGACGAAAGAACTCAACAGAGGTTATGTGCCGAGCATGGCACGATCCTGATAGAACGATCATAGTCCACAGGGAACGATTCCGGAAATCCTCAAGAACGAGTGAAACGTAAGTCATCGATGGAGAAGAAATGAAACTCAGAAGGGTGGTGTCTTGCACTGTTGGTTTCAGATCGTACTCGAAACAGCGCTAGCACAGGGCGACGAAAGAACTCAACAGAGGTTATGTGCCGAGCATGGCACGATCCTGACAGAAGCATCATAGTCCACAGGGAACGATTCCGGAAATCCTCAAGAACGAGTGAAACGTAAGTCATAGATGGAGAAGAAATGAAACTCAGAAGGGTGGTGTCTTGGATTCTTGGTTTCAGATCGTACTCGGAACAGCGCTAGCACTGCGACGAAAGAACTCAACAGAGGTTATGTGCCGAGCATGGCACGATCCTGACAGAAGCATCATAGTCCACAGGGAACGATTCCGGAAATCCTCAAGAACGAGTGAAACGTAAATCATCGATGGAGAAGAAATGAAACTCAGAAGGGTGGTGTCTTGGATTCTTGGTTTCAGATCGTACTCGAAACAGCGCTAGCACAGGGCGACGAAAGAACTCAACAGAGGTTATGTGCCGAGCATGGCACGATCCTGACAGAAGCATCATAGTCCACAGGGAACGATTCCGGAAATCCTCAAGAACGAGTGAAACGTAAGTCATCGATGGAGAAGAAATGAAACTCAGAAGGGTGGTGTCTTGGATTCTTGGTTTCAGATCGTACTCGAAACAGCGCTAGCACAGGGCGACGAAAGAACTCAACAGAGGTTATGTGCCGAGCATGGCATGATCCTGACAGAACCTTCATAGTCCACAGGGAACGATTCCGGAAATCCTCAAGAACGAGTGAAACGTAAGTCATCGATGGAGAAGAAATGAAACTCAGAAGGGTGGTTTCTTGGATTCTTGGTTCCAGATCGTACTAGGAACAGCGCTAGCACAGGGCGACGAAAGAACTCAACAGAGGTTATGTGCAGAGCATGGCACGATCCTTACAGAAGGATCATGGTTCACAGGGAACGATTCCGGAAATCCTCAAGAACGAGTGAAACGTAAGTCATCGATGGAGAAGAAATGAACCTCAGAAGTGTGGAGTCTTCCACTGTTGGTTTCAGATCGTACTCGGAACAGCGCTAGCACAGGACGACGAAAGAACTCAACAGAGGTTATGTGCCGAGCATGGCACGATCCTGACAGAAGCATCATAGTCCACAGGGAACGATTCCGGAAATCCTCAAGAACGAGTGAAGCGGAAGCCATCGATGGAGAAGAAATGAACCTCAGAAGTGTGCAGTCTTGCACTGTTGGTTTCAGATCGTACTCGAAACAGCGCTAGCACAGGGCGACGAAAGAACTCAACAGAGTATGTGCCGAGCATGGCACGATCCTCACAGAAGCATCATAGTCCACAGGGAACGATTCCGGAAATCCTCAAGAACGAGTGAAACGTAAGTCATCGATGGAGAAGAAATGAAACTCAGAAGAGTGGTGTCTTGGATTCTTGGTTTCAGATCGTACTAGGAACAGCGCTAGCACAGGGCGACGAAAGAACTCAACAGAGGTGATGTGGAGAGCATGGCACGATCCTGACAGAAGCATCATAGTCCACAGGGAACGATTCCGGAAATCCTCAAGAACGAGTGAAACGTGAGTCATCGATGGCGAAGAAATGAAACTCAGAAGGGTGGTGTCTTGGATTCTTGGTTTCAGATCGTACTCGAAACAGCGCTAGCACAGGGCGACGAAAGAACTGAACAGAGGTTATGTGCCGAGCATGGCACGATCCTGACAGAAGCATCATAGTCCACAGGGAACGGTTCCGGAAATCCTCAAGAACGAGTGAAACGTAAGTCATCGATGGAGAAGAAATGAAACTCAGAAGGGTGGTGTCTTGGATTCTTGGTTTCAGATCGTACTCGAAACAGCGCTAGCACAGGGCGACGAAAGAACTCAACAGAGGTTATGTGCCGAGCATGGCACGATCCTGACAGAAGCATTATAGTCCACAGGGAACGATTCCGGAAATCCTCAAGAACGAGTGAAACGTAAGTCATCGATGGAGAAGAAATGAAACTCAGAAGGGTGGTTTCTTGGATTCTTGGTTTCAGATCGTACTAGGAACAGCGCTAGCACAGGGCGACGAAAGAACTCAACAGAGGTTATGTGCAGAGCATGGCACGATCCTTTCAGAAGGATCATAGTTCACAGGGAACGATTCCGGAAATCCTCAAGAACGAGTGAAACATAAGTCATCGATGGAGAAGAAATGAAACTCAGAAGGGTGGTGTCTTGGATTCTTGGTTTGAGATCGTACTCGAAACAGCCCTAGCACAGGGCGACGAAGGAACTCAACAGAGGTTATGTGCCGAGCATGGCACGATCCTGACAGAAGCATCATAGTCCACAGGGAACGATTCCGGAAATCCTCAAGAACGAGTGAAACGTAAGTCATCGATGGAGAAGAAATGAGACTCAGAAGGGTGGTGTCTTGGATTCTTGGTTTCAGCACGTACTCGAAACAGCGCTAGCACAGGGCGATGAAAGAAATCAACAGAGGTTATGTGCCGAGCATGACACGATCATGACAGAAGCATCATAGTCCACAAGGAACGATTCCGGAAATCCTCAAGAACGAGTGAAACGTAAGTCATCGATGGAGAAGAAATGAAACTCCGAATGGTGGTGTCTTGGATTCTTGGTTTCAGATCGTGCTCGATACAGCGCTAGCACAGGGCGACGAAAGAACTCAACAGAGGTTATGTGCCGAGCATGGCACGATCCTTACAGAAGCATCATAGTCCACAGGGAACGATTCCGGAAATCCTCAAGAACGAGAGAAGCGGAAGCCATCGATGGAGAAGAAATGAACCTCAGAAGTGTGGAGTCTTGCACTGTTGGGTTCAGATCGTACTCGAAACAACGCTAGCACAGGGCGACGAAAGAACTCAACAGAGGTTATGTGCCGAGCATGGCACGATCCTGACAGAAGCATCATTGTCCACAAGGAACGATTCCGGAAATCCTCAAGAACGAGTGAAGCGGAAGTCATCGATGGAGAAGAAATGAAACTCAGAAGGGTGGTGTCTTGGATTCTTGGTTTCAGATCGTACTCGGAACAGCGCTAGCACAGGGCGACGAAAGAACTCAACAGAGGTTATGTGCCGAGCATGGCACGATCCTGATAGAACGATCATAGTCCACAGGGAACGATTCCGGAAATCCTCAAGAACGAGTGAAACGTAAGTCATCGATGGAGAAGAAATGAAACTCAGAAGGGTGGTGTCTTGCACTGTTGGTTTCAGATCGTACTCGAAACAGCGCTAGCACAGGGCGACGAAAGAACTCAACAGAGGTTATGTGCCGAGCATGGCACGATCCTGACAGAAGCATCATAGTCCACAGGGAACGATTCCGGAAATCCTCAAGAACGAGTGAAACGTAAGTCATAGATGGAGAAGAAATGAAACTCAGAAGGGTGGTGTCTTGGATTCTTGGTTTCAGATCGTACTCGGAACAGCGCTAGCACTGCGACGAAAGAACTCAACAGAGGTTATGTGCCGAGCATGGCACGATCCTGACAGAAGCATCATAGTCCACAGGGAACGATTCCGGAAATCCTCAAGAACGAGTGAAACGTAAATCATCGATGGAGAAGAAATGAAACTCAGAAGGGTGGTGTCTTGGATTCTTGGTTTCAGATCGTACTCGAAACAGCGCTAGCACAGGGCGACGAAAGAACTCAACAGAGGTTATGTGCCGAGCATGGCACGATCCTGACAGAAGCATCATAGTCCACAGGGAACGATTCCGGAAATCCTCAAGAACGAGTGAAACGTAAGTCATCGATGGAGAAGAAATGAAACTCAGAAGGGTGGTGTCTTGGATTCTTGGTTTCAGATCGTACTCGAAACAGCGCTAGCACAGGGCGACGAAAGAACTCAACAGAGGTTATGTGCCGAGCATGGCATGATCCTGACAGAACCTTCATAGTCCACAGGGAACGATTCCGGAAATCCTCAAGAACGAGTGAAACGTAAGTCATCGATGGAGAAGAAATGAAACTCAGAAGGGTGGTTTCTTGGATTCTTGGTTCCAGATCGTACTAGGAACAGCGCTAGCACAGGGCGACGAAAGAACTCAACAGAGGTTATGTGCAGAGCATGGCACGATCCTTACAGAAGGATCATGGTTCACAGGGAACGATTCCGGAAATCCTCAAGAACGAGTGAAACGTAAGTCATCGATGGAGAAGAAATGAACCTCAGAAGTGTGGAGTCTTCCACTGTTGGTTTCAGATCGTACTCGGAACAGCGCTAGCACAGGACGACGAAAGAACTCAACAGAGGTTATGTGCCGAGCATGGCACGATCCTGACAGAAGCATCATAGTCCACAGGGAACGATTCCGGAAATCCTCAAGAACGAGTGAAGCGGAAGCCATCGATGGAGAAGAAATGAACCTCAGAAGTGTGCAGTCTTGCACTGTTGGTTTCAGATCGTACTCGAAACAGCGCTAGCACAGGGCGACGAAAGAACTCAACAGAGTATGTGCCGAGCATGGCACGATCCTCACAGAAGCATCATAGTCCACAGGGAACGATTCCGGAAATCCTCAAGAACGAGTGAAACGTAAGTCATCGATGGAGAAGAAATGAAACTCAGAAGAGTGGTGTCTTGGATTCTTGGTTTCAGATCGTACTAGGAACAGCGCTAGCACAGGGCGACGAAAGAACTCAACAGAGGTGATGTGGAGAGCATGGCACGATCCTGACAGAAGCATCATAGTCCACAGGGAACGATTCCGGAAATCCTCAAGAACGAGTGAAACGTGAGTCATCGATGGCGAAGAAATGAAACTCAGAAGGGTGGTGTCTTGGATTCTTGGTTTCAGATCGTACTCGAAACAGCGCTAGCACAGGGCGACGAAAGAACTGAACAGAGGTTATGTGCCGAGCATGGCACGATCCTGACAGAAGCATCATAGTCCACAGGGAACGGTTCCGGAAATCCTCAAGAACGAGTGAAACGTAAGTCATCGATGGAGAAGAAATGAAACTCAGAAGGGTGGTGTCTTGGATTCTTGGTTTCAGATCGTACTCGAAACAGCGCTAGCACAGGGCGACGAAAGAACTCAACAGAGGTTATGTGCCGAGCATGGCACGATCCTGACAGAAGCATTATAGTCCACAGGGAACGATTCCGGAAATCCTCAAGAACGAGTGAAACGTAAGTCATCGATGGAGAAGAAATGAAACTCAGAAGGGTGGTTTCTTGGATTCTTGGTTTCAGATCGTACTAGGAACAGCGCTAGCACAGGGCGACGAAAGAACTCAACAGAGGTTATGTGCAGAGCATGGCACGATCCTTTCAGAAGGATCATAGTTCACAGGGAACGATTCCGGAAATCCTCAAGAACGAGTGAAACATAAGTCATCGATGGAGAAGAAATGAAACTCAGAAGGGTGGTGTCTTGGATTCTTGGTTTGAGATCGTACTCGAAACAGCCCTAGCACAGGGCGACGAAGGAACTCAACAGAGGTTATGTGCCGAGCATGGCACGATCCTGACAGAAGCATCATAGTCCACAGGGAACGATTCCGGAAATCCTCAAGAACGAGTGAAGCGGAAGCCATCGATGGAGAAGAAATGAACCTCAGAAGTGTGCAGTCTTGCACTGTTGGTTTCAGATCGTACTCGAAACAGCGCTAGCACAGGGCGACGAAAGGACTCAACAGAGGTTATGTGCCGAGCATGGCACGATCCTGACAGAAGCATCATAGTCTACAGAGAACGATTCTGGAAATCCTCAAGAACGAGTGAAACGTAAGTCATCGATGGAGAAGAAATGAAACTCAGAAGGGTGGTGTCTTGGATTCTTGGTTTCAGATCGTACTCGAAACAGCGCTAGCACAGGGCGACGACAGAACTCAACAGAGGTTATGTGCCGAGCATGGCACGATCCTGACAGAAGCATCATAGTCCACAGGGAACGATTCCGGAAATCCTCAAGAACGAGTGAAACGTAAGTCATCGATGGAGAAGAAATGAAACTCAGAAGGGTGGTGTCTTGGATTCTTGGTTTGAGATCGTACTCGAAACAGCGCTAGCACAGGGCGACGAAGGAACTCAACAGAGGTTATGTGCCGAGCATGGCACGATCCTGACAGAAGCATCATAGTCCACAGGGAACGATTCCGGAAATCCTCAAGAACGAGTGAAACGTAAGTCATGGATGGAGAAGAAATGAAACTCAGAAGGGTGGTGTCTTGGATTCTTGGTTTCAGATCGTACTCGAAACAGCGCTAGCACAGGGCGACGAAAGAACTCAACAGAGGTTATGTGCATAGCATGGCACGATCCTGAGAGAAGCATCATAGTCCACAGGGAACGATTCCGGAAATCCTCAAGAACGAGTGAAACGTAAGTCATCGATGGAGAAGAAATGAGACTCAGAAGGGTGGTGTCTTGGATTCTTGGTTTCAGCACGTACTCGAAACAGCGCTAGCACAGGGCGAAGAAAAAAATCAACAGAGGTTAAGTTCCGAGCATGGCACGATCCTGACAGAAGCATCATAGTCCACAGGGAACGATTCCGGAAATCCTCAAGAACGAGTGAAACGTAAGTCATCGATGGAGAAGAAATGAAACTCAGAAGGGTGGTGTCTTGGATTCTTGGTTTCAAATCGTACTCGAAACAGCGTTAGCACAGGGCGACGACATAACTCAACAGAGGTTATGTGCCGAGCATGGCACGATCCTGACAGAAGCATCATAGTCCACAGGGAACGATTCCGGAAATCCTCAAGAACGAGTGAAACGTAAGTCATCGATGGAGAAGAAATGAAACTCAGAAGGGTGGTGTCTTGGATTCTTGGTTTGAGATCGTACTCGAAACAGCGCTAGCACAGGGCGACGAAGGAACTCAACAGAGGTTATGTGCCGAGCATGGCACGATCCTGACAGAAGCATCATAGTCCACAGGGAACGATTCCGGAAATCCTCAAGAACGAGTGAAACGTAAGTCATGGATGGAGAAGAAATGAAACTCAGAAGGGTGGTGTCTTGGATTCTTGGTTTCAGATCGTACTCGAAACAGCGCTAGCACAGGGCGACGAAAGAACTCAACAGAGGTTATGTGCAGAGCATGGCACGATCCTGAGAGAAGCATCATAGTCCACAGGGAACGATTCCGGAAATCCTCAAGAACGAGTGAAACGTAAGTCATCGATGGAGAAGAAATGAGACTCAGAAGGGTGGTGTCTTGGATTCTTGGTTTCAGCACGTACTCGAAACAGCGCTAGCACAGGGCGACGAAAGAACTCAACAGAGGTTATGTGCCGAGCATGGCACGATCCTGACAGAAGCATCATAGTCCACAGGGAACGATTCCGGAAATCCTCAAGAACGAGTGAAACGTAAGTCATCGATGGAGAAGAAATGAAACTCAGAAGGGTGGTGTCTTGGATTCTTGGTTTCAGATCGTACTCGAAACAGCGCTAGCACAGGGCGACGAAAGAACTCAACAGAGGTTATGTGCCGAGCATGGCACGATCCTGACAGAAGCATCATAGTCCACAGGGAACGATTCCGGAAATCCTCAAGAACGAGTGAAACGTAAGTCATGGATGGAGAAGAAATGAAACTCAGAAGGGTGGTGTCTTGGATTCTTGGTTTCAGATCGTACTCGAAACAGCGCTAGCACAGGGCGACGAAAGAACTCAACAGAGGTTATGTGCAGAGCATGGCACGATCCTGAGAGAAGCATCATAGTCCACAGGGAACGATTCCGGAAATCCTCAAGAACGAGTGAAACGTAAGTCATCGATGGAGAAGAAATGAGACTCAGAAGGGTGGTGTCTTGGATTCTTGGTTTCAGCACGTACTCGAAACAGCGCTAGCACAGGGCGATGAAAGAAATCAACAGAGGTTATGTGCCGAGCTTGACACGATCATGACAGAAGCATCATAGTCCACAAGGAACGATTCCGGAAATCCTCAAGAACGAGTGAAACGTAAGTCATCGATGGAGAAGAAATGAAACTCAGAAGGGTGGTGTCTTGGATTCTTGGTTTGAGATCGTACTCGAAACAGCCCTAGCACAGGGCGACGAAGGAACTCAACAGAGGTTATGTGCCGAGCATGGCACGATCCTGACAGAAGCATCATAGTCCACAGGGAACGATTCCGGAAATCCTCAAGAACGAGTGAAGCGGAAGCCATCGATGGAGAAGAAATGAACCTCAGAAGTGTGCAGTCTTGCACTGTTGGTTTCAGATCGTACTCGAAACAGCGCTAGCACAGGGCGACGAAAGGACTCAACAGAGGTTATGTGCCGAGCATGGCACGATCCTGACAGAAGCATCATAGTCTACAGAGAACGATTCTGGAAATCCTCAAGAACGAGTGAAACGTAAGTCATCGATGGAGAAGAAATGAAACTCAGAAGGGTGGTGTCTTGGATTCTTGGTTTCAGATCGTACTCGAAACAGCGCTAGCACAGGGCGACGACAGAACTCAACAGAGGTTATGTGCCGAGCATGGCACGATCCTGACAGAAGCATCATAGTCCACAGGGAACGATTCCGGAAATCCTCAAGAACGAGTGAAACGTAAGTCATCGATGGAGAAGAAATGAAACTCAGAAGGGTGGTGTCTTGGATTCTTGGTTTGAGATCGTACTCGAAACAGCGCTAGCACAGGGCGACGAAGGAACTCAACAGAGGTTATGTGCCGAGCATGGCACGATCCTGACAGAAGCATCATAGTCCACAGGGAACGATTCCGGAAATCCTCAAGAACGAGTGAAACGTAAGTCATGGATGGAGAAGAAATGAAACTCAGAAGGGTGGTGTCTTGGATTCTTGGTTTCAGATCGTACTCGAAACAGCGCTAGCACAGGGCGACGAAAGAACTCAACAGAGGTTATGTGCATAGCATGGCACGATCCTGAGAGAAGCATCATAGTCCACAGGGAACGATTCCGGAAATCCTCAAGAACGAGTGAAACGTAAGTCATCGATGGAGAAGAAATGAGACTCAGAAGGGTGGTGTCTTGGATTCTTGGTTTCAGCACGTACTCGAAACAGCGCTAGCACAGGGCGAAGAAAAAAATCAACAGAGGTTAAGTTCCGAGCATGGCACGATCCTGACAGAAGCATCATAGTCCACAGGGAACGATTCCGGAAATCCTCAAGAACGAGTGAAACGTAAGTCATCGATGGAGAAGAAATGAAACTCAGAAGGGTGGTGTCTTGGATTCTTGGTTTCAAATCGTACTCGAAACAGCGTTAGCACAGGGCGACGACATAACTCAACAGAGGTTATGTGCCGAGCATGGCACGATCCTGACAGAAGCATCATAGTCCACAGGGAACGATTCCGGAAATCCTCAAGAACGAGTGAAACGTAAGTCATCGATGGAGAAGAAATGAAACTCAGAAGGGTGGTGTCTTGGATTCTTGGTTTGAGATCGTACTCGAAACAGCGCTAGCACAGGGCGACGAAGGAACTCAACAGAGGTTATGTGCCGAGCATGGCACGATCCTGACAGAAGCATCATAGTCCACAGGGAACGATTCCGGAAATCCTCAAGAACGAGTGAAACGTAAGTCATGGATGGAGAAGAAATGAAACTCAGAAGGGTGGTGTCTTGGATTCTTGGTTTCAGATCGTACTCGAAACAGCGCTAGCACAGGGCGACGAAAGAACTCAACAGAGGTTATGTGCAGAGCATGGCACGATCCTGAGAGAAGCATCATAGTCCACAGGGAACGATTCCGGAAATCCTCAAGAACGAGTGAAACGTAAGTCATCGATGGAGAAGAAATGAGACTCAGAAGGGTGGTGTCTTGGATTCTTGGTTTCAGCACGTACTCGAAACAGCGCTAGCACAGGGCGACGAAAGAACTCAACAGAGGTTATGTGCCGAGCATGGCACGATCCTGACAGAAGCATCATAGTCCACAGGGAACGATTCCGGAAATCCTCAAGAACGAGTGAAACGTAAGTCATCGATGGAGAAGAAATGAAACTCAGAAGGGTGGTGTCTTGGATTCTTGGTTTCAGATCGTACTCGAAACAGCGCTAGCACAGGGCGACGAAAGAACTCAACAGAGGTTATGTGCCGAGCATGGCACGATCCTGACAGAAGCATCATAGTCCACAGGGAACGATTCCGGAAATCCTCAAGAACGAGTGAAACGTAAGTCATGGATGGAGAAGAAATGAAACTCAGAAGGGTGGTGTCTTGGATTCTTGGTTTCAGATCGTACTCGAAACAGCGCTAGCACAGGGCGACGAAAGAACTCAACAGAGGTTATGTGCAGAGCATGGCACGATCCTGAGAGAAGCATCATAGTCCACAGGGAACGATTCCGGAAATCCTCAAGAACGAGTGAAACGTAAGTCATCGATGGAGAAGAAATGAGACTCAGAAGGGTGGTGTCTTGGATTCTTGGTTTCAGCACGTACTCGAAACAGCGCTAGCACAGGGCGATGAAAGAAATCAACAGAGGTTATGTGCCGAGCTTGACACGATCATGACAGAAGCATCATAGTCCACAAGGAACGATTCCGGAAATCCTCAAGAACGAGTGAAACGTAAGTCATCGATGGAGAAGAAATGAAACTCCGAATGGTGGTGTCTTGGATTCTTGGTTTCAGATCGTGCTCGATACAGCGCTAGCACAGGGCGACGAAAGAACTCAACAGAGGTTATGTGCCGAGCATGGCACGATCCTTACAGAAGCATCATAGTCCACAGGGAACGATTCCGGAAATCCTCAAGAACGAGAGAAGCGGAAGCCATCGATGGAGAAGAAATGAACCTCAGAAGTGTGGAGTCTTGCACTGTTGGTTTCAGAGCGTACTCGAAACAACGCTAGCACAGGGCGACGAAAGAACTCAACAGAGGTTATGTGCCGAGCATGGCACGATCCTGACAGAAGCATCATAGTCCACAGGGAACGATTCCGGAAATCCTCAAGAACGAGTGAAGCGGAAGCCATCGATGGAGAAGAAATGAACCTCAGAAGTGTGGAGTCTTGCACTGTTGGTTTCAGATCGTACTCGAAACAACGCTAGCACAGGGCGACGAAAGAACTCAACAGAGGTTATGTGCCGAGCATGGCACGATCCTGACAGAAGCATCATTGTCCACAAGGAACGATTCCGGAAATCCTCAAGAACGAGTGAAGCGGAAGTCATCGATGGAGAAGAAATGAAACTCAGAAGGGTGGTGTCTTGGATTCTTGGTTTCAGATCGTACTCGGAACAGCGCTAGCACAGGGCGACGAAAGAACTCAACAGAGGTTATGTGCCGAGCATGGCACGATCCTGATAGAAGGATCATAGTCCACAGGGAACGATTCCGGAAATCCTCAAGAACGAGTGAAACGTAAGTCATCGATGGAGAAGAAATGAAACTCAGAAGGGTGGTGTCTTGCACTGTTGGTTTCAGATCGTACTCGAAACAGCGCTAGCACAGGGCGACGAAAGAACTCAACAGAGGTTATGTGCCGAGCATGGCACGATCCTGACAGAAGCATCATAGTCCACAGGGAACGATTCCGGAAATCCTCAAGAACGAGTGAAACGTAAGTCATAGATGGAGAAGAAATGAAACTCAGAAGGGTGGTGTCTTGGATTCTTGGTTTCAGATCGTACTCGGAACAGCGCTAGCACTGCGACGAAAGAACTCAACAGAGGTTATGTGCCGAGCATGGCACGATCCTGACAGAAGCATCATAGTCCACAGGGAACGATTCCGGAAATCCTCAAGAACGAGTGAAACGTAAGTCATCGATGGAGAAGAAATGAAACTCAGAAGGGTGGTGTCTTGGATTCTTGGTTTCAGATCGTACTCGAAACAGCGCTAGCACAGGGCGACGAAAGAACTCAACAGAGGTTATGTGCCGAGCATGGCACGATCCTGACAGAAGCATCATAGTCCACAGGGAACGATTCCGGAAATCCTCAAGAACGAGTGAAACGTAAGTCATCGATGGAGAAGAAATGAAACTCAGAAGGGTGGTGTCTTGGATTCTTGGTTTCAGATCGTACTCGAAACAGCGCTAGCACAGGGCGACGAAAGAACTCAACAGAGGTTATGTGCCGAGCATGGCATGATCCTGACAGAACCTTCATAGTCCACAGGGAACGATTCCGGAAATCCTCAAGAACGAGTGAAACGTAAGTCATCGATGGAGAAGACATGAAACTCAGAAGGGTGGTTTCTTGGATTCTTGGTTCCAGATCGTACTAGGAACAGCGCTAGCACAGGGCGACGAAAGAACTCAACAGAGGTTATGTGCAGAGCATGGCACGATCCTTACAGAAGGATCATGGTTCACAGGGAACGATTCCGGAAATCCTCAAGAACGAGTGAAACGTAAGTCATCGATGGAGAAGAAATGAACCTCAGAAGTGTGGAGTCTTCCACTGTTGGTTTCAGATCGTACTCGGAACAGCGCTAGCACAGGACGACGAAAGAACTCAACAGAGGTTATGTGCCGAGCATGGCACGATCCTGACAGAAGCATCATAGTCCACAGGGAACGATTCCGGAAATCCTCAAGAACGAGTGAAGCGGAAGCCATCGATGGAGAAGAAATGAACCTCAGAAGTGTGCAGTCTTGCACTGTTGGTTTCAGATCGTACTCGAAACAGCGCTAGCACAGGGCGACGAAAGAACTCAACAGAGTATGTGCCGAGCATGGCACGATCCTCACAGAAGCATCATAGTCCACAGGGAACGATTCCGGAAATCCTCAAGAACGAGTGAAACGTAAGTCATCGATGGAGAAGAAATGAAACTCAGAAGAGTGGTGTCTTGGATTCTTGGTTTCAGATCGTACTAGGAACAGCGCTAGCACAGGGCGACGAAAGAACTCAACAGAGGTGATGTGGAGAGCATGGCACGATCCTGACAGAAGCATCATAGTCCACAGGGAACGATTCCGGAAATCCTCAAGAACGAGTGAAACGTGAGTCATCGATGGCGAAGAAATGAAACTCAGAAGGGTGGTGTCTTGGATTCTTGGTTTCAGATCGTACTCGAAACAGCGCTAGCACAGGGCGACGAAAGAACTGAACAGAGGTTATGTGCCGAGCATGGCACGATCCTGACAGAAGCATCATAGTCCACAGGGAACGGTTCCGGAAATCCTCAAGAACGAGTGAAACGTAAGTCATCGATGGAGAAGAAATGAAACTCAGAAGGGTGGTGTCTTGAATTCTTGGTTTCAGATCGTACTCGAAACAGCGCTAGCACAGGGCGACGAAAGAACTCAACAGAGGTTATGTGCCGAGCATGGCACGATCCTGACAGAAGCATTATAGTCCACAGGGAACGATTCCGGAAATCCTCAAGAACGAGTGAAACGTAAGTCATCGATGGAGAAGAAATGAAACTCAGAAGGGTGGTTTCTTGGATTCTTGGTTTCAGATCGTACTAGGAACAGCGCTAGCACAGGGCGACGAAAGAACTCAACAGAGGTTATGTGCAGAGCATGGCACGATCCTTTCAGAAGGATCATAGTTCACAGGGAACGATTCCGGAAATCCTCAAGAACGAGTGAAACATAAGTCATCGATGGAGAAGAAATGAAACTCAGAAGGGTGGTGTCTTGGATTCTTGGTTTGAGATCGTACTCGAAACAGCCCTAGCACAGGGCGACGAAGGAACTCAACAGAGGTTATGTGCCGAGCATGGCACGATCCTGACAGAAGCATCATAGTCCACAGGGAACGATTCCGGAAATCCTCAAGAACGAGTGAAGCGGAAGCCATCGATGGAGAAGAAATGAACCTCAGAAGTGTGCAGTCTTGCACTGTTGGTTTCAGATCGTACTCGAAACAGCGCTACCACAGGGCGACGAAAGGACTCAACAGAGGTTATGTGCCGAGCATGGCACGATCCTGACAGAAGCATCATAGTCTACAGAGAACGATTCTGGAAATCCTCAAGAACGAGTGAAACGTAAGTCATCGATGGAGAAGAAATGAAACTCAGAAGGGTGGTGTCTTGGATTCTTGGTTTCAGATCGTACTCGAAACAGCGCTAGCACAGGGCGACGACAGAACTCAACAGAGGTTATGTGCCGAGCATGGCACGATCCTGACAGAAGCATCATAGTCCACAGGGAACGATTCCGGAAATCCTCAAGAACGAGTGAAACGTAAGTCATCGATGGAGAAGAAATGAAACTCAGAAGGGTGGTGTCTTGGATTCTTGGTTTCAGATCGTACTAGGAACAGCGCTAGCACAGGGCGACGAAAGAACTCAACAGAGGTTATGTGCAGAGCATGGCACGATCCTTTCAGAAGCATCATAGTCCACAGGGAACGATTCCGGAAATCCTCAAGAACGAGTGAAACGTAAGTCATCGATGGAGAAGAAATGAAACTCAGAAGGGTGGTGTCTTGGATTCTTGGTTTGAGATCGTACTCGAAACAGCCCTAGCACAGGGCGACGAAGGAACTCAACAGAGGTTATGTGCCGAGCATGGCACGATCCTGACAGAAGCATCATAGTCCACAGGGAACGATTCCGGAAATCCTCAAGAACGAGTGAAGCGGAAGCCATCGATGGAGAAGAAATGAACCTCAGAAGTGTGCAGTCTTGCACTGTTGGTTTCAGATCGTACTCGAAACAGCGCTAGCACAGGGCGACGAAAGAACTCAACAGAGGTTATGTGCCGAGCATGGCACGATCCTGACAGAAGCATCATAGTCTACAGAGAACGATTCTGGAAATCCTCAAGAACGAGTGAAACGTAAGTCATCGATGGAGAAGAAATGAAACTCAGAAGGGTGGTGTCTTGGATTCTTGGTTTCAGATCGTACTCGAAACAGCGCTAGCACAGGGCGACGACAGAACTCAACAGAGGTTATGTGCCGAGCATGGCACGATCCTGACAGAAGCATCATAGTCCACAGGGAACGATTCCGGAAATCCTCAAGAACGAGTGAAACGTAAGTCATCGATGGAGAAGAAATGAAACTCAGAAGGGTGGTGTCTTGGATTCTTGGTTTGAGATCGTACTCGAAACAGCGCTAGCACAGGGCGACGAAGGAACTCAACAGAGGTTATGTGCCGAGCATGGCACGATCCTGACAGAAGCATCATAGTCCACAGGGAACGATTCCGGAAATCCTCAAGAACGAGTGAAACGTAAGTCATGGATGGAGAAGAAATGAAACTCAGAAGGGTGGTGTCTTGGATTCTTGGATTCAGATCGTACTCGAAACAGCGCTAGCACAGGGCGACGAAAGAACTCAACAGAGGTTATGTGCAGAGCATGGCACGATCCTGAGAGAAGCATCATAGTCCACAGGGAACGATTCCGGAAATCCTCAAGAACGAGTGAAACGTAAGTCATCGATGGAGAAGAAATGAGACTCAGAAGGGTGGTGTCTTGGATTCTTGGTTTCAGCACGTACTCGAAACAGCGCTAGCACAGGGCGAAGAAAGAAATCAACAGAGGTTAAGTGCCGAGCATGGCACGATCCTGACAGAAGCATCATAGTCCACAGGGAACGATTCCGGAAATCCTCAAGAACGAGTGAAACGTAAGTCATCGATGGAGAAGAAATGAAACTCAGAAGGGTGGTGTCTTGGATTCTTGGTTTCAGATCGTACTCGAAACAGCGCTAGCACAGGGCGACGACAGAACTCAACAGAGGTTATGTGCCGAGCATGGCACGATCCTGACAGAAGCATCATAGTCCACAGGGAACGATTCCGGAAATCCTCAAGAACGAGTGAAACGTAAGTCATGGATGGAGAAGAAATGAAACTCAGAAGGGTGGTGTCTTGGATTCTTGGTTTCAGATCGTACTCGAAACAGCGCTAGCACAGGGCGACGAAAGAACTCAACAGAGGTTATGTGCAGAGCATGGCACGATCCTGAGAGAAGCATCATAGTCCACAGGGAACGATTCCGGAAATCCTCAAGAACGAGTGAAACGTAAGTCATCGATGGAGAAGAAATGAGACTCAGAAGGGTGGTGTCTTGGATTCTTGGTTTCAGCACGTACTCGAAACAGCGCTAGCACAGGGCGACGAAAGAACTCAACAGAGGTTATGTGCCGAGCATGGCACGATCCTGACAGAAGCATCATAGTCCACAGGGAACGATTCCGGAAATCCTCAAGAACGAGTGAAACGTAAGTCATCGATGGAGAAGAAATGAAACTCAGAAGGGTGGTGTCTTGGATTCTTGGTTTCAGATCGTACTCGAAACAGCGCTAGCACAGGGCGACGAAAGAACTCAACAGAGGTTATGTGCCGAGCATGGCACGATCCTGACAGAAGCATCATAGTCCACAGGGAACGATTCCGGAAATCCTCAAGAACGAGTGAAACGTAAGTCATCGATGGAGAAGAAATGAAACTCAGAAGGGTGGTTTCTTGGATTCTTGGTTTCAGATCGTACTAGGAACAGCGCTAGCACAGGGCGACGAAAGAACTCAACAGAGGTTATGTGCAGAGCATGGCACGATCCTTTCAGAAGGATCATAGTTCACAGGGAACGATTCCGGAAATCCTCAAGAACGAGTGAAGCGGAAGCCATCGATGGAGAAGAAATGAACCTCAGAAGTGTGCAGTCTTGCACTGTTGGTTTCAGATCGTACTCGAAACAGCGCTAGCACAGGGCGACGAAAGAACTCAACAGAGGTTATGTGCCGAGCATGGCACGATCCTGACAGAAGCATCATAGTCTACAGAGAACGATTCTGGAAATCCTCAAGAACGAGTGAAACGTAAGTCATCGATGGAGAAGAAATGAAACTCAGAAGGGTGGTGTCTTGGATTCTTGGTTTCAGATCGTACTCGAAACAGCGCTAGCACAGGGCGACGACAGAACTCAACAGAGGTTATGTGCCGAGCATGGCACGATCCTGACAGAAGCATCATAGTCCACAGGGAACGATTCCGGAAATCCTCAAGAACGAGTGAAACGTAAGTCATCGATGGAGAAGAAATGAAACTCAGAAGGGTGGTGTCTTGGATTCTTGGTTTGAGATCGTACTCGAAACAGCGCTAGCACAGGGCGACGAAGGAACTCAACAGAGGTTATGTGCCGAGCATGGCACGATCCTGACAGAAGCATCATAGTCCACAGGGAACGATTCCGGAAATCCTCAAGAACGAGTGAAACGTAAGTCATGGATGGAGAAGAAATGAAACTCAGAAGGGTGGTGTCTTGGATTCTTGGATTCAGATCGTACTCGAAACAGCGCTAGCACAGGGCGACGAAAGAACTCAACAGAGGTTATGTGCAGAGCATGGCACGATCCTGAGAGAAGCATCATAGTCCACAGGGAACGATTCCGGAAATCCTCAAGAACGAGTGAAACGTAAGTCATCGATGGAGAAGAAATGAGACTCAGAAGGGTGGTGTCTTGGATTCTTGGTTTCAGCACGTACTCGAAACAGCGCTAGCACAGGGCGAAGAAAGAAATCAACAGAGGTTAAGTGCCGAGCATGGCACGATCCTGACAGAAGCATCATAGTCCACAGGGAACGATTCCGGAAATCCTCAAGAACGAGTGAAACGTAAGTCATCGATGGAGAAGAAATGAAACTCAGAAGGGTGGTGTCTTGGATTCTTGGTTTCAGATCGTACTCGAAACAGCGCTAGCACAGGGCGACGACAGAACTCAACAGAGGTTATGTGCCGAGCATGGCACGATCCTGACAGAAGCATCATAGTCCACAGGGAACGATTCCGGAAATCCTCAAGAACGAGTGAAACGTAAGTCATCGATGGAGAAGAAATGAAACTCAGAAGGGTGGTGTCTTGGATTCTTGGTTTGAGATCGTACTCGAAACAGCGCTAGCACAGGGCGACGAAGGAACTCAACAGAGGTTATGTGCCGAGCATGGCACGATCCTGATAGAAGGATCATAGTCCACAGGGAACGATTCCGGAAATCCTCAAGAACGAGTGAAACGTAAGTCATCGATGGAGAAGAAATGAAACTCAGAAGGGTGGTGTCTTGCACTGTTGGTTTCAGATCGTACTCGAAACAGCGCTAGCACAGGGCGACGAAAGAACTCAACAGAGGTTATGTGCCGAGCATGGCACGATCCTGACAGAAGCATCATAGTCCACAGGGAACGATTCCGGAAATCCTCAAGAACGAGTGAAACGTAAGTCATAGATGGAGAAGAAATGAAACTCAGAAGGGTGGTGTCTTGGATTCTTGGTTTCAGATCGTACTCGGAACAGCGCTAGCACTGCGACGAAAGAACTCAACAGAGGTTATGTGCCGAGCATGGCACGATCCTGACAGAAGCATCATAGTCCACAGGGAACGATTCCGGAAATCCTCAAGAACGAGTGAAACGTAAGTCATCGATGGAGAAGAAATGAAACTCAGAAGGGTGGTGTCTTGGATTCTTGGTTTCAGATCGTACTCGAAACAGCGCTAGCACAGGGCGACGAAAGAACTCAACAGAGGTTATGTGCCGAGCATGGCACGATCCTGACAGAAGCATCATAGTCCACAGGGAACGATTCCGGAAATCCTCAAGAACGAGTGAAACGTAAGTCATCGATGGAGAAGAAATGAAACTCAGAAGGGTGGTGTCTTGGATTCTTGGTTTCAGATCGTACTCGAAACAGCGCTAGCACAGGGCGACGAAAGAACTCAACAGAGGTTATGTGCCGAGCATGGCATGATCCTGACAGAACCTTCATAGTCCACAGGGAACGATTCCGGAAATCCTCAAGAACGAGTGAAACGTAAGTCATCGATGGAGAAGAAATGAAACTCAGAAGGGTGGTTTCTTGGATTCTTGGTTCCAGATCGTACTAGGAACAGCGCTAGCACAGGGCGACGAAAGAACTCAACAGAGGTTATGTGCAGAGCATGGCACGATCCTTACAGAAGGATCATGGTTCACAGGGAACGATTCCGGAAATCCTCAAGAACGAGTGAAACGTAAGTCATCGATGGAGAAGAAATGAACCTCAGAAGTGTGGAGTCTTCCACTGTTGGTTTCAGATCGTACTCGGAACAGCGCTAGCACAGGACGACGAAAGAACTCAACAGAGGTTATGTGCCGAGCATGGCACGATCCTGACAGAAGCATCATAGTCCACAGGGAACGATTCCGGAAATCCTCAAGAACGAGTGAAGCGGAAGCCATCGATGGAGAAGAAATGAACCTCAGAAGTGTGCAGTCTTGCACTGTTGGTTTCAGATCGTACTCGAAACAGCGCTAGCACAGGGCGACGAAAGAACTCAACAGAGTATGTGCCGAGCATGGCACGATCCTCACAGAAGCATCATAGTCCACAGGGAACGATTCCGGAAATCCTCAAGAACGAGTGAAACGTAAGTCATCGATGGAGAAGAAATGAAACTCAGAAGAGTGGTGTCTTGGATTCTTGGTTTCAGATCGTACTAGGAACAGCGCTAGCACAGGGCGACGAAAGAACTCAACAGAGGTGATGTGGAGAGCATGGCACGATCCTGACAGAAGCATCATAGTCCACAGGGAACGATTCCGGAAATCCTCAAGAACGAGTGAAACGTGAGTCATCGATGGCGAAGAAATGAAACTCAGAAGGGTGGTGTCTTGGATTCTTGGTTTCAGATCGTACTCGAAACAGCGCTAGCACAGGGCGACGAAAGAACTCAACAGAGGTTATGTGCCGAGCATGGCACGATCCTGACAGAAGCATCATAGTCCACAGGGAACGGTTCCGGAAATCCTCAAGAACGAGTGAAACGTAAGTCATCGATGGAGAAGAAATGAAACTCAGAAGGGTGGTGTCTTGGATTCTTGGTTTCAGATCGTACTCGAAACAGCGCTAGCACAGGGCGACGAAAGAACTCAACAGAGGTTATGTGCCGAGCATGGCACGATCCTGACAGAAGCATTATAGTCCACAGGGAACGATTCCGGAAATCCTCAAGAACGAGTGAAACGTAAGTCATCGATGGAGAAGAAATGAAACTCAGAAGGGTGGTTTCTTGGATTCTTGGTTTCAGATCGTACTAGGAACAGCGCTAGCACAGGGCGACGAAAGAACTCAACAGAGGTTATGTGCAGAGCATGGCACGATCCTTTCAGAAGGATCATAGTTCACAGGGAACGATTCCGGAAATCCTCAAGAACGAGTGAAACATAAGTCATCGATGGAGAAGAAATGAAACTCAGAAGGGTGGTGTCTTGGATTCTTGGTTTGAGATCGTACTCGAAACAGGCCTAGCACAGGGCGACGAAGGAACTCAACAGAGGTTATGTGCCGAGCATGGCACGATCCTGACAGAAGCATCATAGTCCACAGGGAACGATTCCGGAAATCCTCAAGAACGAGTGAAGCGGAAGCCATCGATGGAGAAGAAATGAACCTCAGAAGTGTGCAGTCTTGCACTGTTGGTTTCAGATCGTACTCGAAACAGCGCTAGCACAGGGCGACGAAAGGACTCAACAGAGGTTATGTGCCGAGCATGGCACGATCCTGACAGAAGCATCATAGTCTACAGAGAACGATTCTGGAAATCCTCAAGAACGAGTGAAACGTAAGTCATCGATGGAGAAGAAATGAAACTCAGAAGGGTGGTGTCTTGGATTCTTGGTTTCAGATCGTACTCGAAACAGCGCTAGCACAGGGCGACGACAGAACTCAACAGAGGTTATGTGCCGAGCATGGCACGATCCTGACAGAAGCATCATAGTCCACAGGGAACGATTCCGGAAATCCTCAAGAACGAGTGAAACGTAAGTCATCGATGGAGAAGAAATGAAACTCAGAAGGGTGGTGTCTTGGATTCTTGGTTTGAGATCGTACTCGAAACAGCGCTAGCACAGGGCGACGAAGGAACTCAACAGAGGTTATGTGCCGAGCATGGCACGATCCTGACAGAAGCATCATAGTCCACAGGGAACGATTCCGGAAATCCTCAAGAACGAGTGAAACGTAAGTCATGGATGGAGAAGAAATGAAACTCAGAAGGGTGGTGTCTTGGATTCTTGGTTTCAGATCGTACTCGAAACAGCGCTAGCACAGGGCGACGAAAGAACTCAACAGAGGTTATGTGCATAGCATGGCACGATCCTGAGAGAAGCATCATAGTCCACAGGGAACGATTCCGGAAATCCTCAAGAACGAGTGAAACGTAAGTCATCGATGGAGAAGAAATGAGACTCAGAAGGGTGGTGTCTTTGATTCTTGGTTTCAGCACGTACTCGAAACAGCGCTAGCACAGGGCGAAGAAAAAAATCAACAGAGGTTAAGTTCCGAGCATGGCACGATCCTGACAGAAGCATCATAGTCCACAGGGAACGATTCCGGAAATCCTCAAGAACGAGTGAAACGTAAGTCATCGATGGAGAAGAAATGAAACTCAGAAGGGTGGTGTCTTGGATTCTTGGTTTCAAATCGTACTCGAAACAGCGTTAGCACAGGGCGACGACATAACTCAACAGAGGTTATGTGCCGAGCATGGCACGATCCTGACAGAAGCATCATAGTCCACAGGGAACGATTCCGGAAATCCTCAAGAACGAGTGAAACGTAAGTCATCGATGGAGAAGAAATGAAACTCAGAAGGGTGGTGTCTTGGATTCTTGGTTTGAGATCGTACTCGAAACAGCGCTAGCACAGGGCGACGAAGGAACTCAACAGAGGTTATGTGCCGAGCATGGCACGATCCTGACAGAAGCATCATAGTCCACAGGGAACGATTCCGGAAATCCTCAAGAACGAGTGAAACGTAAGTCATGGATGGAGAAGAAATGAAACTCAGAAGGGTGGTGTCTTGGATTCTTGGTTTCAGATCGTACTCGAAACAGCGCTAGCACAGGGCGACGAAAGAACTCAACAGAGGTTATGTGCAGAGCATGGCACGATCCTGAGAGAAGCATCATAGTCCACAGGGAACGATTCCGAAAATCCTCAAGAACGAGTGAAACGTAAGTCATCGATGGAGAAGAAATGAGACTCAGAAGGGTGGTGTCTTGGATTCTTGGTTTCAGCACGTACTCGAAACAGCGCTAGCACAGGGCGACGAAAGAACTCAACAGAGGTTATGTGCCGAGCATGGCACGATCCTGACAGAAGCATCATAGTCCACAGGGAACGATTCCGGAAATCCTCAAGAACGAGTGAAACGTAAGTCATCGATGGAGAAGAAATGAAACTCTGAAGGGTGGTGTCTTGGATTCTTGGTTTCAGATCGTACTCGAAACAGCGCTAGCACAGGGCGACGAAAGAACTCAACAGAGGTTATGTGCCGAGCATGGCACGATCCTGACAGAAGCATCATAGTCCACAGGGAACGATTCCGGAAATCCTCAAGAACGAGTGAAACGTAAGTCATCGATGGAGAAGAAATGAAACTCAGAAGGGTGGTTTCTTGGATTCTTGGTTTCAGATCGTACTAGGAACAGCGCTAGCACAGGGCGACGAAAGAACTCAACAGAGGTTATGTGCAGAGCATGGCACGATCCTTTCAGAAGGATCATAGTTCACAGGGAACGATTCCGGAAATCCTCAAGAACGAGTGAAACATAAGTCATCGATGGAGAAGAAATGAAACTCAGAAGGGTGGTGTCTTGGATTCTTGGTTTGAGATCGTACTCGAAACAGCCCTAGCACAGGGCGACGAAGGAACTCAACAGAGGTTATGTGCCGAGCATGGCACGATCCTGACAGAAGCATCATAGTCCACAGGGAACGATTCCGGAAATCCTCAAGAACGAGTGAAGCGGAAGCCATCGATGGAGAAGAAATGAACCTCAGAAGTGTGCAGTCTTGCACTGTTGGTTTCAGATCGTACTCGAAACAGCGCTAGCACAGGGCGACGAAAGAACTCAACAGAGGTTATGTGCCGAGCATGGCACGATCCTGACAGAAGCATCATAGTCTACAGAGAACGATTCTGGAAATCCTCAAGAACGAGTGAAACGTAAGTCATCGATGGAGAAGAAATGAAACTCAGAAGGGTGGTGTCTTGGATTCTTGGTTTCAGATCGTACTCGAAACAGCGCTAGCACAGGGCGACGACAGAACTCAACAGAGGTTATGTGCCGAGCATGGCACGATCCTGACAGAAGCATCATAGTCCACAGGGAACGATTCCGGAAATCCTCAAGAACGAGTGAAACGTAAGTCATCGATGGAGAAGAAATGAAACTCAGAAGGGTGGTGTCTTGGATTCTTGGTTTGAGATCGTACTCGAAACAGCGCTAGCACAGGGCGACGAAGGAACTCAACAGAGGTTATGTGCCGAGCATGGCACGATCCTGACAGAAGCATCATAGTCCACAGGGAGCGATTCCGGAAATCCTCAAGAACGAGTGAAACGTAAGTCATGGATGGAGAAGAAATGAAACTCAGAAGGGTGGTGTCTTGGATTCTTGGATTCAGATCGTACTCGAAACAGCGCTAGCACAGGGCGACGAAAGAACTCAACAGAGGTTATGTGCAGAGCATGGCACGATCCTGAGAGAAGCATCATAGTCCACAGGGAACGATTCCGGAAATCCTCAAGAACGAGTGAAACGTAAGTCATCGATGGAGAAGAAATGAGACTCAGAAGGGTGGTGTCTTGGATTCTTGGTTTCAGCACGTACTCGAAACAGCGCTAGCACAGGGCGAAGAAAGAAATCAACAGAGGTTAAGTGCCGAGCATGGCACGATCCTGACAGAAGCATCATAGTCCACAGGGAACGATTCCGGAAATCCTCAAGAACGAGTGAAACGTAAGTCATCGATGGAGAAGAAATGAAACTCAGAAGGGTGGTGTCTTGGATTCTTGGTTTCAGATCGTACTCGAAACAGCGCTAGCACAGGGCGACGACAGAACTCAACAGAGGTTATGTGCCGAGCATGGCACGATCCTGACAGAAGCATCATAGTCCACAGGGAACGATTCCGGAAATCCTCAAGAACGAGTGAAACGTAAGTCATCGATGGAGAAGAAATGAAACTCAGAAGGGTGGTGTCTTGGATTCTTGGTTTGAGATCGTACTCGAAACAGCGCTAGCACAGGGCGACGAAGGAACTCAACAGAGGTTATGTGCCGAGCATGGCACGATCCTGACAGAAGCATCATAGTCCACAGGGAACGATTCCGGAAATCCTCAAGAACGAGTGAAGCGGAAGCCATCGATGGAGAAGAAATGAACCTCAGAAGTGTGCAGTCTTGCACTGTTGGTTTCAGATCGTACTCGAAACAGCGCTAGCACAGGGCGACGAAAGGACTCAACAGAGGTTATGTGCCGAGCATGGCACGATCCTGACAGAAGCATCATAGTCTACAGAGAACGATTCTGGAAATCCTCAAGAACGAGTGAAACGTAAGTCATCGATGGAGAAGAAATGAAACTACGAAGGGTGGTGTCTTGGATTCTTGGTTTCAGATCGTACTCGAAACAGCGCTAGCACAGGGCGACGACAGAACTCAACAGAGGTTATGTGCCGAGCATGGCACGATCCTGACAGAAGCATCATAGTCCACAGGGAACGATTCCGGAAATCCTCAAGAACGAGTGAAACGTAAGTCATCGATGGAGAAGAAATGAAACTCAGAAGGGTGGTGTCTTGGATTCTTGGTTTGAGATCGTACTCGAAACAGCGCTAGCACAGGGCGACGAAGGAACTCAACAGAGGTTATGTGCCGAGCATGGCACGATCCTGACAGAAGCATCATAGTCCACAGGGAACGATTCCGGAAATCCTCAAGAACGAGTGAAACGTAAGTCATGGATGGAGAAGAAATGAAACTCAGAAGGGTGGTGTCTTGGATTATTGGTTTCAGATCGTACTCGAAACAGCGCTAGCACAGGGCGACGAAAGAACTCAACAGAGGTTATGTGCAGAGCATGGCACGATCCTGAGAGAAGCATCATAGTCCACAGGGAACGATTCCGGAAATCCTCAAGAACGAGTGAAACGTAAGTCATCGATGGAGAAGAAATGAGACTCAGAAGGGTGGTGTCTTGGATTCTTGGTTTCAGCACGTACTCGAAGCAGCGCTAGCACAGGGCGAAGAAAAAAATCAACAGAGGTTAAGTTCCGAGCATGGCACGATCCTGACAGAAGCATCATAGTCCACAGGGAACGATTCCGGAAATCCTCAAGAACGAGTGAAACGTAAGTCATCGATGGAGAAGAAATGAAACTAAGAAGGGTGGTGTCTTGGATTCTTGGTTTCAAATCGTACTCGAAACAGCGTTAGCACAGGGCGACGACATAACTCAACAGAGGTTATGTGCCGAGCATGGCACGATCCTGACAGAAGCATCATAGTCCACAGGGAACGATTCCGGAAATCCTCAAGAACGAGTCAAACGTAAGTCATCGATGGAGAAGAAATGAAACTCAGAAGGGTGGTGTCTTGGATTCTTGGTTTGAGATCGTACTCGAAACAGCGCTAGCACAGGGCGGCGAAGGAACTCAACAGAGGTTATGTGCCGAGCATGGCACGATCCTGACAGAAGCATCATAGTCCACAGGGAACGATTCCGGAAATCCTCAAGAACGAGTGAAACGTAAGTCATGGATGGAGAAGAAATGAAACTCAGAAGGGTGGTGTCTTGGATTCTTGGTTTCAGATCGTACTCGAAACAGCGCTAGCACAGGGCGACGAAAGAACTCAACAGAGGTTATGTGCAGAGCATGGCACGATCCTGAGAGAAGCATCATAGTCCACAGGGAACGATTCCGGAAATCCTCAAGAACGAGTGAAACGTAAGTCATCGATGGAGAAGAAATGAGACTCAGAAGGGTGGTGTCTTGGATTCTTGGTTTCAGCACGTACTCGAAACAGCGCTAGCACAGGGCGACGAAAGAACTCAACAGAGGTTATGTGCCGAGCATGGCACGATCCTGACAGAAGCATCATAGTCCACAGGGAACGATTCCGGAAATCCTCAAGAACGAGTGAAACGTAAGTCATCGATGGAGAAGAAATGAAACTCAGAAGGGTGGTGTCTTGGATTCTTGGTTTCAGATCGTACTCGAAACAGCGCTAGCACAGGGCGACGAAAGAACTCAACAGAGGTTATGTGCCGAGCATGGCACGATCCTGACAGAAGCATCATAGTCCACAGGGAACGATTCCGGAAATCCTCAAGAACGAGTGAAACGTAAGTCATCGATGGAGAAGAAATGAAACTCAGAAGGGTGGTTTCTTGGATTCTTGGTTTCAGATCGTACTAGGAACAGCGCTAGCACAGGGCGACGAAAGAACTCAACAGAGGTTATGTGCAGAGCATGGCACGATCCTTTCAGAAGGATCATAGTTCACAGGGAACGATTCCGGAAATCCTCAAGAACGAGTGAAACATAAGTCATCGATGGAGAAGAAATGAAACTCAGAAGGGTGGTGTCTTGGATTCTTGGTTTGAGATCGTACTCGAAACAGCCCTAGCACAGGGCGACGAAGGAACTCAACAGAGGTTATGTGCCGAGCATGGCACGATCCTGACAGAAGCATCATAGTCCACAGGGAACGATTCCGGAAATCCTCAAGAACGAGTGAAGCGGAAGCCATCGATGGAGAAGAAATGAGCCTCAGAAGTGTGCAGTCTTGCACTGTTGGTTTCAGATCGTACTCGAAACAGCGCTAGCACAGGGCGACGAAAGAACTCAACAGAGGTTATGTGCCGAGCATGGCACGATCCTGACAGAAGCATCATAGTCTACAGAGAACGATTCTGGAAATCCTCAAGAACGAGTGAAACGTAAGTCATCGATGGAGAAGAAATGAAACTCAGAAGGGTGGTGTCTTGGATTCTTGGTTTCAGATCGTACTCGAAACAGCGCTAGCACAGGGCGACGACAGAACTCAACAGAGGTTATGTGCCGAGCATGGCACGATCCTGACAGAAGCATCATAGTCCACAGGGAACGATTCCGGAAATCCTCAAGAACGAGTGAAACGTAAGTCATCGATGGAGAAGAAATGAAACTCAGAAGGGTGGTGTCTTGGATTCTTGGTTTGAGATCGTACTCGAAACAGCGCTAGCACAGGGCGACGAAGAAACTCAACAGAGGTTATGTGCCGAGCATGGCACGATCCTGACAGAAGCATCATAGTCCACAGGGAACGATTCCGGAAATCCTCAAGAACGAGTGAAACGTAAGTCATGGATGGAGAAGAAATGAAACTCAGAAGGGTGGTGTCTTGGATTCTTGGTTTCAGATCGTACTCGAAACAGCGCTAGCACAGGGCGACGAAAGAACTCAACAGAGGTTATGTGCAGAGCATGGCACGATCCTGAGAGAAGCATCATAGTCCACAGGGAACGATTCCGGAAATCCTCAAGAACGAGTGAAACGTAAGTCATCGATGGAGAAGAAATGAGACTCAGAAGGGTGGTGTCTTGGATTCTTGGTTTCAGCACGTACTCGAAACAGCGCTAGCACAGGGCGAAGAAAGAAATCAACAGAGGTTAAGTGCCGAGCATGGCACGATCCTGACAGAAGCATCATAGTCCACAGGGAACGATTCCGGAAATCCTCAAGAACGAGTGAAACGTAAGTCATCGATGGAGAAGAAATGAAACTCAGAAGGGTGGTGTCTTGGATTCTTGGTTTCAGATCGTACTCGAAACAGCGCTAGCACAGGGCGACGACAGAACTCAACAGAGGTTATGTGCCGAGCATGGCACGATCCTGACAGAAGCATCATAGTCCACAGGGAACGATTCCGGAAATCCTCAAGAACGAGTGAAACGTAAGTCATCGATGGAGAAGAAATGAAACTCAGAAGGGTGGTGTCTTGGATTCTTGGTTTGAGATCGTACTCGAAACAGCGCTAGCACAGGGCGACGAAGGAACTCAACAGAGGTTATGTGCCGAGCATGGCACGATCCTGACAGAAGCATTATAGTCCACAGGGAACGATTCCGGAAATCCTCAAGAACGAGTGAAACGTAAGTCATGGATGGAGAAGAAATGAAACTCAGAAGGGTGGTGTCTTGGATTATTGGTTTCAGATCGTACTCGAAACAGCGCTAGCACAGGGCGACGAAAGAACTCAACAGAGGTTATGTGCAGAGCATGGCACGATCCTGAGAGAAGCATCATAGTCCACAGGGAACGATTCCGGAAATCCTCAAGAACGAGTGAAACGTAAGTCATCGATGGAGAAGAAATGAGACTCAGAAGGGTGGTGTCTTGGATTCTTGGTTTCAGCACGTACTCGAAACAGCGCTAGCACAGGGCGAAGAAAAAAATCAACAGAGGTTAAGTTCCGAGCATGGCACGATCCTGACAGAAGCATCATAGTCCACAGGGAACGATTCCGGAAATCCTCAAGAACGAGTGAAACGTAAGTCATCGATGGAGAAGAAATGAAACTCAGAAGGGTGGTGTCTTGGATTCTTGGTTTCAAATCGTACTCGAAACAGCGTTAGCACAGGGCGACGACATAACTCAACAGAGGTTATGTGCCGAGCATGGCACGATCCTGACAGAAGCATCATAGTCCACAGGGAACGATTCCGGAAATCCTCAAGAACGAGTGAAACGTAAGTCATCGATGGAGAAGAAATGAAACTCAGAAGGATGGTGTCTTGGATTCTTGGTTTGAGATCGTACTCGAAACAGCGCTAGCACAGGGCGACGAAGGAACTCAACAGAGGTTATGTGCCGAGCATGGCACGATCCTGACAGAAGCATCATAGTCCACAGGGAACGATTCCGGAAATCCTCAAGAACGAGTGAAACGTAAGTCATGGATGGAGAAGAAATGAAACTCAGAAGGGTGGTGTCTTGGATTCTTGGTTTCAGATCGTACTCGAAACAGCGCTAGCACAGGGCGACGAAAGAACTCAACAGAGGTTATGTGCAGAGCATGGCACGATCCTGAGAGAAGCATCATAGTCCACAGGGAACGATTCCGGAAATCCTCAAGAACGAGTGAAACGTAAGTCATCGATGGAGAAGAAATGAGACTCAGAAGGGTGGTGTCTTGGATTCTTGGTTTCAGCACGTACTCGAAACAGCGCTAGCACAGGGCGACGAAAGAACTCAACAGAGGTTATGTGCCGAGCATGGCACGATCCTGACAGAAGCATCATAGTCCACAGGGAACGATTCCGGAAATCCTCAAGAACGAGTGAAACGTAAGTCATCGATGGAGAAGAAATGAAACTCAGAAGGGTGGTGTCTTGGATTCTTGGTTTCAGATCGTACTCGAAACAGCGCTAGCACAGGGCGACGAAAGAACTCAACAGAGGTTATGTGCCGAGCATGGCACGATCCTGACAGAAGCATCATAGTCCACAGGGAACGATTCCGGAAATCCTCAAGAACGAGTGAAACGTAAGTCATCGATGGAGAAGAAATGAAACTCAGAAGGGTGGTTTCTTGGATTCTTGGTTTCAGATCGTACTAGGAACAGCGCTAGCACAGGGCGACGAAAGAACTCAACAGAGGTTATGTGCAGAGCATGGCACGATCCTTTCAGAAGGATCATAGTTCACAGGGAACGATTCCGGAAATCCTCAAGAACGAGTGAAACATAAGTCATCGATGGAGAAGAAATGAAACTCAGAAGGGTGGTGTCTTGGATTCTTGGTTTGAGATCGTACTCGAAACAGCCCTAGCACAGGGCGACGAAGGAACTCAACAGAGGTTATGTGCCGAGCATGGCACGATCCTGACAGAAGCATCATAGTCCACAGGGAACGATTCCGGAAATCCTCAAGAACGAGTGAAGCGGAAGCCATCGATGGAGAAGAAATGAACCTCAGAAGTGTGCAGTCTTGCACTGTTGGTTTCAGATCGTACTCGAAACAGCGCTAGCACAGGGCGACGAAAGAACTCAACAGAGGTTATGTGCCGAGCATGGCACGATCCTGACAGAAGCATCATAGTCTACAGAGAACGATTCTGGAAATCCTCAAGAACGAGTGAAACGTAAGTCATCGATGGAGAAGAAATGAAACTCAGAAGGGTGGTGTCTTGGATTCTTGGTTTGAGATCGTACTCGAAACAGCGCTAGCACAGGGCGACGAAGGAACTCAACAGAGGTTATGTGCCGAGCATGGCACGATCCTGACAGAAGCATCATAGTCCACAGGGAACGATTCCGGAAATCCTCAAGAACGAGTGAAACGTAAGTCATGGATGGAGAAGAAATGAAACTCAGAAGGGTGGTGTCTTGGATTCTTGGTTTCAGATCGTACTCGAAACAGCGCTAGCACAGGGCGACGAAAGAACTCAACAGAGGTTATGTGCAGAGCATGGCACGATCCTGAGAGAAGCATCATAGTCCACAGGGAACGATTCCGGAAATCCTCAAGAACGAGTGAAACGTAAGTCATCGATGGAGAAGAAATGAGACTCAGAAGGGTGGTGTCTTGGATTCTTGGTTTCAGCACGTACTCGAAACAGCGCTAGCACAGGGCGAAGAAAGAAATCAACAGAGGTTAAGTGCCGAGCATGGCACGATCCTGACAGAAGCATCATAGTCCACAGGGAACGATTCCGGAAATCCTCAAGAACGAGTGAAACGTAAGTCATCGATGGAGAAGAAATGAAACTCAGAAGGGTGGTGTCTTGGATTCTTGGTTTCAGATCGTACTCGAAACAGCGCTAGCACAGGGCGACGACAGAACTCAACAGAGGTTATGTGCCGAGCATGGCACGATCCTGACAGAAGCATCATAGTCCACAGGGAACGATTCCGGAAATCCTCAAGAACGAGTGAAACGTAAGTCATCGATGGAGAAGAAATGAAACTCAGAAGGGTGGTGTCTTGGATTCTTGGTTTGAGATCGTACTCGAAACAGCGCTAGCACAGGGCGACGAAGGAACTCAACAGAGGTTATGTGCCGAGCATGGCACGATCCTGACAGAAGCATCATAGTCCACAGGGAACGATTCCGGAAATCCTCAAGAACGAGTGAAACGTAAGTCATGGATGGAGAAGAAATGAAACTCAGAAGGGTGGTGTCTTGGATTCTTGGTTTCAGATCGTACTCGAAACAGCGCTAGCACAGGGCGACGAAAGAACTCAACAGAGGTTATGTGCAGAGCATGGCAGGATCCTGAGAGAAGCATCATAGTCCACAGGGAACGATTCCGGAAATCCTCAAGAACGAGTGAAACGTAAGTCATCGATGGAGAAGAAATGAGACTCAGAAGGGTGGTGTCTTGGATTCTTGGTTTCAGCACGTACTCGAAACAGCGCTAGCACAGGGCGACGAAAGAAATCAACAGAGGTTATGCGCCGAGCATGGCACGATCATGACAGAAGCATCATAGTCCACAAGGAACGATTCCGGAAATCCTCAAGAACGAGTGAAACGTAAGTCATCGATGGAGAAGAAATGAAACTCAGAAGGGTGGTGTCTTGCACTGTTGGTTTCAGATCGTACTCGAAACAGCGCTAGCACAGGGCGACGAAAGAACTCAACAGAGGTTATGTGCCGAGCATGGCACGATCCTGACAGAAGCATCATAGTCCACAGGGAACGATTCCGGAAATCCTCAAGAACGAGTGAAGCGGAAGCCATCGATGGAGAAGAAATGAACCTCAGAAGTGTGGAGTCTTGCACTCTTGGTTTCAGATCGTACTCGAAACAACGCTAGCACAGGGTGACGAAAGAACTCAACAGAGGTTATGTGCCGAGCATGGCACGATCCTGACAGAAGCATCATAGTCCACAGGGAACGATTCCGGAAATCCTCAAGAACGAGTGAAGCGGAAGCCATCGATGGAGAAGAAATGAACCTCAGAAGTGTGGAGTCTTGCACTGTTGGTTTCAGATCGTACTCGAAACAACGCTAGCACAGGGCGACGAAAGAACTCAACAGAGGTTATGTGCCGAGCATGGCACGATCCTGACAGAAGCATCATTGTCCACAAGGAACGATTCCGGAAATCCTCAAGAACGAGTGAAGCGGAAGTCATCGATGGAGAAGAAATGAAACTCAGAAGGGTGGTGTCTTGGATTCTTGGTTTCAGATCGTACTCGGAACAGCGCTAGCACAGGGCGACGACAGAACTCAACAGAGGTTATGTGCCGAGCATGGCACGATCCTGACAGAAGCATCATAGTCCACAGGGAACGATTCCGGAAATCCTCAAGAACGAGTGAAACGTAAGTCATCGATGGAGAAGAAATGAAACTCAGAAGGGTGGTGTCTTGCACTGTTGGTTTCAGATCGTACTCGAAACAGCGCTAGCACAGGGCGACGAAAGAACTCAACAGAGGTTATGTGCCGAGCATGGCACGATCCTGACAGAAGCATCATAGTCCACAGGGAACGATTCCGGAAATCCTCAAGAACGAGTGAAACGTAAGTCATCGATGGAGAAGAAATGAAATTCAGAAGGGTGGTGTCTTGGATTCTTGGTTTCAGATCGTACTCGGAACAGCGCTAGCACTGCGACGAAAGAACACAACAGAGGTTATGTGCCGAGCATGGCACGATCCTGACAGAACCATCATAGTCCACAGGGAACGATTCCGGAAATCCTCAAGAACGAGTGAAACGTAAGTCATCAGTGGAGAAGAAATGAAACTCAGAAGGGTGGTTTCTTGGATTCTTGGTTTCAGATCGTACTAGGAACAGCGCTAGCACAGGGCGACGAAAGAACTCAACAGAGGTTATGTGCAGAGCATGGCACGATCCTTACAGAAGGATCATGGTTCACAGGGAACGATTCCGGAAATCCTCAAGAACGAGTGAAACGTAAGTCATCGATGGAGAAGAAATGAGACTCAGAAGGGTGGTGTCTTGGATTCTTGGTTTCAGCACGTACTCGAAACAGCGCTAGCACAGGGCGACGAAAGAAATCAACAGAGGTTATGTGCCGAGCATAGCACGATCATGACAGAAGCATCATAGTCCACAAGGAACGATTCCGGAAATCCTCAAGAACGAGTGAAACGTAAGTCATCGATGGAGAAGAAATGAAACTCAGAAGGGTGGTGTCTTGGATTCTTGGTTTCAGATCGTACTCGGAACAGCGCTAGCACTGCGACGAAAGAACTCAACAGAGGTTATGTGCCGAGCATGGCACGATCCTGACAGAAGCATCATAGTCCACAGGGAACGATTTCGGAAATCCTCAAGAACGAGTGAAACGTAAGTCATCGATGGAGAAGAAATGAAACTCAGAAGGGTGGAGTCTTGGATTCTTGGTTTCAGATCGTACTCGGAACAGCGCTAGCACTGCGACGAAAGAACTCAACAGAGGTGATGTGCCGAGCATGGCACGATCCTGACAGAAGCATCATAGTCCACAGGGAACGATTCCGGAAATCCTCAAGAACGAGTGAAACGTAAGTCATCGATGGAGAAGAAATGAAACTCAGAAGGGTGGTGTCTTGGATTCTTGGTTTGAGATCGTACTCGAAATAGCGCTAGCACAGGGCGACGAAAGAACTCAACAGAGGTTATGTGCAGAGCATGGCACGATCCTTACAGAAGGATCATGGTTCACAGGGAACGATTCCGGAAATCCTCAAGAACGAGTGAAACGTAAGTCATGGATGGAGAAGAAATGAAACTCAGAAGGGTGGTGTCTTGGATTCTTGGTTTCAGTTCGTACTCGAAACAGCGCTAGCACAGGGCGACGAAAGAACTCAACAGAAGTTATGTGCAGAGCATGGCACGATCCTGAGAGAAGCATCATAGTCCACAGGGAACGATTCCGGAAATCTTCAAGAACGAGTGAAACGTAAGTCATCGATGGAGAAGAAATGAGACTCAGAAGGGTGGTGTCTTGGATTCTTGGTTTCAGCACGTACTCGAAACAGCGCTAGCACAGGGCGACGAAAGAAATCAACAGAGGTTATGTGCCGAGCATGGCACGATCATGACAGAAGCATCATAGTCCACAAGGAACGATTCCGGAAATCCTCAAGAACGAGTGAAACGTAAGTCATCGATGGAGAAGAAATGAAACTCAGAAGGGTGGTGTCTTGGATTCTTGGTTTCAGATCGTACTCGGAACAGCGCTAGCACTGCGACGAAAGAACTCAACAGAGGTTATGTGCCGAGCATGGCACGATCCTGACAGAAGCATCATAGTCCACAGGGAACGATTTCGGAAATCCTCAAGAACGAGTGAAACGTAAGTCATCGATGGAGAAGAAATGAAACTCAGAAGGGTGGTGTCTTGGATTCTTGGTTTGAGATCGTACTCGAAACAGCGCTAGCACAGGGCGACGAAAGAACTCAACAGAGGTTATGTGCCGAGCATGGCACGATCCTGACAGAAGCATCATAGTCCACAGGGAACGATTCCGGAAATCCTCAAGAACGAGTGAAACGTAAGTCATCGATGGAGAAGAAATGAAACTCAGAAGGGTGGTGTCTTGGATTCTTGGTTTCAGATCGTACTCGAAACAGCGCTAGCACAGGGCGACGAAAGAACTCAACAGAGGTTATGTGCCGAGCATGGCACGATCCTGACAGAACCATCATAGTCCACAGGGAACGATTCCGGAAATCCTCAAGAACGAGTGAAACGTAAGTCATCGATGGAGAAGAAATGAAACTCAGAAGGGTGGTGTCTTGGATTCTTGGTTTCAGATCGTACTCGAAACAGCGCTAGCACAGGGCGACGAAAGAACTCAACAGAGGTTATGTGCCGAGCATGGCACGATCCTGACAGAACCATCATAGTCCACAGGGAACGATTCCGGAAATCCTCAAGAACGAGTGAAACGTAAGTCATCGATGGAGAAGAAATGAAACTCAGAAGGGTGGTTTCTTGGATTCTTGGTTTCAGATCGTACTAGGAACAGCGCTAGCACAGGGCGACGAAAGAACTCAACAGAGGTTATGTGCAGAGCATGGCACGATCCTGACAGAAGCATCACGGTTCACAGGGAACGATTCCGGAAATCCTCAAGAACGAGTGAAACGTAAGTCATCGATGGAGAAGAAATGAACCTCAGAAGTGTGGAGTCTTGCACTGTTGGTTTCAGATCGTACTCGGAACAGCGCTAGCACAGGGCGACGAAAGAACTCAACAGAGGTTATGTGCCGAGCATGGCACGATCCTGACAGAAGCATCATAGTCCACAGGGAACGATTCCGGAAATCCTCAAGAACGAGTGAAGCGGAAGCCATCGATGGAGAAGAAATGAACCTCAGAAGTGTGCAGTCTTGCACTGTTGGTTTCAGATCGTACTCGAAACAGCGCTAGCACAGGGCGACGAAAGAACTCAACAGAGGTTATGTGCCGAGCATGGCACGATCCTGACAGAAGCATCATAGTCCACAGAGAACGATTCCGGAAATCCTCAAGAACGAGTGAAACGTAAGTCATCGATGGAGAAGAAATGAAACTCAGAAGGGTGGTGTCTTGGATTCTTGGTTTCAGATCGTACTCGAAACAGCGCTAGCACAGGGCGACGAAAGAACTCAACAGAGGTTATGTGCCGAGCATGGCACGATCCTGACAGAAGCATCATTGTCCACAAGGAACGATTCCGGAAATCCTCAAGAACGAGTGAAGCGGAAGTCATCGATGGAGAAGAAATGAAACTCAGAAGGGTGGTGTCTTGGATTCTTGGTTTCAGATCGTACTCGGAACAGCGCTAGCACAGGGCGACGAAAGAACTCAACAGAGGTTATGTGCCGAGCATGGCACGATCCTGATAGAAGGATCATAGTCCACAGGGAACGATTCCGGAAATCCTCAAGAACGAGTGAAACGTAAGTCATCGATGGAGAAGAAATGAAACTCAGAAGGGTGGTGTCTTGCACTGTTGGTTTCAGATCGTACTCGAAACAGCGCTAGCACAGGGCGACGAAAGAACTCAACAGAGGTTATGTGCCGAGCATGGCACGATCCTGACAGAAGCATCATAGTCCACAGGGAACGATTCCGGAAATCCTCAAGAACGAGTGAAACGTAAGTCATCGATGGAGAAGAAATGAAACTCAGAAGGGTGGTGTCTTGGATTCTTGGTTTCAGATCGTACTCGAAACAGCGCTAGCACAGGGCGACGAAAGAACTCAACAGAGGTTATGTGCCGAGCATGGCACGATCCTGACAGAAGCATCATAGTCCACAGGGAACGATTCCGGAAATCCTCAAGAACGAGTGAAACATAAGTCATCGATGGAGAAGAAATGAAACTCAGAAGGGTGGTGTCTTGGATTCTTCGTTTCAGATCGTACTCGGAACAGCGCTAGGACAGGGCGACGAAAGAACTCAACAGAGGTTATGTGCCGAGCATGGCACGATCCTGACAGAAGCATCAAAGTCCACAGGGAACGATTCCGGAAATCCTCAAGAACGAGTGAAACGTAAGTCATCGATGGAGAAGAAATGAAACTCAGAAGGGTGGTGTCTTGGATTCTTGGTTTCAGATCGTACTCGAAACAGCGCTAGCACAGGGCGACGAAAGAACTCAACAGAGGTTATGTGCCGAGCATGGCACGATCCTGACAGAAGCATCAAAGTCCACAGGGAACGATTCCGGAAATCCTCAAGAACGAGTGAAGGGGAAGCCATCGATGGAGAAGAAATGAACCTCAGAAGTGTGGAGTCTTGCACTGTTGGCTTCAGATCGTACTCGAAACAGCGCTAGCACAGGGCGACGAAAGAACTCAACAGAGGTCATGTGCCGAGCATGGCACGATCCTGACAGAAGCATCATAGTCCACAGGGAACGATTCCGGAAACCCTCAAGAACGAGTGAAGCGGAAGCCATCGATGGAGAAGAAATGAACCTCAGAGGTGTGGAGTCTTGCACTGTTGGTTTCAGATCGTACTCGAAACAGCGCTAGCACAGGGCGACGAAAGAACTCAACAGAGGCTATGTGCCGAGCATGGCACGATCCTGACAGAAGCATCATAGTCCACAGGGAACGATTCCGGAAATCCTCAAGAACGAGTGAAGCGGAAGCCATCGATGGAGAAGAAATGAACCTCAGAAGTGTGGAGTCTTGCGCTGTTGGTTTCAGATCGTACTCGAAACAGCGCTAGCACAGGGCGACGAAAGAACTCAACAGAGGTTAGGTGCCGAGCATGGCACGATCTTGACAGAAGCATCATAGTCCACAGGGAACGATTCTGGAAATCCTCAAGAACGAGTGAAGCGGAAGCCATCGATGGAGAAGAAATGAACCTCAGAAGTGTGGAGTCTTGCACTCTTGGTTTCAGATCGTACTCGAAACAGCGCTAGCACAGGGCGACGAAAGAACTCAACCGAGATTATGTGCCGAGCATGGCACGATCCTGACAGAAGCGTCATAGTCCACAGGGAACGATTCCGGAAATCCTCAAGAACGAGTGAAGCGGAAGCCATCGATGGAGAAGAAATGAGCCTCAGAAGTGTGCAGTCTTGCACTGTTGGTTTCAGATGGTACTCGAAACAGCGCTAGCACAGGGCGACGAAAGAACTCAACAGAGGTTATGTGCCGAGCATGGCACGATCCTGACAGAAGCATCATAGTCCACAGAGAACGATTCCGGAAATCCTCAAGAACGAGTGAAACGTAAGCCATCGATGGAGAAGAAATGAAACTCAGAAGGGTGGTGTCTTGGATTCTTGGTTTCAGATCGTACTCGAAACAGCGCTAGCACAGGGCGACGAAAGAACTCAACAGAGGTTATGTGCCGAGCATGGCACGATCCTGACAGAAGCATCATAGTCCACAGGGAACGATTCCGGAAATCCTCAAGAACGAGTGAAATCGAAAGTCATCGATGGAGAAGAAATGAAACTCAGAAGGGTGGTGTCTTGGATTCTTGGTTTCAGATCGTACTCGAAACAGCGCTAGCACAGGCCGACGACAGAACTCAACAGAGGTTATGTGCCGAGCATGGCACGATCCTGACAGAAGCATCATAGTCCACAGGGAACGATTCCGGAAATCCTCAAGAACGAGTGAAACGTAAGTCATCGATGGAGAAGAAATGAAACTCAGAAGGGTGGTGTCTTGGATTCTTGGTTTCAGATCGTACTAGGAACAGCGCTAGCACAGGGCGACGAAAGAACTCAACAGAGGTTATGTGCAGAGCATGGCACGATCCTTACAGAAGGATCATAGTTCACAGGGAACGATTCCGGAAATCCTCAAGAACGAGTGAAACGTAAGTCATCGATGGAGAAGAAATGAAACTCAGAAGGGTGGTGTCTTGGATTCTTGGTTTGAGATCGCACTCGAAACAGCGCTAGCACAGGGCGACGAAGGAACTCAACAGAGGTTATGTGCCGAGCATGGCACGATCCTGACAGAAGCATCATAGTCCACAGGGAACGATTCCGGAAATCCTCAAGAACGAGTGAAACGTAAGTCATGGATGGAGAAGAAATGAAACTCAGAAGGGTGGTGTCTTGGATTCTTGGTTTCAGCTCGTACTCGAAACAGCGCTAGCACAGGGCGACGGAAGAACTCAACAGAGGTTATGTGCCGAGCATGGCACGATCCTGACAGAAGCATCATAGTCCACAAGGAACGATTCCGGAAATCCTCAAGAACGAGTGAAACGTAAGTCATCGATGGAGAAGAAATGAAACTCCGAAGGGTGGTGTCTTGGATTCTTGGTTTCAGATCGTACTCGATACAGCGCTAGCACAGGGCGACGAAAGAACTCAACAGAGGTTATGTGCCGAGCATGGCACGATCCTGACAGAAGCATCATAGTCCACAGGGAACGATTCCGGAAATCCTCAAGAACGAGTGAAGCGGAAGCCATCGATGGAGAAGAAATGAACCTCAGAAGTGTGGAGTCTTGCACTGTTGGTTTCAGATCGTACTCGAAACAGCGCTAGCACAGGGCGACGAAAGAACTCAACAGAGGTTATGTGCCGAGCATGGGACGATCCTGACAGAAGCATCATAGTCCACAGGGAACGATTCCGGAAATCCTCAAGAACGAGTGAAGCGGAAGCCATCGATGGAGAAGAAATGAACCTCAGAAGTGTGGAGTCTTGCACTGTTGGTTTCAGATCGTACTCGAAACAGCGCTAGCACAGGGCGACGAAAGAACTCAACAGAGGTTATGTGCCGAGCATGGCACGATCCTGACAGAAGCATCATAGTCCACAAGGAACGATTCCGGAAATCCTCAAGAACGAGTGAAGCGGAAGTCATCGATGGAGAAGAAATGAAACTCAGAAGGGTGGTGTCTTGGATTCTTTGTTTCAGATCGTACTCGGAACAGCGCTAGCACAGGGCGACGAAAGAACTCAACAGAGGTTATGTGCCGAGCATGGCACGATCCTGATAGAAGCATCATAGTCCACAGGGAACGATTCCGGAAATCCTCAAGAACGAGTGAAACGTAAGTCATCGATGGAGAAGAAATGAAACTCAGAAGGGTGGTGTCTTGCACTGTTGGTTTCAGATCGTACTCGAAACAGCGCTAGCACAGGGCGACGAAAGAACTCAACAGAGGTTATGTGCCGAGCATGGCACGATCCTGACAGAAGCATCATAGTCCACAGGGAACGATTCCGGAAATCCTCAAGAACGAGTGAAACGTAAGTCATCGATGGAGAAGAAATGAAACTCAGAAGGGTGGTGTCTTGGATTCTTGGTTTCAGATCGTACTCGGAACAGCGCTAGCACTGCGACGAAAGAACTCAACAGAGGTTATGTGCCGAGCATGGCACGATCCTGACAGAAGCATCATAGTCCACAGGGAACGATCCCGGAAATCCTCAAGAACGAGTGAAACGTAAGTCATCGATGGAGAAGAAATGAAACTCAGAAGGGTGGTGTCTTGGATTCTTGGTTTCAGATCGTACTCGGAACAGCGCTAGCACAGGGCGACGAAAGAACTCAACAGAGGTTATGTGCCGAGCATGGCAAGATCCTGACAGAAGCATCATAGTTCACAGGGAACGATTCCGGAAATCCTCAAGAACGAGTGAAACGTAAGTCATCGATGGAGAAGAAATGAAACTCAGAAGGGTGGTGTCTTGGATTCTTGGTTTCAGATCGTACTCGGAACAGCGCTAGCACAGGGCGGCGAAAGAACTCAACAGAGGTTATGTGCCGAGCATGGCACGATCCTGACAGAAGCATCATAGTCCACAAGGAACGATTCCGGTAATCCTCAAGAACGAGTGAAACGTAAGTCATCGATGGAGAAGAAAAGAAACTCAGAAGGGTGGTGTCTTGGATTCTTTGTTTCAGATCGTACTCGGAACAGCGCTAGCACAGGGCGACGAAAGAACTCAACAGAGGTTATGTGCCGAGCATGGCACGATCCTGATAGAAGCATCATAGTCCACAGGGAACGATTCCGGAAATCCTCAAGAACGAGTGAAACGTAAGTCATCGATGGAGAAGAAATGAAACTCAGAAGGGTGGTGTCTTGCACTGTTGGTTTCAGATCGTACTCGAAACAGCGCTAGCACAGGGCGACGAAAGAACTCAACAGAGGTTATGTGCCGAGCATGGCACGATCCTGACAGAAGCATCATAGTCCACAGGGAACGATTCCGGAAATCCTCAAGAACGAGTGAAACGTAAGTCATCGATGGAGAAGAAATGAAACTCAGAAGGGTGGTGTCTTGGATTCTTGGTTTCAGATCGTACTCGGAACAGCGCTAGCACTGCGACGAAAGAACTCAACAGAGGTTATGTGCCGAGCATGGCACGATCCTGACAGAAACATCATAGTCCACAGGGAACGATCCCGGAAATCCTCGAGAACGAGTGAAACGTACGTCATCGATGGAGAAGAAATGAAACTCAGAAGGGTGGTGTCTTGGATTCTTGGTTTCAGATCGTACTCGGAACAGCGCTAGCACAGGGCGACGAAAGAACTCAACAGAGGTTATGTGCCGAGCATGGCAAGATCCTGACAGAAGCATCATAGTTCACAGGGAACGATTCCGGAAATCCTCAAGAACGAGTGAAACGTAAGTCATCGATGGAGAAGAAATGAACCTCAGAAGTGTGGAGTCTTGCACTGTTGGTTTCAGATCGTACTCGAAACAGCGCTAGCACAGGGCGACGAAAGAACTCAACAGAGGTTATGTGCCGAGCATGGCACGATCCTGACAGAAGCATCATAGTCCACAGGGAACGATTCCGGAAATCCTCAAGAACGAGTGAAGCGGAAGCCATCGATGGAGAAGAAATGAACCTCAGAAGTGTGGAGTCTTGCACTGTTGGTTTCAGATCGTACTCGAAACAGCGCTAGCACAGGGCGACGAAAGAACTCAACAGAGGTTATGTGCCGAGCATGGGACGATCCTGACAGAAGCATCATAGTCCACAGGGAACGATTCCGGAAATCCTCAAGAACGAGTGAAGCGGAAGCCATCGATGGAGAAGAAATGAACCTCAGAAGTGTGGAGTCTTGCACTGTTGGTTTCAGATCGTACTCGAAACAGCGCTAGCACAGGGCGACGAAAGAACTCAACAGAGGTTATGTGCCGAGCATGGCACGATCCTGACAGAAGCATCATAGTCCACAAGGAACGATTCCGGAAATCCTCAAGAACGAGTGAAGCGGAAGTCATCGATGGAGAAGAAATGAAACTCAGAAGGGTGGTGTCTTGGATTCTTTGTTTCAGATCGTACTCGGAACAGCGCTAGCACAGGGCGACGAAAGAACTCAACAGAGGTTATGTGCCGAGCATGGCACGATCCTGATAGAAGCATCATAGTCCACAGGGAACGATTCCGGAAATCCTCAAGAACGAGTGAAACGTAAGTCATCGATGGAGAAGAAATGAAACTCAGAAGGGTGGTGTCTTGCACTGTTGGTTTCAGATCGTACTCGAAACAGCGCTAGCACAGGGCGACGAAAGAACTCAACAGAGGTTATGTGCCGAGCATGGCACGATCCTGACAGAAGCATCATAGTCCACAGGGAACGATTCCGGAAATCCTCAAGAACGAGTGAAACGTAAGTCATCGATGGAGAAGAAATGAAACTCAGAAGGGTGGTGTCTTGGATTCTTGGTTTCAGATCGTACTCGGAACAGCGCTAGCACTGCGACGAAAGAACTCAACAGAGGTTATGTGCCGAGCATGGCACGATCCTGACAGAAGCATCATAGTCCACAGGGAACGATCCCGGAAATCCTCAAGAACGAGTGAAACGTAAGTCATCGATGGAGAAGAAATGAAACTCAGAAGGGTGGTGTCTTGGATTCTTGGTTTCAGATCGTACTCGGAACAGCGCTAGCACAGGGCGACGAAAGAACTCAACAGAGGTTATGTGCCGAGCATGGCAAGATCCTGACAGAAGCATCATAGTTCACAGGGAACGATTCCGGAAATCCTCAAGAACGAGTGAAACGTAAGTCATCGATGGAGAAGAAATGAAACTCAGAAGGGTGGTGTCTTGGATTCTTGGTTTCAGATCGTACTCGGAACAGCGCTAGCACAGGGCGGCGAAAGAACTCAACAGAGGTTATGTGCCGAGCATGGCACGATCCTGACAGAAGCATCATAGTCCACAAGGAACGATTCCGGTAATCCTCAAGAACGAGTGAAACGTAAGTCATCGATGGAGAAGAAAAGAAACTCAGAAGGGTGGTGTCTTGGATTCTTTGTTTCAGATCGTACTCGGAACAGCGCTAGCACAGGGCGACGAAAGAACTCAACAGAGGTTATGTGCCGAGCATGGCACGATCCTGATAGAAGCATCATAGTCCACAGGGAACGATTCCGGAAATCCTCAAGAACGAGTGAAACGTAAGTCATCGATGGAGAAGAAATGAAACTCAGAAGGGTGGTGTCTTGCACTGTTGGTTTCAGATCGTACTCGAAACAGCGCTAGCACAGGGCGACGAAAGAACTCAACAGAGGTTATGTGCCGAGCATGGCACGATCCTGACAGAAGCATCATAGTCCACAGGGAACGATTCCGGAAATCCTCAAGAACGAGTGAAACGTAAGTCATCGATGGAGAAGAAATGAAACTCAGAAGGGTGGTGTCTTGGATTCTTGGTTTCAGATCGTACTCGGAACAGCGCTAGCACTGCGACGAAAGAACTCAACAGAGGTTATGTGCCGAGCATGGCACGATCCTGACAGAAACATCATAGTCCACAGGGAACGATCCCGGAAATCCTCGAGAACGAGTGAAACGTACGTCATCGATGGAGAAGAAATGAAACTCAGAAGGGTGGTGTCTTGGATTCTTGGTTTCAGATCGTACTCGGAACAGCGCTAGCACAGGGCGACGAAAGAACTCAACAGAGGTTATGTGCCGAGCATGGCAAGATCCTGACAGAAGCATCATAGTTCACAGGGAACGATTCCGGAAATCCTCAAGAACGAGTGAAACGTAAGTCATCGATGGAGAAGAAATGAAACTCAGAAGGGTGGTGTCTTGGATTCTTGGTTTCAGATCGTACTCGGAACAGCGCTAGCACAGGGCGACGAAAGAACTCAACAGAGGTTATGTGCCGAGCATGGCACGATCCTGACAGAAGCATCATAGTCCACAAGGAACGATTCCGGAAATCCTCAAGAACGAGTGAAACGTAAGTCATCGATGGAGAAGAAATGAACCTCAGAAGTGTGGAGTCTTGCACTGTTGGTTTCAGATCGTACTCGAAAATGCGCTAGCACAGGGCGACGAAAGAACTCAACAGAGGTTATGTGCCGAGCATGGCACGATCCTGACAGAAGCATCATAGTCCACAGGGAACAATTCCGGAAATCCTCAAACGAGTGAAACGTAAGTCATCGATGGAGAAGAAATGAAACTCAGAAGGGTGGTGTCTTGGATTCTTGGTTTCAGATCGTACTCGGAACAGCGCTAGCACAGGGCGACGAAGGAACTCAACAGAGGTTATGTGCCGAGCATGACACGATCCTGACAGAAGCATCATAGTCCACAGGGAACGATTCCGGAAATCCTCAAGAACGAGTGAAACGCAAGTCATCGATGGAGAAGAAATGAAACTCAGAAGGGTGGTGTCTTGGATTCTTGGTTTCAGATCGTACTCGAAACAGCGCTAGCACAGGGCGACGAAAGAACTCAACAGAGGTTATGTGCCGAGCATGGCACGATCCTGACAGAAGCATCAAAGTCCACAGGGAACGATTCCGGAAATCCTCAAGAACGAGTGAAACGTAAGTCATCGATGGAGAAGAAATGAAACTCAGAAGGGTGGTGTCTTGGATTCTTGGTTTCAGATCGTACTCGGAACAGCGCTAGCACAGGGCGACGAAGGAACTCAACAGAGGTTATGTGCCGAGCATGACACGATCCTGACAGAAGCATCATAGTCCACAGGGAACGATTCCGGAAATCCTCAAGAACGAGTGAAACGCAAGTCATCGATGGAGAAGAAATGAAACTCAGAAGGGTGGTGTCTTGGATTCTTGGTTTCAGATCGTACTCGAAACAGCGCTAGCACAGGGCGACGAAAGAACTCAACAGAGGTTATGTGCCGAGCATGGCACGATCCTGACAGAAGCATCATAGTCCACAGGGAACGATTCCGGAAATCCTCAAGAACGAGTGAAATCGAAAGTCATCGATGGAGAAGAAATGAAACTCAGAAGGGTGGTGTCTTGGATTCTTGGTTTCAGATCGTACTCGAAACAGCGCTAGCACAGGCCGACGACAGAACTCAACAGAGGTTATGTGCCGAGCATGGCACGATCCTGACAGAAGCATCATAGTCCACAGGGAACGATTCCGGAAATCCTCAAGAACGAGTGAAACGTAAGTCATCGATGGAGAAGAAATGAAACTCAGAAGGGTGGTGTCTTGGATTCTTGGTTTCAGATCGTACTAGGAACAGCGCTAGCACAGGGCGACGAAAGAACTCAACAGAGGTTATGTGCAGAGCATGGCACGATCCTTACAGAAGGATCATAGTTCACAGGGAACGATTCCGGAAATCCTCAAGAACGAGTGAAACGTAAGTCATCGATGGAGAAGAAATGAAACTCAGAAGGGTGGTGTCTTGGATTCTTGGTTTGAGATCGTACTCGAAACAGCGCTAGCACAGGGCGACGAAGGAACTCAACAGAGGTTATGTGCCGAGCATGGCACGATCCTGACAGAAGCATCATAGTCCACAGGGAACGATTCCGGAAATCCTCAAGAACGAGTGAAACGTAAGTCATGGATGGAGAAGAAATGAAACTCAGAAGGGTGGTGTCTTGGATTCTTGGTTTCAGCTCGTACTCGAAACAGCGCTAGCACAGGGCGACGGAAGAACTCAACAGAGGTTATGTGCCGAGCATGGCACGATCCTGACAGAAGCATCATAGTCCACAAGGAACGATTCCGGAAATCCTCAAGAACGAGTGAAACGTAAGTCATCGATGGAGAAGGAATGAAACTCCGAAGGGTGGTGTCTTGGATTCTTGGTTTCAGATCGTACTCGATACAGCGCTAGCACAGGGCGACGAAAAAACTCAACAGAGGTTATGTGCCGAGCATGGCACGATCCTGACAGAAGCATCATAGTCCACAAGGAACGATTCCGGAAATCCTCAAGAACGAGTGAAGCGGAAGCCATCGATGGAGAAGAAATGAACCTCAGAAGTGTGGAGTCTTGCACTGTTGGTTTCAGATCGTACTCGAAACAGCGCTAGCACAGGGCGACGAAAGAACTCAACAGAGGTTATGTGCCGAGCATGGGACGATCCTGACAGAAGCATCATAGTCCACAGGGAACGATTCCGGAAATCCTCAAGAACGAGTGAAGCGGAAGCCATCGATGGAGAAGAAATGAACCTCAGAAGTGTGGAGTCTTGCACTGTTGGTTTCAGATCGTACTCGAAACAGCGCTAGCACAGGGCGACGAAAGAACTCAACAGAGGTTATGTGCCGAGCATGGCACGATCCTGACAGAAGCATCATAGTCCACAAGGAACGATTCCGGAAATCCTCAAGAACGAGTGAAGCGGAAGTCATCGATGGAGAAGAAATGAAACTCAGAAGGGTGGTGTCTTGGATTCTTTGTTTCAGATCGTACTCGGAACAGCGCTAGCACAGGGCGACGAAAGAACTCAAGAGAGGTTATGTGCCGAGCATGGCACGATCCTGATAGAAGCATCATAGTCCACAGGGAACGATTCCGGAAATCCTCAAGAACGAGTGAAACGTAAGTCATCGATGGAGAAGAAATGAAACTCAGAAGGGTGGTGTCTTGCACTGTTGGTTTCAGATCGTACTCGAAACAGCGCTAGCACAGGGCGACGAAAGAACTCAACAGAGGTTATGTGCCGAGCATGGCACGATCCTGACAGAAGCATCATAGTCCACAGGGAACGATTCCGGAAATCCTCTAGAACGAGTGAAACGTAAGTCATCGATGGAGAAGAAATGAAACTCAGAAGGGTGGTGTCTTGGATTCTTGGTTTCAGATCGTACTCGGAACAGCGCTAGCACTGCGACGAAAGAACTCAACAGAGGTTATGTGCCGAGCATGGCACGATCCTGACAGAAGCATCATAGTCCACAGGGAACGATCCCGGAAATCCTCAAGAACGAGTGAAACGTAAGTCATCGATGGAGAAGAAATGAAACTCAGAAGGGTGGTGTCTTGGATTCTTGGTTTCAGATCGTACTCGGAACAGCGCTAGCACAGGGCGACGAAAGAACTCAACAGAGGTTATGTGCCGAGCATGGCAAGATCCTGGCAGAAGCATCATGGTTCACAGGGAACGATTCCGGAAATCCTCAAGAACGAGTGAAACGTAAGTCATCGATGGAGAAGAAATGAAACTCAGAAGGGTGGTGTCTTGGATTCTTGGTTTCAGATCGTACTCGGAACAGCGCTAGCACAGGGCGACGAAAGAACTCAACAGAGGTTATGTGCCGAGCATGGCACGATCCTGACAGAAGCATCATAGTCCACAAGGAACGATTCCGGAAATCCTCAAGAACGAGTGAAACGTAAGTCATCGATGGAGAAGAAAAGAAACTCAGAAGGGTGGTGTCTTGGATTCTTTGTTTCAGATCGTACTCGGAACAGCGCTAGCACAGGGCGACGAAAGAACTCAACAGAGGTTATGTGCCGAGCATGGCACGATCCTGATAGAAGCATCATAGTCCACAGGGAACGATTCCGGAAATCCTCAAGAACGAGTGAAACGTAAGTCATCGATGGAGAAGAAATGAAACTCAGAAGGGTGGTGTCTTGCACTGTTGGTTTCAGATCGTACTCGAAACAGCGCTAGCACAGGGCGACGAAAGAACTCAACAGAGGTTATTTGCCGAGCATGGCACGATCCTGACAGAAGCATCATAGTCCACAGGGAACGATTCCGGAAATCCTCAAGAACGAGTGAAACGTAAGTCATCGATGGAGAAGAAATGAAACTCAGAAGGGTGGTGTCTTGGATTCTTGGTTTCAGATCGTACTCGGAACAGCGCTAGCACTGCGACGAAAGAACTCAACAGAGGTTATGTGCCGAGCATGGCACGATCCTGACAGAAGCATCATAGTCCACAGGGAACGATCCCGGAAATCCTCAAGAACGAGTGAAACGTAAGTCATCGATGGAGAAGAAATGAAACTCAGAAGGGTGGTGTCTTGGATTCTTGGTTTCAGATCGTACTCGGAACAGCGCTAGCACTGCGACGAAAGAACTCAACAGAGGTTATGTGCCGAGCATGGCACGATCCTGACAGAAACATCATAGTCCACAGGGAACGATCCCGGAAATCCTCAAGAACGAGTGAAACGTAAGTCATCGATGGAGAAGAAATGAAACTCAGAAGGGTGGTGTCTTGGATTCTTGGTTTCAGATCGTACTCGGAACAGCGCTAGCACAGGGCGACGAAAGAACTCAACAGAGGTTATGTGCCGAGCATGGCAAGATCCTGACAGAAGCATCATAGTTCACAGGAAACGATTCCGGAAATCCTCAAGAACGAGTGAAACGTAAGTCATCGATGGAGAAGAAATGAAACTCAGAAGGGTGGTGTCTTGGATTCTTGGTTTCAGATCGTACTCGGAACAGCGCTAGCACAGGGCGACGAAAGAACTCAACAGAGGTTATGTGCCGAGCATGGCACGATCCTGACAGAAGCATCATAGTCCACAAGGAACGATTCCGGAAATCCTCAAGAACGAGTGAAACGTAAGTCATCGATGGAGAAGAAATGAACCTCAGAAGTGTGGAGTCTTGCACTGTTGGTTTCAGATCGTACTCGAAACAGCGCTAGCACAGGGCGACGAAAGAACTCAACAGAGGTTATGTGCCGAGCATGGCACGATCCTGACAGAAGCATCATAGTCCACAGGGAACGATTCCGGAAATCCTCAAACGAGTGAAACGTAAGTCATCGATGGAGAAGAAATGAAACTCAGAAGGGTGGTGTCTTGGATTCTTGGTTTCAGATCGTACTCGGAACAGCGCTAGCACAGGGCGACGAAGGAACTCAACAGAGGTTATGTGCCGAGCATGACACGATCCTGACAGAAGCATCATAGTCCACGGGGAACGATTCCGGAAATCCTCAAGAACGAGTGAAACGCAAGTCATCGATGGAGAAGAAATGAAACTCAGAAGGGTGGTGTCTTGGATTCTTGGTTTCAGATCGTACTCGAAACAGCGCTAGCACAGGGCGACGAAAGAACTCAACAGAGGTTATGTGCCGAGCATGGCACGATCCTGACAGAAGCATCAAAGTCCACAGGGAACGATTCCGGAAATCCTCAAGAACGAGTGAAACGTAAGTCATCGATGGAGAAGAAATGAAACTCAGAAGGGTGGTGTCTTGGATTCTTGGTTTCAGATCGTACTCGGAACAGCGCTAGCACAGGGCGACGAAGGAACTCAACAGAGGTTATGTGCCGAGCATGACACGATCCTGACAGAAGCATCATAGTCCACAGGGAACGATTCCGGAAATCCTCAAGAACGAGTGAAACGCAAGTCATCGATGGAGAAGAAATGAAACTCAGAAGGGTGGTGTCTTGGATTCTTGGTTTCAGATCGTACTCGAAACAGCGCTAGCACAGGGCGACGAAAGAACTCAACAGAGGTTATGTGCAGAGCATGGCACGATCCTTACAGAAGGATCATAGTTCACAGGGAACGATTCCGGAAATCCTCAAGAACGAGTGAAACGTAAGTCATCGATGGAGAAGAAATGAAACTCAGAAGGGTGGTGTCTTGGATTCTTGGTTTGAGATCGTACTCGAAACAGCGCTAGCACAGGGCGACGAAGGAACTCAACAGAGGTTATGTGCCGAGCATGGCACGATCCTGACAGAAGCATCATAGTCCACAGGGAACGATTCCGGAAATCCTCAAGAACGAGTGAAACGTAAGTCATGGATGGAGAAGAAATGAAACTCAGAAGGGTGGTGTCTTGGATTCTTGGTTTCAGCTCGTACTCGAAACAGCGCTAGCACAGGGCGACGGAAGAACTCAACAGAGGTTATGTGCCGAGCATGGCACGATCCTGACAGAAGCATCATAGTCCACAAGGAACGATTCCGGAAATCCTCAAGAACGAGTGAAACGTAAGTCATCGATGGAGAAGGAATGAAACTCCGAAGGGTGGTGTCTTGGATTCTTGGTTTCAGATCGTACTCGATACAGCGCTAGCACAGGGCGACGAAAGAACTCAACAGAGGTTATGTGCCGAGCATGGCACGATCCTGACAGAAGCATCATAGTCCACAGGGAACGATTCCGGAAATCCTCAAGAACGAGTGAAGCGGAAGCCATCGATGGAGAAGAAATGAACCTCAGAAGTGTGGAGTCTTGCACTGTTGGTTTCAGATCGTACTCGAAACAGCGCTAGCACAGGGCGACGAAAGAACTCAACAGAGGTTATGTGCCGAGCATGGGACGATCCTGACAGAAGCATCATAGTCCACAGGGAACGATTCCGGAAATCCTCAAGAACGAGTGAAGCGGAAGCCATCGATGGAGAAGAAATGAACCTCAGAAGTGTGGAGTCTTGCACTGTTGGTTTCAGATCGTACTCGAAACAGCGCTAGCACAGGGCGACGAAAGAACTTAACAGAGGTTATGTGCCGAGCATGGCACGATCCTGACAGAAGCATCATAGTCCACAAGGAACGATTCCGGAAATCCTCAAGAACGAGTGAAGCGGAAGTCATCGATGGAGAAGAAATGAAACTCAGAAGGGTGGTGTCTTGGATTCTTTGTTTCAGATCGTACTCGGAACAGCGCTAGCACAGGGCGACGAAAGAACTCAACAGAGGTTATGTGCCGAGCATGGCACGATCCTGATAGAAGCATCATAGTCCACAGGGAACGATTCCGGAAATCCTCAAGAACGAGTGAAACGTAAGTCATCGATGGAGAAGAAATGAAACTCAGAAGGGTGGTGTCTTGCACTGTTGGTTTCAGATCGTACTCGAAACAGCGCTAGCACAGGGCGACGAAAGAACTCAACAGAGGTTATGTGCCGAGCATGGCACGATCCTGACAGAAGCATCATAGTCCACAGGGAACGATCCCGGAAATCCTCAAGAACGAGTGAAACGTAAGTCATCGATGGAGAAGAAATGAAACTCAGAAGGGTGGTGTCTTGGATTCTTGGTTTCAGATCGTACTCGGAACAGCGCTAGCACAGGGCGACGAAAGAACTCAACAGAGGTTATGTGCCGAGCATGGCAAGATCCTGACAGAAGCATCATAGTTCACAGGGAACGATTCCGGAAATCCTCAAGAACGAGTGAAACGTAAGTCATCGATGGAGAAGAAATGAAACTCAGAAGGGTGGTGTCTTGGATTCTTGGTTTCAGATCGTACTCGGAACAGCGCTAGCACAGGGCGACGAAAGAACTCAACAGAGGTTATGTGCCGAGCATGGCACGATCCTGACAGAAGCATCATAGTCCACAAGGAACGATTCCGGAAATCCTCAAGAACGAGTGAAACGTAAGTCATCGATGGAGAAGAAAAGAAACTCAGAAGGGTGGTGTCTTGGATTCTTTGTTTCAGATCGTACTCGGAACAGCGCTAGCACAGGGCGACGAAAGAACTCAACAGAGGTTATGTGCCGAGCATGGCACGATCCTGATAGAAGCATCATAGTCCACAGGGAACGATTCCGGAAATCCTCAAGAACGAGTGAAACGTAAGTCATCGATGGAGAAGAAATGAAACTCAGAAGGGTGGTGTCTTGCACTGTTGGTTTCAGATCGTACTCGAAACAGCGCTAGCACAGGGCGACGAAAGAACTCAACAGAGGTTATGTGCCGAGCATGGCACGATCCTGACAGAAGCATCATAGTCCACAGGGAACGATTCCGGAAATCCTCAAGAACGAGTGAAACGTAAGTCATCGATGGAGAAGAAATGAAACTCAGAAGGGTGGTGTCTTGGATTCTTGGTTTCAGATCGTACTCGGAACAGCGCTAGCACTGCGACGAAAGAACTCAACAGAGGTTATGTGCCGAGCATGGCACGATCCTGACAGAAGCATCATAGTCCACAGGGAACGATCCCGGAAATCCTCAAGAACGAGTGAAACGTAAGTCATCGATGGAGAAGAAATGAAACTCAGAAGGGTGGTGTCTTGGATTCTTGGTTTCGGATCGTACTCGGAACAGCGCTAGCACAGGGCGACGAAAGAACTCAACAGAGGTTATGTGCCGAGCATGGCAAGATCCTGACAGAAGCATCATAGTTCACAGGGAACGATTCCGGAAATCCTCAAGAACGAGTGAAACGTAAGTCATCGATGGAGAAGAAATGAAACTCAGAAGGGTGGTGTCTTGGATTCTTGGTTTCAGATCGTACTCGGAACAGCGCTAGCACAGGGCGACGAAGGAACTCAACAGAGGTTATGTGCCGAGCATGACACGATCCTGACAGAAGCATCATAGTCCACAGGGAACGATTCCGGAAATCCTCAAGAACGAGTGAAACGCAAGTCATCGATGGAGAAGAAATGAAACTCAGAAGGGTGGTGTCTTGGATTCTTGGTTTCAGATCGTACTCGAAACAGCGCTAGCACAGGGCGACGAAAGAACTCAACAGAGGTTATGTGCCGAGCATGGCACGATCCTGACAGAAGCATCATAGTCCACAGGGAACGATTCCGGAAATCCTCAAGAACGAGTGAAATCGAAAGTCATCGATGGAGAAGAAATGAAACTCAGAAGGGTGGTGTCTTGGATTCTTGGTTTCAGATCGTACTCGAAACAGCGCTAGCACAGGCCGACGACAGAACTCAACAGAGGTTATGTGCCGAGCATGGCACGATCCTGACAGAAGCATCATAGTCCACAGGGAACGATTCCGGAAATACTCAAGAACGAGTGAAACGTAAGTCATCGATGGAGAAGAAATGAAACTCAGAAGGGTGGTGTCTTGGATTCTTGGTTTCAGATCGTACTAGGAACAGCGCTAGCACAGGGCGACGAAAGAACTCAACAGAGGTTATGTGCAGAGCATGGCACGATCCTTACAGAAGGATCATAGTTCACAGGGAACGATTCCGGAAATCCTCAAGAACGAGTGAAACGTAAGTCATCGATGGAGAAGAAATGAAACTCAGAAGGGTGGTGTCTTGGATTCTTGGTTTGAGATCGTACTCGAAACAGCGCTAGCACAGGGCGACGAAGGAACTCAACAGAGGTTATGTGCCGAGCATGGCACGATCCTGACAGAAGCATCATAGTCCACAGGGAACGATTCCGGAAATCCTCAAGAACGAGTGAAACGTAAGTCATGGATGGAGAAGAAATGAAACTCAGAAGGGTGGTGTCTTGGATTCTTGGTTTCAGCTCGTACTCGAAACAGCGCTAGCACAGGGCGACGGAAGAACTCAACAGAGGTTATGTGCCGAGCATGGCACGATCCTGACAGAAGCATCATAGTCCACAAGGAACGATTCCGGAAATCCTCAAGAACGAGTGAAACGTAAGTCATCGATGGAGAAGGAATGAAACTCCGAAGGGTGGTGTCTTGGATTCTTGGTTTCAGATCGTACTCGATACAGCGCTAGCACAGGGCGACGAAAGAACTCAACAGAGGTTATGTGCCGAGCATGGCACGATCCTGACAGAAGCATCATAGTCCACAGGGAACGATTCCGGAAATCCTCAAGAACGAGTGAAGCGGAAGCCATCGATGGAGAAGAAATGAACCTCAGAAGTGTGGAGTCTTGCACTGTTGGTTTCAGATCGTACTCGAAACAGCGCTAGCACAGGGCGACGAAGGAACTCAACAGAGGTTATGTGCCGAGCATGACACGATCCTGACAGAAGCATCATAGTCCACAGGGAACGATTCCGGAAATCCTCAAGAACGAGTGAAACGCAAGTCATCGATGGAGAAGAAATGAAACTCAGAAGGGTGGTGTCTTGGATTCTTGGTTTCAGATCGTACTCGAAACAGCGCTAGCACAGGGCGACGAAAGAACTCAACAGAGGTTATGTGCCGAGCATGGCACGATCCTGACAGAAGCATCATAGTCCACAGGGAACGATTCCGGAAATCCTCAAGAACGAGTGAAATCGAAAGTCATCGATGGAGAAGAAATGAAACTCAGAAGGGTGGTGTCTTGGATTCTTGGTTTCAGATCGTACTCGAAACAGCGCTAGCACAGGCCGACGACAGAACTCAACAGAGGTTATGTGCCGAGCATGGCACGATCCTGACAGAAGCATCATAGTCCACAGGGAACGATTCCGGAAATACTCAAGAACGAGTGAAACGTAAGTCATCGATGGAGAAGAAATGAAACTCAGAAGGGTGGTGTCTTGGATTCTTGGTTTCAGATCGTACTAGGAACAGCGCTAGCACAGGGCGACGAAAGAACTCAACAGAGGTTATGTGCAGAGCATGGCACGATCCTTACAGAAGGATCATAGTTCACAGGGAACGATTCCGGAAATCCTCAAGAACGAGTGAAACGTAAGTCATCGATGGAGAAGAAATGAAACTCAGAAGGGTGGTGTCTTGGATTCTTGGTTTGAGATCGTACTCGAAACAGCGCTAGCACAGGGCGACGAAGGAACTCAACAGAGGTTATGTGCCGAGCATGGCACGATCCTGACAGAAGCATCATAGTCCACAGGGAACGATTCCGGAAATCCTCAAGAACGAGTGAAACGTAAGTCATGGATGGAGAAGAAATGAAACTCAGAAGGGTGGTGTCTTGGATTCTTGGTTTCAGCTCGTACTCGAAACAGCGCTAGCACAGGGCGACGGAAGAACTCAACAGAGGTTATGTGCCGAGCATGGCACGATCCTGACAGAAGCATCATAGTCCACAAGGAACGATTCCGGAAATCCTCAAGAACGAGTGAAACGTAAGTCATCGATGGAGAAGGAATGAAACTCCGAAGGGTGGTGTCTTGGATTCTTGGTTTCAGATCGTACTCGATACAGCGCTAGCACAGGGCGACGAAAGAACTCAACAGAGGTTATGTGCCGAGCATGGCACGATCCTGACAGAAGCATCATAGTCCACAGGGAACGATTCCGGAAATCCTCAAGAACGAGTGAAGCGGAAGCCATCGATGGAGAAGAAATGAACCTCAGAAGTGTGGAGTCTTGCACTGTTGGTTTCAGATCGTACTCGAAACAGCGCTAGCACAGGGCGACGAAAGAACTCAACAGAGGTTATGTGCCGAGCATGGGACGATCCTGACAGAAGCATCATAGTCCACAGGGAACGATTCCGGAAATCCTCAAGAACGAGTGAAGCGGAAGCCATCGATGGAGAAGAAATGAACCTCAGAAGTGTTGAGTCTTGCACTGTTGGTTTCAGATCGTACTCGAAACAGCGCTAGCACAGGGCGACGAAAGAACTCAACAGAGGTTATGTGCCGAGCATGGCACGATCCTGACAGAAGCATCATAGTCCACAAGGAACGATTCCGGAAATCCTCAAGAACGAGTGAAGCGGAAGTCATCGATGGAGAAGAAATGAAACTCAGAAGGGTGGTGTCTTGGATTCTTTGTTTCAGATCGTACTCGGAACAGCGCTAGCACAGGGCGACGAAAGAACTCAACAGAGGTTATGTGCCGAGCATGGCACGATCCTGATAGAAGCATCATAGTCCACAGGGAACGATTCCGGAAATCCTCAAGAACGAGTGAAACGTAAGTCATCGATGGAGAAGAAATGAAACTCAGAAGGGTGGTGTCTTGCACTGTTGGTTTCAGATCGTACTCGAAACAGCGCTAGCACAGGGCGACGAAAGAACTCAACAGAGGTTATGTGCCGAGCATGGCAAGATCCTGACAGAAGCATCATAGTTCACAGGGAACGATTCCGGAAATCCTCAAGAACGAGTGAAACGTAAGTCATCGATGGAGAAGAAATGAAACTCAGAAGGGTGGTGTCTTGGATTCTTGGTTTCAGATCGTACTCGGAACAGCGCTAGCACAGGGCGACGAAAGAACTCAACAGAGGTTATGTGCCGAGCATGGCACGATCCTGACAGAAGCATCATAGTCCACAAGGAACGATTCCGGAAATCCTCAAGAACGAGTGAAACGTAAGTCATCGATGGAGAAGAAAAGAAACTCAGAAGGGTGGTGTCTTGGATTCTTTGTTTCAGATCGTACTCGGAACAGCGCTAGCACAGGGCGACGAAAGAACTCAACAGAGGTTATGTGCCGAGCATGGCACGATCCTGATAGAAGCATCATAGTCCACAGGGAACGATTCCGGAAATCCTCAAGAACGAGTGAAACGTAAGTCATCGATGGAGAAGAAATGAAACTCAGAAGGGTGGTGTCTTGCACTGTTGGTTTCAGATCGTACTCGAAACAGCGCTAGCACAGGGCGACGAAAGAACTCAACAGAGGTTATTTGCCGAGCATGGCACGATCCTGACAGAAGCATCATAGTCCACAGGGAACGATTCCGGAAATCCTCAAGAACGAGTGAAACGTAAGTCATCGATGGAGAAGAAATGAAACTCAGAAGGGTGGTGTCTTGGATTCTTGGTTTCAGATCGCACTCGGAACAGCGCTAGCACTGCGACGAAAGAACTCAACAGAGGTTATGTGCCGAGCATGGCACGATCCTGACAGAAGCATCATAGTCCACAGGGAACGATCCCGGAAATCCTCAAGAACGAGTGAAACGTAAGTCATCGATGGAGAAGAAATGAAACTCAGAAGGGTGGTGTCTTGGATTCTTGGTTTCAGATCGTACTCGGAACAGCGCTAGCACTGCGACGAAAGAACTCAACAGAGGTTATGTGCCGAGCATGGCACGATCCTGACAGAAACATCATAGTCCACAGGGAACGATCCCGGAAATCCTCAAGAACGAGTGAAACGTAAGTCATCGATGGAGAAGAAATGAAACTCAGAAGGGTGGTGTCTTGGATTCTTGGTTTCAGATCGTACTCGGAACAGCGCTAGCACAGGGCGACGAAAGAACTCAACAGAGGTTATGTGCCGAGCATGGCAAGATCCTGACAGAAGCATCATAGTTCACAGGGAACGATTCCGGAAATCCTCAAGAACGAGTGAAACGTAAGTCATCGATGGAGAAGAAATGAAACTCAGAAGGGTGGTGTCTTGGATTCTTGGTTTCAGATCGTACTCGGAACAGCGCTAGCACAGGGCGACGAAAGAACTCAACAGAGGTTATGTGCCGAGCATGGCACGATCCTGACAGAAGCATCATAGTCCACAAGGAACGATTCCGGAAATCCTCAAGAACGAGTGAAACGTAAGTCATCGATGGAGAAGAAATGAACCTCAGAAGTGTGGAGTCTTGCACTGTTGGTTTCAGATCGTACTCGAAACAGCGCTAGCACAGGGCGACGAAAGAACTCAACAGAGGTTATGTGCCGAGCATGGCACGATCCTGACAGAAGCATCATAGTCCACAGGGACGATTCCGGAAATCCTCAAACGAGTGAAACGTAAGTCATCGATGGAGAAGAAATGAAACTCAGAAGGGTGGTGTCTTGGATTCTTGGTTTCAGATCGTACTCGGAACAGCGCTAGCACAGGGCGACGAAGGAACTCAACAGAGGTTATGTGCCGAGCATGACACGATCCTGACAGAAGCATCATAGTCCACAGGGAACGATTCCGGAAATCCTCAAGAACGAGTGAAACGCAAGTCATCGATGGAGAAGAAATGAAACTCAGAAGGGTGGTGTCTTGGATTCTTGGTTTCAGATCGTACTCGAAACAGCGCTAGCACAGGGCGACGAAAGAACTCAACAGAGGTTATGTGCCGAGCATGGCACGATCCTGACAGAAGCATCAAAGTCCACAGGGAACGATTCCGGAAATCCTCAAGAACGAGTGAAACGTAAGTCATCGATGGAGAAGAAATGAAACTCAGAAGGGTGGTGTCTTGGATTCTTGGTTTCAGATCGTACTCGGAACAGCGCTAGCACAGGGCGACGAAAGAACTCAACAGAGGTTATGTGCCGAGCATGGCAAGATCCTGACAGAAGCATCATAGTTCACAGGGAACGATTCCGGAAATCCTCAAGAACGAGTGAAACGTAAGTCATCGATGGAGAAGAAATGAAACTCAGAAGGGTGGTGTCTTGGATTCTTGGTTTCAGATCGTACTCGGAACAGCGCTAGCACAGGGCGACGAAAGAACTCAACAGAGGTTATGTGCCGAGCATGGCACGATCCTGACAGAAGCATCATAGTCCACAAGGAACGATTCCGGAAATCCTCAAGAACGAGTGAAACGTAAGTCATCGATGGAGAAGAAATGAACCTCAGAAGTGTGGAGTCTTGCACTGTTGGTTTCAGATCGTACTCGAAACAGCGCTAGCACAGGGCGACGAAAGAACTCAACAGAGGTTATGTGCCGAGCATGGCACGATCCTGACAGAAGCATCATAGTCCACAGGGAACGATTCCGGAAATCCTCAAACGAGTGAAACGTAAGTCATCGATGGAGAAGAAATGAAACTCAGAAGGGTGGTGTCTTGGATTCTTGGTTTCAGATCGTACTCGGAACAGCGCTAGCACAGGGCGACGAAGGAACTCAACAGAGGTTATGTGCCGAGCATGACACGATCCTGACAGAAGCATCATAGTCCACAGGGAACGATTCCGGAAATCCTCAAGAACGAGTGAAACGCAAGTCATCGATGGAGAAGAAATGAAACTCAGAAGGGTGGTGTCTTGGATTCTTGGTTTCAGATCGTACTCGAAACAGCGCTAGCACAGGGCGACGAAAGAACTCAACAGAGGTTATGTGCCGAGCATGGCACGATCCTGACAGAAGCATCAAAGTCCACAGGGAACGATTCCGGAAATCCTCAAGAACGAGTGAAACGTAAGTCATCGATGGAGAAGAAATGAAACTCAGAAGGGTGGTGTCTTGGATTCTTGGTTTCAGATCGTACTCGGAACAGCGCTAGCACAGGGCGACGAAGGAACTCAACAGAGGTTATGTGCCGAGCATGACACGATCCTGACAGAAGCATCATAGTCCACAGGGAACGATTCCGGAAATCCTCAAGAACGAGTGAAACGCAAGTCATCGATGGAGAAGAAATGAAACTCAGAAGGGTGGTGTCTTGGATTCTTGGTTTCAGATCGTACTCGAAACAGCGCTAGCACAGGGCGACGAAAGAACTCAACAGAGGTTATGTGCCGAGCATGGCACGATCCTGACAGAAGCATCATAGTCCACAGGGAACGATTCCGGAAATCCTCAAGAACGAGTGAAATCGAAAGTCATCGATGGAGAAGAAATGAAACTCAGAAGGGTGGTGTCTTGGATTCTTGGTTTCAGATCGTACTCGAAACAGCGCTAGCACAGGCCGACGACAGAACTCAACAGAGGTTATGTGCCGAGCATGGCACGATCCTGACAGAAGCATCATAGTCCACAGGGAACGATTCCGGAAATCCTCAAGAACGAGTGAAACGTAAGTCATCGATGGAGAAGAAATGAAACTCAGAAGGGTGGTGTCTTGGATTCTTGGTTTCAGATCGTACTAGGAACAGCGCTAGCACAGGGCGACGAAAGAACTCAACAGAGGTTATGTGCAGAGCATGGCACGATCCTTACAGAAGGATCATAGTTCACAGGGAACGATTCCGGAAATCCTCAAGAACGAGTGAAACGTAAGTCATCGATGGAGAAGAAATGAAACTCAGAAGGGTGGTGTCTTGGATTCTTGGTTTGAGATCGTACTCGAAACAGCGCTAGCACAGGGCGACGAAGGAACTCAACAGAGGTTATGTGCCGAGCATGGCACGATCCTGACAGAAGCATCATAGTCCACAGGGAACGATTCCGGAAATCCTCAAGAACGAGTGAAACGTAAGTCATGGATGGAGAAGAAATGAAACTCAGAAGGGTGGTGTCTTGGATTCTTGGTTTCAGCTCGTACTCGAAACAGCGCTAGCACAGGGCGACGGAAGAACTCAACAGAGGTTATGTGCCGAGCATGGCACGATCCTGACAGAAGCATCATAGTCCACAAGGAACGATTCCGGAAATCCTCAAGAACGAGTGAAACGTAAGTCATCGATGGAGAAGGAATGAAACTCCGAAGGGTGGTGTCTTGGATTCTTGGTTTCAGATCGTACTCGATACAGCGCTAGCACAGGGCGACGAAAGAACTCAACAGAGGTTATGTGCCGAGCATGGCACGATCCTGACAGAAGCATCATAGTCCACAGGGAACGATTCCGGAAATCCTCAAGAACGAGTGAAGCGGAAGCCATCGATGGAGAAGAAATGAACCTCAGAAGTGTGGAGTCTTGCACTGTTGGTTTCAGATCGTACTCGAAACAGCGCTAGCACAGGGCGACGAAAGAACTCAACAGAGGTTATGTGCCGAGCATGGGACGATCCTGACAGAAGCATCATAGTCCACAGGGAACGATTCCGGAAATCCTCAAGAACGAGTGAAGCGGAAGCCATCGATGGAGAAGAAATGAACCTCAGAAGTGTGGAGTCTTGCACTGTTGGTTTCAGATCGTACTCGAAACAGCGCTAGCACAGGGCGACGAAAGAACTTAACAGAGGTTATGTGCCGAGCATGGCACGATCCTGACAGAAGCATCATAGTCCACAAGGAACGATTCCGGAAATCCTCAAGAACGAGTGAAGCGGAAGTCATCGATGGAGAAGAAATGAAACTCAGAAGGGTGGTGTCTTGGATTCTTTGTTTCAGATCGTACTCGGAACAGCGCTAGCACAGGGCGACGAAAGAACTCAACAGAGGTTATGTGCCGAGCATGGCACGATCCTGATAGAAGCATCATAGTCCACAGGGAACGATTCCGGAAATCCTCAAGAACGAGTGAAACGTAAGTCATCGATGGAGAAGAAATGAAACTCAGAAGGGTGGTGTCTTGCACTGTTGGTTTCAGATCGTACTCGAAACAGCGCTAGCACAGGGCGACGAAAGAACTCAACAGAGGTTATGTGCCGAGCATGGCACGATCCTGACAGAAGCATCATAGTCCACAGGGAACGATCCCGGAAATCCTCAAGAACGAGTGAAACGTAAGTCATCGATGGAGAAGAAATGAAACTCAGAAGGGTGGTGTCTTGGATTCTTGGTTTCAGATCGTACTCGGAACAGCGCTAGCACAGGGCGACGAAAGAACTCAACAGAGGTTATGTGCCGAGCATGGCAAGATCCTGACAGAAGCATCATAGTTCACAGGGAACGATTCCGGAAATCCTCAAGAACGAGTGAAACGTAAGTCATCGATGGAGAAGAAATGAAACTCAGAAGGGTGGTGTCTTGGATTCTTGGTTTCAGATCGTACTCGGAACAGCGCTAGCACAGGGCGACGAAAGAACTCAACAGAGGTTATGTGCCGAGCATGGCACGATCCTGACAGAAGCATCATAGTCCACAAGGAACGATTCCGGAAATCCTCAAGAACGAGTGAAACGTAAGTCATCGATGGAGAAGAAAAGAAACTCAGAAGGGTGGTGTCTTGGATTCTTTGTTTCAGATCGTACTCGGAACAGCGCTAGCACAGGGCGACGAAAGAACTCAACAGAGGTTATGTGCCGAGCATGGCACGATCCTGATAGAAGCATCATAGTCCACAGGGAACGATTCCGGAAATCCTCAAGAACGAGTGAAACGTAAGTCATCGATGGAGAAGAAATGAAACTCAGAAGGGTGGTGTCTTGCACTGTTGGTTTCAGATCGTACTCGAAACAGCGCTAGCACAGGGCGACGAAAGAACTCAACAGAGGTTATGTGCCGAGCATGGCACGATCCTGACAGAAGCATCATAGTCCACAGGGAACGATTCCGGAAATCCTCAAGAACGAGTGAAACGTAAGTCATCGATGGAGAAGAAATGAAACTCAGAAGGGTGGTGTCTTGGATTCTTGGTTTCAGATCGTACTCGGAACAGCGCTAGCACTGCGACGAAAGAACTCAACAGAGGTTATGTGCCGAGCATGGCACGATCCTGACAGAAGCATCATAGTCCACAGGGAACGATCCCGGAAATCCTCAAGAACGAGTGAAACGTAAGTCATCGATGGAGAAGAAATGAAACTCAGAAGGGTGGTGTCTTGGATTCTTGGTTTCGGATCGTACTCGGAACAGCGCTAGCACAGGGCGACGAAAGAACTCAACAGAGGTTATGTGCCGAGCATGGCAAGATCCTGACAGAAGCATCATAGTTCACAGGGAACGATTCCGGAACTCCTCAAGAACGAGTGAAACGTAAGTCATCGATGGAGAAGAAATGAAACTCAGAAGGGTGGTGTCTTGGATTCTTGGTTTCAGATCGTACTCGGAACAGCGCTAGCACAGGGCGACGAAAGAACTCAACAGAGGTTATGTGCCGAGCATGGCACGATCCTGACAGAAGCATCATAGTCCACAAGGAACGATTCCGGAAATCCTCAAGAACGAGTGAAACGTAAGTCATCGATGGAGAAGAAATGAACCTCAGAAGTGTGGAGTCTTGCACTGTTGGTTTCAGATCGTACTCGAAACAGCGCTAGCACAGGGCGACGAAAGAACTCAACAGAGGTTATGTGCCGAGCATGGCACGATCCTGACAGAAGCATCATAGTCCACAGGGAACAATTCCGGAAATCCTCAAACGAGTGAAACGTAAGTCATCGATGGAGAAGAAATGAAACTCAGAAGGGTGGTGTCTCGGATTCTTGGTTTCAGATCGTACTCGGAACAGCGCTAGCACAGGGCGACGAAGGAACTCAACAGAGGTTATGTGCCGAGCATGACACGATCCTGACAGAAGCATCATAGTCCACAGGGAACGATTCCGGAAATCCTCAAGAACGAGTGAAACGCAATTCATCGATGGAGAAGAAATGAAACTCAGAAGGGTGGTGTCTTGGATTCTTGGTTTCAGATCGTACTCGAAACAGCGCTAGCACAGGGCGACGAAAGAACTCAACATAGGTTATGTGCCGAGCATGGCACGATCCTGACAGAAGCATCATAGTCCACAGGGAACGATTCCGGAAATCCTCAAGAACGAGTGAAGCGGAAGCCATCGATGGAGAAGAAATGAACCTCAGAAGTGTGGAGTCTTGCACTGTTGGCTTCATATCGTACTCGAAACAGCGCTAGCACAGGGCGACGAAAGAACTCAACAGAGGTCATGTGCCGAGCATTGCACGATCCTGACACAAGCATCATAGTCCACAGGGAACGATTCCGGAAACCCTCAAGAACGAGTGAAGCGGAAGCCATCGATGGAGAAGAAATGAACCTCAGAAGTGTGCAGTCTTGCACTGTTGGTTTCAGATCGTACTCGAAACAGCGCTAGCACAGGGCGACGAAAGAACTCAACAGAGGTTATGTGCCGAGCATGGCACGATCCTGACAGAAGCATCATAGTCCACAGGGAACGATTCCGGAAATCCTCAAGAACGAGTGAAGCGGAAGCCATCGATGGAGAAGAAATGAGCCTCAGAAGTGTGCAGTCTTGCACTGTTGGTTTCAGATCGTACTCGAAACAGCGCTAGCACAGGGCGACGAAAGAACTCAACAGAGGTTATGTGCCGAGCATGGCACGATCCTGACAGAAGCATCATAGTCCACAGAGAACGATTCCGTAAATCCTCAAGAACGAGTGAAACGTAAGCCATCGATGGAGAAGAAATGAAACTCAGAAGGGTGGTGTCTTGGATTCTTGGTTTCAGATCGTACTCGAAACAGCGCTAGCACAGGGCGACGAAAGAATTCAACAGAGGTTATGTGCCGAGCATGGCACGATCCTGACAGAAGCATCATAGTCCACAGGGAACGATTCCGGAAATCCTCAAGAACGAGTGAAATCGAAAGTCATCGATGGAGAAGAAATGAAACTCAGAAGGGTGGTGTCTTGGATTCTTGGTTTCAGATCGTACTCGAAACAGCGCTAGCACAGGCCGACGACAGAACTCAACAGAGGTTATGTGCCGAGCATGGCACGATCCTGACAGAAGCATCATAGTCCACAGGGAACGATTCCGGAAATCCTCAAGAACGAGTGAAACGTAAGTCATCGATGGAGAATAAAACTCAGAAGGGTGGTGTCTTGGATTCTTGGTTTCAGATCGTACTAGGAACAGCGCTAGCACAGGGCGACGAAGGAACTCAACAAAGGTTATGTGCCGAGCATGGCACGATCCTGACAGAAGCATCATAGTCCACAGGGAACGATTCCGGAAATCCTCAAGAACGAGTGAAACGTAAGTCATCGATGGAGAAGAAATGAGACTCAGAAGGGTGGTGTCTTGGATTCTTGGTTTCAGCTCGTACTCGAAACAGCGCTAGCACAGGGCGACGGAAGAACTCAACAGAGGTTATGTGCCGAGCATGGCACGATCCTGACAGAAGCATCATAGTCCACAAGGAACGATTCCGGAAATCCTCAAGAACGAGTGAAACGTAAGTCATCGATGGAGAAGAAATGAAACTCCGAAGGGTGGTGTCTTGGATTCTTGGTTTCAGATCGTACTCGATACAGCGCTAGCACAGGGCGACGAAAGAACTCAACAGAGGTTATGTGCCGAGCATGGCACGATCCTGACAGAAGCATCATAGTCCACAGGGAACGATTCCGGAAATCCTCAAGAACGAGTGAAGCGGAAGCCATCGATGGAGAAGAAATGAACCTCAGAAGTGTGGAGTCTTGCACTGTTGGTTTCAGATCGTACTCGAAACAGCGCTAGCACAGGGCGACGAAAGAACTCAACAGAGGTTATGTGCCGAGCATGGGACGATCCTGACAGAAGCATCATAGTCCACAGGGAACGATTCCGGAAATCCTCAAGAACGAGTGAAACGTAAGTCATCGATGGAGAAGAAATGAAACTCAGAAGGTTGGTGTCTTGGATTCTTGGTTTCAGATCGTACTCGGAACAGCGCTAGCACTGCGACGAAAGAACTCAACAGAGGTTATGTGCCGAGCATGGCACGATCCTGACAGAAGCATAATAGTCCACAGGGAACGATCCCGGAAATCCTCAAGAACGAGTGAAACGTAAGTCATCGATGGAGAAGAAATGAAACTCAGAAGGGTGGTGTCTTGGATTCTTGGTTTCAGATCGTACTCGGAACAGCGCTAGCACAGGGCGACGAAAGAACTCAACAGAGGTTATGTGCCGAGCATGGCAAGATCCTGACAGAAGCATCATAGTTCACAGGGAACGATTCCGGAAATCCTCAAGAACGAGTGAAACGTAAGTCATCGATTGAGAAGAAATGAAACTCAGAAGGGTGGTGTCTTGGATTCTTGGTTTCAGATCGTACTCAGAACAGCGCTAGCACAGGGCGACGAAAGAACTCAACAGAGGTTATGTGCCGAGCATGGCACGATCCTGACAGAAGCATCATAGTCCACAGGGAACGATTCCGGAAATCCTCAAGAACGAGTGAAACGTAAGTCATCGATGGAGAAGAAATGAAACTCCGAAGGGTGGTGTCTTGGATTCTTGGTTTCAGATCGTACTCGATACAGCGCTAGCACAGGGCGACGAAAGAACTCAACAGAGGTTATGTGCCGAGCATGGCACGATCCTGACAGAAGCATCATAGTCCACAGGGAACGATTCCGGAAATCCTCAAGAACGAGTGAAGCGGAAGCCATCGATGGAGAAGAAATGAACCTCAGAAGTGTGGAGTCTTGCACTGTTGGTTTCAGATCGTACTCGAAACAGCGCTAGCACAGGGCGACGAAAGAACTCAACAGAGGTTATGTGCCGAGCATGGGACGATCCTGACAGAAGCATCATAGTCCACAGGGAACGATTCCGGAAATCCTCAAGAACGAGTGAAACGTAAGTCATCGATGGAGAAGAAATGAAACTCAGAAGGGTGGTGTCTTGGATTCTTGGTTTCAGATCGTACTCGGAACAGCGCTAGCACAGGGCGACGAAGGAACTCAACAGAGGTTATGTGCCGAGCATGACACGATCCTGACAGAAGCATCATAGTCCACAGGGAACGATTCCGGAAATCCTCAAGAACGAGTGAAACGCAAGTCATCGATGGAGAAGAAATGAAACTCAGAAGGGTGGTGTCTTGGATTCTTGGTTTCAGATCGTACTCGAAACAGCGCTAGCACAGGGCGACGAAAGAACTCAACATAGGTTATGTGCCGAGCATGGCACGATCCTGACAGAAGCATCAAAGTCCACAGGGAACGATTCCGGAAATCCTCAAGAACGAGTGAAACGTAAGTCATCGATGGAGAAGAAATGAAACTCAGAAGGGTGGTGTCTTGGATTCTTGGTTTCAGATCGTACTCGAAACAGCGCTAGCACAGGGCGACGAAAGAACTCAACAGAGGTTATGTGCCGAGCATGGCACGATCCTGACAGAAGCATCATAGTCCACAGGGAACGATTCCGGAAATCCTCAAGAACGAGTGAAGCGGAAGCCATCGATGGAGAAGAAATGAACCTCAGAAGTGTGGAGTCTTGCACTGTTGGCTTCAGATCGTACTCGAAACAGCGCTAGCACAGGGCGACGAAAGAACTCAACAGAGGTCATGTGCCGAGCATTGCACGATCCTGACACAAGCATCATAGTCCACAGGGAACGATTCCGGAAACCCTCAAGAACGAGTGAAGCGGAAGCCATCGATGGAGAAGAAATGAACCTCAGAAGTGTGCAGTCTTGCACTGTTGGTTTCAGATCGTACTCGAAACAGCGCTAGCACAGGGCGACGAAAGAACTCAACAGAGGTTATGTGCCGAGCATGGCACGATCCTGACAGAAGCATCATAGTCCACAGGGAACGATTCCGGAAATCCTCAAGAACGAGTGAAATCGAAAGTCATCGATGGAGAAGAAATGAAACTCAGAAGGGTGGTGTCTTGGATTCTTGGTTTCAGATCGTACTCGAAACAGCGCTAGCACAGGCCGACGACAGAACTCAACAGAGGTTATGTGCCGAGCATGGCACGATCCTGACAGAAGCATCATAGTCCACAGGGAACGATTCCGGAAATCCTCAAGAACGAGTGAAACGTAAGTCATCGATGGAGAAGAAATGAAACTCAGAAGGGTGGTGTCTTGGATTCTTGGTTTCAGATCGTACTAGGAACAGCGCTAGCACAGGGCGACGAAGGAACTCAACAGAGGTTATGTGCCGAGCATGGCACGATCCTGACAGAAGCATCATAGTCCACAGGGAACGATTCCGGAAATCCTCAAGAACGAGTGAAACGTAAGTCATCGATGGAGAAGAAATGAGACTCAGAAGGGTGGTGTCTTGGATTCTTGGTTTCAGCTCGTACTCGAAACAGCGCTAGCACAGGGCGACGGAAGAACTCAACAGAGGTTATGTGCCGAGCATGGCACGATCCTGACAGAAGCATCATAGTCCACAAGGAACGATTCCGGAAATCCTCAAGAACGAGTGAAACGTAAGTCATCGATGGAGAAGAAATGAAACTCCGAAGGGTGGTGTCTTGGATTCTTGGTTTCAGATCGTACTCGAAACAGCGCTAGCACAGGGCGACGAAAGAACTCAACAGAGGTTATGTGCCGAGCATGGGACGATCCTGACAGAAGCATCATAGTCCACAGGGAACGATTCCGGAAATCCTCAAGAACGAGTGAAACGTAAGTCATCGATGGAGAAGAAATGAAACTCAGAAGGGTGGTGTCTTGGATTCTTGGTTTCAGATCGTACTCGGAACAGCGCTAGCACTGCGACGAAAGAACTCAACAGAGGTTATGTGCCGAGCATGGCACGATCCTGACAGAAGCATAATAGTCCACAGGGAACGATCCCGGAAATCCTCAAGAACGAGTGAAACGTAAGTCATCGATGGAGAAGAAATGAAACTCAGAAGGGTGGTGTCTTGGATTCTTGGTTTCAGATCGTACTCGGAACAGCGCTAGCACAGGGCGACGAAAGAACTCAACAGAGGTTATGTGCCGAGCATGGCACGATCCTGACAGAAGCATCATAGTCCACAAGGAACGATTCCGGAAATCCTCAAGAACGAGTGAAACGTAAGTCATCGATGGAGAAGAAATGAACCTCAGAAGTGTGGAGTCTTGCACTGTTGGTTTCAGATCGTACTCGAAACAGCGCTAGCACAGGGCGACGAAAGAACTCAACAGAGGTTATGTGCCGAGCATGGCACGATCCTGACAGAAGCATCATAGTCCACAGGGAACGATTCCGGAAATCCTCAAACGAGTGAAACGTAAGTCATCGATGGAGAAGAAATGAAACTCAGAAGGGTGGTGTCTTGGATTCTTGGTTTCAGATCGTACTCGGAACAGCGCTAGCACAGGGCGACGAAGGAAACGTAAGTCATCGATGGAGAAGAAATGAAACTCAGAAGGGTGGTGTCTTGCACTGTTGGTTTCAGATCGTACTCGAAACAGCGCTAGCACAGGGCGACGAAAGAACTCAACAGAGGTTATGTGCCGAGCATGGCACGATCCTGACAGAAGCATCATAGTCCACAGGGAACGATTCCGGAAATCCTCAAGAACGAGTGAAACGTAAGTCATCGATGGAGAAGAAATGAAACTCAGAAGGGTGGTGTCTTGGATTCTTGGTTTCAGATCCTACTCGAAACAGCGCTAGCACAGGGCGACGAAAGAACTCAACAGAGGTTATGTGCCGAGCATGGCACGATCCTGACAGAAGCATCATAGTCCACAGGGAACGATTCCGGAAATCCTCAAGAACGAGTGAAACGTAAGTCATCGATGGAGAAGAAATGAACCTCAGAAGTGTGGAGTCTTGCACTGTTGGTTTCAGATCGTACTCGAAACAGCGCTAGCACAGGGCGATGAAAGAACTCAACAGAGGTTATGTGCCGAGCATGGCACGATCCTGACAGAAGCATCATAGTCCACAGGGAACGATTCCAGAAATCCTCAAGAACGAGTGAAACGTAAGTCATCGATGGAGAAGAAATGAAACTCAGAAGGGTGGTGTCTTGGATTCTTGGTTTCAGATCCTACTCGAAACAGCGCTAGCACAGGGCGACGAAAGAACTCAACAGAGGTTATGTGCCGAGCATGGCACGATCCTGACAGAAGCATCATAGTCCACAGTTAACGATTCCGGAAATCCTCAAGAACGAGTGAAACGTAAGTCATCGATGGAGAAGAAATGAAACTCAGAAGGGTGGTGTCTTGGATTCTTGGTTTCAGATCGTACTAGGAACAGCGCTAGCACAGGGCGACGAAGGAACTCAACAGAGGTTATGTGCCGAGCATGGCACGATCCTGACAGAAGCATCATAGTCCACAGGGAACGATTCCGGAAATCCTCAAGAACGAGTGAAACGTAAGTCATGGATGGAGAAGAAATGAAACTCAGAAGGGTGGTGTCTTGGATTCTTGGTTTCAGATCGTACTCGAAACAGCGCTAGCACAGGGCGACGAAAGAACTCAACAGAGGTTATGTGCAGAGCATGGCACGATCCTGAGAGAAGCATCATAGTCCACAGGGAACGATTCCGGAAATCCTCAAGAACGAGTGAAACGTAAGTCATCGATGGAGAAGAAATGAGACTCAGAAGGGTGGTGTCTTGGATTCTTGGTTTCAGCTCGTACTCGAAACAGCGCTAGCACAGGGCGACGGAAGAACTCAACAGAGGTTATGTGCCGAGCGTGGCACGATCCTGACGGAAGCATCATAGTCCACAAGGAACGATTCCGGAAATCCTCAAGAACGAGTGAAACGTAAGTCATCGATGGAGAAGAAATGAAACTCCGAAGGGTGGTGTCTTGGATTCTTGGTTTCAGATCGTACTCGATACAGCGCTAGCACAGGGCGACGAAAGAACTCAACAGAGGTTATGTGCCGAGCATGGCACGATCCTGACAGAAGCATCATAGTCCACAGGGAACGATTCCGGAAATCCTCAAGAACGAGTGAAGCGGAAGCCATCGATGGAGAAGAAATGAACCTCAGAAGTGTGGAGTCTTGCACTGTTGGTTTCAGATCGTACTCGAAACAGCGCTAGCACAGGGCGACGAAAGAACTCAACAGAGGTTATGTGCCGAGCATGGCACGATCCTGACAGAAGCATCATAGTCCACAGGGAACGATTCCGGAAATCCTCAAGAACGAGTGAAACGTAAGTCATCGATGGAGAAGAAATGAAACTCAGAAGGGTGGTGTCTTGGATTCTTGGTTTCAGATCGTACTCGGAACAGCGCTAGCACTGCGACGAAAGAACTCAACAGAGGTTATGTGCCGAGCATGGCACGATCCTGACAGAAGCATCATAGTCCACAGGGAACGATCCCGGAAATCCTCAAGAACGAGTGAAACGTAAGTCATCGATGGAGAAGAAATGAAACTCAGAAGGGTGGTGTCTTGGATTCTTGGTTTCGGATCGTACTCGGAACAGCGCTAGCACAGGGCGACGAAAGAACTCAACAGAGGTTATGTGCCGAGCATGGCAAGATCCTGACAGAAGCATCATAGTTCACAGGGAACGATTCCGGAAATCCTCAAGAACGAGTGAAACGTAAGTCATCGATGGAGAAGAAATGAAACTCAGAAGGGTGGTGTCTTGGATTCTTGGTTTCAGATCGTACTCGGAACAGCGCTAGCACAGGGCGACGAAAGAACTCAACAGAGGTTATGTGCCGAGCATGGCACGATCCTGACAGAAGCATCATAGTCCACAAGGAACGATTCCGGAAATCCTCAAGAACGAGTGAAACGTAAGTCATCGATGGAGAAGAAATGAACCTCAGAAGTGTGGAGTCTTGCACTGTTGGTTTCAGATCGTACTCGAAACAGCGCTAGCACAGGGCGACGAAAGAACTCAACAGAGGTTATGTGCCGAGCATGGCACGATCCTGACAGAAGCATCATAGTCCACAGGGAACAATTCCGGAAATCCTCAAACGAGTGAAACGTAAGTCATCGATGGAGAAGAAATGAAACTCAGAAGGGTGGTGTCTCGGATTCTTGGTTTCAGATCGTACTCGGAACAGCGCTAGCACAGGGCGACGAAGGAACTCAACAGAGGTTATGTGCCGAGCATGACACGATCCTGACAGAAGCATCATAGTCCACAGGGAACGATTCCGGAAATCCTCAAGAACGAGTGAAACGCAATTCATCGATGGAGAAGAAATGAAACTCAGAAGGGTGGTGTCTTGGATTCTTGGTTTCAGATCGTACTCGAAACAGCGCTAGCACAGGGCGACGAAAGAACTCAACATAGGTTATGTGCCGAGCATGGCACGATCCTGACAGAAGCATCAAAGTCCACAGGGAACGATTCCGGAAATCCTCAAGAACGAGTGAAACGTAAGTCATCGATGGAGAAGAAATGAAACTCAGAAGGGTGGTGTCTTGGATTCTTGGTTTCAGATCGTACTCGAAACAGCGCTAGCACAGGGCGACGAAAGAACTCAACAGAGGTTATGTGCCGAGCATGGCACGATCCTGACAGAAGCATCATAGTCCACAGGGAACGATTCCGGAAATCCTCAAGAACGAGTGAAGCGGAAGCCATCGATGGAGAAGAAATGAACCTCAGAAGTGTGGAGTCTTGCACTGTTGGCTTCATATCGTACTCGAAACAGCGCTAGCACAGGGCGACGAAAGAACTCAACAGAGGTCATGTGCCGAGCATTGCACGATCCTGACACAAGCATCATAGTCCACAGGGAACGATTCCGGAAACCCTCAAGAACGAGTGAAGCGGAAGCCATCGATGGAGAAGAAATGAACCTCAGAAGTGTGCAGTCTTGCACTGTTGGTTTCAGATCGTACTCGAAACAGCGCTAGCACAGGGCGACGAAAGAACTCAACAGAGGTTATGTGCCGAGCATGGCACGATCCTGACAGAAGCATCATAGTCCACAGGGAACGATTCCGGAAATCCTCAAGAACGAGTGAAGCGGAAGCCATCGATGGAGAAGAAATGAGCCTCAGAAGTGTGCAGTCTTGCACTGTTGGTTTCAGATCGTACTCGAAACAGCGCTAGCACAGGGCGACGAAAGAACTCAACAGAGGTTATGTGCCGAGCATGGCACGATCCTGACAGAAGCATCATAGTCCACAGAGAACGATTCCGGAAATCCTCAAGAACGAGTGAAACGTAAGCCATCGATGGAGAAGAAATGAAACTCAGAAGGGTGGTGTCTTGGATTCTTGGTTTCAGATCGTACTCGAAACAGTGCTAGCACAGGGCGACGAAAGAATTCAACAGAGGTTATGTGCCGAGCATGGCACGATCCTGACAGAAGCATCATAGTCCACAGGGAACGATTCCGGAAATCCTCAAGAACGAGTGAAATCGAAAGTCATCGATGGAGAAGAAATGAAACTCAGAAGGGTGGTGTCTTGGATTCTTGGTTTCAGATCGTACTCGAAACAGCGCTAGCACAGGCCGACGACAGAACTCAACAGAGGTTATGTGCCGAGCATGGCACGATCCTGACAGAAGCATCATAGTCCACAGGGAACGATTCCGGAAATCCTCAAGAACGAGTGAAACGTAAGTCATCGATGGTGAAGAAATAAAACTCAGAAGGGTGGTGTCTTGGATTCTTGGTTTCAGATCGTACTAGGAACAGCGCTAGCACAGGGCGACGAAGGAACTCAACAAAGGTTATGTGCCGAGCATGGCACGATCCTGACAGAAGCATCATAGTCCACAGGGAACGATTCCGGAAATCCTCAAGAACGAGTGAAACGTAAGTCATCGATGGAGAAGAAATGAGACTCAGAAGGGTGGTGTCTTGGATTCTTGGTTTCAGCTCGTACTCGAAACAGCGCTAGCACAGGGCGACGGAAGAACTCAACAGAGGTTATGTGCCGAGCATGGCACGATCCTGACAGAAGCATCATAGTCCACAAGGAACGATTCCGGAAATCCTCAAGAACGAGTGAAACGTAAGTCATCGATGGAGAAGAAATGAAACTCCGAAGGGTGGTGTCTTGGATTCTTGGTTTCAGATCGTACTCGATACAGCGCTAGCACAGGGCGACGAAAGAACTCAACAGAGGTTATGTGCCGAGCATGGCACGATCCTGACAGAAGCATCATAGTCCACAGGGAACGATTCCGGAAATCCTCAAGAACGAGTGAAGCGGAAGCCATCGATGGAGAAGAAATGAACCTCAGAAGTGTGGAGTCTTGCACTGTTGGTTTCAGATCGTACTCGAAACAGCGCTAGCACAGGGCGACGAAAGAACTCAACAGAGGTTATGTGCCGAGCATGGGACGATCCTGACAGAAGCATCATAGTCCACAGGGAACGATTCCGGAAATCCTCAAGAACGAGTGAAACGTAAGTCATCGATGGAGAAGAAATGAAACTCGGGTGGTGTCTTGGATTCTTGGTTTCAGATCGTACTCGGAACAGCGCTAGCACTGCGACGAAAGAACTCAACAGAGGTTATGTGCCGAGCATGGCACGATCCTGACAGAAGCATAATAGTCCACAGGGAACGATCCCGGAAATCCTCAAGAACGAGTGAAACGTAAGTCATCGATGGAGAAGAAATGAAACTCAGAAGGGTGGTGTCTTGGATTCTTGGTTTCAGATCGTACTCGGAACAGCGCTAGCACAGGGCGACGAAAGAACTCAACAGAGGTTATGTGCCGAGCATGGCAAGATCCTGACAGAAGCATCATAGTTCACAGGGAACGATTCCGGAAATCCTCAAGAACGAGTGAAACGTAAGTCATCGATGGAGAAGAAATGAAACTCAGAAGGGTGGTGTCTTGGATTCTTGGTTTCAGATCGTACTCAGAACAGCGCTAGCACAGGGCGACGAAAGAACTCAACAGAGGTTATGTGCCGAGCATGGCACGATCCTGACAGAAGCATCATAGTCCACAGGGAACGATTCCGGAAATCCTCAAACGAGTGAAACGTAAGTCATCGATGGAGAAGAAATGAAACTCAGAAGGGTGGTGTCTTGGATTCTTGGTTTCAGATCGTACTCGGAACAGCGCTAGCACAGGGCGACGAAGGAACTCAACAGAGGTTATGTGCCGAGCATGACACGATCCTGACAGAAGCATCATAGTCCACAGGGAACGATTCCGGAAATCCTCAAGAACGAGTGAAACGCAAGTCATCGATGGAGAAGAAATGAAACTCAGAAGGGTGGTGTCTTGGATTCTTGGTTTCAGATCGTACTCGAAACAGCGCTAGCACAGGGCGACGAAAGAACTCAACATAGGTTATGTGCCGAGCATGGCACGATCCTGACAGAAGCATCAAAGTCCACAGGGAACGATTCCGGAAATCCTCAAGAACGAGTGAAACGTAAGTCATCGATGGAGAAGAAATGAAACTCAGAAGGGTGGTGTCTTGGATTCTTGGTTTCAGATCGTACTCGAAACAGCGCTAGCACAGGGCGACGAAAGAACTCAACAGAGGTTATGTGCCGAGCATGGCACGATCCTGACAGAAGCATCATAGTCCACAGGGAACGATTCCGGAAATCCTCAAGAACGAGTGAAGCGGAAGCCATCGATGGAGAAGAAATGAACCTCAGAAGTGTGGAGTCTTGCACTGTTGGCTTCAGATCGTACTCGAAACAGCGCTAGCACAGGGCGACGAAAGAACTCAACAGAGGTCATGTGCCGAGCATTGCACGATCCTGACACAAGCATCATAGTCCACAGGGAACGATTCCGGAAACCCTCAAGAACGAGTGAAGCGGAAGCCATCGATGGAGAAGAAATGAACCTCAGAAGTGTGCAGTCTTGCACTGTTGGTTTCAGATCGTACTCGAAACAGCGCTAGCACAGGGCGACGAAAGACCTCAACAGAGGTTATGTGCCGAGCATGGCACGATCCTGACAGAAGCATCATAGTCCACAGGGAACGATTCCGGAAATCCTCAAGAACGAGTGAAATCGAAAGTCATCGATGGAGAAGAAATGAAACTCAGAAGGGTGGTGTCTTGGATTCTTGGTTTCAGATCGTACTCGAAACAGCGCTAGCACAGGCCGACGACAGAACTCAACAGAGGTTATGTGCCGAGCATGGCACGATCCTGACAGAAGCATCATAGTCCACAGGGAACGATTCCGGAAATCCTCAAGAACGAGTGAAACGTAAGTCATCGATGGAGAAGAAATGAAACTCAGAAGGGTGGTGTCTTGGATTCTTGGTTTCAGATCGTACTAGGAACAGCGCTAGCACAGGGCGACGAAGGAACTCAACAGAGGTTATGTGCCGAGCATGGCACGATCCTGACAGAAGCATCATAGTCCACAGGGAACGATTCCGGAAATCCTCAAGAACGAGTGAAACGTAAGTCATCGATGGAGAAGAAATGAGACTCAGAAGGGTGGTGTCTTGGATTCTTGGTTTCAGCTCGTACTCGGAACAGCGCTAGCACAGGGCGACGGAAGAACTCAACAGAGGTTATGTGCCGAGCATGGCACGATCCTGACAGAAGCATCATAGTTCACAGGGAACGATTCCGGAAATCCTCAAGAACGAGTGAAACGTAAGTCATCGATGGAGAAGAAATGAAACTCAGAAGGGTGGTGTCTTGGATTCTTGGTTTCAGATCGTACTCAGAACAGCGCTAGCACAGGGCGACGAAAGAACTCAACAGAGGTTATGTGCCGAGCATGGCACGATCCTGACAGAAGCATCATAGTCCACAGGGAACGATTCCGGAAATCCTCAAACGAGTGAAACGTAAGTCATCGATGGAGAAGAAATGAAACTCAGAAGGGTGGTGTCTTGGATTCTTGGTTTCAGATCGTACTCGGAACAGCGCTAGCACAGGGCGACGAAGGAACTCAACAGAGGTTATGTGCCGAGCATGACACGATCCTGACAGAAGCATCATAGTCCACAGGGAACGATTCCGGAAATCCTCAAGAACGAGTGAAACGCAAGTCATCGATGGAGAAGAAATGAAACTCAGAAGGGTGGTGTCTTGGATTCTTGGTTTCAGATCGTACTCGAAACAGCGCTAGCACAGGGCGACGAAAGAACTCAACATAGGTTATGTGCCGAGCATGGCACGATCCTGACAGAAGCATCAAAGTCCACAGGGAACGATTCCGGAAATCCTCAAGAACGAGTGAAACGTAAGTCATCGATGGAGAAGAAATGAAACTCAGAAGGGTGGTGTCTTGGATTCTTGGTTTCAGATCGTACTCGAAACAGCGCTAGCACAGGGCGACGAAAGAACTCAACAGAGGTTATGTGCCGAGCATGGCACGATCCTGACAGAAGCATCATAGTCCACAGGGAACGATTCCGGAAATCCTCAAGAACGAGTGAAGCGGAAGCCATCGATGGAGAAGAAATGAACCTCAGAAGTGTGGAGTCTTGCACTGTTGGCTTCAGATCGTACTCGAAACAGCGCTAGCACAGGGCGACGAAAGAACTCAACAGAGGTCATGTGCCGAGCATTGCACGATCCTGACACAAGCATCATAGTCCACAGGGAACGATTCCGGAAACCCTCAAGAACGAGTGAAGCGGAAGCCATCGATGGAGAAGAAATGAACCTCAGAAGTGTGCAGTCTTGCACTGTTGGTTTCAGATCGTACTCGAAACAGCGCTAGCACAGGGCGACGAAAGAACTCAACAGAGGTTATGTGCCGAGCATGGCACGATCCTGACAGAAGCATCATAGTCCACAGGGAACGATTCCGGAAATCCTCAAGAACGAGTGAAATCGAAAGTCATCGATGGAGAAGAAATGAAACTCAGAAGGGTGGTGTCTTGGATTCTTGGTTTCAGATCGTACTCGAAACAGCGCTAGCACAGGCCGACGACAGAACTCAACAGAGGTTATGTGCCGAGCATGGCACGATCCTGACAGAAGCATCATAGTCCACAGGGAACGATTCCGGAAATCCTCAAGAACGAGTGAAACGTAAGTCATCGATGGAGAAGAAATGAAACTCAGAAGGGTGGTGTCTTGGATTCTTGGTTTCAGATCGTACTAGGAACAGCGCTAGCACAGGGCGACGAAGGAACTCAACAGAGGTTATGTGCCGAGCATGGCACGATCCTGACAGAAGCATCATAGTCCACAGGGAACGATTCCGGAAATCCTCAAGAACGAGTGAAACGTAAGTCATCGATGGAGAAGAAATGAGACTCAGAAGGGTGGTGTCTTGGATTCTTGGTTTCAGCTCGTACTCGAAACAGCGCTAGCACAGGGCGACGGAAGAACTCAACAGAGGTTATGTGCCGAGCATGGCACGATCCTGACAGAAGCATCATAGTCCACAAGGAACGATTCCGGAAATCCTCAAGAACGAGTGAAACGTAAGTCATCGATGGAGAAGAAATGAAACTCCGAAGGGTGGTGTCTTGGATTCTTGGTTTCAGATCGTACTCGAAACAGCGCTAGCACAGGGCGACGAAAGAACTCAACAGAGGTTATGTGCCGAGCATGGGACGATCCTGACAGAAGCATCATAGTCCACAGGGAACGATTCCGGAAATCCTCAAGAACGAGTGAAACGTAAGTCATCGATGGAGAAGAAATGAAACTCAGAAGGGTGGTGTCTTGGATTCTTGGTTTCAGATCGTACTCGGAACAGCGCTAGCACTGCGACGAAAGAACTCAACAGAGGTTATGTGCCGAGCATGGCACGATCCTGACAGAAGCATAATAGTCCACAGGGAACGATCCCGGAAATCCTCAAGAACGAGTGAAACGTAAGTCATCGATGGAGAAGAAATGAAACTCAGAAGGGTGGTGTCTTGGATTCTTGGTTTCAGATCGTACTCGGAACAGCGCTAGCACAGGGCGACGAAAGAACTCAACAGAGGTTATGTGCCGAGCATGGCACGATCCTGACAGAAGCATCATAGTCCACAAGGAACGATTCCGGAAATCCTCAAGAACGAGTGAAACGTAAGTCATCGATGGAGAAGAAATGAACCTCAGAAGTGTGGAGTCTTGCACTGTTGGATTCAGATCGTACTCGAAACAGCGCTAGCACAGGGCGACGAAAGAACTCAACAGAGGTTATGTGCCGAGCATGGCACGATCCTGACAGAAGCATCATAGTCCACAGGGAACGATTCCGGAAATCCTCAAACGAGTGAAACGTAAGTCATCGATGGAGAAGAAATGAAACTCAGAAGGGTGGTGTCTTGGATTCTTGGTTTCAGATCGTACTCGGAACAGCGCTAGCACAGGGCGACGAAGGAAACGTAAGTCATCGATGGAGAAGAAATGAAACTCAGAAGGGTGGTGTCTTGCACTGTTGGTTTCAGATCGTACTCGAAACAGCGCTAGCACAGGGCGACGAAAGAACTCAACAGAGGTTATGTGCCGAGCATGGCACGATCCTGACAGAAGCATCATAGTCCACAGGGAACGATTCCGGAAATCCTCAAGAACGAGTGAAACGTAAGTCATCGATGGAGAAGAAATGAAACTCAGAAGGGTGGTGTCTTGGATTCTTGGTTTCAGATCCTACTCGAAACAGGGTTAGCACAGGGCGACGAAAGAACTCAACAGAGGTTATGTGCCGAGCATGGCACGATCCTGACAGAAGCATCATAGTCCACAGGGAACGATTCCGGAAATCCTCAAGAACGAGTGAAACGTAAGTCATCGATGGAGAAGAAATGAACCTCAGAAGTGTGGAGTCTTGCACTGTTGGTTTCAGATCGTACTCGAAACAGCGCTAGCACAGGGCGATGAAAGAACTCAACAGAGGTTATGTGCCGAGCATGGCACGATCCTGACAGAAGCATCATAGTCCACAGGGAACGATTCCAGAAATCCTCAAGAACGAGTGAAACGTAAGTCATCGATGGAGAAGAAATGAAACTCAGAAGGGTGGTGTCTTGGATTCTTGGTTTCAGATCCTACTCGAAACAGCGCTAGCACAGGGCGACGAAAGAACTCAACAGAGGTTATGTGCCGAGCATGGCACGATCCTGACAGAAGCATCATAGTCCACAGTTAACGATTCCGGAAATCCTCAAGAACGAGTGAAACGTAAGTCATCGATGGAGAAGAAATGAAACTCAGAAGGGTGGTGTCTTGGATTCTTGGTTTCAGATCGTACTAGGAACAGCGCTAGCACAGGGCGACGAAGGAACTCAACAGAGGTTATGTGCCGAGCATGGCACGATCCTGACAGAAGCATCATAGTCCACAGGGAACGATTCCGGAAATCCTCAAGAACGAGTGAAACGTAAGTCATGGATGGAGAAGAAATGAAACTCAGAAGGGTGGTGTCTTGGATTCTTGGTTTCAGATCGTACTCGAAACAGCGCTAGCACAGGGCGACGAAAGAACTCAACAGAGGTTATGTGCAGAGCATGGCACGATCCTGAGAGAAGCATCATAGTCCACAGGGAACGATTCCGGAAATCCTCAAGAACGAGTGAAACGTAAGTCATCGATGGAGAAGAAATGAGACTCAGAAGGGTGGTGTCTTGGATTCTTGGTTTCAGCTCGTACTCGAAACAGCGCTAGCACAGGGCGACGGAAGAACTCAACAGAGGTTATGTGCCGAGCATGGCACGATCCTGACGGAAGCATCATAGTCCACAAGGAACGATTCCGGAAATCCTCAAGAACGAGTGAAACGTAAGTCATCGATGGAGAAGAAATGAAACTCCGAAGGGTGGTGTCTTGGATTCTTGGTTTCAGATCGTACTCGATACAGCGCTAGCACAGGGCGACGAAAGAACTCAACAGAGGTTATGTGCCGAGCATGGCACGATCCTGACAGAAGCATCATAGTCCACAGGGAACGATTCCGGAAATCCTCAAGAACGAGTGAAGCGGAAGCCATCGATGGAGAAGAAATGAACCTCAGAAGTGTGGAGTCTTGCACTGTTGGTTTCAGATCGTACTCGAAACAGCGCTAGCACAGGGCGACGAAAGAACTCAACAGAGGTTATGTGCCGAGCATGGGACGATCCTGACAGAAGCATCATAGTCCACAGGGAACGATTCCGAAATCCTCAAGAACGAGTGAAACGTAAGTCATCGATGGAGAAGAAATGAAACTCAGAAGGGTGGTGTCTTGGATTCTTGGTTTCAGATAGTACTCGGAACAGCGCTAGCACTGCGACGAAAGAACTCAACAGAGGTTATGTGCCGAGCATGGCACGATCCTGACAGAAGCATAATAGTCCACAGGGAACGATCCCGGAAATCCTCAAGAACGAGTGAAACGTAAGTCATCGATGGCGAAGAAATGAAACTCAGAAGGGTGGTGTCTTGGATTCTTGGTTTCAGATCGTACTCGGAACAGCGCTAGCACAGGGCGACGAAAGAACTCAACAGAGGTTATGTGCCGAGCATGGCACGATCCTGACAGAAGCATCATAGTCCACAAGGAACGATTCCGGAAATCCTCAAGAACGAGTGAAACGTAAGTCATCGATGGAGAAGAAATGAACCTCAGAAGTGTGGAGTCTTGCACTGTTGGTTTCAGATCGTACTCGAAACAGCGCTAGCACAGGGCGACGAAAGAACTCAACAGAGGTTATGTGCCGAGCATGGCACGATCCTGACAGAAGCATCATAGTCCACAGGGAACGATTCCGGAAATCCTCAAACGAGTGAAACGTAAGTCATCGATGGAGAAGAAATGAAACTCAGAAGGGTGGTGTCTTGGATTCTTGGTTTCAGATCGTACTCGGAACAGCGCTAGCACAGGGCGACGAAGGAAACGTAAGTCATCGATGGAGAAGAAATGAAACTCAGAAGGGTGGTGTCTTGCACTGTTGGTTTCAGATCGTCCCCAAAAGAGCGCTAGCACAGGGCGACGAAAGAACTCAACAGAGGTTATGTGCCGAGCATGGCACGATCCTGACAGAAGCATCATAGTCCACAGGGAACGATTCCGGAAATCCTCAAGAACGAGTGAAACGTAAGTCATCGATGGAGAAGAAATGAAACTCAGAAGGGTGGTGTCTTGGATTCTTGGTTTCAGATCGTACTCGGAACAGCGCTAGCACTGCGACGAAAGAACTCAACAGAGGTTATGTGCCGAGCATGGCCCGATCCTGACAGAAGAATCATAGTTCACAGAGAACGATTCCGGAAATCCTCAAGAACGAGTGAAACGTAAGTCATCGATGGAGAAGAAAGAAACTCAGAAGGGTGGTGTCTTGGATTCTTGGTTTCAGATCGTACTCGGAACAGCGCTAGCACAGGGCGACGAAAGAACTCAACAGAGGTTATGTGCCGAGCATGGCACGATCCTGACGGAAGCATCATAGTCCACAAGGAACGATTCCGGAAATCCTCAAGAACGAGTGAAACGTAAGTCATCGATGGAGAAGAAATGAACCTCAGATGTGTGGAGTCTTGCACTGTTAGTTTCAGATCGTACTCGAAACAGCGCTAGCACAGGGCGACGAAAGAACTCAACAGAGGTTATGTGCCGAGCATGGCACGATCCTGACAGAAGCATCATAGTCCACAGGGAACGATTCCGGAAATCCTCAAACGAGTGAAACGTAAGTCATCGATGGAGAAGAAATGAAACTCAGAAGGGTGGTGTCTTGGATTCTTGGTTTCAGATCGTACTCGGAACAGCGCTAGCACAGGGCGACGAAAGAACTCAACAGAGGTCATGTGCCGAGCATGGCACGATCCTGACACAAGCATCATAGTCCACAGGGAACGATTCCGGAAACCCTCAAGAACGAGTGAAGCGGAAGCCATCGATGGAGAAGAAATGAACCTCACAAGTGTGGAGTCTTGCACTGTTGGTTTCAGATCGTACTCGAAACAGCGCTAGCACAGGGCGACGAAAGAACTCAACAGAGGTTATGTGCCGAGCATGGCACGATCCTGACAGAAGCATCATAGTCCACAGGGAACAATTCCGGAAATCCTCAAACGAGTGAAACGTAAGTCATCGATGGAGAAGAAATGAAACTCAGAAGGGTGGTGTCTCGGATTCTTGGTTTCAGATCGTACTCGGAACAGCGCTAGCACAGGGCGACGAAGGAACTCAACAGAGGTTATGTGCCGAGCATGACACGATCCTGACAGAAGCATCATAGTCCACAGGGAACGATTCCGGAAATCCTCAAGAACGAGTGAAACGCAATTCATCGATGGAGAAGAAATGAAACTCAGAAGGGTGGTGTCTTGGATTCTTGGTTTCAGATCGTACTCGAAACAGCGCTAGCACAGGGCGACGAAAGAACTCAACATAGGTTATGTGCCGAGCATGGCACGATCCTGACAGAAGCATCAAAGTCCACAGGGAACGATTCCGGAAATCCTCAAGAACGAGTGAAACGTAAGTCATCGATGGAGAAGAAATGAAACTCAGAAGGGTGGTGTCTTGGATTCTTGGTTTCAGATCGTACTCGAAACAGCGCTAGAACAGGGCGACGAAAGAACTCAACAGAGGTTATGTGCCGAGCATGGCACGATCCTGACAGAAGCATCATAGTCCACAGGGAACGATTCCGGAAATCCTCAAGAACGAGTGAAGCGGAAGCCATCGATGGAGAAGAAATGAACCTCAGAAGTGTGGAGTCTTGCACTGTTGGCTTCATATCGTACTCGAAACAGCGCTAGCACAGGGCGACGAAAGAACTCAACAGAGGTCATGTGCCGAGCATTGCACGATCCTGACACAAGCATCATAGTCCACAGGGAACGATTCCGGAAACCCTCAAGAACGAGTGAAGCGGAAGCCATCGATGGAGAAGAAATGAACCTCAGAAGTGTGCAGTCTTGCACTGTTGGTTTCAGATCGTACTCGAAACAGCGCTAGCACAGGGCGACGAAAGAACTCAACAGAGGTTATGTGCCGAGCATGGCACGATCCTGACAGAAGCATCATAGTCCACAGGGAACGATTCCGGAAATCCTCAAGAACGAGTGAAGCGGAAGCCATCGATGGAGAAGAAATGAGCCTCAGAAGTGTGCAGTCTTGCACTGTTGGTTTCAGATCGTACTCGAAACAGCGCTAGCACAGGGCGACGAAAGAACTCAACAGAGGTTATGTGCCGAGCATGGCACGATCCTGACAGAAGCATCATAGTCCACAGAGAACGATTCCGGAAATCCTCAAGAACGAGTGAAACGTAAGCCATCGATGGAGAAGAAATGAAACTCAGAAGGGTGGTGTCTTGGATTCTTGGTTTCAGTTCGTACTCGAAACAGCGCTAGCACAGGGCGACGAAAGAATTCAACAGAGGTTATGTGCCGAGCATGGCACGATCCTGACAGAAGCATCATAGTCCACAGGGAACGATTCCGGAAATCCTCAAGAACGAGTGAAATCGAAAGTCATCGATGGAGAAGAAATGAAACTCAGAAGGGTGGTGTCTTGGATTCTTGGTTTCAGATCGTACTCGAAACAGCGCTAGCACAGGCCGACGACAGAACTCAACAGAGGTTATGTGCCGAGCATGGCACGATCCTGACAGAAGCATCATAGTCCACAGGGAACGATTCCGGAAATCCTCAAGAACGAGTGAAACGTAAGTCATCGATGGAGAAGAAATAAAACTCAGAAGGGTGGTGTCTTGGATTCTTGGTTTCAGATCGTACTAGGAACAGCGCTAGCACAGGGCGACGAAGGAACTCAACAAAGGTTATGTGCCGAGCATGGCACGATCCTGACAGAAGCATCATAGTCCACAGGGAACGATTCCGGAAATCCTCAAGAACGAGTGAAACGTAAGTCATCGATGGAGAAGAAATGAGACTCAGAAGGGTGGTGTCTTGGATTCTTGGTTTCAGCTCGTACTCGAAACAGCGCTAGCACAGGGCGACGGAAGAACTCAACAGAGGTTATGTGCCGAGCATGGCACGATCCTGACAGAAGCATCATAGTCCACAAGGAACGATTCCGGAAATCCTCAAGAACGAGTGAAACGTAAGTCATCGATGGAGAAGAAATGAAACTCCGAAGGGTGGTGTCTTGGATTCTTGGTTTCAGATCGTACTCGGAACAGCGCTAGCACTGCGACGAAAGAACTCAACAGAGGTTATGTGCCGAGCATGGCACGATCCTGACAGAAGCATAATAGTCCACAGGGAACGATCCCGGAAATCCTCAAGAACGAGTGAAACGTAAGTCATCGATGGAGAAGAAATGAAACTCAGAAGGGTGGTGTCTTGGATTCTTGGTTTCAGATCGTACTCGGAACAGCGCTAGCACAGGGCGACGAAAGAACTCAACAGAGGTTATGTGCCGAGCATGGCAAGATCCTGACAGAAGCATCATAGTTCACAGGGAACGATTCCGGAAATCCTCAAGAACGAGTGAAACGTAAGTCATCGATGGAGAAGAAATGAAACTCAGAAGGGTGGTGTCTTGGATTCTTGGTTTCAGATCGTACTCAGAACAGCGCTAGCACAGGGCGACGAAAGAACTCAACAGAGGTTATGTGCCGAGCATGGCACGATCCTGACAGAAGCATCATAGTCCACAGGGAACGATTCCGGAAATCCTCAAACGAGTGAAACGTAAGTCATCGATGGAGAAGAAATGAAACTCAGAAGGGTGGTGTCTTGGATTCTTGGTTTCAGATCGTACTCGGAACAGCGCTAGCACAGGGCGACGAAGGAACTCAACAGAGGTTATGTGCCGAGCATGACACGATCCTGACAGAAGCATCATAGTCCACAGGGAACGATTCCGGAAATCCTCAAGAACGAGTGAAACGCAAGTCATCGATGGAGAAGAAATGAAACTCAGAAGGGTGGTGTCTTGGATTCTTGGTTTCAGATCGTACTCGAAACAGCGCTAGCACAGGGCGACGAAAGAACTCAACATAGGTTATGTGCCGAGCATGGCACGATCCTGACAGAAGCATCAAAGTCCACAGGGAACGATTCCGGAAATCCTCAAGAACGAGTGAAACGTAAGTCATCGATGGAGAAGAAATGAAACTCAGAAGGGTGGTGTCTTGGATTCTTGGTTTCAGATCGTACTCGAAACAGCGCTAGCACAGGGCGACGAAAGAACTCAACAGAGGTTATGTGCCGAGCATGGCACGATCCTGACAGAAGCATCATAGTCCACAGGGAACGATTCCGGAAATCCTCAAGAACGAGTGAAGCGGAAGCCATCGATGGAGAAGAAATGAACCTCAGAAGTGTGGAGTCTTGCACTGTTGGCTTCAGATCGTACTCGAAACAGCGCTAGCACAGGGCGACGAAAGAACTCAACAGAGGTCATGTGCCGAGCATTGCACGATCCTGACACAAGCATCATAGTCCACAGGGAACGATTCCGGAAACCCTCAAGAACGAGTGAAGCGGAAGCCATCGATGGAGAAGAAATGAACCTCAGAAGTGTGCAGTCTTGCACTGTTGGTTTCAGATCGTACTCGAAACAGCGCTAGCACAGGGCGACGAAAGAACTCAACAGAGGTTATGTGCCGAGCATGGCACGATCCTGACAGAAGCATCATAGTCCACAGGGAACGATTCCGGAAATCCTCAAGAACGAGTGAAATCGAAAGTCATCGATGGAGAAGAAATGAAACTCAGAAGGGTGGTGTCTTGGATTCTTGGTTTCAGATCGTACTCGAAACAGCGCTAGCACAGGCCGACGACAGAACTCAACAGAGGTTATGTGCCGAGCATGGCACGATCCTGACAGAAGCATCATAGTCCACAGGGAACGATTCCGGAAATCCTCAAGAACGAGTGAAACGTAAGTCATCGATGGAGAAGAAATGAAACTCAGAAGGGTGGTGTCTTGGATTCTTGGTTTCAGATCGTACTAGGAACAGCGCTAGCACAGGGCGACGAAGGAACTCAACAGAGGTTATGTGCCGAGCATGGCACGATCCTGACAGAAGCATCATAGTCCACAGGGAACGATTCCGGAAATCCTCAAGAACGAGTGAAACGTAAGTCATCGATGGAGAAGAAATGAGACTCAGAAGGGTGGTGTCTTGGATTCTTGGTTTCAGCTCGTACTCGAAACAGCGCTAGCACAGGGCGACGGAAGAACTCAACAGAGGTTATGTGCCGAGCATGGCACGATCCTGACAGAAGCATCATAGTCCACAAGGAACGATTCCGGAAATCCTCAAGAACGAGTGAAACGTAAGTCATCGATGGAGAAGAAATGAAACTCCGAAGGGTGGTGTCTTGGATTCTTGGTTTCAGATCGTACTCGAAACAGCGCTAGCACAGGGCGACGAAAGAACTCAACAGAGGTTATGTGCCGAGCATGGGACGATCCTGACAGAAGCATCATAGTCCACAGGGAACGATTCCGGAAATCCTCAAGAACGAGTGAAACGTAAGTCATCGATGGAGAAGAAATGAAACTCAGAAGGGTGGTGTCTTGGATTCTTGGTTTCAGATCGTACTCGGAACAGCGCTAGCACTGCGACGAAAGAACTCAACAGAGGTTATGTGCCGAGCATGGCACGATCCTGACAGAAGCATAATAGTCCACAGGGAACGATCCCGGAAATCCTCAAGAACGAGTGAAACGTAAGTCATCGATGGAGAAGAAATGAAACTCAGAAGGGTGGTGTCTTGGATTCTTGGTTTCAGATCGTACTCGGAACAGCGCTAGCACAGGGCGACGAAAGAACTCAACAGAGGTTATGTGCCGAGCATGGCACGATCCTGACAGAAGCATCATAGTCCACAAGGAACGATTCCGGAAATCCTCAAGAACGAGTGAAACGTAAGTCATCGATGGAGAAGAAATGAACCTCAGAAGTGTGGAGTCTTGCACTGTTGGTTTCAGATCGTACTCGAAACAGCGCTAGCACAGGGCGACGAAAGAACTCAACAGAGGTTATGTGCCGAGCATGGCACGATCCTGACAGAAGCATCATAGTCCACAGGGAACGATTCCGGAAATCCTCAAACGAGTGAAACGTAAGTCATCGATGGAGAAGAAATGAAACTCAGAAGGGTGGTGTCTTGGATTCTTGGTTTCAGATCGTACTCGGAACAGCGCTAGCACAGGGCGACGAAGGAAACGTAAGTCATCGATGGAGAAGAAATGAAACTCAGAAGGGTGGTGTCTTGCACTGTTGGTTTCAGATCGTACTCGAAACAGCGCTAGCACAGGGCGACGAAAGAACTCAACAGAGGTTATGTGCCGAGCATGGCACGATCCTGACAGAAGCATCATAGTCCACAGGGAACGATTCCGGAAATCCTCAAGAACGAGTGAAACGTAAGTCATCGATGGAGAAGAAATGAAACTCAGAAGGGTGGTGTCTTGGATTCTTGGTTTCAGATCCTACTCGAAACAGGGTTAGCACAGGGCGACGAAAGAACTCAACAGAGGTTATGTGCCGAGCATGGCACGATCCTGACAGAAGCATCATAGTCCACAGGGAACGATTCCGGAAATCCTCAAGAACGAGTGAAACGTAAGTCATCGATGGAGAAGAAATGAACCTCAGAAGTGTGGAGTCTTGCACTGTTGGTTTCAGATCGTACTCGAAACAGCGCTAGCACAGGGCGATGAAAGAACTCAACAGAGGTTATGTGCCGAGCATGGCACGATCCTGACAGAAGCATCATAGTCCACAGGGAACGATTCCAGAAATCCTCAAGAACGAGTGAAACGTAAGTCATCGATGGAGAAGAAATGAAACTCAGAAGGGTGGTGTCTTGGATTCTTGGTTTCAGATCCTACTCGAAACAGCGCTAGCACAGGGCGACGAAAGAACTCAACAGAGGTTATGTGCCGAGCATGGCACGATCCTGACAGAAGCATCATAGTCCACAGTTAACGATTCCGGAAATCCTCAAGAACGAGTGAAACGTAAGTCATCGATGGAGAAGAAATGAAACTCAGAAGGGTGGTGTCTTGGATTCTTGGTTTCAGATCGTACTAGGAACAGCGCTAGCACAGGGCGACGAAGGAACTCAACAGAGGTTATGTGCCGAGCATGGCACGATCCTGACAGAAGCATCATAGTCCACAGGGAACGATTCCGGAAATCCTCAAGAACGAGTGAAACGTAAGTCATGGATGGAGAAGAAATGAAACTCAGAAGGGTGGTGTCTTGGATTCTTGGTTTCAGATCGTACTCGAAACAGCGCTAGCACAGGGCGACGAAAGAACTCAACAGAGGTTATGTGCAGAGCATGGCACGATCCTGAGAGAAGCATCATAGTCCACAGGGAACGATTCCGGAAATCCTCAAGAACGAGTGAAACGTAAGTCATCGATGGAGAAGAAATGAGACTCAGAAGGGTGGTGTCTTGGATTCTTGGTTTCAGCTCGTACTCGAAACAGCGCTAGCACAGGGCGACGGAAGAACTCAACAGAGGTTATGTGCCGAGCATGGCACGATCCTGACGGAAGCATCATAGTCCACAAGGAACGATTCCGGAAATCCTCAAGAACGAGTGAAACGTAAGTCATCGATGGAGAAGAAATGAAACTCCGAAGGGTGGTGTCTTGGATTCTTGGTTTCAGATCGTACTCGATACAGCGCTAGCACAGGGCGACGAAAGAACTCAACAGAGGTTATGTGCCGAGCATGGCACGATCCTGACAGAAGCATCATAGTCCACAGGGAACGATTCCGGAAATCCTCAAGAACGAGTGAAGCGGAAGCCATCGATGGAGAAGAAATGAACCTCAGAAGTGTGGAGTCTTGCACTGTTGGTTTCAGATCGTACTCGAAACAGCGCTAGCACAGGGCGACGAAAGAACTCAACAGAGGTTATGTGCCGAGCATGGGACGATCCTGACAGAAGCATCATAGTCCACAGGGAACGATTCCGAAATCCTCAAGAACGAGTGAAACGTAAGTCATCGATGGAGAAGAAATGAAACTCAGAAGGGTGGTGTCTTGGATTCTTGGTTTCAGATCGTACTCGGAACAGCGCTAGCACAGGGCGACGAAAGAACTCAACAGAGGTTATGTGCCGAGCATGGCACGATCCTGACAGAAGCATCATAGTCCACAAGGAACGATTCCGGAAATCCTCAAGAACGAGTGAAACGTAAGTCATCGATGGAGAAGAAATGAACCTCAGAAGTGTGGAGTCTTGCACTGTTGGTTTCAGATCGTACTCGAAACAGCGCTAGCACAGGGCGACGAAAGAACTCAACAGAGGTTATGTGCCGAGCATGGCACGATCCTGACAGAAGCATCATAGTCCACAGGGAACGATTCCGGAAATCCTCAAACGAGTGAAACGTAAGTCATCGATGGAGAAGAAATGAAACTCAGAAGGGTGGTGTCTTGGATTCTTGGTTTCAGATCGTACTCGGAACAGCGCTAGCACAGGGCGACGAAGGAAACGTAAGTCATCGATGGAGAAGAAATGAAACTCAGAAGGGTGGTGTCTTGCACTGTTGGTTTCAGATCGTCCCCAAGAGAGCGCTAGCACAGGGCGACGAAAGAACTCAACAGAGGTTATGTGCCGAGCATGGCACGATCCTGACAGAAGCATCATAGTCCACAGGGAACGATTCCGGAAATCCTCAAGAACGAGTGAAACGTAAGTCATCGATGGAGAAGAAATGAAACTCAGAAGGGTGGTGTCTTGGATTCTTGGTTTCAGATCGTACTCGGAACAGCGCTAGCACTGCGACGAAAGAACTCAACAGAGGTTATGTGCCGAGCATGGCCCGATCCTGACAGAAGCATCATAGTTCACAGAGAACGATTCCGGAAATCCTCAAGAACGAGTGAAACGTAAGTCATCGATGGAGAAGAAAGAAACTCAGAAGGGTGGTGTCTTGGATTCTTGGTTTCAGATCGTACTCGGAACAGCGCTAGCACAGGGCGACGAAAGAACTCAACAGAGGTTATGTGCCGAGCATGGCACGATCCTGACGGAAGCATCATAGTCCACAAGGAACGATTCCGGAAATCCTCAAGAACGAGTGAAACGTAAGTCATCGATGGAGAAGAAATGAACCTCAGATGTGTGGAGTCTTGCACTGTTAGTTTCAGATCGTACTCGAAACAGCGCTAGCACAGGGCGACGAAAGAACTCAACAGAGGTTATGTGCCGAGCATGGCACGATCCTGACAGAAGCATCATAGTCCACAGGGAACGATTCCGGAAATCCTCAAACGAGTGAAACGTAAGTCATCGATGGAGAAGAAATGAAACTCAGAAGGGTGGTGTCTTGGATTCTTGGTTTCAGATCGTACTCGGAACAGCGCTAGCACAGGGCGACGAAAGAACTCAACAGAGGTCATGTGCCGAGCATGGCACGATCCTGACACAAGCATCATAGTCCACAGGGAACGATTCCGGAAACCCTCAAGAACGAGTGAAGCGGAAGCCATCGATGGAGAAGAAATGAACCTCACAAGTGTGGAGTCTTGCACTGTTGGTTTCAGATCGTACTCGAAACAGCGCTAGCACAGGGCGACGAAAGAACTCAACAGAGGTTATGTGCCGAGCATGGCACGATCCTGACAGAAGCATCATAGTCCACAGGGAACGATTCCGGAAATCCTCAAGAACGAGTGAAGCGGAAGCCATCGATGGAGAAGAAATGAACCTCAGAAGGGTGGTGTCTTGGATTCTTGGTTTCAGATCGTACTCGGAACAGCGCTAGCACAGGGCGACGAAAGAACTCAACAGAGGTTATGTGCCGAGCATGGCACGATCCTGACAGAAGCATCATAGTCCACAGGGAACGATTCCGGAAATCCTCAAGAACGAGTGAAACGTAAGTCATCGATGGAGAAGAAATGAAACTCAGAAGGGTGGTGTCTTGGATTCTTGGTTTCAGATCGTACTCGAAACAGCGCTAGCACAGGGCGACGAAAGAACTCAACAGAGGTTATGTGCCGAGCATGGCACGATCCTGACAGAAGCATCATAGGCCGCAGGGAACGATTCCGGAAATCCTCAAGAAGGAGTGAAACGTAAGTCATCGATGGAGAAGAAATGAAACTCAGAAGGGTGAAGTCTTGGATTCTTGGTTTCAGATCGTACTAGGAACAGCGCTAGCACAGGGCGACGAAAGAACTCAACAGAGGTTATGTGCCGAGCATGGCACGATCCTGACAGAAGCATCATAGTCCACAGGGAACGATTCCGGAAATCCTCAAGAACGAGTGAAGCGGAAGCCATCGATGGAGAAGAAATGAACCTCAGAAGTATGGAGTCTTGCACTGTTGGCTTCAGATCGTACTCGAAACAGCGCTAGCACAGGGCGACGAAAGAACTCAACAGAGGTCATGTGCCGAGCATGGCACGATCCTGACACAAGCATCATAGTCCACAGGGAACGATTCCGGAAACCCTCAAGAACGAGTGAAGCGGAAGCCATCGATGGAGAAGAAATGAACCTCAGAAGTGTGGAGTCTTGCACTGTTGGTTTCAGATCGTACTCGAAACAGCGCTAGCACAGGGCGACGAAAGAACTCAACAGAGGTTATGTGCCGAGCATGGCACGATCCTGACAGAAGCATCATAGTCCACAGGGAACGATTCCGGAAATCCTCAAGAACGAGTGAAGCGGAAGCCATCGATGGAGAAGAAATGAACCTCAGAAGTGTGGAGTCTTGCACTCTTGGTTTCAGATCGTACTCGAAACAGCGCTAGCACAGGGCGACGAAAGAACTCAACCGAGATTATGTGCCGAGCATGGCACGATCCTGACAGAAGCGTCATAGTCCACAGGGAACGATTCCGGAAATCCTCAAGAACGAGTGGAACGTAAGTCATCGATGGAGAAGAAATGAAACTCAGAAGGGTGGTGTCTTGGATTCTTGGTTTCAGATCGTACTCGAAACAGCGCTAGCACAGGGCGACGAAAGAACGCAACAGATGTTATGTGCCGAGCATGGCACGATCCTGACAGAAGCATCATAGTCCACAGGGAACGATTCCGGAAATCCTCAAGAACGAGTGAAACGTAAGTCATCGATGGAGAAGAAATGAAACTCAGAAGGGTGTTGTCTTGGATTCTTGGTTTGAGATCGTACTCGAAACAGCGCTAGCACAGGGCGACGAAAGAACTCAACAGAGGTTATGTGCCGAGCATGGCACGATCCTGACAGAAGCATCATAGTCCACAGAGAACGATTCCGGAAATCCTCAAGAACGAGCGAAACGTAAGTCATCGATGGAGAAGAAATGAAACTCAGAAGGGTGGTTTCTTGGATTCTTGGTTTCAGATCGTACTAGGAACAGCGCTAGCACAGGGCGACGAAAGAACTCAACAGAGGTTATGTGCAGAGCATGGCACGATCCTTACAGAAGGATCATAGTTCACAGGGAACGATTCCGGAAATCCTCAAGAACGAGTGAAACGTAAGTCATCGATGGAGAAGAAATGAACCTCAGAAGTGTGGAGTCTTGCACTATTGGTTTCAGATCGTACTCGGAACAGCGCTAGCACAGGGCGACGAAAGAACTCAACAGAGGTTATGTGCCGAGCATGGCACGATCCTGACAGAAGCATCATAGTCCACAGGGAACGATTCCGGAAATCCTCAAGAACGAGTGAAACGTAAGTCATCGATGGAGAAGAAATGAAACTCAGAAGGGTGGTGTCTTGGATTCTTGGTTTCAGATCGCACTAGGAACAGCGCTTGCACAGGGCGACGAAAGAACTCAACAGAGGTTATGTGCCGAGCATGGCACGATCCTGACAGAAGCATCAAAGTCCACAGGGAACGATTCTGGAAATCCTCAAGAACGAGTGAAACGTAAGTCATCGATGGAGAAGAAATGAAACTCAGAAGGGTGGTGTCTTGGATTCTTGGTTTCAGATCGTACTCGAAACAGCGCTAGCACAGGGCGACGAAAGAACTCAACAGAGGTTATGTGCCGAGCATGGCACGATCCTGACAGAAGCATCAAAGTCCACAGGGAACGATTCTGGAAATCCTCAAGAACGAGTGAAACGTAAGTCATCGATGGAGAAGAAATGAAACTCAGAAGGGTGGTGTCTTGGATTCTTGGTTTCAGATCGTACTCGAAACAGCGCTAGCACAGGGCGACGAAAGAACTCAACAGAGGTTATGTGCCGTGCATGGCACGATCCTGACAGAAGCATCATAGTCCACAGGGAACGATTCCGGAAATCCTCAAGAACGAGTGAAGCGGAAGCCATCGATGGAGAAGAAATGAACCTCAGAAGTGTGGAGTCTTGCACTGTTGGCTTCAGATCGTACTCGAAACAGCGCTAGCACAGGGCGACGAAAGAACTCAACAGAGGTCATGTGCCGAGCATGGCACGATCCTGACAGAAGCATCATAGTCCACAGGGAACGATTCCGGAAACCCTCAAGAACGAGTGAAGCGGAAGCCATCGATGGAGAAGAAATGAACCTCAGAAGTGTGGAGTCTTGCACTGTTGGTTTCAGATCGTACTCGAAACAGCGCTAGCACAGGGCGACGAAAGAACTCAACAGAGGTTATGTGCCGAGCATGGCACGATCCTGACAGAAGCATCATAGTCCACAGGGAACGATTCCGGAAATCCTCAAGAACGAGTGAAGCGGAAGCCATCGATGGAGAAGAAATGAACCTCAGAAGTGTGGAGTCTTGCGCTGTTGGTTTCAGATCGTACTCGAAACAGCGCTAGCACAGGGCGACGAAAGAACTCAACAGAGGTTATGTGCCGAGCATGGCACGATCTTGACAGAAGCATCATAGTCCACAGGGAACGATTCCGGAAATCCTCAAGAACGAGTGAAGCGGAAGCCATCGATGGAGAAGAAATGAACCTCAGAAGTGTGGAGTCTTGCACTCTTGGTTTCAGATCGTACTCGAAACAGCGCTAGCACAGGGCGACGAAAGAACTCAACCGAGATTATGTGCCGAGCATGGTACGATCCTGACAGAAGCGTCATAGTCCACAGGGAACGATTCCGGAAATCCTCAAGAACGAGTGAAACGTAAGTCATCGATGACGAAGAAATGAAACTCAGAAGGGTGGTGTCTTGGATTCTTGGTTTCAGATCGTACTCGAAACAGCGCTAGCACAGGGCGACGAAAGAACTCATCAGAGGTAATGAGCCGAGCATGGCACGATCCTGACAGAAGCATCATAGTCCACAGGGAACGATTCCGGAAATCCTCAAGAACGAGTGAAACGTAAGTCATCGATGGAGAAGAAATGAACCTCAGAAGTGTGGAGTCTTGCACTGTTGGTTTCAGATCGTACTCGAAACAGCGCTAGCACAGGGCGATGAAAGAACTCAACAGAGGTTATGTGCCGAGCATGGCACGATCCTGACAGAAGCATCATAGTCCACAGGGAACGATTCCAGAAATCCTCAAGAACGAGTGAAACGTAAGTCATCGATGGAGAAGAAATGAAACTCAGAAGGGTGGTGTCTTGGATTCTTGGTTTCAGATCGTACTCGAAACAGCGCTAGCACAGGGCGACGAAAGAACTCAACAGAGGTTATGTGCCGAGCATGGCACGATCCTGACAGAAGCATCATAGTCCGCAGGGAACGATTCCGGAAATCCTCAAGAACGAGTGAAACGTAAGTCATCGATGGAGAAGAAATGAAACTCAGAAGGGTGAAGTCTTGGATTCTTGGTTTCAGATCGTACTAGGAACAGCGCTAGCACAGGGCGACGAAAGAACTCAACAGAGGTTATGTGCAGAGCATGGCACGATCCTGACAGAAGCATCATTGTCCACAGGGAACGATTCCGGAAATCCTCAAGAACGAGTTAAACGTAAGTCATCGATGGAGAAGAAATGAAACTCAGAAGGGTGGTGTCTTGGATTCTTGGTTTCAGATCGTACTCGAAACAGCGCTAGCACAGGGCGACGAAAGAACTCAACAGAGGTTATGTGCCGAGCATGGCACGATCCTGACAGAAGCATCATAGTCCACAGGGAACGATTCCGGAAATCCTCAAGAACGAGTGAAACGTAAGTCATCGATGGAGAAGAAATGAAACACAGCAGGGTGGTGTCTTGGATTCTTGGTTTCAGATCGTACTCGAAACAGCGCTAGCACAGGGCGACGAAAGAACTCAACAGAGGTTATGTGCAGAGCATGGCACGATCCTGACAGAAGCATCATTGTCCACAGGGAACGATTCCGGAAATCCTCAAGAACGAGTTAAACGTAAGTCATCGATGGAGAAGAAATGAAACTCAGAAGGGTGGTGTCTTGGATTCTTGGTTTCAGATCGTACTCGAAACAGCGCTAGCACAGGGCGACGAAAGAACTCAACAGAGGTTATGTGCCGAGCATGGCACGATCCTAACAGAAGCATCATAGTCCACAGGGAACGATTCCGGAAATCCTCAAGAACGAGTGAAACGTAAGTCATCGATGGAGAAGAAATGAAACTCAGAAGGGTGGTGTCTTGGATTCTTGGTTTCAGATTGTACTCGAAACAGCGCTAGCACAGGGCGACGAAAGAACTCAACAGAGGTTATGTGCCGAGCATGGCACGATCCTGACAGAAGCATCATAGGCCGCAGGGAACGATTCCGGAAATCCTCAAGAAGGAGTGAAACGTAAGTCATCGATGGAGAAGAAATGAAACTCAGAAGGGTGAAGTCTTGGATTCTTGGTTTCAGATCGTACTAGGAACAGCGCTAGCACAGGGCGACGAAAGAACTCAACAGAGGTTATGTGCCGAGCATGGCACGATCCTGACAGAAGCATCATAGTCCACAGGGAACGATTCCGGAAATCCTCAAGAACGAGTGAAGCGGAAGCCATCGATGGAGAAGAAATGAACCTCAGAAGTATGGAGTCTTGCACTGTTGGCTTCAGATCGTACTCGAAACAGCGCTAGCACAGGGCGACGAAAGAACTCAACAGAGGTCATGTGCCGAGCATGGCACGATCCTGAGACAAGCATCATAGTCCACAGGGAACGATTCCGGAAACCCTCAAGAACGAGTGAAGCGGAAGCCATCGATGGAGAAGAAATGAACCTCAGAAGTGTGCAGTCTTGCATTGTTGGTTTCAGATCGTACTCGAAACAGCGCTAGCACAGGGCGACGAAAGAACTCAACAGAGGTTATGTGCCGAGCATGGCACGATCCTGACAGAAGCATCATAGTCCACAGGGAACGATTCCGGAAATCCTCAAGAACGAGTGAAGCGGAAGCCATCGATGGAGAAGAAATGAACCTCAGAAGTGTGGAGTCTTGCACTCTTGGTTTCAGATCGTACTCGAAACAGCGCTAGCACAGGGCGACGAAAGAACTCAACCGAGATTATGTGCCGAGCATGGCACGATCCTGACAGAAGCGTCATAGTCCACAGGGAACGATTCCGGAAATCCTCAAGAACGAGTGGAACGTAAGTCATCGATGGAGAAGAAATGAAACTCAGAAGGGTGGTGTCTTGGATTCTTGGTTTCAGATCGTACTCGAAACAGCGCTAGCACAGGGCGACGAAAGAACGCAACAGAGGTTATGTGCCGAGCATGGCACGATCCTGACAGAAGCATCATAGTCCACAGGGAACGATTCCGGAAATCCTCAAGAACGAGTGAAACGTAAGTCATCGATGGAGAAGAAATGAAACTCAGAAGGGTGGTGTCTTGGATTCTTGGTTTCAGATCGTACTCGAAACAGCGCTAGCACAGGGCGACGAAAGAACTCAACAGAGGTTATGTGCCGAGCATGGCACGATCCTGACAGAAGCATCATAGGCCGCAGGGAACGATTCCGGAAATCCTCAAGAACGAGTGAAACGTAAGTCATCGATGGAGAAGAAATGAAACTCAGAAGGGTGAAGTCTTGGATTCTTGGTTTCAGATCGTACTAGGAACAGCGCTAGCACAGGGCGACGAAAGAACTCAACAGAGGTTATGTGCAGAGCATGGCACGATCCTGACAGAAGCATCATAGTCCACAGGGAACGATTCCGGAAATCCTCAAGAACGAGTGAAACGTAAGTCATCGATGGAGAAGAAATGAAACTCAGAAGGGTGGTGTCTTGGATTCTTGGTTTCAGATCGTACTCGAAACAGCGCTAGCACAGGGCGACGAAAGAACTCAACAGAGGTTATGTGCCGAGCATGGCACGATCCTTACAGAAGAATCATAGTACACAGAGAACGATTCCGGAAATCGTTATGAACGAGTCAAACGTAAGCCATCGATGGAGAACAAATGAAACTCAGAAGGGTGTTGTCTTGGATTCTTGGTTTGAGATCGTACTCGAAACAGCGCTAGCACAGGGCGACGAAAGAACTCAACAGAGGTTATGTGCCGAGCATGGCACGATCCTGACAGAAGCATCATAGTCCACAGGGAACGATTCCGGAAATCCTCAAGAACGAGTGAAACGTAAGTCATCGATGGAGAAGAAATGAAACTCAGAAGGGTGGTTTCTTGGATTCTTGGTTTCAGATCGTACTAGGAACAGCGCTAGCACAGGGCGACGAAAGAACTCAACAGAGGTTATGTGCAGAGCATGGCACGATCCTTACAGAAGGATCATAGTTCACAGGGAACGATTCCGGAAATCCTCAAGAACGAGTGAAACGTAAGTCATCGATGGAGAAGAAATGAACCTCAGAAGTGTGGAGTCTTGCACTATTGGTTTCAGATCGTACTCGGAACAGCGCTAGCACAGGGCGACGAAAGAACTCAACAGAGGTTATGTGCCGAGCATGGCACGATCCTGACAGAAGCATCATAGTCCACAGGGAACGATTCCGGAAATCCTCAAGAACGAGTGAAACGTAAGTCATCGATGGAGAAGAAATGAAACTCAGAAGGGTGGTGTCTTGGATTCTTGGTTTCAGATCGCACTAGGAACAGCGCTTGCACAGGGCGACGAAAGAACTCAACAGAGGTTATGTGCCGAGCATGGCACGATCCTGACAGAAGCATCAAAGTCCACAGGGAACGATTCTGGAAATCCTCAAGAACGAGTGAAACGTAAGTCATCGATGGAGAAGAAATGAAACTCAGAAGGGTGGTGTCTTGGATTCTTGGTTTCAGATCGTACTCGAAACAGCGCTAGCACAGGGCGACGAAAGAACTCAACAGAGGTTATGTGCCGAGCATGGCACGATCCTGGCAGAAGCATCAAAGTCCACAGGGAACGATTCTGGAAATCCTCAAGAAGGAGTGAAACGTAAGTCATCGATGGAGAAGAAATGAAACTCAGAAGGGTGGTGTCTTGGATTCTTGGTTTCAGATCGTACTCGAAACAGCGCTAGCACAGGGCGACGAAAGAACTCAACAGAGGTTATGTGCCGTGCATGGCACGATCCTGACAGAAGCATCATAGTCCACAGGGAACGATTCCGGAAATCCTCAAGAACGAGTGAAGCGGAAGCCATCGATGGAGAAGAAATGAACCTCAGAAGTGTGGAGTCTTGCACTGTTGGCTTCAGATCGTACTCGAAACAGCGCTAGCACAGGGCGACGAAAGAACTCAACAGAGGTCATGTGCCGAGCATGGCACGATCCTGACAGAAGCATCATAGTCCACAGGGAACGATTCCGGAAACCCTCAAGAACGAGTGAAGCGGAAGCCATCGATGGAGAAGAAATGAACCTCAGAAGTGTGGAGTCTTGCACTGTTGGTTTCAGATCGTACTCGAAACAGCGCTAGCACAGGGCGACGAAAGAACTCAACAGAGGTTATGTGCCGAGCATGGCACGATCCTGACAGAAGCATCATAGTCCACAGGGAACGATTCCGGAAAACCTCAAGAACGAGTGAAGCGGAAGCCATCGATGGAGAAGAAATGAACCTCAGAAGTGTGGAGTCTTGCGCTGTTGGTTTCAGATCGTACTCGAAACAGCGCTAGCACAGGGCGACGAAAGAACTCAACAGAGGTTATGTGCCGAGCATGGCACGATCTTGACAGAAGCATCATAGTCCACAGGGAACGATTCCGGAAATCCTCAAGAACGAGTGAAGCGGAAGCCATCGATGGAGAAGAAATGAACCTCAGAAGTGTGGAGTCTTGCACTCTTGGTTTCAGATCGTACTCGAAACAGCGCTAGCACAGGGCGATGAAAGAACTCAACCGAGATTATGTGCCGAGCATGGTACGATCCTGACAGAAGCATCGAAGTCCACAGGGAACGATTCTGGAAATCCTCAAGAAGGAGTGAAACGTAAGTCATCGATGGAGAAGAAATGAAACTCAGAAGGGTGGTGTCTTGGATTCTTGGTTTCAGATCGCACTCGAAACAGCGCTAGCACAGGGCGACGAAAGAACTCAACAGAGGTTATGTGCCGTGCATGGCACGATCCTGACAGAAGCATCATAGTCCACAGGGAACGATTCCGGAAATCCTCAAGAACGAGTGAAGCGGAAGCCATCGATGGAGAAGAAATGAACCTCAGAAGTGTGGAGTCTTGCACTGTTGGCTTCAGATCGTACTCGAAACAGCGCTAGCACAGGGCGACGAAAGAACTCAACAGAGGTCATGTGCCGAGCATGGCACGATCCTGACAGAAGCATCATAGTCCACAGGGAACGATTCCGGAAACCCTCAAGAACGAGTGAAGCGGAAGCCATCGATGGAGAAGAAATGAACCTCAGAAGTGTGGAGTCTTGCACTGTTGGTTTCAGATCGTACTCGAAACAGCGCTAGCACAGGGCGACGAAAGAACTCAACAGAGGTCATGTGCCGAGCATGGCACGATCCTGACAGAAGCATCATAGTCCACAGGGAACGATTCCGGAAATCCTCAAGAACGAGTGAAGCGGAAGCCATCGATGGAGAAGAAATGAACCTCAGAAGTATGGAGTCTTGCACTGTTGGCTTCAGATCGTACTCGAAACAGCGCTAGCACAGGGCGACGAAAGAACTCAACAGAGGTCATGTGCCGAGCATGGCACGATCCTGACACAAGCATCATAGTCCACAGGGAACGATTCCGGAAACCCTCAAGAACGAGTGAAGCGGAAGCCATCGATGGAGAAGAAATGAACCTCAGAAGTGTGGAGTCTTGCACTGTTGGTTTCAGATCGTACTCGAAACAGCGCTAGCACAGGGCGACGAAAGAACTCAACAGAGGTTATGTGCCGAGCATGGCACGATCCTGACAGAAGCATCATAGTCCACAGGGAACGATTCCGGAAATCCTCAAGAACGAGTGGAACGTAAGTCATCGATGGAGAAGAAATGAAACTCAGAAGGGTGGTGTCTTGGATTCTTGGTTTCAGATCGTACTCGAAACAGCGCTAGCACAGGGCGACGAAAGAACGCAACAGAGGTTATGTGCCGAGCATGGCACGATCCTGACAGAAGCATCATAGTCCACAGGGAACGATTCCGGAAATCCTCAAGAACGAGTGAAACGTAAGTCATCGATGGAGAAGAAATGAAACTCAGAAGGGTGGTGTCTTGGATTCTTGGTTTCAGATCGTACTCGAAACAGCGCTAGCACAGGGCGACGAAAGAACTCAACAGAGGTTATGTGCCGAGCATGGCACGATCCTGACAGAAGCATCATAGGCCGCAGGGAACGATTCCGGAAATCCTCAAGAACGAGTGAAACGTAAGTCATCGATGGAGAAGAAATGAAACTCAGAAGGGTGAAGTCTTGGATTCTTGGTTTCAGATCGTACTAGGAACAGCGCTAGCACAGGGCGACGAAAGAACTCAACAGAGGTTATGTGCAGAGCATGGCACGATCCTGACAGAAGCATCATAGTCCACAGGGAACGATTCCGGAAATCCTCAAGAACGAGTGAAACGTAAGTCATCGATGGAGAAGAAATGAAACTCAGAAGGGTGGTGTCTTGGATTCTTGGTTTCAGATCGTACTCGAAACAGCGCTAGCACAGGGCGACGAAAGAACTCAACAGAGGTTATGTGCCGAGCATGGCACGATCCTTACAGAAGAATCATAGTACACAGAGAACGACTCCGGAAATCGTTATGAACGAGTCAAACGTAAGCCATCGATGGAGAACAAATGAAACTCAGAAGGGTGTTGTCTTGGATTCTTGGTTTGAGATCGTACTCGAAACAGCGCTAGCACAGGGCGACGAAAGAACTCAACAGAGGTTATGTGCCGAGCATGGCACGATCCTGACAGAAGCATCATAGTCCACAGGGAACGATTCCGGAAATCCTCAAGAACGAGTGAAACGTAAGTCATCGATGGAGAAGAAATGAAACTCAGAAGGGTGGTTTCTTGGATTCTTGGTTTCAGATCGTACTAGGAACAGCGCTAGCACAGGGCGACGAAAGAACTCAACAGAGGTTATGTGCAGAGCATGGCACGATCCTTACAGAAGGATCATAGTTCACAGGGAACGATTCCGGAAATCCTCAAGAACGAGTGAAACGTAAGTCATCGATGGAGAAGAAATGAACCTCAGAAGTGTGGAGTCTTGCACTATTGGTTTCAGATCGTACTCGGAACAGCGCTAGCACAGGGCGACGAAAGAACTCAACAGAGGTTATGTGCCGAGCATGGCACGATCCTGACAGAAGCATCATAGTCCACAGGGAACGATTCCGGAAATCCTCAAGAACGAGTGAAACGTAAGTCATCGATGGAGAAGAAATGAAACTCAGAAGGGTGGTGTCTTGGATTCTTGGTTTCAGATCGCACTAGGAACAGCGCTTGCACAGGGCGACGAAAGAACTCAACAGAGGTTATGTGCCGAGCATGGCACGATCCTGACAGAAGCATCAAAGTCCACAGGGAACGATTCTGGAAATCCTCAAGAACGAGTGAAACGTAAGTCATCGATGGAGAAGAAATGAAACTCAGAAGGGTGGTGTCTTGGATTCTTGGTTTCAGATCGTACTCGAAACAGCGCTAGCACAGGGCGACGAAAGAACTCAACAGAGGTTATGTGCCGAGCATGGCACGATCCTGACAGAAGCATCAAAGTCCACAGGGAACGATTCTGGAAATCCTCAAGAAGGAGTGAAACGTAAGTCATCGATGGAGAAGAAATGAAACTCAGAAGGGTGGTGTCTTGGATTCTTGGTTTCAGATCGCACTCGAAACAGCGCTAGCACAGGGCGACGAAAGAACTCAACAGAGGTTATGTGCCGTGCATGGCACGATCCTGACAGAAGCATCATAGTCCACAGGGAACGATTCCGGAAATCCTCAAGAACGAGTGAAGCGGAAGCCATCGATGGAGAAGAAATGAACCTCAGAAGTGTGGAGTCTTGCACTGTTGGCTTCAGATCGTACTCGAAACAGCGCTAGCACAGGGCGACGAAAGAACTCAACAGAGGTCATGTGCCGAGCATGGCACGATCCTGACAGAAGCATCATAGTCCACAGGGAACGATTCCGGAAACCCTCAAGAACGAGTGAAGCGGAAGCCATCGATGGAGAAGAAATGAACCTCAGAAGTGTGGAGTCTTGCACTGTTGGTTTCAGATCGTACTCGAAACAGCGCTAGCACAGGGCGACGAAAGAACTCAACAGAGGTTATGTGCCGAGCATGGCACGATCCTGACAGAAGCATCATAGTCCACAGGGAACGATTCCGGAAATCCTCAAGAACGAGTGAAGCGGAAGCCATCGATGGAGAAGAAATGAACCTCAGAAGTGTGGAGTCTTGCGCTGTTGGTTTCAGATCGTACTCGAAACAGCGCTAGCACAGGGCGACGAAAGAACTCAACAGAGGTTATGTGCCGAGCATGGCACGATCTTGACAGAAGCATCATAGTCCACAGGGAACGATTCCGGAAATCCTCAAGAACGAGTGAAGCGGAAGCCATCGATGGAGAAGAAATGAACCTCAGAAGTGTGGAGTCTTGCACTCTTGGTTTCAGATCGTACTCGAAACAGCGCTAGCACAGGGCGATGAAAGAACTCAACCGAGATTATGTGCCGAGCATGGTACGATCCTGACAGAAGCGTCATAGTCCACAGGGAACGATTCCGGAAATCCTCAAGAACGAGTGAAACGTAAGTCATCGATGACGAAGAAATGAAACTCAGAAGGGTGGTGTCTTGGATTCTTGGTTTCAGATCGTACTCAAAACAGCGCTAGCACAGGGCGACGAAAGAACTCATCAGAGGTAATGAGCCGAGCATGGCACGATCCTGACAGAAGCATCATAGTCCACAGGGAACGATTCCGGAAATCCTCAAGAACGAGTGAAACGTAAGTCATCGATGGAGAAGAAATGAACCTCAGAAGTGTGGAGTCTTGCACTGTTGGTTTCAGATCGTACTCGAAACAGCGCTAGCACAGGGCGATGAAAGAACTCAACAGAGGTTATGTGCCGAGCATGGCACGATCCTGACAGAAGCATCATAGTCCACAGGGAACGATTCCAGAAATCCTCAAGAACGAGTGAAACGTAAGTCATCGATGGAGAAGAAATGAAACTCAGAAGGGTGGTGTCTTGGATTCTTGGTTTCAGATCGTACTCGAAACAGCGCTAGCACAGCGCGACGAAAGAACTCAACAGAGGTTATGTGCCGAGCATGGCACGATCCTGACAGAAGCATCATAGTCCGCAGGGAACGATTCCGGAAATCCTCAAGAACGAGTGAAACGTAAGTCATCGATGGAGAAGAAATGAAACTCAGAAGGGTGAAGTCTTGGATTCTTGGTTTCAGATCGTACTAGGAACAGCGCTAGCACAGGGCGACGAAAGAACTCAACAGAGGTTATGTGCAGAGCATGGCACGATCCTGACAGAAGCATCATTGTCCACAGGGAACGATTCCGGAAATCCTCAAGAACGAATTAAACGTAAGTCATCGATGGAGAAGAAATGAAACTCAGAAAGGTGGTGTCTTGGATTCTTGGTTTCAGATCGTACTCGAAACAGCGCTAGCACAGGGCGACGAAAGAACTCAACAGAGGTTATGTGCCGAGCATGGCACGATCCTGACAGAAGCATCATAGTCCACAGGGAACGATTCCGGAAATCCTCAAGAACGAGTGAAACGTAAGTCATCGATGGAGAAGAAATGAAACACAGCAGGGTGGTCTCTTGGATTCTTGGTTTCAGATCGTACTCGAAACAGCGCTAGCACAGGGCGACGATTGAACTCAACAGAGGTTATGTGCAGAGCATGGCACGATCCTGACAGAAGCATCATTGTCCACAGGGAACGATTCCGGAAATCCTCAAGAACGAGTTAAACGTAAGTCATCGATGGAGAAGAAATGAAACTCAGAAGGGTGGTGTCTTGGATTCTTGGTTTCAGATCGTACTCGAAACAGCGCTAGCACAGGGCGACGAAAGAACTCAACAGAGGTTATGTGCCGAGCATGGCACGATCCTGACAGAAGCATCATAGTCCACAGGGAACGATTCCAGAAATCCTCAAGAACGAGTGAAACGTAAGTCATCGATGGAGAAGAAATGAAACTCAGAAGGGTGGTGTCTTGGATTCTTGGTTTCAGATCGTACTCGAAACAGCGCTAGCACAGGGCGACGAAAGAACTCAACAGAGGTTATGTGCCGAGCATGGCACGATCCTGACAGAAGCATCATAGTCCGCAGGGAACGATTCCGGAAATCCTCAAGAACGAGTGAAACGTAAGTCATCGATGGAGAAGAAATGAAACTCAGAAGGGTGGTGTCTTGGATTCTTGGTTTCAGATCGTACTCGAAACAGCGCTAGCACAGGGCGACGAAAGAACTCAACAGAGGTTATGTGCCGAGCATGGCACGATCCTGACAGAAGCATCATAGGCCGCAGGGAACGATTCCGGAAATCCTCAAGAAGGAGTGAAACGTAAGTCATCGATGGAGAAGAAATGAAACTCAGAAGGGTGAAGTCTTGGATTCTTGGTTTCAGATCGTACTAGGAACAGCGCTAGCACAGGGCGACGAAAGAACTCAACAGAGGTTATGTGCCGAGCATGGCACGATCCTGACAGAAGCATCATAGTCCACAGGGAACGATTCCGGAAATCCTCAAGAACGAGTGAAGCGGAAGCCATCGATGGAGAAGAAATGAACCTCAGAAGTATGGAGTCTTGCACTGTTGGCTTCAGATCGTACTCGAAACAGCGCTAGCACAGGGCGACGAAAGAACTCAACAGAGGTCATGTGCCGAGCATGGCACGATCCTGACACAAGCATCATAGTCCACAGGGAACGATTCCGGAAACCCTCAAGAACGAGTGAAGCGGAAGCCATCGATGGAGAAGAAATGAACCTCAGAAGTGTGGAGTCTTGCACTGTTGGTTTCAGATCGTACTCGAAACAGCGCTAGCACAGGGCGACGAAAGAACTCAACAGAGGTTATGTGCCGAGCATGGCACGATCCTGACAGAAGCATCATAGTCCACAGGGAACGATTCCGGAAATCCTCAAGAACGAGTGAAGCGGAAGCCATCGATGGAGAAGAAATGAACCTCAGAAGTGTGGAGTCTTGCACTCTTGGTTTCAGATCGTACTCGAAACAGCGCTAGCACAGGGCGACGAAAGAACTCAACCGAGATTATGTGCCGAGCATGGCACGATCCTGACTGAAGCGTCATAGTCCACAGGGAACGATTCCGGAAATCCTCAAGAACGAGTGGAACGTAAGTCATCGATGGAGAAGAAATGAAACTCAGAAGGGCGGTTTCTTGGATTCTTGGTTTCAGATCGTACTCGAAACAGCGCTAGCACAGGGCGACGAAAGAACGCAACAGAGGTTATGTGCCGAGCATGGCACGATCCTGACAGAAGCATCATAGTCCACAGGGAACGATTCCGGAAATCCTCAAGAACGAGTGAAACGTAAGTCATCGATGGAGAAGAAATGAAACTCAGAAGGGTGGTGTCTTGGATTCTTGGTTTCAGATCGTACTCGAAACAGCGCTAGCACAGGGCGACGAAAGAACTCAACAGAGGTTATGTGCCGAGCATGGCACGATCCTGACAGAAGCATCATAGGCCGCAGGGAACGATTCCGGAAATCCTCAAGAACGAGTGAAACGTAAGTCATCGATGGAGAAGAAATGAAACTCAGAAGGGTGAAGTCTTGGATTCTTGGTTTCAGATCGTACTAGGAACAGCGCTAGCACAGGGCGACGAAAGAACTCAACAGAGGTTATGTGCAGAGCATGGCACGATCCTGACAGAAGCATCATAGTCCACAGGGAACGATTCCGGAAATCCTCAAGAACGAGTGAAACGTAAGTCATCGATGGAGAAGAAATGAAACTCAGAAGGGTGGTGTCTTGGATTCTTGGTTTCAGATCGTACTCGAAACAGCGCTAGCACAGGGCGACGAAAGAACTCAACAGAGGTTATGTGCCGAGCATGGCACGATCCTTACAGAAGAATCATAGTACACAGAGAACGATTCCGGAAATCGTTATGAACGAGTCAAACGTAAGCCATCGATGGAGAACAAATGAAACTCAGAAGGGTGTTGTCTTGGATTCTTGGTTTGAGATCGTATTCGAAACAGCGCTAGCACAGGGCGACGAAAGAACTCAACAGAGGTTATGTGCCGAGCATGGCACGATCCTGACAGAAGCATCATAGTCCACAGGGAACGATTCCGGAAATCCTCAAGAACGAGTGAAACGTAAGTCATCGATGGAGAAGAAATGAAACTCAGAAGGGTGGTTTCTTGGATTCTTGGTTTCAGATCGTACTAGGAACAGCGCTAGCACAGGGCGACGAAAGAACTCAACAGAGGTTATGTGCAGAGCATGGCACGATCCTTACAGAAGGATCATAGTTCACAGGGAACGATTCCGGAAATCCTCAAGAACGAGTGAAACGTAAGTCATCGATGGAGAAGAAATGAACCTCAGAAGTGTGGAGTCTTGCACTATTGGTTTCAGATCGTACTCGGAACAGCGCTAGCACAGGGCGACGAAAGAACTCAACAGAGGTTATGTGCCGAGCATGGCACGATCCTGACAGAAGCATCAAAGTCCACAGGGAACGATTCTGGAAATCCTCAAGAACGAGTGAAACGTAAGTCATCGATGGAGAAGAAATGAAACTCAGAAGGGTGGTGTCTTGGATTCTTGGTTTCAGATCGTACTCGAAACAGCGCTAGCACAGGGCGACGAAAGAACTCATCAGAGGTAATGAGCCGAGCATGGCACGATCCTGACAGAAGCATCATAGTCCACAGGGAACGATTCCGGAAATCCTCAAGAACGAGTGAAACATAAGTCATCGATGGAGAAGAAATGAACCTCAGAAGTGTGGAGTCTTGCACTGTTGGTTTCAGATCGTACTCGAAACAGCGCTAGCACAGGGCGATGAAAGAACTCAACAGAGGTTATGTGCCGAGCATGGCACGATCCTGACAGAAGCATCATAGTCCACAGGGAACGATTCCAGAAATCCTCAAGAACGAGTGAAACGTAAGTCATCGATGGAGAAGAAATGAAACTCAGAAGGGTGGTGTCTTGGATTCTTGGTTTCAGATCGTACTCGAAACAGCGCTAGCACAGCGCGACGAAAGAACTCAACAGAGGTTATGTGCCGAGCATGGCACGATCCTGACAGAAGCATCATAGTCCGCAGGGAACGATTCCGGAAATCCTCAAGAACGAGTGAAACGTAAGTCATCGATGGAGAAGAAATGAAACTCAGAAGGGTGAAGTCTTGGATTCTTGGTTTCAGATCGTACTAGGAACAGCGCTAGCACAGGGCGACGAAAGAACTCAACAGAGGTTATGTGCAGAGCATGGCACGATCCTGACAGAAGCATCATTGTCCACAGGGAACGATTCCGGAAATCCTCAAGAACGAATTAAACGTAAGTCATCGATGGAGAAGAAATGAAACTCAGAAGGGTGGTGTCTTGGATTCTTGGTTTCAGATCGTACTCGAAACAGCGCTAGCACAGGGCGACGAAAGAACTCAACAGAGGTTATGTGCCGAGCATGGCACGATCCTGACAGAAGCATCATAGTCCACAGGGAACGATTCCGGAAATCCTCAAGAACGAGTGAAACGTAAGTCATCGATGGAGAAGAAATGAAACACAGCAGGGTGGTCTCTTGGATTCTTGGTTTCAGATCGTACTCGAAACAGCGCTAGCACAGGGCGACGATTGAACTCAACAGAGGTTATGTGCAGAGCATGGCACGATCCTGACAGAAGCATCATTGTCCACAGGGAACGATTCCGGAAATCCTCAAGAACGAGTTAAACGTAAGTCATCGATGGAGAAGAAATGAAACTCAGAAGGGTGGTGTCTTGGATTCTTGGTTTCAGATCGTACTCGAAACAGCGCTAGCACAGGGCGACGAAAGAACTCAACAGAGGTTATGTGCCGAGCATGGCACGATCCTGACAGAAGCATCATAGTCCACAGGGAACGATTCCAGAAATCCTCAAGAACGAGTGAAACGTAAGTCATCGATGGAGAAGAAATGAAACTCAGAAGGGTGGTGTCTTGGATTCTTGGTTTCAGATCGTACTCGAAACAGCGCTAGCACAGGGCGACGAAAGAACTCAACAGAGGTTATGTGCCGAGCATGGCACGATCCTGACAGAAGCATCATAGTCCGCAGGGAACGATTCCGGAAATCCTCAAGAACGAGTGAAACGTAAGTCATCGATGGAGAAGAAATGAAACTCAGAAGGGTGGTGTCTTGGATTCTTGGTTTCAGATCGTACTCGAAACAGCGCTAGCACAGGGCGACGAAAGAACTCAACAGAGGTTATGTGCCGAGCATGGCACGATCCTGACAGAAGCATCATAGGCCGCAGGGAACGATTCCGGAAATCCTCAAGAAGGAGTGAAACGTAAGTCATCGATGGAGAAGAAATGAAACTCAGAAGGGTGAAGTCTTGGATTCTTGGTTTCAGATCGTACTAGGAACAGCGCTAGCACAGGGCGACGAAAGAACTCAACAGAGGTTATGTGCCGAGCATGGCACGATCCTGACAGAAGCATCATAGTCCACAGGGAACGATTCCGGAAATCCTCAAGAACGAGTGAAGCGGAAGCCATCGATGGAGAAGAAATGAACCTCAGAAGTATGGAGTCTTGCACTGTTGGCTTCAGATCGTACTCGAAACAGCGCTAGCACAGGGCGACGAAAGAACTCAACAGAGGTCATGTGCCGAGCATGGCACGATCCTGACACAAGCATCATAGTCCACAGGGAACGATTCCGGAAACCCTCAAGAACGAGTGAAGCGGAAGCCATCGATGGAGAAGAAATGAACCTCAGAAGTGTGGAGTCTTGCACTGTTGGTTTCAGATCGTACTCGAAACAGCGCTAGCACAGGGCGACGAAAGAACTCAACAGAGGTTATGTGCCGAGCATGGCACGATCCTGACAGAAGCATCATAGTCCACAGGGAACGATTCCGGAAATCCTCAAGAACGAGTGAAGCGGAAGCCATCGATGGAGAAGAAATGAACCTCAGAAGTGTGGAGTCTTGCACTCTTGGTTTCAGATCGTACTCGAAACAGCGCTAGCACAGGGCGACGAAAGAACTCAACCGAGATTATGTGCCGAGCATGGCACGATCCTGACTGAAGCGTCATAGTCCACAGGGAACGATTCCGGAAATCCTCAAGAACGAGTGGAACGTAAGTCATCGATGGAGAAGAAATGAAACTCAGAAGGGCGGTTTCTTGGATTCTTGGTTTCAGATCGTACTCGAAACAGCGCTAGCACAGGGCGACGAAAGAACGCAACAGAGGTTATGTGCCGAGCATGGCACGATCCTGACAGAAGCATCATAGTCCACAGGGAACGATTCCGGAAATCCTCAAGAACGAGTGAAACGTAAGTCATCGATGGAGAAGAAATGAAACTCAGAAGGGTGGTGTCTTGGATTCTTGGTTTCAGATCGTACTCGAAACAGCGCTAGCACAGGGCGACGAAAGAACTCAACAGAGGTTATGTGCCGAGCATGGCACGATCCTGACAGAAGCATCATAGGCCGCAGGGAACGATTCCGGAAATCCTCAAGAACGAGTGAAACGTAAGTCACCGATGGAGAAGAAATGAAACTCAGAAGGGTGAAGTCTTGGATTCTTGGTTTCAGATCGTACTAGGAACAGCGCTAGCACAGGGCGACGAAAGAACTCAACAGAGGTTATGTGCAGAGCATGGCACGATCCTGACAGAAGCATCATAGTCCACAGGGAACGATTCCGGAAATCCTCAAGAACGAGTGAAACGTAAGTCATCGATGGAGAAGAAATGAAACTCAGAAGGGTGGTGTCTTGGATTCTTGGTTTCAGATCGTACTCGAAACAGCGCTAGCACAGGGCGACGAAAGAACTCAACAGAGGTTATGTGCCGAGCATGGCACGATCCTTACAGAAGAATCATAGTACACAGAGAACGATTCCGGAAATCGTTATGAACGAGTCAAACGTAAGCCATCGATGGAGAACAAATGAAACTCAGAAGGGTGTTGTCTTGGATTCTTGGTTTGAGATCGTATTCGAAACAGCGCTAGCACAGGGCGACGAAAGAACTCAACAGAGGTTATGTGCCGAGCATGGCACGATCCTGACAGAAGCATCATAGTCCACAGGGAACGATTCCGGAAATCCTCAAGAACGAGTGAAACGTAAGTCATCGATGGAGAAGAAATGAAACTCAGAGGGGTGGTTTCTTGGATTCTTGGTTTCAGATCGTACTAGGAACAGCGCTAGCACAGGGCGACGAAAGAACTCAACAGAGGTTATGTGCAGAGCATGGCACGATCCTTACAGAAGGATCATAGTTCACAGGGAACGATTCCGGATATCCTCAAGAACGAGTGAAACGTAAGTCATCGATGGAGAAGAAATGAACCTCAGAAGTGTGGAGTCTTGCACTATTGGTTTCAGATCGTACTCGGAACAGCGCTAGCACAGGGCGACGAAAGAACTCAACAGAGGTTATGTGCCGAGCATGGCACGATCCTGACAGAAGCATCATAGTCCACAGGGAACGATTCTGGAAATCCTCAAGAACGAGTGAAACGTAAGTCATCGATGGAGAAGAAATGAAACTCAGAAGGGTGGTGTCTTGGATTCTTGGTTTCAGATCGTACTCGAAACAGCGCTAGCACAGGGCGACGAAAGAACTCAACAGAGGTTATGTGCCGAGCATGGCACGATCCTGACAGAAGCATCAAAGTCCACAGGGAACGATTCTGGAAATCCTCAAGAACGAGTGAAACGTAAGTCATCGATGGAGAAGAAATGAAACTCAGAAGGGTGGTGTCTTGGATTCTTGGTTTCAGATCGTACTCGAAACAGCGCTAGCACAGGGCGACGAAAGAACTCAACAGAGGTTATGTGCCGTGCATGGCACGATCCTGACAGAAGCATCATAGTCCACAGGGAACGATTCCGGAAATCCTCAAGTACGAGTGAAGCGGAAGCCATCGATGGAGAAGAAATGAACCTCAGAAGTGTGGAATCTTGCACTGTTGGCTTCAGATCGTACTCGAAACAGCGCTAGCACAGGGCGACGAAAGAACTCAACAGAGGTCATGTGCCGAGCATGGCACGATCCTGACAGAAGCATCATAGTCCACAGGGAACGATTCCGGAAACCCTCAAGAACGAGTGAAGCGGAAGCCATCGATGGAGAAGAAATGAACCTCAGAAGTGTGGAGTCTTGCACTGTTGGTTTCAGATCGTACTCGAAACAGCGCTAGCACAGGGCGACGAAAGAACTCAACAGAGGTTATGTGCCGAGCATGGCACGATCCTGACAGAAGCATCATAGTCCACAGGGAACGATTCCGGAAATCCTCAAGAACGAGTGAAGCGGAAGCCATCGATGGAGAAGAAATGAACCTCAGAAGTGTGGAGTCTTGCGCTGTTGGTTTCAGATCGTACTCGAAACAGCGCTAGCACAGGGCGACGAAAGAACTCAACAGAGGTTATGTGCCGAGCATGGCACGATCTTGACAGAAGCATCATAGTCCACAGGGAACGATTCCGGAAATCCTCAAGAACGAGTGAAGCGGAAGCCATCGATGGAGAAGAAATGAACCTCAGAAGTGTGGAGTCTTGCACTCTTGGTTTCAGATCGTACTCGAAACAGCGCTAGCACAGGGCGACGAAAGAACTCAACCGAGATTATGTGCCGAGCATGGTACGATCCTGACAGAAGCGTCATAGTCCACAGGGAACGATTCCGGAAATCCTCAAGAACGAGTGAAACGTAAGTCATCGATGACGAAGAAATGAAACTCAGAAGGGTGGTGTCTTGGATTCTTGGTTTCAGATCGTACTCGAAACAGCGCTAGCACAGGGCGACGAAAGAACTCATCAGAGGTAATGAGCCGAGCATGGCACGATCCTGACAGAAGCATCATAGTCCACAGGGAACGATTCCGGAAATCCTCAAGAACGAGTGAAACGTAAGTCATCGATGGAGAAGAAATGAACCTCAGAAGTGTGGAGTCTTGCACTGTTGGTTTCAGATCGTACTCGAAACAGCGCTAGCACAGGGCGATGAAAGAACTCAACAGAGGTTATGTGCCGAGCATGGCACGATCCTGACAGAAGCATCATAGTCCACAGGGAACGATTCCAGAAATCCTCAAGAACGAGTGAAACGTAAGTCATCGATGGAGAAGAAATGAAACTCAGAAGGGTGGTGTCTTGGATTCTTGGTTTCAGATCGTACTCGAAACAGCGCTAGCACAGGGCGACGAAAGAACTCAACAGAGGTTATGTGCCGAGCATGGCACGATCCTGACAGAAGCATCATAGTCCGCAGGGAACGATTCCGGAAATCCTCAAGAACGAGTGAAACGTAAGTCATCGATGGAGAAGAAATGAAACTCAGAAGGGTGAAGTCTTGGATTCTTGGTTTCAGATCGTACTAGGAACAGCGCTAGCACAGGGCGACGAAAGAACTCAACAGAGGTTATGTGCAGAGCATGGCACGATCCTGACAGAAGCATCATTGTCCACAGGGAACGATTCCGGAAATCCTCAAGAACGAGTTAAACGTAAGTCATCGATGGAGAAGAAATGAAACTCAGAAGGGTGGTGTCTTGGATTCTTGGTTTCAGATCGTACTCGAAACAGCGCTAGCACAGGGCGACGAAAGAACTCAACAGAGGTTAATTGCCGAGCATGGCACGATCCTGACAGAAGCATCATAGTCCACAGGGAACGATTCCGGAAATCCTCAAGAACGAGTGAAACGTAAGTCATCGATGGAGAAGAAATGAAACACAGCAGGGTGGTGTCTTGGATTCTTGGTTTCAGATCGTACTCGAAACAGCGCTAGCACAGGGCGACGAAAGAACTCAACAGAGGTTATGTGCAGAGCATGGCACGATCCTGACAGAAGCATCATTGTCCACAGGGAACGATTCCGGAAATCCTCAAGAACGAGTTAAACGTAAGTCATCGATGGAGAAGAAATGAAACTCAGAAGGGTGGTGTCTTGGATTCTTGGTTTCAGATCGTACTCGAAACAGCGCTAGCACAGGGCGACGAAAGAACTCAACAGAGGTTATGTGCCGAGCATGGCACGATCCTGACAGAAGCATCATAGTCCACAGGGAACGATTCCAGAAATCCTCAAGAACGAGTGAAACGTAAGTCATCGATGGAGAAGAAATGAAACTCAGAAGGGTGGTGTCTTTGATTCTTGGTTTCAGATCGTACTCGAAACAGCGCTAGCACAGGGCGACGAAAGAACTCAACAGAGGTTATGTGCCGAGCATGGCACGATCCTGACAGAAGCATCATAGTCCGCAGGGAACGATTCCGGAAATCCTCAAGAACGAGTGAAACGTAAGTCATCGATGGAGAAGAAATGAAACTCAGAAGGGTGAAGTCTTGGATTCTTGGTTTCAGATCGTACTAGGAACAGCGCTAGCACAGGGCGACGAAAGAACTCAACAGAGGTTATGTGCAGAGCATGGTACGATCCTGACAGAAGCGTCATAGTCCACAGGGAACGATTCCGGAAATCCTCAAGAACGAGTGAAACGTAAGTCATCGATGGCGAAGAAATGAACCTCAGAAGTGTGGAGTCTTGCGCTGTTGGTTTCAGATCGTACTCGAAACAGCGCTAGCACAGGGCGACGAAAGAACTCAACAGAGGTTATGTGCCGAGCATGGCACGATCTTGACAGAAGCATCATAGTCCACAGGGAACGATTCCGGAAATCCTCAAGAACGAGTGAAGCGGAAGCCATCGATGGAGAAGAAATGAACCTCAGAAGTGTGGAGTCTTGCACTCTTGGTTTCAGATCGTACTCGAAACAGCGCTAGCACAGGGCGACGAAAGAACTCAACCGAGATTATGTGCCGAGCATGGTACGATCCTGACAGAAGCGTCATAGTCCACAGGGAACGATTCCGGAAATCCTCAAGAACGAGTGAAACGTAAGTCATCGATGGCGAAGAAATGAAACTCAGAAGGGTGGTGTCTTGGATTCTTGGTTTCAGATCGTACTCGAAACAGCGCTAGCACAGGGCGACGAAAGAACTCAACAGAGGTTATGAGCCGAGCATGGCACGATCCTGACAGAAGCATCATAGTCCACAGGGAACGATTCCGGAAATCCTCAAGAACGAGTGAAACGTAAGTCATCGATGGAGAAGAAATGAAACTCAGAAGGGTGGTGTCTTGGATTCTTGGTTTCAGATCGTACTCGAAACAGCGCTAGCACAGGGCGACGAAAGAACTCAACAGAGGTTAATTGCCGAGCATGGCACGATCCTGACAGAAGCATCATAGTCCACAGGGAACGATTCCGGAAATCCTCAAGAACGAGTGAAACGTAAGTCATCGATGGAGAAGAAATGAAACACAGCAGGGTGGTGTCTTGGATTCTTGGTTTCAGATCGTACTCGAAACAGCGCTAGCACAGGGCGACGAAAGAACTCAACAGAGGTTATGTGCAGAGCATGGCACGATCCTGACAGAAGCATCATTGTCCACAGGGAACGATTCCGGAAATCCTCAAGAACGAGTTAAACGTAAGTCATCGATGGAGAAGAAATGAAACTCAGAAGGGTGGTGTCTTGGATTCTTGGTTTCAGATCGTACTCGAAACAGCGCTAGCACAGGGCGACGAAAGAACTCAACAGAGGTTATGTGCCGAGCATGGCACGATCCTGACAGAAGCATCATAGTCCACAGGGAACGATTCCAGAAATCCTCAAGAACGAGTGAAACGTAAGTCATCGATGGAGAAGAAATGAAACTCAGAAGGGTGGTGTCTTTGATTCTTGGTTTCAGATCGTACTCGAAACAGCGCTAGCACAGGGCGACGAAAGAACTCAACAGAGGTTATGTGCCGAGCATGGCACGATCCTGACAGAAGCATCATAGTCCGCAGGGAACGATTCCGGAAATCCTCAAGAACGAGTGAAACGTAAGTCATCGATGGAGAAGAAATGAAACTCAGAAGGGTGAAGTCTTGGATTCTTGGTTTCAGATCGTACTAGGAACAGCGCTAGCACAGGGCGACGAAAGAACTCAACAGAGGTTATGTGCAGAGCATGGTACGATCCTGACAGAAGCGTCATAGTCCACAGGGAACGATTCCGGAAATCCTCAAGAACGAGTGAAACGTAAGTCATCGATGGCGAAGAAATGAACCTCAGAAGTGTGGAGTCTTGCGCTGTTGGTTTCAGATCGTACTCGAAACAGCGCTAGCACAGGGCGACGAAAGAACTCAACAGAGGTTATGTGCCGAGCATGGCACGATCTTGACAGAAGCATCATAGTCCACAGGGAACGATTCCGGAAATCCTCAAGAACGAGTGAAGCGGAAGCCATCGATGGAGAAGAAATGAACCTCAGAAGTGTGGAGTCTTGCACTCTTGGTTTCAGATCGTACTCGAAACAGCGCTAGCACAGGGCGACGAAAGAACTCAACCGAGATTATGTGCCGAGCATGGTACGATCCTGACAGAAGCGTCATAGTCCACAGGGAACGATTCCGGAAATCCTCAAGAACGAGTGAAACGTAAGTCATCGATGGCGAAGAAATGAAACTCAGAAGGGTGGTGTCTTGGATTCTTGGTTTCAGATCGTACTCGAAACAGCGCTAGCACAGGGCGACGAAAGAACTCAACAGAGGTTATGAGCCGAGCATGGCACGATCCTGACAGAAGCATCATAGTCCACAGGGAACGATTCCGGAAATCCTCAAGAACGAGTGAAACGTAAGTCATCGATGGAGAAGAAATGAAACTCAGAAGGGTGGTGTCTTGGATTCTTGGTTTCAGATCGTACTCGAAACAGCGCTAGCACAGGGCGACGAAAGAACTCAACAGAGGTTATGTGCCGAGCATGGCACGATCCTGACAGAAGCATCATAGTGCACAGGGAACGATTCCGGAAATCCTCAAGAACGAGCGAAGCGGAAGCCATCGATGGAGAAGAAATGAACCTCAGAAGTGTGGAGTCTTGCACTGTTGGTTTCAGATCGTACTCGAAACAGCGCTAGCACAGGGCGATGAAAGAACTCAACAGAGGTTATGTGCCGAGCATGGCACGATCCTGACAGAAGCATCATAGTCCACAGGGAACGATTCCAGAAATCCTCAAGAACGAGTGAAACGTAAGTCATCGATGGAGAAGAAATGAAACTCAGAAGGGTGGTGTCTTGGATTCTTGGTTTCAGATCGTACTCGAAACAGCGCTAGCACAGGGCGACGAAAGAACTCAACAGAGGTTATGTGCCGAGCATGGCACGATCCTGACAGAAGCATCATAGTCCGCAGGGAACGATTCCGGAAATCCTCAAGAACGAGTGAAACGTAAGTCATGGATGGAGAAGAAATGAAACTCAGAAGGGTGAAGTCTTGGATTCTTGGTTTCAGATCGTACTAGGAACAGCGCTAGCACAGGGCGACGAAAGAACTCAACAGAGGTTATGTGCAGAGCATGGCACGATCCTGACAGAAGCATCATTGTCCACAGGGAACGATTCCGGAAATCCTCAAGAACGAGTTAAACGTAAGTCATCGATGGAGAAGAAATGAAACTCAGAAGGGTGGTGTCTTGGATTCTTGGTTTCAGATCGTACTCGAAACAGCGCTAGCACAGGGCGACGAAAGAACTAAACCGAGGTTATGTGCCGAGCATGGCACGATCCTGACAGAAGCATCATAGTCCACAGGGAACGATTCCGGAAATCCTCAAGAACGAGTGAAACGTAAGTCATCGATGGAGAAGAAATGAAACTCAGAAGGGTGGTGTCTTGGATTCTTGGTTTCAGATCGTACTCGAAACAGCGCTAGCGCAGGGCGACGAAAGAACTCAACAGAGGTTATGTGCAGAGCATGGCACGATCCTGACAGAAGCATCATTGTCCACAGGGAACGATTCCGGAAATCCTCAAGAACGAGTTAAACGTAAGTCATCGATGGAGAAGAAATGAAACTCAGAAGGGTGGTGTCTTGGATTCTTGGTTTCAGATCGTACTCGAAACAGCGCTAGCACAGGGCGACGAAAGAACTCAACAGAGGTTATGTGCCGAGCATGGCACGATCCTGACAGAAGCATCATAGTCCACAGGGAACGATTCCAGAAATCCTCAAGAACGAGTGAAACGTAAGTCATCGATGGAGAAGAAATGAAACTCAGAAGGGTGGTGTCTTGGATTCTTCGTTCCAGATCGTACTCGAAACAGCGCTAGCACAGGGCGACGAAAGAACTCAACAGAGGTTATGTGCCGAGCATGGCACGATCCTGACAGAAGCAGCATAGTCCACAGGGAACGATTCCGGAAATCCTCAAGAACGAGTGAAACGTAAGTCATCGATGGAGAAGAAATGAACCTCAGAAGTGTGGAGTCTTGCACTGTTGGTTTCAGATCGTACTCGAAACAGCGCTAGCACAGGGCGATGAAAGAACTCAACAGAGGTTATGTGCCGAGCATGGCACGATCCTGACAGAAGCATCATAGTCCACAGGGAACGATTCCAGAAATCCTCAAGAACGAGTGAAACGTAAGTCATCGATGGAGAAGAAATGAAACTCAGAAGGGTGGTGTCTTGGATTCTTGGTTTCAGATCGTACTCGAAACAGCGCTAGCACAGGCCGACGAAAGAACTCAACAGAGGTTATGTGCCGAGCATGGCACGATCCTGACAGAAGCATCATAGTCCGCAGGGAACGATTCCGGAAATCCTCAAGAACGAGTGAAACGTAAGTCATCGATGGAGAAGAAATGAAACTCAGAAGGGTGAAGTCTTGGATTCTTGGTTTCAGATCGTACTAGGAACAGCGCTAGCACAGGGCGACGAAAGAACTCAACAGAGGTTATGTGCAGAGCATGGCACGATCCTGACAGAAGCATCATAGTCCGCAGGGAACGATTCCGGAAATCCTCAAGAACGAGTGAAACGTAAGTCATCGATGGAGAAGAAATGAAACTCAGAAGAGTGAAGTCTTGGATTCTTGGTTTCAGATCGTACTAGGAACAGCGCTAGCACAGGGCGACGAAAGAACTCAACAGAGGTTATGTGCAGAGCATGGCACGATCCTGACAGAAGCATCATTGTCCACAGGGAACGATTCCGGAAATCCTCAAGAACGAGCGAAGCGGAAGCCATCGATGGAGAAGAAATGAACCTCAGAAGTGTGGAGTCTTGCACTGTTGGTTTCAGATCGTACTCGAAACAGCGCTAGCACAGGGCGATGAAAGAACTCAACAGAGGTTATGTGCCGAGCATGGCACGATCCTGACAGAAGCATCATAGTCCACAGGGAACGATTCCAGAAATCCTCAAGAACGAGTGAAACGTAAGTCATCGATGGAGAAGAAATGAAACTCAGAAGGGTGCTGTCTTGGATTCTTGGTTTCAGATCGTACTCGAAACAGCGCTAGCACAGGGCGACGAAAGAACTCAACAGAGGTTATGTGCCGAGCATGGCACGATCCTGACAGAAGCATCATAGTCCGCAGGGAACGATTCCGGAAATCCTCAAGAACGAGTGAAACGTAAGTCATGGATGGAGAAGAAATGAAACTCAGAAGGGTGAAGTCTTGGATTCTTGGTTTCAGATCGTACTAGGAACAGCGCTAGCACAGGGCGACGAAAGAACTCAACAGAGGTTATGTGCAGAGCATGGCACGATCCTGACAGAAGCATCATTGTCCACAGGGAACGATTCCGGAAATCCTCAAGAACGAGTTAAACGTAAGTCATCGATGGAGAAGAAATGAAACTCAGAAGGGTGGTGTCTTGGATTCTTGGTTTCAGATCGTACTCGAAACAGCGCTAGCACAGGGCGACGAAAGAACTAAACCGAGGTTATGTGCCGAGCATGGCACGATCCTGACAGAAGCATCATAGTCCACAGGGAACGATTCCGGAAATCCTCAAGAACGAGTGAAACGTAAGTCATCGATGGAGAAGAAATGAAACTCAGAAGGGTGGTGTCTTGGATTCTTGGTTTCAGATCGTACTCGAAACAGCGCTAGCGCAGGGCGACGAAAGAACTCAACAGAGGTTATGTGCAGAGCATGGCACGATCCTGACAGAAGCATCATTGTCCACAGGGAACGATTCCGGAAATCCTCAAGAACGAGTTAAACGTAAGTCATCGATGGAGAAGAAATGAAACTCAGAAGGGTGGTGTCTTGGATTCTTGGTTTCAGATCGTACTCGAAACAGCGCTAGCACAGGGCGACGAAAGAACTCAACAGAGGTTATGTGCCGAGCATGGCACGATCCTGACAGAAGCATCATAGTCCACAGGGAACGATTCCAGAAATCCTCAAGAACGAGTGAAACGTAAGTCATCGATGGAGAAGAAATGAAACTCAGAAGGGTGGTGTCTTGGATTCTTCGTTCCAGATCGTACTCGAAACAGCGCTAGCACAGGGCGACGAAAGAACTCAACAGAGGTTATGTGCCGAGCATGGCACGATCCTGACAGAAGCAGCATAGTCCACAGGGAACGATTCCCGAAATCCTCAAGAACGAGTGAAACGTAAGTCATCGATGGAGAAGAAATGAACCTCAGAAGTGTGGAGTCTTGCACTGTTGGTTTCAGATCGTACTCGAAACAGCGCTAGCACAGGGCGATGAAAGAACTCAACAGAGGTTATGTGCCGAGCATGGCACGATCCTGACAGAAGCATCATAGTCCACAGGGAACGATTCCAGAAATCCTCAAGAACGAGTGAAACGTAAGTCATCGATGGAGAAGAAATGAAACTCAGAAGGGTGGTGTCTTGGATTCTTGGTTTCAGATCGTACTCGAAACAGCGCTAGCACAGGCCGACGAAAGAACTCAACAGAGGTTATGTGCCGAGCATGGCACGATCCTGACAGAAGCATCATAGTCCGCAGGGAACGATTCCGGAAATCCTCAAGAACGAGTGAAACGTAAGTCATCGATGGAGAAGAAATGAAACTCAGAAGGGTGAAGTCTTGGATTCTTGGTTTCAGATCGTACTAGGAACAGCGCTAGCACAGGGCGACGAAAGAACTCAACAGAGGTTATGTGCAGAGCATGGCACGATCCTGACAGAAGCATCATAGTCCGCAGGGAACGATTCCGGAAATCCTCAAGAACGAGTGAAACGTAAGTCATCGATGGAGAAGAAATGAAACTCAGAAGGGTGAAGTCTTGGATTCTTGGTTTCAGATCGTACTAGGAACAGCGCTAGCACAGGGCGACGAAAGAACTCAACAGAGGTTATGTGCAGAGCATGGCACGATCCTGACAGAAGCATCATTGTCCACAGGGAACGATTCCGGAAATCCTCAAGAACGAGTTAAACGTAAGTCATCGATGGAGAAGAAATGAAACTCAGAAGGGTGGTGTCTTGGATTCTTGGTTTCAGATCGTACTCGAAACAGCGCTAGCACAGGGGACGAAAGAACTCAACAGAGGTTATGTGCCGAGCATGGCACGATCCTGACAGAAGCATCATAGTCCGCAGGGAACGATTCCGGAAATCCTCTAGAACGAGTGAAACGTAAGTCATCGATGGAGAAGAAATGAAACTCAGAAGGGTGAGGTCTTGGATTCTTGGTTTCAGATCGTACTAGGAACAGCGCTAGCACAGGGCGACGAAAGAACTCAACAGAGGTTATGTGCAGAGCATGGCACGATCCTGACAGAAGCATCATTGTCCACAGGGAACGATTCCGGAAATCCTCAAGAACGAGTTAAACGTAAGTCATCGATGGAGAAGAAATGAAACTCAGAAGGGTGGTGTCTTGGATTCTTGGTGTCAGATCGTACTCGAAACAGCGCTAGCACAGGGCGACGAAAGAACTCAACAGAGGTTATGTGCCGAGCATGGCACGATCCTGACAAAAGCATCATAGTCCACAGGGAACGATTCCGGAAATCCTCAAGAACGAGTGAAACGTAAGTCATCGATGGAGAAGAAATGAAACTCAGAAGGGTGGTGTCTTGGATTCTTGGTTTCAGATCGTACTCGAAACAGCGCTAGCACAGGGCGACGAAAGAACTCAACAGAGGTTATGTGCCGAGCATGGCACGATCCTGACAGAAGCATCAATGTCCACAGGGAACGATTCCGGAAATCCTCAAGAACGAGTTAAACGTAAGTCATCGATGGAGAAGAAATGAAACTCAGAAGGGTGGTGTCTTGGATTCTTGGTTTCAGATCGTACTCGAAACAGCGCTAGCACAGGGCGACGAAAGAACTCAACAGAGGTTATGTGCCGAGCATGGCACGATCCTGACAGAAGCATCATAGTCCACAGGGAACGATTCCGGAAATCCTCAAGAACGAGTGAAACGTAAGTCATCGATGGAGAAGAAATGAACCTCAGAAGTGTGGAGTCTTGCACTGTTGGTTTCAGATCGTACTCGAAACAGCGCTAGCACAGGGCGATGAAAGAACACAACAGAGGTTATGTGCCGAGCATGGCACGATCCTGACAGAAGCATCATAGTCCACAGGGAACGATTCCAGAAATCCTCAAGAACGAGTGAAACGTAAGTCATCGATGGAGAAGAAATGAAACTCAGAAGGGTGGTGTCTTGGATTCTTCGTTTCAGATCCTACTCGAAACAGCGCTAGCACAGGGCGACGAAAGAACTCAACAGAGGTTATGTGCCGAGCATGGCACGATCCTGACAGAAGCATCATAGTCCGCAGGGAACGATTCCGGAAATCCTCAAGAACGAGTGAAACGTAAGTCATCGATGGAGAAGAAATGAAACTCAGAAGGGTGGTGTCTTGGATTCTTGGTTTCAGATCGTACTAGGAACAGCGCTAGCACAGGGCGACGAAAGAACTCAACAGAGGTTATGTGCCGAGCATGGCAGGATCCTTACAGAAGAATCATAGTAGACAGAGAACGATTCTGGAAATCGTCATGAACGAGTGAAACGTAAGCCATCGATGGAGAAGAAATGAAACTCAGAATGGTGGTGTCTTGGATTCTTGGTTTCAGATCGTACTAGGAACAGCGCTAGCACAGGGCGACGAAAGAACTCACAGAGGTTATGTGCAGAGCATGGCACGATCCTGACAGAAGCATCATAGTCCACAGGGAACGATTCCGGAAATCCTCAAGAACGAGTGAAACGTAAGTCATAGATGGAGAAGAAATGAAACTCAGAAGGGTGGTGTCTTGGATTCTTGGTTTCAGATCGTACTCGAAACAGCGCTAGCACAGGGCGACGAAAGAACTCAACAGAGGTTATGGGCCGAGCATGGCACGATCCTGACAGAAGCATCATAGTCCGCAGGGAACGATTCCGGAAATCGTTATGAACGAGTGAAACGTAAGCCATCGTTGGAGAAGAAATGAAACTCAGAAGGGTGGTGTCTTGGATTCTTGGTTTCAGATCGTACTAGGAACAGCGCTAGCACAGGGCGACGAAAGAACTCAACGGAGGTTATGTGCCGAGCATGGCACGATCCTTACAGAAGAATCATAGTACACAGAGAACGATTCCGGAAATCGTTATGAACGAGTGAAACGTAAGCCATCGATGGAGAAGAAATGAAACTCAGAAGGGTGGTGTCTTGGATTCTTGGTTTCAGATCGTACTAGGAACAGCGCTAGCACAGGGCGACGAAAGAACTCAACAGAGGTTATGTGCCGAGCATGGCACGATCATTACAGAAGAATCATAGTACACAGAGAACGATTCCGGAAATCGTTATGAACGAGTGAAACGTAAGCCATCGATGGAGAAGAAATGAAACTCAGAAGGGTGGTGTCTTGGATTCTTGGTTTCAGATCGTACTCGAAACAGCGCTAGCACAGGGCGACGAAAGAACTCAACAGAGGTTATGTGCCGAGCATGGCACGATCCTGACAGAAGCATCATAGTCCACAGGGAACGATTCCGGAAATCCTCAAGAACGAGTGAAACGTAAGTCATCGATGGAGAAGAAATGAAACTCAGAAGGGTGGTTTCTTGGATTCTTGGTTTCAGATCGTACTAGGAACAGAGCTAGCACAGGGCGACGAAAGAACTCAACAGAGGTTATGTGCAGAGCATGGCACGATCCTTACAGAAGGATCATAGTTCACAGGGAACGATTCCGGAAATCCTCAAGAACGAGTGAAACGTAAGTCATCGATGGAGAAGAAATGAACCTCAGAAGTGTGGAGTCTTGCACTGTTGGTTTCAGATCGTACTCGGAACAGCGCTAGCACAGGGCGACGAAAGAACTCAACAGAGGTTATGTGCCGAGCATGGCACGATCCTGACAGAAGCATCATAGTCCACAGGGAACGATTCCGGAAATCCTCAAGAACGAGTGAAGCGGAAGCCATCAATGGAGAAGAAATGAACCTCAGAAGTGTGCAGTCTTGCACTGTTGGTTTCAGATCGTACTCGAAACAGCGCTAGCACAGGGCGACGAAAGAACTCAACAGAGTATGTGCCGAGCATGGCACAATCCTGACAGAAGCATCATAGTCCACAGGGAACGATTCCGGAAATCCTCAAGAACGAGTGAAACGTAAGTCATCGATGGAGAAGAAATGAAACTCAGAAGGGTGGTGTCTTGGATTCTTGGTTTCAGATCGTACTCGAAACAGCGCTAGCACAGGGCGACGAAAGAACTCAACAGAGGTTATGTGCCGAGCATGGCGCGATCCTGACAGAAGCATCATAGTCCACAGGGAACGATTCCGGAAATCCTCAAGAACGAGTGAAACGTAAGCCATCGATGGAGAAGAAATGAAACTCAGAAGGGTGGTGTCTTGGATTCTTGGTTTCAGATCGTACTAGGAACAGCGCTAGCACAGGGCGACGAAAGAACTCAACAGAGGTTATGTGCCGAGCATGGCACGATCATTACAGAAGAATCATAGTACACAGAGAACGATTCCGGAAATCGTTATGAACGAGTGAAACGTAAGCCATCGATGGAGAAGAAATGAAACTCAGAAGGGTGGTGTCTTGGATTCTTGGTTTCAGATCGTACTCGAAACAGCGCTAGCACAGGGCGACGAAAGAACTCAACAGAGGTTATGTGCCGAGCATGGCACGATCCTGACAGAAGCATCATAGTCCACAGGGAACGATTCCGGAAATCCTCAAGAACGAGTGAAACGTAAGTCATCGATGGAGAAGAAATGAAACTCAGAAGGGTGGTTTCTTGGATTCTTGGTTTCAGATCGTACTAGGAACAGAGCTAGCACAGGGCGACGAAAGAACTCAACAGAGGTTATGTGCAGAGCATGGCACGATCCTTACAGAAGGATCATAGTTCACAGGGAACGATTCCGGAAATCCTCAAGAACGAGTGAAACGTAAGTCATCGATGGAGAAGAAATGAACCTCAGAAGTGTGGAGTCTTGCACTGTTGGTTTCAGATCGTACTCGGAACAGCGCTAGCACAGGGCGACGAAAGAACTCAACAGAGGTTATGTGCCGAGCATGGCACGATCCTGACAGAAGCATCATAGTCCACAGGGAACGATTCCGGAAATCCTCAAGAACGAGTGAAGCGGAAGCCATCAATGGAGAAGAAATGAACCTCAGAAGTGTGCAGTCTTGCACTGTTGGTTTCAGATCGTACTCGAAACAGCGCTAGCACAGGGCGACGAAAGAACTCAACAGAGTATGTGCCGAGCATGGCACAATCCTGACAGAAGCATCATAGTCCACAGGGAACGATTCCGGAAATCCTCAAGAACGAGTGAAACGTAAGTCATCGATGGAGAAGAAATGAAACTCAGAAGGGTGGTGTCTTGGATTCTTGGTTTCAGATCGTACTCGAAACAGCGCTAGCACAGGGCGACGAAAGAACTCAACAGAGGTTATGTGCCGAGCATGGCGCGATCCTGACAGAAGCATCATAGTCCACAGGGAACGATTCCGGAAATCCTCAAGAACGAGTGAAACGTAAGTCATCGATGGAGAAGAAATGAAACTCAGAAGGGTGGTTTCTTGGATTCTTGGTTTCAGATCGTACTAGGAACAGCGCTAGCACACGGCGACGAAAGAACTCAACAGAGGTTATGTGCAGAGCATGGCACGATCCTTACAGAAGGATCATAGTTCACAGGGAACGATTCCGGAAATCCTCAAGAACGAGTGAAACGTAAGTCATCGATGGAGAAGAAATGAAACTCAGAAGGGTGGTGTCTTGGATTGTTGGTTTGAGATCGTACTCGAAACAGCGCTAGCACAGGGCGACGAAGGAACTCAACAGAGGTTATGTGCCGAGCATGGCACGATCCTGACAGAAGCATCATAGTCCACAGGGAACGATTCCGGAAATCCTCAAGAACGAGTGAAGCGGAAGCCATCGATGGAGAAGAAATGAACCTCAGAAGTGTGCAGTCTTGCACTGTTGGTTTCAGATCGTACTCGAAACAGCGCTAGCACAGGGCGACGAAAGAACTCAACAGAGGTTATGTGCCGAGCATGGCACGATCCTGACAGAAGCATCATAGTCCACAGAGAACGATTCCGGAAATCCTCAAGAACGAGTGAAACGTAAGTCATCGATGGAGAAGAAATGAAACTCAGAAGAGTGGTGTCTTGGATTCTTGGTTTCAGATCGTACTCGAAACAGCGCTAGCACAGGGCGACGAAAGAACTTAACAGAGGTTATGTGCCGAGCATGGCACGATCCTGACAGAAGCATCATAGTCCGCAGGGAACGATTCCGGAAATCCTCAAGAACGAGTGAAACGTAAGTCATGGATGGAGAAGAAATGAAACTCAGAAGGGTGAAGTCTTGGATTCTTGGTTTCAGATCGTACTAGGAACAGCGCTAGCACAGGGCGACGAAAGAACTCAACAGAGGTTATGTGCAGAGCATGGCACGATCCTGACAGAAGCATCATTGTCCACAGGGAACGATTCCGGAAATCCTCAAGAACGAGTTAAACGTAAGTCATCGATGGAGAAGAAATGAAACTCAGAAGGGTGGTGTCTTGGATTCTTGGTTTCAGATCGTACTCGAAACAGCGCTAGCACAGGGCGACGAAAGAACTCAACCGAGGTTATGTGCCGAGCATGGCACGATCCTGACAGAAGCATCATAGTCCACAGGGAACGATTCCGGAAATCCTCAAGAACGAGTGAAACGTAAGTCATCGATGGAGAAGAAATGAAACTCAGAAGGGTGGTGTCTTGGATTCTTGGTTTCAGATCGTACTCGAAACAGCGCTAGCGCAGGGCGACGAAAGAACTCAACAGAGGTTATGTGCAGAGCATGGCACGATCCTGACAGAAGCATCATTGTCCACAGGGAACGATTCCGGAAATCCTCAAGAACGAGTTAAACGTAAGTCATCGATGGAGAAGAAATGAAACTCAGAAGGGTGGTGTCTTGGATTCTTGGTTTCAGATCGTACTCGAAACAGCGCTAGCACAGGGCGACGAAAGAACTCAACAGAGGTTATGTGCCGAGCATGGCACGATCCTGACAGAAGCATCATAGTCCACAGGGAACGATTCCAGAAATCCTCAAGAACGAGTGAAACGTAAGTCATCGATGGAGAAGAAATGAAACTCAGAAGGGTGGTGTCTTGGATTCTTGGTTTCAGATCGTACTCGAAACAGCGCTAGCACAGGGCGACGAAAGAACTCAACAGAGGTTATGTGCCGAGCATGGCACGATCCTGACAGAAGCAGCATAGTCCACAGGGAACGATTCCGGAAATCCTCAAGAACGAGTGAAACGTAAGTCATCGATGGAGAAGAAATGAACCTCAGAAGTGTGGAGTCTTGCACTGTTGGTTTCAGATCGTACTCGAAACAGCGCTAGCACAGGGCGATGAAAGAACTCAACAGAGGTTATGTGCCGAGCATGGCACGATCCTGACAGAAGCATCATAGTCCACAGGGAACGATTCCAGAAATCCTCAAGAACGAGTGAAACGTAAGTCATCGATGGAGAAGAAATGAAACTCAGAAGGGTGGTGTCTTGGATTCTTGGTTTCAGATCGTACTCGAAACAGCGCTAGCACAGGGCGACGAAAGAACTCAACAGAGGTTATGTGCCGAGCATGGCACGATCCTGACAGAAGCATCATAGTCCGCAGGGAACGATTCCGGAAATCCTCAAGAACGAGTGAAACGTAAGTCATCGATGGAGAAGAAATGAAACTCAGAAGGGTGAAGTCTTGGATTCTTGGTTTCAGATCGTACTAGGAACAGCGCTAGCACAGGGCGACGAAAGAACTCAACTGAGGTTATGTGCAGAGCATGGCACGATCCTGACAGAAGCATCATAGTCCGCAGGGAACGATTCCGGAAATCCTCAAGAACGAGTGAAACGTAAGTCATCGATGGAGAAGAAATGAAACTCAGAAGGGTGAAGTCTTGGATTCTTGGTTTCAGATCGTACTTAGGAACAGCGCTAGCACAGGGCGACGAAAGAACTCAACAGAGGTTATGTGCAGAGCATGGCACGATCCTGACAGAAGCATCATTGTCCACAGGGAACGATTCCGGAAATCCTCAAGAACGAGTTAAACGTAAGTCATCGATGGAGAAGAAATGAAACTCAGAAGGGTGGTGTCTTGGATTCTTGGTTTCAGATCGTACTCGAAACAGCGCTAGCACAGGGCGACGAAAGAACTCAACAGAGGTTATGTGCCGAGCATGGCACGATCCTGACAAAAGCATCATAGTCCACAGGGAACGATTCCGGAAATCCTCAAGAACGAGTGAAACGTAAGTCATCGATGGAGAAGAAATGAAACTCAGAAGGGTGGTGTCTTGGATTCTTGGTTTCAGATCGTACTCGAAACAGCGCTAGCACAGGGCGACGAAAGAACTCAACAGAGGTTATGTGCCGAGCATGGCACGATCCTGACAGAAGCATCAATGTCCACAGGGAACGATTCCGGAAATCCTCAAGAACGAGTTAAACGTAAGTCATCGATGGAGAAGAAATGAAACTCAGAAGGGTGGTGTCTTGGATTCTTGGTTTCAGATCGTACTCGAAACAGCGCTAGCACAGGGCGACGAAAGAACTCAACAGAGGTTATGTGCCGAGCATGGCACGATCCTGACAGAAGCATCATAGTCCACAGGGAACGATTCCGGAAATCCTCAAGAACGAGTGAAACGTAAGTCATCGATGGAGAAGAAATGAACCTCAGAAGTGTGGAGTCTTGCACTGTTGGTTTCAGATCGTACTCGAAACAGCGCTAGCACAGGGCGATGAAAGAACTCAACAGAGGTTATGTGCCGAGCATGGCACGATCCTGACAGAAGCATCATAGTCCACAGGGAACGATTCCAGAAATCCTCAAGAACGAGTGAAACGTAAGTCATCGATGGAGAAGAAATGAACCTCAGAAGTGTGGAGTCTTGCACTGTTGGTTTCAGATCGTACTCGAAACAGCGCTAGCACAGGGCAACGAAAGAACTCAACAGAGGTTATGTGCCGAGCATGGCACGATCCTTACAGAAGAATCATAGTACACAGAGAACGATTCTGGAAATCGTTTTGAACGAGTGAAACGTAAGCCATCGATGGAGAAGAAATGAAACTCAGAAGGGTGGTGTCTTGGATTCTTGGTTTCAGATCGTACTAGGAACAGCGCTAGCACAGGGCGACGAAAGAACTCAACAGAGGTTATGTGCCGAGCATGGCAGGATCCTTACAGAAGAATCATAGTAGACAGAGAACAATTCTGGAAATCGTCATGAACGAGTGAAACGTAAGCCATCGATGGAGAAGAAATGAAACTCAGAATGGTGGTGTCTTGGATTCTTGGTTTCAGATCGTACTAGGAACAGCGCTAGCACAGGGCGACGAAAGAACTCAACAGAGGTTATGTGCCGAGCATGGCACGATCCTGACAGAAGCATCATAGTCCACAGGGAACGATTCCGGAAATCCTCAAGAACGAGTGAAACGTAAGTCATCGATGGAGAAGAAATGAAACTCAGAAGGGTGGTGTCTTGGATTCTTGGTTTCAGATCGTACTCGAAACAGCGCTAGCACAGGGCGACGAAAGAACTCAACAGAGGTTATGGGCCGAGCATGGCACGATCCTGACAGAAGCATCATAGTCCGCAGGGAACGATTCCGGAAATCGTTATGAACGAGTGAAACGTAAGCCATCGTTGGAGAAGAAATGAAACTCAGAAGGGTGGTGTCTTGGATTCTTGGTTTCAGATCGTACTAGGAACAGCGCTAGCACAGGGCGACGAAAGAACTCAACGGAGGTTATGTGCCGAGCATGGCACGATCCTTACAGAAGAATCATAGTACACAGAGAACGATTCCGGAAATCGTTATGAACGAGTGAAACGTAAGCCATCGATGGAGAAGAAATGAAACTCAGAAGGGTGGTGTCTTGGATTCTTGGTTTCAGATCGTACTAGGAACAGCGCTAGCACAGGGCGACGAAAGAACTCAACAGAGGTTATGTGCCGAGCATGGCACGATCATTACAGAAGAATCATAGTACACAGAGAACGATTCCGGAAATCGTTATGAACGAGTGAAACGTAAGCCATCGATGGAGAAGAAATGAAACTCAGAAGGGTGGTGTCTTGGATTCTTGGTTTGAGATCGTACTCGAAACAGCGCTAGCACAGGGCGACGAAAGAACTCAACAGAGGTTATGTGCCGAGCATGGCACGATCCTGACAGAAGCATCATAGTCCACAGGGAACGATTCCGGAAATCCTCAAGAACGAGTGAAACGTAAGTCATCGATGGAGAAGAAATGAAACTCAGAAGGGTGGTGCCTTGGATTCTTGGTTTCAGATCGTACTCGAAACAGCGCTAGCACAGGGCGACGAAAGAACTCAACAGAGGTTATGTGCCGAGCATGGCACGATCCTGACAGAAGCATCATAGTCCACAGGGAACGATTCCGGAAATCCTCAAGAACGAGTGAAACGTAAGTCATCGATGGAGAAGAAATGAAACTCAGAAGGGTGGTTTCTTGGATTCTTGGTTTCAGATCGTACTAGGAACAGCGCTAGCACAGGGCGACGAAAGAACTCAACAGAGGTTATGTGCAGAGCATGGCACGATCCTTACAGAAGGATCATAGTTCACAGGGAACGATTCCGGAAATCCTCAAGAACGAGTGAAACGTAAGTCATCGATGGAGAAGAAATGAACCTCAGAAGTGTGGAGTCTTGCACTGTTGGTTTCAGATCGTACTCGGAACAGCGCTAGCACAGGGCGACGAAAGAACTCAACAGAGGTTATGTGCCGAGCATGGCACGATCCTGACAGAAGCATCATAGTCCACAGGGAACGATTCCGGAAATCCTCAAGAACGAGTGAAGCGGAAGCCATCAATGGAGAAGAAATGAACCTCAGAAGTGTGCAGTCTTGCACTGTTGGTTTCAGATCGTACTCGAAACAGCGCTAGCACAGGGCGACGAAAGAACTCAACAGAGTATGTGCCGAGCATGGCACAATCCTGACAGAAGCATCATAGTCCACAGGGAACGATTCCGGAAATCCTCAAGAACGAGTGAAACGTAAGTCATCGATGGAGAAGAAATGAAACTCAGAAGGGTGGTGTCTTGGATTCTTGGTTTCAGATCGTACTCGAAACAGCGCTAGCACAGGGCGACGAAAGAACTCAACAGAGGTTATGTGCCGAGCATGGCGCGATCCTGACAGAAGCATCATAGTCCACAGGGAACGATTCCGGAAAACCTCAAGAACGAGTGAAACGTAAGTCATCGATGGAGAAGAAATGAAACTCAGAAGGGTGGTGTCTTGGATTCTTGGTTTCAGATCGTACTCGAAACAGCGCTAGCACAGGGCGACGAAAGAACTCAACAGAGGTTATGTGCCGAGCATGGCACGATCCTGACAGAAGCATCATAGTCCACAGGGAACGATTCCGGAAATCCTCAAGAACGAGTGAAACGTAAGTCATCGATGGAGAAGAAATGAAACTCAGAAGGGTGGTTTCTTGGATTCTTGGTTTCAGATCGTACTAGGAACAGCGCTAGCACACGGCGACGAAAGAACTCAACAGAGGTTATGTGCAGAGCATGGCACGATCCTTACAGAAGGATCATAGTTCACAGGGAACGATTCCGGAAATCCTCAAGAACGAGTGAAACGTAAGTCATCGATGGAGAAGAAATGAAACTCAGAAGGGTGGTGTCTTGGATTGTTGGTTTGAGATCGTACTCGAAACAGCGCTAGCACAGGGCGACGAAGGAACTCAACAGAGGTTATGTGCCGAGCATGGCACGATCCTGACAGAAGCATCATAGTCCACAGGGAACGATTCCGGAAATCCTCAAGAACGAGTGAAGCGGAAGCCATCGATGGAGAAGAAATGAACCTCAGAAGTGTGCAGTCTTGCACTGTTGGTTTCAGATCGTACTCGAAACAGCGCTAGCACAGGGCGACGAAAGAACTCAACAGAGGTTATGTGCCGAGCATGGCACGATCCTGACAGAAGCATCATAGTCCACAGAGAACGATTCCGGAAATCCTCAAGAACGAGTGAAACGTAAGTCATCGATGGAGAAGAAATGAAACTCAGAAGAGTGGTGTCTTGGATTCTTGGTTTCAGATCGTACTCGAAACAGCGCTAGCACAGGGCGACGAAAGAACTCAACAGAGGTTATGTGCCGAGCATGGCACGATCCTGACAGAAGCATCATAGTCCACAGGGAACGATTCCGGAAATCCTCAAGAACGAGTGAAACGTAAGTCATCGATGGAGAAGAAATGAAACTCAGAAGGGTGGTGTCTTGGATTCTTGGTTTCAGATCGTACGCGAAACAGCGCTAGCACAGGGCGACGACAGAACTCAACAGAGGTTATGTGCCGAGCATGGCACGATCCTGACAGAAGCATCATAGTCCACAGGGAACGATTCCGGAAATCCTCAAGAACGAGTGAAACGTAAGTCATCGATGGAGAAGAAATGAAACTCAGAAGGGTGGTGTCTTGGATTCTTGGTTTCAGATCGTACTAGGAACAGCGCTAGCACAGGGCGAGGAAAGAACTCAACAGAGGTTATGTGCAGAGCATGGCACGATCCTTACAGAAGGATCATAGTTCACAGGAAACGATTCCGGAAATCCTCAAGAACGAGTGAAACGTAAGTCATCAATGGAGAAGAAATGAAACTCAGAAGGGTGGTGTCTTGGATTCTTGGTTTCAGATCGTACTAGGAACAGCGCTAGCACAGGGCGACGAAGGAACTCAACAGAGGTTATGTGCCGAGCATGGCACGATCCTGACAGAAGCATCATAGTCCACAGGGAACGATTCCGGAAATCCTCAAGAACGAGTGAAACGTAAGTCATGGATGGAGAAGTAATGAAACTCAGAAGGGTGGTGTCTTGGATTCTTGGTTTCAGATCGTACTCGAAACAGCGCTAGCACAGGGCGACGAAAGAACTCAACAGAGGTTATGTGCAGAGTATGGCACGATTCTTAGAGAAGCATCATAGTCCACAGGGAACGATTCCGGAAATCCTCAAGAACGAGTGAAACGTAAGTCATCGATGGAGAAGAAATGAGACTCAGAAGGGTGGTGTCTTGGATTCTTGGTTTCAGCTCGTACTCGAAACAGCGCTAGCACAGGGCGACGAAAGAAATCAACAGAGGTTATGTGCCGAGCATGGCACGATCCTGACAGAAGCATCATAGTCCACAGGGAACGATTCCGGAAATCCTCAAGAACGAGTGAAACGTAAGTCATCGATGGAGAAGAAATGAACCTCAGAAGTGTGGAGTCTTGCACTGTTGGTTTCAGATCGTACTCGAAACAGCGCTAGCACAGGGCGACGAAAGAACTCAACAGAGGTTATGTGCCGAGCATGGCACGATCCTGACAGAAGCATCATAGTCCACAGGGAACGATTCCGGAAATCCTCAAGAACGAGTGAAACGTAAGTCATCGATGGAGAAGAAATGAAACTCAGAAGGGTGGTGTCTTGGATTCTTGGTTTCAGATCGTACTCGAAACAGCGCTAGCACAGGGCGACGAAAGAACTCAACAGAGGTTATGTGCCGAGCATGGCACGATCCTGACAGAAGCATCAAAGTCCACAGGGAACGATTCCGGAAATCCTCAAGAACGAGTGAAACGTAAGTCATCGATGGAGAAGAAATGAAACTCAGAAGGGTGGTGTCTTGGATTCTTGGTTTCAGATCGTACTCGAAACAGCGCTAGCACAGGGCGACGAAAGAACTCAACAGAGGTTATGTGCCGAGCATGGCACGATCCTGACAGAAGCATCATAGTCCACAGGGAACGATTCCGGAAATCCTCAAGAACGAGTGAAGCGGAAGCCATCGATAGAGAAGAAATGAACCTCAGAAGTGTGGAGTCTTGCACTGTTGGTTTCAGATCGTACTCGAAACAGGCTAGCACAGGGCGACGAAAGAACTCAGCAGAGGTTATGTGCCGAGCATGGCACGATCCTGACAGAAGCATCATAGTCCACAGGGAACGATTCCGGAAATCCTCAAGAACGAGTGAAGCGGAAGCCATCGATGGAGAAGAAATGAACCTCAGAAGTGTGGAGTCTTGCACTGTTGGCTTCAGATCGTACTCGAAACAGCGCTAGCACAGGGCGACGAAAGAACTCAACAGAGGTCATGTGCCGAGCATGGCACGATCCTGACAGAAGCATCATAGTCCACAGGGAACGATTCCGGAAACCCTCAAGAACGAGTGAAGCGGAAGCCATCGATGGAGAAGAAATGAACCTCAGAAGTGTGGAGTCTTGCACTGTTGGTTTCAGATCGTACTCGAAACAGCGCTAGCACAGGGCGACGAAAGAACTCAACAGAGGTTATGTGCCGAGCATGGCACGATCCTGACAGAAGCATCATAGTCCACAGGGAACGATTTTTAAAAACCTTCGTATTTTTAAAAACCTTCTAGAACATGATTTTAAGGCAAAATAAAAGAAGGCTGGAAACTCGGCTATTCAATATACAGGCTCTCGACGTGTGTTGTCGACGCGTCTCTCCGTACTTTCGACAGAGAAATTATGGCAAAAAGCAGAAACCAACTCAGCCGTGAAATAATAGAAGCAGCTAACATCGACAAGCGAAACCATGGGAGCGCCAGCCCGCTGTCTGTTTCCAGTTGAAAAAAAGACAATTTTCCTCTCCACCTCGATATAATTCTCAGCATACCTTGGGTTTGGCGCCTCTCCTGTGTTACTTTTTTTTTCCATCCCACCTTTACTCCCTCGAAATTTTATTGCCTCCCTCAACGGATCAGGAAGGTCGGCTTGTTGCTTGTCACACGCCTAACACTTCGTTTTCTTGTTTGTGATCTCTCAGGCTTTTCGCGTTTTCTCAGTTGTAATCTCCCTCTAGTGCTATTATGCTCGTCACTTTTTATCCGCGTTTGTTTGCTGCGTTTGATTTCATGTTACTATTACACTCTCATTGCGATTGGTTACTGGCTTTGTTGTCACTGACTGTTGTTTGTTGGCTTTCATTTATTTCGTTCTAGCCAAATTTCGTATGAGAATACAGGTTTTGTTAATTTATTCGGCCCCTTTTTGCTTTGTTTTGGGCATCTCTTTTGTTGCGGTTAACTGTTAGATACATAGCGACTCACAAGCTTTTGGTTCGTTTCATCTTTATACATCCTTGCGCGTGCCCTGCCTTCCTTTGCTTGTGAATATTCTGCCACGGTATGAAAGGTACGGTTCGATTGTGTTCGAATATAAAGTTGCTAGTTCAAAGCAAACTTTATTTATTTTATTTATTTATTTTTACATACTGCAGCTCCTTTTCGAGCTATAGCAGGGGTTGTAGGTGCACATAGAAAATCCAAGATAAGTATACAGTGCAATGAAACAAACAAGAAAACACAAGAATTCCAGAAAGCGAAAATTTAATTACAATTTAAGAGGTTAACCAAATGAGTCGCAATTGCTTCAATGAATTCATGCCGAGGAAGGGTGCGGAATGAGCCAAGGAGCATGTTCCAGGCATCGATGGTACGAGGGAAAAAGATGTTTTTAAATGTATTGGTACGAGCATAATAAGGGAAGAGGTGAAGTTCATGGAAGGGTCTTGTGGTGGTGGATTGAGATGGAATAATATAACTAGCTCATGAAAGACGATAATGAGCATGTGTAACACAAAACAGAAATTTCAAGGACCCTAAAGGCCTTTAACATTTTCAGTCTTGGTAGTTTCTTTCAATTTGTGAGCATTTTATATAACGCAGGCGTAATCAAGTGTTCGATTGATAGATTAATGATTTCAATTCTACTGTAGCTGCAGCTTATGTACGTCTTAAATACCCCAGTTTCATTAGGACTTTCCTGCAGATGAAATTAACATGCTTCGACCAAGATGGGTTGGAAGTAAAAATAAGACCTCAGTACTTGTATTCAAACACCCGTTCTAGTGAAAAGTTGTTAGATGAATAGGAGAAAAGAGAGGACGAAGAGCTGTTAGCAAATGTCATGAGTGCCGATTTGCGAAAATAAATTTTCATTTGCCGGTCATTACACCATTCACAAAGTGTAGTAAGTGATTCCTTAAAACTACACTGATTTTCGGCGGATTGAATGACGTCGTACAGAACACAGTCGTCGCCATACATTCAAATTTTAGAAGTGATATTATTGCGCAGGTCATTAATGTGAAGTAAAAAGACTAAGCGACATAAGACGGAATCTTGAGGCACGCCAGGCGAGACTGGGGCCACATAGGATTCGCCTGAATTGAATGACACGTATTGAGAGCGGGCAGGTTTACCAAACACGGGTTTTTTAATACGAGGTTAAGTTTGAACAGAAGTTTAGAATGACTTACAGTATCAAACGGATTATAGAAATCAATAAATATAGGAACAACTTGATTGCCACAATTATGTTAGTAGAAATGTAGAAATGTGATGAAAACATTCAGATAATTGTGTTTTTGTGCTCAACCCTCGTCTAAAGCCATGCTGAACACTAGATTATTATTATTATCATTTAGGGCATACTGCAGGACCAGTGAAGGGCCCTGGCAGGAGGGGCACAATAAACACAATACAAAAAGCACAAAACAAAAGTACAAGGCAAGTAAAAAAAATCATTGAACGGCCTCTTTAATGGCATCAATGTCAACTGTTGATGATGGTGGTAACTGATTCCACTCGGTAATGGTGCGGGGAAAAAAAGAAAATTTGAATATGTTAGTTCTGGAAAAGTAAGGTTTTAACGATTCAGTGTGCCTGTTTCTTGTTGGCCTTGACGTTATCGGTTGGAGATACAAATCGGGAGCCATTGACAGTTTGTTATTTTTCAATAGAAAGAGAAATCTTAACCTTGGTATTCTACGCCGAGTTTCAAGGGACTGTATATTATGTTGAAGCAACAGAGCAGATGGTGAGTCAGTGGTGCGATATTTCGAAAATATAAACCGAACTGCTTTCCGCTGAATTCTTTCAACGGCATTAATGTTAGTCTTTGTGTGAGGATCCAAAACAGTGCATGCATAATCAATTGTTGGTCTAATCATGGTGTAATATGCCAATTGCTTAACTTTAGAGGGAGCTTGTTTTAACAGAGAAAACAGAGATTGCGAAACGAAGAAGAGCATACGGCTTCAATATGTTTATTCCAAATAAAATTATTCGTTTGTGTTACTCCTAGGTACTTGTATTCTTTGACTTCTGAAAGGTGCCGAGTGGGAAGATTATTTGAAAAGGAATGACTGTTTCTTTTATCAGTGATCCGCATAAAAACTGTCTTGTCAGCGTTCAGTTCCATCCCCCATTTAACGCACTATTCACTAACATTCTGTAGGTTATGATTAAGTAAAATCTGGTCGCCTTGAACTTTAACTGCATTAAACAAAACACAATCGTCGGCAAATAACCTAATTTGAACAGGATGAGACATGATGTCGGTGATGTCATTAATATAGATAAGAAACAGTAATGGCCCAAGGACACTGCCTTGCGGGACATCAGAAGTGACTGGAAGTTTTGTAGAACAATGACCATCGATACTAACATATTGAAATCGGTTAGATAAATAAGCCGCAACCCAATTAACAATAAAAGAAGGAAGACCTATAGTTTCAAGTTTATGGATAAGTTTATTGTGCGGAACTCAATCAAAAGCTTTCCTAAAATCTAGAAATATGACATCTCTTTGGCCGGAATTGTCCAGAACTTGAGCGAAATAGTGAATTACGGATGTAAGTTGGGTGACCGTAGAAAAGCCTTTGCGAAAACCATGCTGGCAGGCCGATAATTTGTTGTTGTCATCAAGAAATGCTTTAATGTAATTGGCTACGATGTGTTCAAGAAGCTTGCAGCATGAAGAGGTCAACGATATGGGACGGTAATTGTTAAACAATGCGGCATCACCTGCTTTCTGTATGGGCACGACACTGGCCACTCTCCAATCGGGTGGTAGACTTGAAGACAAAAGAGAAGCACGAAAAATGATAGCAAGAAAGTGAGAAACCATCTCAGCATAACAATGTAAAAATGAATTAAGTATTTCGTCAAGCCCAGGAGTTGCTTCTGTTTTAAGATTCAGAAGCATTGCAAAAATACCAGGTTGAGATACGAGATCGTGCACAGGCTGGGAACAAGAATCACGAGTTGTGAAATTATTTGCAGGTTGGGAAAACACACTGTGAAAATATGAATTGAACTTGTCAGCAATATCTTTTTTGTTGGTGAGCAACGTGCCCTCATAAATCATCGCAGGCAGGGATTTTTTTTCTGTGCTTAAAAAATTCCAAAATTTCTGAGGAGCGTTACGAATGAAATTCGGCAAACTGTTTTGAAAGTAATGTCGCTTAGCAGCCGCAACAGCTTTGGTTAAAGAAGCCTGCTTCGTTTGATTGATGTTGTGAGGGACACGGGCTCTTCTTAAGCGTTTAAGTTTTCTTTTGAGATGCAAGATTTCTCGCGTAATGCAGGGATTAGATTTGCCACTTTTTTTAGCTCTTGATGGAATAAATTGGTTGATACAATATGTGCATATGTCTTTAAACTTGGTCCAGAGATCAGAAGTGCCAGTTCCGACAAAGGTGCTGAGACACAGATCTAAACAATCTAATACAATCTCATCCCTGGCACGCGAGAAATGTTTTACAAATACGGTTTTGTACGGTACGACACATTTATCAGCGACGAAATCGCAAGTGAAATAGACATACTCATGATCAGATAGTCCTTGATGGATCGAAACAGAAAACATTTCAAAAGAGCGGTTCACAAAAATCAAGTCAAGAATGGAAGCAGATGAGCCATGAATACGTGTAGGTTGTCCGACTACCTGTTTCAAATTGTGACACAGCATAATATCAAATAAGTGTTCAGCATTTGCGCAATGTCGTGAATTAGATGAGGCGAACTCCCAATTAGTGTTAGGTAAGTTAAAATCGCCGACAAGAACTACGTTTTTATGTTTGAATGATGACATGTTTTCCGACAAATCGCGTAGAAACTGAGGAGGGGAATCTGGAGCTCGGTAAACAGCAAATAGAAAAACGGAACGGCCCCTAAAAGATAGCTTTAGGGAAATGCTTTCATGGTCATCAATTTGCCGAGTTAAAGTCGCATGAATATTATTTTTAACCAAAACCGCCACTCCACCACCTCTTGATAATCTATCACGCCGATAGATTTGATAAGTTGGAAGAAAAACGTCTGTGTTATCTATTTCATTGCGAAGCCATGTCTCCGTAATGATGACGATATGTGGATTGTACCCAAGAAGAAGTGCCTCAAGCTGTTCGCTTTTCTTGAATACACTCCGCGCATTAATGTATATAAGTCTTAATTCCTTCTTGATCCGCGCACTACGTCATTCACTTTTTCGTGTGTTCCGCGATGACAGTTTCACCCTTGTGTTAGTAGTATCATCCCACGAAAACATCTGGCCAGCAACGAGCAACTTATCATTGATTAAGGTCACCTTCATTTTCTTGTCTCTCAGATTTAGTACTATTTATAATAGTTTTCGTTTCCTGAGGGTTTCCTTTGAGTACAGAAGTACAATGGACATCAAGTGTTTCCGAGAAAATTTCAGTCAGAACCTTCTGTTTTAGATCAGATTCTGTCTCATCTGGTTCCTCGCTTACACCAAAAACGACTAAATTGGAACGTCTATTGTAATCTTCCATATAGACCAGTTTCGACTGCAAGTCGTGAATTGTGCGTTCCATATTATCAATACGTTCTGTTTGTTTTTCAAAATCCGCAAAGCGAGAGTTTAAGTCAGATATTGTTTTTTCCAAATCTCCTTGTTGTGTTCTGAGGGCTACAATCTCTGCTGTTAACTTGGAATGAGCTGTAAGCAACTGCTTTAATAGTTCTGTACTGTCCTCATTTGAATTATCAGGCGCAGGGTTACATTCAATGTCACCACATAAAAGCAGCGCGCAAACACAAAACACGTCTTGGGCAATGATAACAGAGCGTTGTGGGCACGGCAGGACCAAAAGACCGCGGAAATCACTTCTAATTGTAGTAGAATAACAACCAACCTGTGCAAAGCAGAAGAACGAAGCGTAAGGCAACATGCCTATGTGCGGTCCGCTGTGCCCACTGAAGTTGAAGCCTGGCTGTCGGTGTTTTAAACGAAGGTCCGAGCAGGTCACATGGAACGGGGGCGGTGCTTGAAGAAGGTAATCATTCCGCCAGGAAACGAAATCTCCCGCATCTGTTGTCAAATGATCTTGAAGACACGTGTCCACTGTAGCGGTACCCTGATGAAGAAGCAGTTTGGACGGACCGAGCAGAAAAACCTGTGCAAAGCAGAACAACGAAGCGTAAGGCAACATGCCTATGTGCGGTCCGCTGTGCCCACTGAAGTTGAAGCCTGGCTGTCCGTCTTTTAAACGAAGGTCCGAGCAGGTCACATGGAACGGGGGCGGCGCTTGAAGAAGGTAATCATTCCGCCAGGAAATGAAATCTCCCGCATCTGTTGTCAAATGATCTTGAAGGCACGTGTCGACTGTAGCGGTATCCTGATGAAGAAGCAGTTTGGACTGACCGAGCAGAAAAACCTGCGCAAAGCAGAACAACGAAGCGTAAGGCAACATGCTTATGTGCGGTCCGCTGTGCCCACTGAAGTTGAAGCCTGGCTGTCGGTGTTTTAAACGAAGGTCCGAGCAGGTCACATGGAACGGGGGCGGTGCTTGAAGAAGGTAATCATTCCGCCAGGAAATGAAATCTCCCGCATCTGTTGTCAAATGATCTTGAAGACACGTGTCGACTGTAGCGGTATCCTGATGAAGAAGCAGTTTGGACGGACCGAGCAGAAAAACCTGTGCAAAGCAGAACAACGAAGCGTAAGGCAACATGCCTATGTGCGGTCCGCTGTGCCCACTGAAGTTGAAGCCTGGCTGTCCGTCTTTTAAACGAAGGTCCGAGCAGGTCACATGGAACGGGGGCGGCGCTTGAAGAAGGTAATCATTCCGCCAGGAAATGAAATCTCCCGCATCTGTTGTCAAATGATCTTGAAGGCACGTGTCGACTGTAGCGGTATCCTGATGAAGAAGCAGTTTGGACGGACCGAGCAGAAAAACCTGCGCAAAGCAGAACAACGAAGCGTAAGGCAACATGCTTATGTGCGGTCCGCTGTGCCCACTGAAGTTGAAGCCTGGCTGTCGGTCTTTTAAACGAAGGTCCGAGCAGGTCACATGGAACGGGGGCGGTGCTTGAAGAAGGTAATCATTCCGCCAGGAAATGAAATCTCCCGCATCTGTTGTCAAATAATAAGATTTGGAGTTCAGTCAGCGCGGAGTAATACTAGGAGATTGCTGATTGGCTGAGGAAGATGCAGCAGCAGAAAAAGGCACTTGGCTCAGTGAGGAGGGTGCAGCAGTAGATAAAGGTACATCAGACTTCACCAGCGAAAGTACGAGACACCAGGAGAACGACACAGGAAAACGCTGGCTCTTCTTCTTCGTGTTCTTCTTCTCCTGGCGTCTCGTACTTTAGCAAAGCAGACATTTGGGCTAGTTGGTGTGAATTCATGGTGGAAAAAACAGCGCAAACTAAGACGGAAAACACAGAAAAGAGGGGAGACACTACAAGCGCTTGTAGTGTCTCCCCTCTTTTCTGTGTTTTCCGTCTTAGTTTGCGCTGTTTTTTCCACCATGTCTCGTACTTTCGCTGGTGAAGTTATGTCTGATGTACGCAACTAGCCCACATGGGTACCTTGTTAGAAAAAGGTACTTGAGTTGTACGAGCTTGACTAGGGGTATCCCCATTTGCCATAACTAAAGAATTAGACGCATCTTTCCGCTTGTAGTGAACGTTGTCAATGAAGACGTGGTCACAATGAAAACGAACCAATGAGCCATTGTTTCGAAAGGAAGCCGAGGCTCTCCAAAGGTTCTGCCTGATTGTACGAACCCGCAAAGGAAAAGCCTTCTTTAATACTGATTTCTGAATTTTTCTCCGTTGGCATTACTGTAATGTTTTCCCGGCAATCTAAAAGTCTAAGAATAACAAGTCGGGGTAGCCCATTGCGACTTCTGCCCGGCCTATCCCAACGTTCAATTTGAGGACATGGAATCTTTATTTTGTCACCAGTTAGTTGAGAGACATTGGCTAACAGTGAATCACTATTTATTTCGTCATCCTCAGTTAGTCCAAACAGGGTAATGTTGTTGGTTCGGGATCTATTTTCCAAATCATCAATTTTTTTTAGCAAGTCTGATACAACACCCGACGTGGAAGGAATTTCGGAACGCAGGTCTTCACATGATCAAATAGGCTCATGGTCATGAGGTTCATCTAGGGCAGACACACGCAATTCAAGTGCCTCACATCGGGCATGAAACTGTTGCTTGATGTCTGCTATGTCTTGCGCGATATCTTTTTGATTTTCAAGTAATTCAGAAAACATAGATTGGGGCACTTGGGCTTTCAGGGCTGTCTGCTTTGTCAACAGATGAACCAGACGCGCACGTTTTGGAACAGGTTCCTGGCCGTCGTCCGCCAGTGCTTACTACCGAAGATTCACGGAACTATTAAATCAAATCGTCTTTGTTTTCTCTCTCAAGGAGAAAAGGGGGTGACGGGTAAAAGCCGCGTAACTGCGGCTTGACGGAGCCCGGCCCCCTCTATGTACAGTTCGGCAGCAGTGCTCGTACAGATTTTACAGGATTCAATTTCGCACTTCATCTCACAGACCTAAAATTTCCACCCTACAGAACAAAAACACTCCAAATGAAAGCACATGCAGTTTGAAACACATTCTAAACACGCATTCTAAAACAAGTCAGGTTTGAAACATAAAAATTTCAAACACACTCAGATTAAAACACGTTCAGTTTAATAATTTAAAAGTTTTAAAATTCTGGAAAGACGTTACCTTTAGTGGTAGCAGAAATTAGAAGACATTTTACAGCAAAAAAAGCACCAATAAAAAATAAAAGGCACCAAGAAAAACACAAAACTCAAGCATTCAAGGGCACGGCAGCATTCTTCAGAGCAGCATGGCTAAATTCGCCTGGCTGGTTGTGCAGGTTCTTTGCCTCGCCGGGCCGCCTCCTGGACCGACCAAGCCTGGTCTGGCTGGGCATGCGCCGTGCGACAACGGATGCTTGGGCCTCAAGTCAGCGATTTTTCAAGATGACCGACACGCAATTCAAGCTGCTATCGTCAGATGGCATCACCGGGCTTCTGAGACAGCGACGTCACCAGACAACGCTTTAAAACCACCCGACCGTCCTGTGAACTTCAGAGGGCACGGCAGCATTCTTCAGAGCAGCATGGCTAAATTCGCCTGGCTGGTTGTGCAGGTTCTTTGCCTCGCCGGGCCGCCGCCTGGACCGACCAAGCCTGGTCTGGCTGGGCATGCGCCGTGCGACAACGGATGCTTGGGCCTCAAGTCAGCGATTTTTCAAGATGACCGACACGCAATTCAAGCTGCTATCGTCAGATGGCATCACCGGGCTTCTGAGACAGCGACGTCACCAGACAACGCTTTAAAACCACCCGACCGTCCTGTGAACTTCAGAGGGCACGGCAGCATTCTTCAGAGCAGCATGGCTAAATTCGCCTGGCTGGTTGTGCAGGTTCTTTGCCTCGCCGGGCCGCCGCCTGGACCGACCAAGCCTGGTCTGGCTGGGCATGCGCCGTGCGACAACGGATGCTTGGGCCTCAAGTCAGCGATTTTTCAAGATGACCGACACGCAATTCAAGCTGCTATCGTCAGATGGCATCACCGGGCTTCTGAGACAGCGACGTCACCAGACAACGCTTTAAAACCACCCGACCGTCCTGTGAACTTCAGAGGGCACGGCAGCATTCTTCAGAGCAGCATGGCTAAATTCGCCTGGCTGGTTGTGCAGGTTAGTTTCTACAATCCATATTGTAGCTTTCATACCAGGCATTACGCACTTGTGGTCCTGCCGTGCCCTCAGAAGTGTCTTTGCATGATTGTTGATTGCTGGTCAGCTCTCTTGATTCTTGTGTGCGGGGACGTTGAGCCTAATCCAGGTCCCGGACAGAAGGAAACATTAAGCTTAATCCTGGAAGAATTGCAGGAAATGAAGGCAAGCAACGAGAGTCGCGATGCAACCCTTTCTGAGATAAACTCAAAGCTAACAAAGCTAGACGAGGTTCTGGAATTATGCAAAGCTAACGAAGGAAGGATACGGCAACTTGAGGAATCGGTAAAGCATTTGCAAAAAGCCTTGGCAGCGCAAAGCAAGAAGATGGTGGATTACGAGGACCGCGCTCGCCGGAACAACGTTGTAGTGTTTGGTGTAAAAGAAAGCCCAAAAGAAACGAGAGCTGATTTAAAAGAAAAAGTCCTCCAGAAAGTATGTCAAGATAAACTAGGCGTCTCGGTGAGCACAGTTGAACGGATCCACCGAATTGGCAAACCCCATATGGATAGGCCTCGTCCAGTAATTTTTCGCGTGTTTAACTACAACGAAAAGCATGCAATATTTCAAAACTGCTCCAAGCTCAAGGATTCTGGGGTGTCGGTGTCGCACGATTACTCATACGTCACACAACAGAAAAGAAATTGTGGCAGTCCTTTGAAGACGATCGTCGCCCTAACGATAAAGCAAAGCTGGTTCATGACAAACTGCTGATAAACGATGATCTTTACGCGTGGGACGATGAAAAGAACTGCAGGGTGCTGTTGCGTAGCACGAAGCAGCCGGAAGAGCCATGACGCCTTGATAACGAGTTGACTGAGCAGAAAGATTTTCGCCTTATTTGTTTGAATGCGCGGAGTGTGTGCAATAAGCAGGAACTTCTTGAGCATGCTTTACTTTCTTACGATCCCCTCTCTGAAACTCTCTGAAACTTGGCTGCAGCCTCATGTGCTTGACAGTTGCATTTTCCCACCTTCTTACACTGCTTACCGTAGGGATCGCTTATCGAGGGGAGGCGGAGTTGCGATTCTGGTTAAATATGGATTATCATCTCATGCTCTGCCTACCATCGACAGTGACCATGAAAGTGTGCTGTGCCAAATTGACTTTTGTGGTAATCCTATTATTATCGTTGGTGTCTACCGGGCGCCCGGAGTTCACCATGACTTTATGTTAAAACTTTACGATCAGCTAGGTAGATACCGAAGTGATAACATGATAATAGCAGGTGATTTTAATCTTCCACATGTTGACTGGGAATCGCTGACTGCTGGCACACATGAAGTACCAAGTGCAGACACTCTCCTGGACATGCTGTTAGCTTATAATCTTAAGCAGGTGGTTCTAGCCCCCACTCGTGTAACTGAATCATCAGCTTCAGTGTTAGATCTAATCCTCTGTCCAAATAGCATAACAAACTGTACTACCGAAGTGCATGATGGAATCTCGGACCATAAATTGGTATTTTTTTATTGCTCACTACCACGCCAATCCCTGAAGATTGCTTCTAGGATCGTAACGGTAAAAAATTTTGCTTTAGCGGATCATTCTAGCATTGTTTCCTATTTAGAAGATTCATTGCAATCATTCGATAGTGGTGACGCTAATGCACTTTGGGTAAGGTTTAGGACTCTCTGTCACTTCTGTCTGCATAACTTTGTTCCAGATAGAAAAAAGAAGGTAGATAGGAGAAGCCCCTGGATAACCAGAGATATAATTCACGTTAAACGTAAGCCGAAACGAAATCGGAGACAGAAAAGCACTGCCATTTCTGTCATTAGCAGTCTAAAAGCTACCCTTGCTTCACAGTTACAAGAATCAAGACAGCGCTACTTTGGTGAGACGCTTGGTCGTTTCGTGACTGAAAATCCCAGTAAATTTTGGCAGTTTCTCTCAAACAAAGGAAGTAGAAAACTTGACAAGATTACCGTCAATGATTCTACCGTTACAGATAAAAAGGATATAGCTGATGCTTTTAATACTTATTTCCAAAGCGTTTTCACTAAATCTAACACTCCGTTAAACGATCGTTGTCTGAACAGTCTCGAAAGAAGTGTCACTATTAGCAGAGAAGGAATAGTAGAACTACTCCTGCGGCTAGACCCCAAGAAATCCCCCGGCCCCGATAATATTCCCACTACCTTTCTTAAAATGTACGCTGAAATACTAGCCAAGTTTTTGATAATAATATTTAATAAGTCTCTTGAGTCGGGGACAGTACCAGATGAATGGAAAATTTCTCGCGTGCTTCCGGTTTTTAAAAGCGGCAGCCGACTACAAGTTGGTAATTACCGCCCTATTTCATTGATTTCCACCTCCTGCAAAGTGCTAGAACACGTACTCACCAGATACCTCAATAATTATTTAGACCACACGGGAATAATGACCAAAGCGCAACATGGCTTCCGTCGAGGATTCTCAACTACAACACAGCTAGTGGTCACTGTAGATGAACTTGCTAAAGTGCTTGATTGCGGTGGCCAGGTCGACATGATTTTTTTAGATTATTCTAAAGCTTTCGATAGAGTACCTCATCATAAACTAGTAATAAAAATGAAATTATGAGGCATTCCGGATCAAATAATAAATTGGGTCACATCATACTTATCAAAGCGAAAGTAGTTTGTCGACATCGATGGAGCCACCTCTCGATTCTTAGAGGTTTACTCAGGTGTGCCTCAGGGATCGGTTCTGGGTCCAGTACTATTCAATATCTATATAAACGATCTCCCAGAAGCTCTCGATCCCTCTGTGTCCGTAAAGCTGTTTGCTGATGATTGTATTATATTTAAGTCTATCAAATCTGTGTCTGACCAGCTTACTTTGAATGCAAATCTACAATATTTAGCTAAATGGTGTAATGAATGGGAAATGGTTATTAACTTTGACAAAACAGTTTCTCTTTGCATCTGTAAAAAGACCGCGCAACATAATTTTTTATACAACATTAATAACATTGCAATCAGAGCTGTAAAAGAATATAAGTATCTAGGTGTCACAATAACGTCACGGCTCAAATGGACGAAACACATCGAAAATATATGCTCCTCCACCCGCAAAAAGCTAGGATTTCTGAAGCTTCGGATGAGCGGTTGCCCTAGTGCCCTAAGACTGAAAGCATATAAATCTATTCTAAGGCCCAGTCTCGAATATGCCTGCATTGTATGGGACCCCTACACGGTACATGACATCCAAAAACTAGAAAGAATGCAACGTCTTGCGGCACGATTCATTTACAACCGTTACAGGTGCCTAGACTCTCCTTCCGCCATGTTGAAACTCGCAGACTTAGAACCACTGGCAGATAGAAGGAAGAAAGCCCGTCTCAACTTCCTTCATTCATTATACTTTTCTCGAATTGGTATCCGACCTGAAAATTACATCGTTAATGATTCCACACGAGCCTCGCGCCATAAGCATGCCCTTAGCCTGAAACCTATTTTGGCACGCACAGATGCCTACAAGTTTTCTTTTTTTCCGAGAACAGTTTCTCAATGGAATGCTCTACCGGAGAACTCTCCGTTGTTTTGTAATCATTCTTGATTTTCACTGCTGGTTTAGTAGCTGTGCTGTAACCGCGTTCTCAATTGTACTTTTGCGTTGCTTGTTTATATCGTTCGTTACTATCGCACCTGTTTTGCTTTTCCCTCCTGTATGTATTTCCCTCTCCTGCTTGGACATACAGCATGTCCGCAGTATTCAATAAATAAATAAATACAAGAGAATCATGTGATGTTGGCTGCAAGGAAATGTGCATGTAGCGCTCGTAATGACAATTTTTCCGGGAAGGTATCGATGAGCACAAAGCTATTTAGAAGAATACAAGCATGATACGAAATGGACTGGCGACTGTACTCTGTACGACAGTGAGGCACCACCCATGCGTCATTATGACGTGTATTGTAGATGTAAGTGCAGGGGCGAAGGTTTAATAAATTCAGGATGCTGTTATTGCACGCCGATACGGATGAGCGATATGTACAAGCTAGACGGTAAGGATAAATGCATTCCGTGGGAACAAGCTTATAGCGCGAGAAGTAATCGAAAGTGTGTGCATGACAGGGGACATTAGCAACAGCACGCAAGGCACGTTTATGGCAGATTTTAAGTTTCTTTATGTATTCTTTTGGTTCAAAAGGGTTGAAAATTGGGCGAGTTGGTACGAATTCATACTGGTGTGGCTCCACTGGGACTGGGACAGAGACAGAGTGACTACAACACAAGTGCTCACTAACAACTGACAAAGTTTATTGAAAACACAAAAAATATATAGACGAAACCTACGGTTACATGCACAGTCATAACATGGTTACAAGGGTTACAAGTAGAAAACGCGTTAAATCACAACGAATCTATCTATTATCATGGTTTAGTGTTCTTTGAAGATAATCAACCTCGGCGTCAAGCAGTAGCAAGGATGGCAAACTCACGCATACATCTGCCGACATTTTTATGCGGAAGGCCTCCATAATCTCCCGGGAAGTCTTATCTTTATGCTTCCAGAGAACGCGCGTTTCCTTGAACAATGGGGCACACTTGTGGCTTTTTACATGCTTAGCCAGGTGCGTCCCCGAACTCCCGTCAAGGGACCTGGCATGCTCCTGGAGGCGTACATTCAGACAGCGTCCAGTCTGCCCCATGTAGTGTCGACCGCATGTTAGGGGAATGGAATAGACCACACCGCAAGCACAGTCCACAAAAGGGTTGGAGTGCTTCACACCACAAGCGTTCCTTCTCTCCCGCGGTGCGTCACACCTCTCAATGGCGGCACATATCCGCTCTACCTTATTCTTGGCTGAAAACACCAAGTCCACCTCATAACGGCGAGCCACCTTTTTAAGGCTATGAGACACACCATGTATGTAAGGGATACAGGCGAGCTTTTTCCTTCCCTCTGTGCTCTCTTTATGCGACCTAGTTCCCTTTGCAGTCTGTTTCTGTACCGTAAGGATCCGGTGCGACACCGAAGCCAGCACAGAGGCCTGGAACCCCGCGTTTTTTAGTCTGGCCACCTGATCAGCGAACGCTTTGTCCATCCGATGGAAACAGGACTTTGTGAAAGCCGAATTTAATGCATTACACGCAATGCCATTCTTAATCAACTTCGAATGGCCGGAAGAAAAATTCAACAAGGGTTTCTTGGACCTTGGTGAAAACGACCAGCACACATGGTTGCCCTCGAAAAACAAGGAAAGGTCCAAAAACTGGATGCATCCATTTTCGAGAGCTTCATACGTAAAATTCAGGCCACGTCCTCTTTCTTTGAACACCTTCAAAACATCGACCATTCGCCGGGTGGTGTCACGACAGTCCACAAAAACTATGAAATCGTCAACATAACGGAAAACTTTTGTCACCATTCCTTCCAAATCACGCTCCAGGCACCTATCAACCGCGCACAGAAAAATATCGCTCAGAACCGGAGCAACTCTTGACCCGATACAGATACCAGATTTTTGAATGTACACGTCGTTGTTCCAGCCAATAAAAGTAGAGTTCAAATAAACAGCCAGAAGCTCAAGGAAACTATCGACCGAAATCCCGCACCTGGAAATAAAGGCAACTTCATCGTTCTGTTGCGTTATACAATCCTTGACACATTTCAAAAGTTGCACATGCGGAAGCGAGTAAAATAGGTCTTCAACATCAATACTGAACGCGTGATTTGGAAGGAATGGTGACAAAAGTTTTCCGTTATGTTGAGGATTTCATAGTTTTTGTGGACTGTCGTGACACCACCCGGCCAATGGTCGATGTTTTGAAGGTGTTCAAAGAAAGAGGAAGTGGCCTGAATTTTACGTGTGAAGCTCCCGAAAATGGATGCATCCAGTTTGTGGACCTTTCCTTGTTTTTCGAGGGCAACCATGTGTGCTGGACGTTTTCACCAAGGTCCAAGAAACCCTTGTTGAATTTTTCTTCCGGCCATTCGAAGTTGATTAAGAATGGCATTGCGTGTAATGCATTAAATTCGGCTTCCACAAAGTCCTGTTTCCATCGGATGGACAAAGCGTTCGCTGATCAGGTGGCCAGACTAAAAAACGCGGGGTTCCCGGCCTTTGTGCTGGCTTCGGTGTCGCACCGGATCCTTACGGTACAGAAACAGACTGCAAAGGGAACTAGGTCGCATAAAGAGAGCACAGAGGGAAGGAAAAAGCTCGCCTGTATCCCTTACATACATGGTGTGTCTCGTAGCCTTAAAAAGGTGGCTCGCCGTTATGAGGTGGACTTGGTGTTTTCAGCCAAGAATAAGGTAGGGCGGATATGTGCCGCCATTGAGAGGTGTGACGCACTGCGGGAGAGAAGGAACGCTTGTGGGGTGAAGCACTCCAACCCTTTTGTGGACTGTGCTTGCGGTGTGGTCTATTCCATTCCCCTAACATGCGGTCGACACTACACGGGGCAGACTGGAGGCTGTCTGAATGTACGCCTCCAGGAGCATGCCAGGTCCCTTGACGGGAGTTCGGGGACGCACCTGGCTAAGCATGTAAAAAGCCACAAGTGTGCCCCATTGTTCAAGGAAATGCGCGTTCTCTGGAAGCATAAAGATAAGACTTCCCGGGAGATTATGGAGGCCTTCCGCATAAAAAAGTCGGCAGATGTATGCGTGAGTTTGCCATCCTTGCTACTGCTTGACGCCGAGGTTGATTATCTTCAAAGAACACTAAACCATGATAATAGATAGATTCGTTGTGATTTAACGCGTTTTCTACTTGTAACCCTTGTAACCATGTTATGACTGTGCGTGTAACCATAGGTTTCGTCTATATATTTTTTGTGCTTTCAATAAACTTTGTCAGTTGTTAGTGAGCACTTGTGTTGTAGTCACTCTGTCTCTGTCCCAGTCCCTGTGGTGCCACACCAGTATGAATTCGTACCAACTCGCCCAATTTTCAACCCTTTTGAACTTTATTTCTTGTACAACGGGCTCTTTTCAATGTTTTAACAGTATTTCAAGTAATCCGGCTTTTTTAACTTCCCTTTTTGCGGTATGCGTTTGCCGCGCGCGGTCCGCTTCATGGTACGCAAGGGTGTCGTCGTGCCCGCCTGACTTCCAAGCAGCATTTGGGTTGTTACAGCCGCCGCCGAGTCATTCGAGAAGGTTGTGCCGTCTGCTCCGCTCGGAGCTGTGGCGTCAAGCGAGGTTCTACAAGGATCTTCTGAGGGCGCACTGCGCTTCCACAGACAGGCCTGGAAAAAGGAGTACCTACGTAGAATGGAGCAGAATCGCCGACCAGACCACCGAGTGGTTATGGAACTCTGTGCTTCCAACGCTTCCCAAAAGAGGGAGGGTTTGTGCCCAAGAAGGAAACGTTCTTTTTCTCGGATCTTCTTCAGTTCCGGAGTGCCACCGCAAGGTATTGCAGTTGGGGCCAAAGCACGTCTTTGAACCCCCGCTGAAGTCTGTAGAAAAACTGGCTGTGTCTCGGTCTGTGTCTCGTCTTGTTCCGGAGGGAAGTGTGCCACAGTGCCTGAAGGAGTGTTTTCCAGTTGTAACCAAGCCACAAGGTAGGCCAAAAACTCCTGATCGGTTACGTTCGTTGGTGACTTATTTCTCGACGAACAATTTAAGAGCCATGACCTCGGACAAAGAAGGTTTTTTTGTGGTCATCCCCAAAGGGCTGTTTTTTGAGAAGTCCGGCAAGGCGGTGGAAAAATGTTTCACTCGACTCTCCGTAAAACCCTCTGCTGTGAAGAAGAGGGCGCTGAAATTGCTTGGTGATCTCAACCTTGGGCGTTTAGCCTCGGCCGTTAATGGGGCGCGAGAGAGTAAGCTCAGCGTTTTCTTTACTGCAAAAACGCATAAGCCGGAAGTCCCCTTCCGGGTTATCGTTTCAGAACGTGATACTTGGCAGCATGAAGAGCCAGGCTTTCTGCAGAGGCACCTGAAGTCGTTGGACATTGCGGATCCTTTCCTGATCCCCAGTTCTGGAACGGTAGTTGAGTTTTTGAAGCATAATAATCCGCGCGCTGGTTCAGCGTTCAGTATTGATGTTGAAGACCTATTTTACTCGCTTCCGCATGTGCAACTTTTGAAATGTGTCAAGGATTGTATAACGCAACAGAACAATGAAGTTGCCTTTATTTCCAGGTGCGGGATTTCGGTCGATAGTTTCCTTGAGCTTCTGGCTGTTTATTTGAACTCTACTTTTATTGGCTGGAACAACGACGTGTACATTCAAAAATCTGGTATCTGTATCGGGTCAAGAGTTGCTCCGGTTCTGAGCGATATTTTTCTGTGCGCGGTTGATAGGTGCCTGGAGCGTGATTTGGAAGGAATGGTGACAAAAGTTTTCCGTTATGTTGACGATTTCATAGTTTTTGTGGACTGTCGTGACACCACCCGGCGAATGGTCGATGTTTTGAAGGTGTTCAAAGAAAGAGGACGTGGCCTGAATTTTACGTGTGAAGCTCCCGAAAATGGATGCATCCAGTTTTTGGACCTTTCCTTGTTTTTCGAGGGCAACCATGTGTGCTGGTCGTTTTCACCAAGGTCCAAGAAACCCTTGTTGAATTTTTCTTCCGGCCATTCGAAGTTGATTAAGAATGGCATTGTGTGTAATGCATTAAATTCGGCTTTCACAAAGTCCTGTTTCCATCGGATGGACAAAGCGTTCGCTGATCAGGTGGCCAGACTAAAAAACGCGGGGTTCCCGGCCTCTGTGCTGGCTTCGGTGTCGCACCGGATCCTTACGGTACAGAAACAGACTGCAAAGGGAACTAGGTCGCATAAAGAGAGCACAGAGGGAAGGAAAAACCTCGCCTGTATCCCTTACATACATGGTGTGTCTCATAGCCTTAAAAAGGTGGCTCGCCGTTATGAGGTGGACTTGGTGTTTTCAGCCAAGAATAAGGTAGGGCGGATATGTGCCGCCATTGAGAGGTGTGGCGCACCGCGGGAGAGAAGGAACGCTTGTGGGGTGAAGCACTCCAACCCTTTTGTGGACTGTGCTTGCGGTGTGGTCTATTCCATTCCCCTAACATGCGGTCGACACTACACGGGGCAGACTGGACGCTGTCTGAATGTACGCCTCCAGGAGCATGCCAGGTCCCTTGACGGGAGTTCGGGGACGCACCTGGCTAAGCATGTAAAAAGCCACAAGTGTGCCCCATTGTTCAAGGAAACGCGCGTTCTCTGGAAGCATAAAGATAAGACTTCCCGGGAGATTATGGAGGCCTTCCGCATAAAAATGTCGGCAGATGTATGCGTGAGTTTGCCATCCTTGCTACTGCTTGACGCCGAGGTTGATTATCTTCAAAGAACACTAAACCATGATAATAGATAGATTCGTTGTGATTTAACGCGTTTTCTACTTGTAACCCTTGTAACCATGTTATGACTGTGCATGTAACCGTAGGTTTCGTCTATATATTTTTTGTGCTTTCAATAAACTTTGTCAGTTGTTAGTGAGCACTTGTGTTGTTGTCACTCTGTCTCTGTCCCAGTCCCTGTGGTGCCACACCAGTATGATTTCTTTTGGTGTAGTTGACCAGACTAAATGGCAGTAGTTAAGTGTCGACAAAAATAGTGCGTTATAAATTAAGCGTTTAACTGCTGTTGGCAAGAAGTTGCGGTGTCTATTTAATATCCCGCAAACCTTATTAAGTTTGTTGCAAAGCGCATCAATATGCTTGTTCCAAGTTAGAGTTTCCGATAATGCTACGACAAGAGTCTTAATTTCATTAACAACGCTTACCTCTTCGCAGTCTAAAAGAATTTTGCCCTTGATGTTTACCTTTGTGTTCTTACTACGGAAAAGAATAGCTTGAGTTTTTTTGGTATTCAACCGCAGGTAATTTCTTTGCGACCAGTCTCTAACTAATAATAAATCGTGATTTGCCGAGCAGACTAGATCATCAGTATTTGCCCCTCTGAAAAACATAGCAGTATCATCCGCGTACCCAACCCATGTAGCTGTGTTTAGAAGAGAAAAAATGTCGTTAATATAAACAACAAATAGCAGAGGTCCTAGAATACTCCCTTGCGGTACACCGGAAGTGATGGTTCTTATGTCGGAATTGTGATTGTTATGGCTGACATACTGGCACCTGTTTTGAAGGTATGAAGAAAGGAGACGATTTGCACTACCACGTATTCCGTAATGCTGCAGCTTAGACAATAAGGTTACATGATGTACGCAGTCAAATGCTTTCGTGAAATCAATATACAGTCCTAGTACAAGGTCTTTGTGTTCAAAAGCGTCAATAATGAATTCTTTTTCTCTTAATAGTGCCAATTCTGTGAATTTGCCTTCAGGAAGCTATATTAGTGCGGCGAGATAAGTGAGAATTTGTTTAAGAAGTTTTAAAGGCGTGGGTGCATTATTTTCTCCAAGCCTTTTGAAAATATGGGTAGTACGGAGATGGGACGATAGTTGTTTATGGCATTTTTATCACCCCCTTTATGTAGGGCTACCACTTTTGTAATCTGCATGTTCTTGGGAAAACTGCTGCACTCCAGAGCTAAGTTGTATATCTTATTCAGGACAGGTGCAATCAGGTCTAGGATATATTTCACTGGGGCAATCTGCATGTCGTTCACATCCTGTGATTTAGAATTTTTTATTGTCTAGAATGCAGCAATGATTTCATTCTCAGTTTTGGGTAAAAACACCATGCTGTTACTAACTGTACTTGGTCCAGGAAGTGGGACAGAGCTTATTGCTGGTTTACTGCTTGAGGTGCCAACACTAATAAAATGGTCATTGAGCATATCAGATAGCTGCTTGTCAGCCACAATGGTATTACCCACACTCAAACTGGTGAGTACAGCTGGGCTTTTACTTCGAAGAAGACTGTTTAACCGCTTCCATAACAAATCAGTGTTTTTAATTGCATCACTGAACTGCGCCATTAAGTTCTGTTCTTGTTCCTAGTCGCAGCGCTGGTGAAATTTTAAAACCATTAAGTACTGATCTTTAGCCTTCTTAAGCTTAGCATTTAGTCAATTCCTGAACGACTTAAATGCTTTAAAATCTGACGCATCTTTTGATTTTATGAATTTCCAGTATAGTGAATTTTTAAATTTAATTTGAGCTAGTAGGTAGCTTGTAATCCATGGCTTTCGAGAGTTTTTGGCACTCGAGCGTGTCGTGTAAGGAAAATGCTTTTTGTATATGTTTGTAATATCTGACAGGAAAGCGTCATACATGGAATCAACATCAGTGTTTTCAAGAACATGAGCCCAGTTGTGAGCTTGAATATCAGCACGAAAACTGTTTAAAGAAGCATTAGTGACCTTTTGAAAAAAACACGTAGATGAGTTTTCTATCTTTGCTGCTGTTTTATCTTGAATAAATGCGAAAATAGCCAAGTGATCACTAATGTCCCACACAAGGGTGGCAGAAGTTGAAGGCTTGTCGATATTGGTAACAAAGATATCAATTAGAGTTTGCGAAGATGATGTTATACGTGTAGGCTCATTGATGAGGTTGACGAAGCCATATGCATCGAAAACTGATAGCAGACCAGTTCGATAGCTTGAAGAGACAGTCAGGTCAATGTTAACGTCCCCACTAAGAAATAAGAAATACTTGTTTAAAGATATGAAGTCAAAAAGCTGTTCAAGAAATCGCAAAAAAGCGGTGATGTTTGCATACGGTGGGCGATAAATCACGGTGAAAAATCTACAGCCATCTCGAATAGTCAGTGCCTCATAGTTCTCATTTGCCGCAGAAAATTCTTCAACAATGTGCGCGTTAAAACAGTGTTTTAAAAGGAGCAGCACACCACCACCCCTTTTCTGCGGACGACAAAGAGCAAAGCTTTTATAATCAGAATGATCAAAGGTACAGGAGGCTTCTGTACCAAGTTTCACATACCATAACAGCATCAAACTTGATATCCACGGAATTGAGTAGCCGTTCAAAGTTATCGTGCTTATTTTCCAGCGAACGGTAATTTAGGTGAAGAAAACACAATGTGCCTTCAGGTTTTAGGCTTTTAAGACAGTCGGGCTTCACTGGCATGAAATTTCATGTTTCTGCGTACTTTGGCTCATTGGTAAACAGATACGACTACGTTGTCCCATCATCGCTAGTCATGTTATCTAGGTCACTCATTGATGCGATATGGATCACAGACGAGCCATCTTCCTTGCGCGCAAAAATTTTTCCGTCTTTGCACCATGCATACTTCAATCCAACTTGCTTTTTCTTTTTGATTGTAGCACCGAGTAGCTGCTTGTTGCAACGGGTGAGGTGCTCATTTATGAATACTGCGTTGGGTGTTTCGCATCCGAACGTTGCAGTTGTGACCCGGTTTTTCTTTGCCTTTGCTAGTACACTGTTTCTTATTCCGCGACGCATGAAACGCACAATAATGTTTCTTTCACTTGAGTTGTACCTGTGTAGGCCGGCGGTCTAGCCTGACCGGCGCAGAAGGCTGTTGCTTGAGTCATAGCATATCCAGCAAGTGCGGAAAAAAAAGTGTAGGCCATTACATACCACGCCACTTTTGACGTAACAAAAAGGCACAATATGGCTTAAAATAAAATTGATGGCTGATCAGGTACTAAACGCTCAGCCTGACTGTGCAGAAATAAATGGAAAGTGAAACACCTGCAGCCAAACAATGCTCCCACAACGCATGCAGCAATCGGGGAATTAAGTCGAGCGCGAACCCGCAGTGCAAAAATTCACGGGGCACTTTGACGATGCCCGAGGCGAAAGCCTTTCCGCGCAGCGTTGGCTGCACGGCCGTAGGCACACCCGAGGCGGCTATGGGGCGACTTCAACTGGCGTGTCACGACTGATTAGTCACTACCCATCACTAACTAGTCATGATTGGTTAGTGACCAACTAGTTATGTCTAATTAGTTGATTACTGGTTAATGACTGGTTTGTCACGAATAATTAGTTGATGACTAACCAGCTATTATTGGTTAATGAGTAACTAGTCACGACTAATTCGTTGACTGGTTAATGACATTTAGCCATGACTAATTAGTTGATGACTGGTTACTTACTAGTTAGTAATGACTGGTTATGACTCGCTTCAGATCTAACGGACGGAAGGATAGGGTCATGGCCGCGAGTATGAGACATTAAAGGCTTCCGCCTCAAAATGGGACTCGCTACGTGGAGCAGCTTGGGTCCCTACGTGCCCTACGGCGAGGACAAAAAACAATTACTGCACCAGGAGCCCACCACTGAGCCAGAGGGACTCCCTCCTCGAGAGCTACGCACGATGACCCTTTATGGCTCGCCCCCCGGCTGGAGAGATGCATGTCCTTCCCTTAGGATTCGCAGCTGGAGAAATCATTCTGAATTGCACAACCGTCGCGTCTAGCGCTAAGCGCAATAAGTCGCTGCTCCAGATGAACTTGTGTTGTAACCACCAGCTAGGCCGCCTTTCCCTGTTATATATTCCAGGCGAGCCCACCGTGCACAACTGCATTCGCATCCAACCCCAGCAGTGAAAAAGCATGCAGTCGGCCTCCCGCGCCGTATTGTTTTGGCGCGACTCCCATTGATCGTGTCGCTTTGCGCGCGTCCGCTAGGTGGCGGCACGTAAGGCCACCTGGCGGCGTCCTCATCGGCGGGTCCCCGCGCGGTTCCTCCCGGACCCGACGGAGCTGCGCAGCAGCAGCAGCCGCCGAGATGCCGGAGCGGAGCGGGGTGCGCGGGACGGGTTAGCGCCATGCCCGTGGACCGGTCGCCGTCGCGGCGCGGCGGCAGTGCGGCGCGGAGGCAGCGGAGGCTGGCCTCTTCGTCCGCGGGACGGTGCCGCTCCTGCTGCCGAAAGTTCGCCGCGTTCCTCTTCTCGCACGTGGGCCTGTGCGCGCTCGTGGTGGGCTACAGTGTGCTCGGTGCGTTCGCCTTTCGCGCCCTCGAGGGGCCCTACGAGGTGCGCAAGGCGAGCCAAGTGCGCGCCCTGCGCGAGCAGACTGTCAGCCGGCTGTGGGACGTGACGGCTGCCCTGAATGTGCTCTACAAGGACAACTGGACTTCGGCCGTCAATGAGCACATCCGGGAGTTCCAGCTGCGGCTAGTGGCCGCCGTCAAGGACGGCTACGACGGCAAGGAGTCGGGCCGCGAGCAGCAGTGGTCCTTCTCGGGCGCCTTCCTCTACTCGCTCACCGTCATCACCACGATAGGTGGGTGCCCGGCTCTAAAGCAGGCGCGTGCCTCTGCTCTGTCTCTACTCTGTGGACAGTCCGAATGGTAAAGCGGTGCAGATTTCGCGTTATGGCACTCCAACAACAAAATCGTCAAATACATAGCCTCACACATGGCAACATACAATCGCTGCGACAGACAGGTTGTGCAAGGCAGGACGCCAGGCAACTCTGCAAAGTAGGCGTAGTTTTCTTTCGGGTCAGAAAGCACTTGGACCGCTGTTTATTTTACGCCGCAAAAGGCCCCTGAAAATTGCGGTAGTTTCACCTTTCTAGCTATTACGTGCGTTGCGAGACAGAGGTTAGTTCTTTCATTTCAATGACTCCTAATGCAGGCCATTCTTGTGACAGCATACATTCCCAAGCCTGATCACTCCGAGAACGCGAACGAAGCAATGAGGCAACCGCCTATGCATTTCGAACAGTGTTTGTAAACAACAACAAGCGTCTTACTTATTCCACGCCGTTTTTTCCTTAATTAGAATCCTTAAGGGATAGATTGTCAGTGCTCATTTATGGGAAGGAATTTTGGGCCTAACGAACTGTTACAAATTAACTTGGGCAGCAAACAAAACAACGATAAAGAAGTAGAGGAAAGTGGGTCAGGGAACAGATCGCACTTAGTGAAACAAAAAGAGGAGAGGGACGTGGTGGATTCTAAGGAAATTTAAGTGCTGCACAGGACGGCAAAGAGTCAGATGGGCGGGTGCAAAGTACAGATCAGGGTTAATGGAGGTCATTGAGAAAGGGATCTGCCCCTGGAGTTGACGTATACGGGCTGCGGATTTTGAATGATGAACATTTAGGCTGAAATACAAGCCGATAGCCTAGAGCCATGTTTTCAGTATCGGGGTAATATGTGCACATTATTACGTTAATGCACCGGCGTTTCAGTTCTCCGTTTAGGAAAACTAGACCTAATTACCTTTCTTTAAATAATACGCAGCTCTACCGCTGAAGTTGACATTGGACATGTATCCACCATGCCAGAAGATTAGTTGCCCTTTCTACAGGTGTCAAGCATGTGATTAGTTGGTGTCACTTTTGCGGTCAGCGTCACATCGAAGAGCACAAATCTAAAGATTCTGGACCCAAATGAAGCAGCAGCTCCGTTCAAAAGTTATGCAGATCCCTGCTATGACAAACGGACCAGCCGCCAGTTTAACCAGCTTATATGCATCTTTGTCCCATGTTACGAAGGCAGCGAGGAAATCGAACACGGTAACAAGACGCAACAGGAGTGACAAAGCACATTCGCGTCCTATCTACCGCATATCCGAACACCATTCCTTAACTTCATTTTCATTTCATTTATTGGTTTTGTTTGGCCAGTACAGAGACTGCAAACAAGGGAGAGCAAGCTAAAGGCGCCTAGTAGCGCCTGACAGAGGCCTGCCCTCCCCATGTAAAAAAAAACAAAACAAAGTGGCACTTGGCAATGGTACAAAGTTTCCATAAGTAACAGAAACTAGAAAAACAGCGGATATTTTTTATTTATTTTTATTTTATTTAGTACATACTGCAGACCCTTTTCAGGGTCCAAGCAGGACAGGCATATATTCTTAAAACTCAAAAGATACAGAACACAATGAAAATAAATATACATAAAAATGAGGAGACAAATATTGCAAACTATTACGATGTCATAACATGGTTCCAATCGGATATTGTCCGCGGAAAAAACGAATACTTAAAACAGTCAGTTTTCGCAAAATTGACAACGAAACAGAGATCAGGCATGCATAGAGCTAAGCACAACAAACTAAGATCAAAACATAACAAAGACAAAAACTGATTAGGTAGAAACACACCACAACTAGCTATAACAAAAATATTCATGAACAGTTTTCCTAAATCTGACCTCGGACATATTTTGTAGTGACAATTCTGTTAAATATGGATAGGTGTTTAATGTATGAGGAATTATGTGAGTTAGTTTTTGGAACCCATAGTTTGTACGGGATTTTGATGCATGGTTGTTCGTGCTTACCGTGAAGCAGCATTTTTTCTGGCAAGATTTAATTTCTTCATTTATTTTTTTGTTACATAACTCGGTATCCAAACCCCCAAGTAGGGCTGTTTGAATTCATTTTTTATTTATTTCCTTCTTGGCCAGCATAGAATTATTGACCATGAAGCAAGACAAATGGATCTGTTTAGCTTCCTGACTGCGTCTTGACCTCACTAGGGTTCAGCAGCCGGAGCTGTATTGCAGTCTTCAAACGGGAAAACTTCACCAATACTTGAACATTGTTTACACAACAGCTAGAAAATCAGCAATCCGCTGTGCCAAATAAACACAAGAGTTTTGGTGTATACTGAATCATATAGAAACTTAGTGCAGACTGCGATACAAAAAAGTCATTCTCTTTACGGTATCTCGCGGCAGTAACGAAAGAAGTACATAAAGCTTTATGAGCAATGCAAAGAGGGAAGGCAGTTGAGGTGGATCAGGTAACAGCGGATGGGAGATTGGGCTAGAAAAACTAGCCAACCTGCATACACAGTGCCTTATGTCCTCGAGCGTACCGGAACCTTGGAAGAACGCTAACACTGTTGACCAAATGTTTAGGGGAATCCCCCAATGTGGAGTAGATTTGTAATAAGAGAGTAATTACTCATTGACGCCCACCCGAGCGCAGCCATACGGCTACAAAGGAAAGCTATACAGCTTTCTCAGAAACTTCGTAATGAAAGAAAAATTGGTCCTGTTCCGAACCAGGACGATTTTTTTCTTTAACAACTAAGTTTCTGAGCAAGCTGTGTAGCTTTCCTTAGTAGCCGTATGGCTGCACTCGGGTGGACGTCAATGAATAATTGCTCACTTATTACAATGCTAACACTGCCTTCATTCACAAGAAAGGAGACGTGAAGGGATGGAAAAATTGCAGACCGATCTGCTTACTGTCCGTTGCCTGCGAAGCATTTACTAACCTAATCGCAAATAGAATCAGGACAACCTTTGGCTTCAGTAGCGTCGCTTTTTGGGCTTGTTGGTACGTACAGTCTTTGCCAAAATTAACCGAGCAACAGTTTCTTGCTTCTCAAACGTATAGCGGAGCATTTACAGCAGCCCTAAAGAACCGAACGGTGCCATAGTCTCCCCTTTCTTTACACAGAATCGGAGCTGCTTCGCTGCGCGGCTGAGAAACGAACCATCTCTGCACTGCAGCGCAGCAAGAGACGAGGACGCTCGTGGTGTTCGTCTCTTGTGTCCTCGTCTTTTGCTGCGCTGCAGTGTATTGGAACTTTGACTTCAATCAACCAAATGATCACCCAGGCTTTCGTAAAGGACTTTTCTCGACAATAGACCCATTACAAACTATCAATCAAGTGAGAGAGAAATGCGCAGAGTATAGCCAGCCCCTATATATATTGTCACGTAGCGGTGACTCCAGTGCGGAGAGCAGGAAGACAGCGAAAATGGCTTCTAAACAAAACTGTGTCTTTGGGCTGACTTGCGCCCGCAACGACGTGAATGAGTCGGTTGTGCGTAGCGACAAGCGCACTCGGCGGTCGTCGAACCGAATTCTCGGCTGTGCTCAATTTAAAGCTGGTAGCAATTTTTTTTACATAAACCGAGCAAAGTTACTAGAACATTTTGGAACAACGTCGAATCGGCTCTGCCTGAACGCGATCGATCGAGATATATCTGGCCGCGTCTTGCATCCCAAACAAAGCGATAAAGCAGCCTGGTGCCAGCAGCTTTGAAGAATGAACAGGCAAACACCACAACATTCGCGGCAATATCCTGATTATAAGAACGCATTTGGCCCAGTTGAAACCTCAGCATCCCTGCAGGCATTGCGGAATCAGCGTGTACAAGAGCCTTGTGTGAGAATACTGGAAGATATATAAAATGACGGCACAACTACCGTAGTTCTCCATAAAATCAGCAATAAAATTCCAATGAGGAAAAGTGTCACGCAGGGAGACACGATCTCGCCTATGCTACTCACCGCCTGTTTACAGGTGGTGTTCCGAGGCCCGGATTGGGAACAGTTCGGGGCAAGAATTAATGGAGAATACGTAAGTAAGTGGCGCATTGCCTTGATAAGTCACTAAGGACATGAACTGCACAGCATGACCAATGATTTAGATAGGCAGAGCAGAAAGGGGGGGGGGGTTATAAAATTAACATGCAGGAAACGAACGTAATTTGTTTATTTATTTTTACAAAGATACCAACAGCGCCCCCACTGGGGCATTGTGTAGGGGGGAGATATCATAAAAGCAACAGATGAAATGCAGTAATTGACGCAAATGATGAAATATACTGAGAAAACCCATGGACTCTGGGAGGAAAGCCAAACATGAGAAGAACGTTGCAGAAAGAAAAACACGCCCGTGACAGACACAGAGAAAATGACAATCAAAATAAAATACTGTTTTTGCAGCACAAAACTAGAACACAATACACCACGATAATAGCTATTGCTACACTGATATTATATGTGATACTAACAGTCATTTTAACTTAATACAATCATATTACCAGCATATTAATGTTCAGCAGTCTCGCAAGGCAAAGCAATTCACAATTTTTAACAAGCGGCTAAACCGTCTTGGCAAAGAAATAAAGATTATGAACAGGATAGCAAAGCTTAACTACTTTAATGATTGGGACCCAAGCTGCGAACCAATTCTAAGGAAATGTGGGAGTTTTTAAAATATTGTATTACGGGCAGTGACCGACGTAACGTATGAAATAACGCCGCGGCACCCAAAGTCGACGTCCGCTCCACTGACATCCGGAGTCGTTCATGTGGCTCGCCTCAAGACCTGTCACCAATCCTCGACATCGCAAGCCGAACACGCACCGGGACGTTGCCTTCAGCCGAGGGGGATAGTGTTACCGGTGCAGTGCTGCACCGGTAACACTGCACCGGTTACAAAATAAGTGAACGAATCGTCAACGAAGAAGTGGCGCTGCGCTGGACGACGAAGACGTTAACAGTGGGTAGCTGGGCCGTCTTGAGTCTGAGCTGAATGCTGGCCATCTAAGAGCAGCCGCCAATATAGACTTACCGCCGTAACATCCCCGTAACAATGTCATGGAAAACATGCCATAGGAATTCCGAACTTAGTACGAAGTCGCAGTGCCGTGGTAGGTAAAGATTATCGGAAGGGCTGTTAACTTAATAGTTACTTCTAGTCAGTTTTCACTCTGCCCTACTCAGGCGAGCTTCCCTCAGTGTCAATGGCCCTAACCACACGCATCCATGACCTTGTTATTACGCACAATGGCGTCGCAAAACTGCTTCAAGATATTAAACCTGGCTCTGCCGGTGGGCCTGATGGAATTTCTTCCTGTGTCCTGCGGGCATGCTGCGATATCATTTCCCCTTATTTGGTTATTTTGTTTAATAAATCACTAAGCACCGGTGTTCTTCCTGATGAGTGGAAACTAGCGAACGTAGTCTCGATTCACAAAGGTGGCTCAGGAAATAGTGTCGCGAATTATAGGCCTATCTCGCTCACGTGTATTTGTTGTAAAATAATGGAGCACATAATCCACTGTTCACTGTTTAAGCACCACGAATGTAGTAAATTCTTTACAGACTCCCAACATGGTTTTAGGGCTGGCCGTTCATGCACAACACAGTTAGTTGAATTTAGCCATGATCTTTCCTCTGCCTTCGACTGCCACGAGCAAATAGACTGCGTCTTCTTGGATTTCAAAAAGGCATTTGATAGAGTTCCTCACTTCATGTTCCGCCATAAACCCACCTTTCTTTGTGTAACAAACGATATATATTAATGGATTAAAAATTATCTTGAAGGGCGCAAGCAATGCGTCTTGGTCAACGGTTGCTTATCAGATATGGCGACAGTCACTTTTGGAGTTCCGCAGGGGTCTGTGTTAGGGCCATTGCAGTATTTAGTTTATGTTAATGACATAGTAGAAAGTGTTAATTACCGGGTGCGGTTGCAAGCCGATGACTCCTTGTTTAATCACTCAATTAAAGCGTCATGTGACATAATAATAAATAAATTAATAAATAAATTGCCTTCTACAAAACCTAGTGCGGGCATGGGAGAGCGGCTACCATGCGGTCGCTAAGTTCTCCATTCTGCTTTCTTGTGCAGCTTGCTGTCTATGGCTTCCTGTTCTCACCGACTGTCACGTGTTATGCATCGATATCTGCTTGGGAATTTGGCCTGGATCTGCCAACAGCTGACAACGTGCCTTATCTGAGCACAGTAGACATCATAACCTTCACGCCCGAGTTTCGTGGAACATTGACGCACCCGTCAGCGGCAGCACTGCACCGCCCCTCTTTAAGCAGCTGGCATCTACGAAGTGCTTCCAGTGGGCATGAGAGAGCGGCTACCATGCGGTCGCTAAGTTCTCCATTCTGCTTTCTTGTGCAGCTTGTTGTCTATGGCTTCCTGTTCTCACCGACTGACACGTGTTATGCATCGATATCTGCTTGGGAATTTGGCCTGGATCTGCCAACAGCTGACAACGTGCCTTATCTGAGCACAGTAGACCTCATAACCTTCACGCCCGAGTTTCGTGGAACATTGACGCATCCGTCAGCGGCAGCACTGCACCGCTCCTATTTAAGCAGCTGGTATCTACGAAGCGCTACCAGGGGACATGGGAGAGCGGCTACCATGCGGTCGCTAAGTTCTCCATTCTGCTTTTCATTTCATTTATTTCATCCTTAAAGGCCCGAGGGCATTAGACAAGGAGGTGGTTTCTTGTGCAGGTTAGTCAATCTGAATCGCTATTTTGCAAACGTACAAGCAATATATGTTTGCTGGTCTTCCCTTGCCCACAAGTGCTTGCGGCCACCTTGAGTGATTTTGTATCCACTGCAATGTTACTGTTACTTTCCGCCGATGTAGAACTAAATCCTGGCCATTGAAATGATGTGGACCGTCAGCATAGTGAAATTATGGCCGTGATAGCTGTTTTCCAAGTTTCCAAGCTGTCGTCCAAATTTGATACACGACATGAAGAAATGATGAATGCCATAGCTGAACTAAAGGTTAACCAGGAAGCGCTGTCTGACACTGTTTCAGACGTTTCTAATAGGATGACTGCTGTGGAAGCCGCGTAAGAGTGTCTCGAAAACATGCCTTCTAGTATCGATCTTACTGCAGCAGTCCAAGAGGCTGTTTCAAATGAGAGCGTTGCGCTCGCGTCCAGACTGGACGAGCTGGAGGACCAGTCAAGACTCGACAACTTAATATTCTATGGCATCTCTGACCATTCGTCAGAGACGTGGGCACAATCGGAAGCCCAAATCCAACACTTTCTTTCCAAGTGTCTCAATCTGAATTCCTCGGAAGTCGCGATTCATAGGGCTCATAGGTTAGGTAGCTTTGCAAATGGCAAAACACGACCTGTTATTGCTAAGTTTGCGTCCTATAAAACGCGAGAATATATACTTTCACAGAAATCAAAGTTTATAGAAGATGGCGTTTCTATCGGCGAAGATTTTTGTAAAGCTACCCGTAAATCGCGGAAAGCCCTTAATGATTTCGGCTAGGCTAGCGGCCAATTCTATTCTTTACACCACAACAAATTGATCATAGGTAAAAAATGCTACGTCTATTCCGCAGCTACTAACGAAGTATGCGAAATCGGACCAGCAAGGAGTGCTATTACACAAAAAAGAGACATCACACCACCGGGTTCACCCATCGCACATTCAAGCTCAGCATAGCTATCTCGTGATCGAACGCAAATAGACTGCATATCGCTTCTTTTCACTAATGTCCGAAGTGTCATCAACAAACGTACATCACTATCGTCACATATCGATGCATGCTCGGCTGATATTGTTGCGCTCACCGAAACTTGGCTGTCAGCAAAAAGAAAGAATATTGAAATACTAGACTTCGAAAAAACGTACAAGTTCTGCAGATACGACCGCGATTTCCGAACAGGCGGAAGTTTACTGATTGCCGCGAGCTCTGCTATCAATTTCTTTGCTGTCTCTATCGATTCATCACTGGAAATCGTTTCCATCCATGTTAGCTTTCCAAAGGGCGACCTTATCTTTTGCGCTTGTTATAGATCCCGATCCTCACCTACTACTTTTTGCACCGACCTTCATGATGCCCTGAATAAATTGTTCGACACCCGAAATCACACTTATTCCTACTGGGTGATTTTAATTTCCAAAACATAGTGTGGCGAAACGGTATTCCCTCCCTTAGCAGCCATCCTCCGAGTGCACTAATTTTTTAGACACCTGCGCCGATTTTAATCTAACACAGCTAATTAACAAACCCACACGTACCACCAGCACATAGTCTAATATTTTAGACCTCTGTTTTACAACAGCTCCAGATTTGGTCTCTCCGCCAACGTACCTAGAAGGAACTTCAACAAAACTTGGGTAGGGTCTAGTTGGTACATGATGTTGTGAAGGTAAAGGATGCGCAATCAAAGGACGAACCACGAAGAAAGACACAGGGACACACACAAGCGCACTAAGTGCGCTTGTGTGTGTCCCTGTGTCTTTCTTCGTGGTTCGTCCTTTGATTGCGCATCCTTTACCTTCACAACATCATGTACCTAGAAGGACTGAGTGACCACTCACTGCTTCACTTCACAATTAGAAAGAATGTTCGTCCTAAGAAAATAGTTAAGACCATATGTGATTACAATGCCGCCGATACCACGTCCATCACAGCTGAACTAGAATCATTCATTGCCGACTACACTCAAAACTTTTCCGAACTTACCATTGAAGAACACTGGTCATTGTACAAAAATGAACTGATAGAATTAATAGATAGATACCTACCTAAAATTAGGATTGTCTCAAATCCTACCTCTCCGTGGTTTGCCAAAACCCTACGCCGCTTATGCAACAAAAAGAAGCGTATTTTTTTGTCGCGCTAAAGCATCTAATCTTCCTGAACGCTGGGCAGCATATCATCGCATTCACGCGGAATATCTAATAGCTGTTAAAGATGCAAAACAGAACGTTTTTGACAACACCATCCCATCACTTCTGCAATATAATCCGCGTAAATTCTGGAATATTGTTGGGGGCAAACAAGATAAGGTAATTCAACTAATCCGTTCTTACAGTATTTCCATTCCTCCGAACCAGTGTTGTTTCGTTTTAAATGATGTGTTTGCTTCCGTTTTCCAGAAAAGTGCTAATATTGTGCCGTCTGTAATTACTTTTTCTTATTTGCCAATGAACCCTATCAGTATTGACTGTGTCGGCGTGCAAAAGTTGGCTGGAAACTTTCTTCTATTATGCTTTCAATGCTTTTTTCCCAGTCACTATGTTGCTCAGTACTTCCAGGCGATTGGAGGGTTGGCAAGGTTGTTCCAGTACCAAAATCAGGTAACACTCATTCTCACGATAACTATCGTCCTATATCACTCACAAGTATACCATTTAAAATTTTGGAGCATATCATATACTCTCATCTGATTGATTTCCTTGAGTCTAATTCCTTCTTTTCAGCAGAACAACACGGTTTCAGGAAGACATTTTCATGCGAAACACAGCTTGTATGTTTTACTAATGACTTTTTGCCTACACTGACTTGATCATTGATGTAGACTGTGTGCTTTTGGACTTCGCGAAAGCTTTTGATACTGTTTCCCACGATCTCCTAATTCTTAAACTTAGCATGCTTAACATTGACCCTAACGTACTGAACTGGATTAAAAGCTTCTATCGAATCGAACCCAATATGTCTCCGCTAACGGCTGTTCGTCCTCTCACACCTCTGCGACATCCGGTGTACCACAAGGGTCGGTACTGGGACCTAATTTACATTAACGATATTCCTGAATGCATTTCTCATTCTTCTATCAGGCTTTTCGCAGACGACTGCGTCATTTATCACAAAATATCTAACCGAACTCATTCTATTTATTTTCAGGATGATCCCACAGGCGTATCTAACTGGTGTGATAAGCGGTGCATGCGACTAAACGTTAATAAATGTAAAACGATGCATGTATCACGTCGCACTAACATCGCTGATAACAAGCGTACTTATGTTCTTCACGACATTCCCCTTGAATCAGTTAACTCCTACAAATACCTAGGTGTTCATATCTCAGGTAACTTATCATGGCATAGACACGTCGAACATGTCGCAAATAACGCCATCAGGACTCTTGGATGCTTGCGCCGAAATTTCTCTACCGCGCCTCTGCCGATAAAACTAACCCTTTATAATACATTAGTACGACCAAAGTTGGAATATGCATCTGCAGTTTGGGATCCTAATATAATCACACTGATAAACACACTAGAATCTATTCAAAATCGTGCAGCACATTTTTCATCTTATCTAGCTATTCCCGTTACGCCAGCATCACTTCTATGAAAAACACACTTGCCTTACCAGACCTTTCTTCGCGCCGAAAGTGTTTTCGACTGTGTCTTTTCCACAGACTGTATCATCATAACTCTCTATTAAAGGATCATCTTTTTTCGAGCCCTTCATACATTTCATCCCGTTCCGATCATATATTTAAAGTCGGTGTTCTGTTTTCGAGAACAAAATTTTGTCATGATTCTTTTATTTCTAAAACCAGCGTTCAGTGGCGCCATGGCGAGATTCTGGAGATACGCAAATTCGGCACGTCAAACAAGGCGCGAATAACATTTTGCGGAAACAGAAGCCGCACTACGTACATTACGAGTGCATGCTCATGAAAGTCCGTGAATACCAGCGCACGATCCCGGCCTGCGGTCACTGCGGTGTTGTCGGTCACCGTATGGACGCCTGCCCCGGCCCATGACCGGACACATGTGGTGTGTGCGGCCAACAAGCCCAGCTCGTTGAGGGGGTGCGGGGCCCTCACGAGTGCGTTCCAAAATGCTCTCTGTGCGGCGGAGCCCATACCACGGGGGCCCGTGGGTGTGTTGCAAAGTATCGAACCGCCCAGCCACTGCGCCCGGAGCGGGGACCTACGCACAAGAAGGGCCGCCGTAAACGCCGGAAATGGCGGCCCCGCCAAGCCAAGGACAAGGGAGCCAATCAGCCCCCGAGCAAGCCAGGCGGTCCGTCTACCGCAAGCCAGGCGATACATCTACCGGCAAGCCAGGCGGTGCTATACCGGAAAGCCAGGCGGTCCATTTACCGACAAGCCGGAGTTGCCTAAGGCAATTCCACCACCACCCCAAGCCGACGTGGAGAAACGGACGGGTGCCCCCCCCCCCCCCCCCCAACCGGGTTCTTCGCGGGCGTGGGCGCAAGCCGTCATCCAGGGATCCCAGGTGAGCAGCAAGGGCAGGGCAGTCCCTCCTCATCCCCCCCCCCTTCCAAACCGCCGACAAAAACGGCCGATCAATCCCAAATTTCCGCCCTCAAAGAGGAAATTGCTAACCTACAGAAGCGTCTTGCCCTCACTGAGGCGTGCCAAAATTTTCCTGCCCAGTGGCCCACTCCCCCCGCGGTGGAGGAGATGGATAGCGACACACCGGCGAACGCGCAGACTGAAACCGCGCATCTGCGCTTGAGGCCAGGGTTAGCGCACTGGAGGCCCAGATGAACTCCGCGTTCTCCGCCTTAGAAATGCAAATCGCAGCCACCATCAAGGCGGCTCTAGACAAAATTCCGACCATTATAGCCGCACATATGACGAAACAAACCCTAACTACCAGGCGCTCCGGCCCACTCAAGCGTATAAGGAGCCCTAATATTAACTGTAGCAAAGCAGACATTCGGGCTAGTTGTTGTGAATTCATGGTGGAAAAAACAGCGCAAACTTAGACAGAAAACACAGAAAAGAGGGGAGACACTACAAACGCTGACTCGCAACTAAGGTTTATTAGAAAGAACAGAACACAATATATACAAAAACCACCCACGACTGCGTACGTCATAACAGATTACGTGCAAGATAATCTAAACAGAAGCATCGCGCGTGTGCACCCGGTTATTTAAGTACCTAAATTCCAATTATGACAAGGCCACTGAAGGATCACTCACGCACCGTTTGCCGGTTTTTCGGATAAAGAACGCTTCCATCAGCTCCCGGGTCACCTTATCTTGGTGGAAAAAAAGCACGTCAGTTTTTGGGAAAATGGGTGTGCATTTGCAAACCCGGCAGTGTGCAAGGTTGTCTCGCGAGTCACTGCCGAATAGGTTGCGGTGCTCAAAGAGCCTTACATTTACACAGCGCCCTGTTTGCCCGATGTACACCTTACCGCAAGACAGTGGCAACCGATATACAACACCCTTGTAGCGCTTGTGGAGCGCTTGTAGTGTCTCCCCTCTTTTTTGTGTTTTCTGTCTAAGTTTGCGCTGTTTTTTCCACCCTAATATTAAGGCTGGTAGACCAAAAGTCGCACATGAGGAACAGGAGCCCGCCCTCAACCTGCCCAGCGTGACGCAACCTGCTGTCATTGGGGCACCCGGCTTAGAGGCGGGCCCCTCCCTAGTAAGCATAAATGCTAATCATAATCATGGCGGACATTCATAAACCGCGATTGTACTCACGCAACAATTCGGCCCCTGTCCAAATTTTACAGTGGAACTGCAGAGGTTTCAAGGCCCGTACTAAGCGGGCCGACCTACGGCTTTTCCTAACCACCTTCCCCAGTCCTTCTGCTATAGTGGCCTTCCAAGAGGCGGGGGACGCAGCCACTCTCACAAATTACTCAGTGTATCAGCAGGATGCGCAGAGCTGCCTCTGCGTACGTAAAAATTATACGGCCTCTCCGGTGGACCTGGATTACAAGGCGGTTTTCTCGTATGTGATGGTGACGATCCTTCCGCTACGCGAACAGGACCCCCATTACACGTACTCAACGTTTATAGCTCACCCAAACTTCCAAACGTCACATTTGCAGACTTATATAGTCGGGCGTTAAAGCTGGCGAACAGGGACCCCCTCATAATCGTTGGGGACTTAAATGCCCCCAGCCCCTTATGGGGATACATACGTGAAGAAAAACGAAGACACAAGCTGGCGGAACTTGCCTCACCGTTGGGCCTTACTCTTCACACCGATCCTGCACAACCCACTCGCATTGGGAACTCCGTGGCAGTGCCCAGATCTCACCTTTACCAAACATTTTACATATGCAGAATGGCACAACACCGAGGAAACCCTGGGTAGCGAGCACTGCATTCTTGCGGCCACAATCCGCACCAAACCTCTTACAAGACCTCACACTAAAGCAACCCTTCCTGACTGGAGCAAATTCAGATTTACTTACACTAACCCTACCCCTATAGCGGATCAAGGTTACACTACCTGGTCAGAACACCTCATCTGCCAACTCAAAGATACCGAACAGCACGTTCAGCTCTCAGAGGCGAACCCGGGGATGGACAACCACCTCCTTCACCTCTGGGAGGCCCGGCACAGCCTCGTCCGCCGATGGCGCCGGCAGAAGCATAATCGGCAACACAAAATCCGCATCGCGGAACTCACCCAACAAGCGGCAGAGCATGCGGCCCAACTCGCCGACACGAACTGGATAGACCGATGCAACACCGCTGCTCTGCAAATGTCGAACCGAAGCACGTGGCGCCTTTTACGCGCCCTCATTGATCCGACCCAAACCCGCACCAAAACACAAAAACATCTTCAACGAGCAATTCACTCCTTCAACGGAGACACAGCCAAACTGGCTGACGCGCTCCGAGACAAGTACGTGTACACAGACCAGGATTCGCGTGGTCCGGCGGTCTCGTATGCAGGTTCTGAGAACGCAGAGCTGGATCGAACGTTCCAGCTTCACGACCTCAAAGCGGCCCTGGCCAAAATGAAACGAGGGACAGCCCCGGGCAGGGACAAAGTAACTGTGAACCTTCTCGCTAACCTACCCGAACCGGCCTACGAGCGGCTGCTCGAATACTTCAATGCCATCTGGACGGGTGGTACGCCTCTTCCAGTGGATTGGAAGACGGCTCTCGTCACATTCATACCCAAACCAGGCAAACCTCTCAACACCGACAACCTCCGGCTCATATCTCTCGCTTCTTGTGTGGGGAAGTTGATGGAGACCATGGTGAATGGTACGGCAAAACAGCGCTGACAGACGGGACGGAAGAAGATGAGACAAACACACGCGCTGAACTAACAACCAAATGGTTTATTGCGAAAGAGGGTGCAATATAAAGCATAGAAGGGAAAACTGCGGTGTAAAACTGCGGAGGCTTTTCACATTCACACATTAGGCAACTCATGTGTAAGCCAACCATCGGTGGCTCTATTCCCACAGGAGATCGCTTTTCTTAATCATTGATGATATCTATGCTTTATATTGCACCCTCTTTCGCAATAAACCATTTGGTTATTAGTTCAGCGCATGTGTTTGTCTCATCTTCTTCCGTCCCGTCCGTCAGCGCTATTTTGCCGTACCATTCGACATGAACCAACCAGCCTGACTCAGCCCTCTCCTTGAGACCATGGTCCGTGCCAGGCTATCCACCTACCTAGAAACGCACAACGCCTTTGCAGACACCATGTACGGGTTCCGCCCACACCGGTCCAGACAAGATGTGCTGCTGCAACTTCATACAGAGATTATTGATCCCGTCGAGTACCCTAGCGACGACAAGGTGGTCCTCGCATTGGACTTGCGGGGTGCTTTCGATAATGTGACGCATGATATCATCCTCTCCCACCTGTCCCAAGTGAACTGTGGGTACAACACATTCCAATACATTAAGCAAGTCCTCGCAGATCGGCAATCATATATCCGACTCCAAGACAGTGAACATGGCCCGTACCAACTTGGTACGCGAGGGACTCCACAGGTAGCGGTCCTCTCGCCTCTTCTCTTCAATCTGGCCATGATAAAGCTCCTTACTCGGCTGGGTGAGGTCCCGGGTGTGCAGCATGCCCTGTACGCGGACGACATCACCCTCTGGGCAACACACGGTTCAGTTGGAGAAATCGAGGCTAACCTGCAGCAAGCGGCGCCTATTGTGGACGTTTATGCACACCGCTGAGGCCTTGAGTGCTCCCTGAGCAAATCGGAATTCGTGCACATACGTCCCAATCCAAGGTGCACAACCAAAATTGCCCTCTCCCTGCTTAGTGGCCCGATACCTGAACACGATGAAATCAGAGTATTGGGACTCTACATACAAAAGAACCGCAGGATTGACACCACGCTGAAGAAACTGCGCAAGGTGGGGGATCAGGTGGGCCGTATGGTCCGCCGGGTATCAAAGAAACGAGGGGGGTTGTGATGCAAAGACGCTCTGCGGCTGGCCAATGCATTCGTAACCAGTTTAATCCTATATTCGGCACTGTACCTGCACCTGCGCAAATGCGATGAGAACGCTCTCGAAGAGATTCTCCGCAAAATCTATAAGAGAGCTCTCGACCTCCCAACTGCAACATCCATCCAACGTCTCCTCGGCCTGGAGATGACGAACACCTTTGGAGAGCTGCGCGAGTGTCACCCACACTTCGCGCACTTTTACGTGGGAAGCTCCCAGACACCCTTGTGGGGGTAGCGGTCTCGACTCGAAGGAGCTGCCCTCGACTCAGCGTGGCAAGCTCAGCGGAGACCAGCCACCAAGTGACAAGAGGTTTTTGGGCGTTCGGTGCCCAGCTTTCGCTGGTCGCAAGCCAGAGAATGGGTCGGAGCCAGAGGTTTACAAAACAAAACAAAGTTTATACAGCAAAGAGACGATACAGAGGATTTAACATTCACTAGTACAGACACATACAAAGTGATTAACGAAACAATGCAACTCGTGCAATGTTAAACTCGAGAGAGAATACAATACAGAGGCAATATTGCACCTAATGTGCACTAACACAAGAGAGAGAGGTAAACAAACAAAACACAATTTGTTCGCCGGGCACTGCGGCAGTCCGACGACCAGAGTTCCACGACGATGCCGTTGCCTCGTTGGTCCGATGCTGGCCGAGTGGTGTTTTCCCGGGAGTCGAACGGGCGCGCTTCGATGAAGCTTAAACGGCGGTCTGGACTGACTGATAGCGGTCAACGCCTTCTTTTATAGACTCGCTTCTACGTCTGTTTGTTCTACGCGCCAGAGTAGGCGCGCACATACACGCAGCATTGGCAGTGCTGTCTCCCTTCCCTCTTCTCACTGGCCGCGCGTCCCCATTGGTCAGAGGTCGGGGGTCGCATCTCGAAGATTCCAGCGTGTTCTTGAGTGGCCCTTTCCCCCCGTCAGCTGTAGAAGCAGCTCGTATGTTCCAGAGAATTCGGCGTGGATGACTCATTCCCTCGGCGCACGCCGCGTCGGTGAGAGGTGGTGGAGGGGAGAGGGAGCACACGCTCACAGGCAAGGCGCTCCGCGGGGGTTTCCTCCTCTCCCGTTCGGCCCGCGCCAGCGAGAGGCGTCCGCGCGGCGCTGTTTTTCTTTGTGTGCTTCAAAAATGCGCCGAATTTTGTGACACTGCCCCTTCCTTTAAGAATATTGTGTAACAATATTAAAAGAACACAAAATTCGTGCGCACAGGCATGCGCTCACAGTCAAGGGTGAATGCTAAAATACATACATCAATAGACTCAAAAGAAAACATTCGACAGAAGTCTGTCTGGTTGGGAAATTTAATGTTAGGAGAAGGTAAGTGACGCCAACCAAGTAAAATACAGGAAAAACACGACGTTTCGGGACCGGCTCGGCCCCTTCTTCACGGTTAGTGACTGCGACATTGCAACTAGCGTGGAAAGCACAAGGACAGAGACAAAAGGAACCGACGGGACAGCACGCTAGTGTCCCGTTCCAGAGAATTCGCTGGCTTCCCTGACAGCATACTCGCGTCTGTCGCTGAGAGCCTTATTAAAGAGCTCCGACAGGGACGCAAGACAGCAGGCTGCTGCAATGACAGCCTGGTGGGACGTCCGGTGCCTGTGCCCTACATGCACAACTTGTCCCATCGCCTCAAAAAGGCCGCGGGAAAGTGCGGCATCCCTGTCGTTTTGACAGCCCCACAAAAGCTGTCTAGGATGTGCCGAATGGTCAACAATGCTTACCAGGCAAAAACCTGCGCAACAAAACACGCCACGCGGTTTGTGAACTGCACCATCGGTGTAGTGTATCTTATCCCATTGACCTGTGGTAAATGTTATATTGGCCAAACAGGCCAGTGCCTGAACGAAAGGCTACGAAAACACCGGACTACAGTCGCAGCTCTGATGGCGGGGGGCCATTTGGCCGCACATTGCCGCAAATGCATAGTAAAAACAACAGGCGGTAATGAAGAAAAATGCGTTCCACTCTTTAGCGACACGAGAGTGCTGAGGCGGCTTCATAGGCAGGGTGATAGGGAGATATTTGAAGCTTTTTGCATTGATAAGGCAGGGGACAAGTGCGTGAGCACACCCTCAGTAGCCCTCACGAAAAAAGAGATAATGTATTTGTCAAAAAACTTGCGCGTCAATTTGGTTTAAATGTTTACTCTTTGTTATGACAACCTGCTTCGTGATAAAGAGAAGGGGGCGGGGGTACAGTCTCCTGAGCATGCGCTGAATAGAAGTGTAAAAATCTGTTATGTGTGCATTAAAACGTCAGTTGAAGTAAACTAGCGTGCTGTCCCGTCGGTTCCTTTTGTCTCTGTCCTTGTGCTTTCCACGCTAGTTGCAATGTCGCAGTCACTAACGAATTCACACCAACTAGCCCAACTGTCTTCCATGATCATACTTCTTCACGGTGTGACTACGGGCGAGCGCAGCTTGGCTTTTTAAGCCCCTGTGTGGAGGACCTGCGGGTCAATGGCCGCAGCCCATGGACGTAGGATGAGGGGAGAGTCCCCAGGGAACGATTAACATTCTCTCGTGTTTGCTGTATGTGCCACGACTCGAGTAGAAGCCTCCTGCGTGGGTTAGCTTCCGTCCTTGCAGGTCTTGTTGAAGTTTAGATGTGTCCGGAAGACAGCAATACTCTTGGTGATGTTGACGTATCGCTTCACTAGCTGCATGGTCTCGATGCCGAAGTCTTGGCGTATAGACTCAAAAGAAAACATTCGACAGAAGTCTGTCTGGTTGGGAAATTTAATGTTAGGAGAAGGTAAGTGACGCCAACCAAGTAAAATACAGGAAAAACACGACGTTTCGGGACCGGCTCGGCCCCTTCTTCACGGTGTGACTACGGGCGAGCGCAGCTTGGCTTTTTAAGCCCCTGTGTGGAGGACCTGCGGGTCAATGGCCGCAGCCCATGGACGTAGGATGAGGGGAGAGTCCCCAGGGAACGATTAACATTCTCTCGTGTTTGCTGTATGTGCCACGACTCGAGTAGAAGCCTCCTGCGTGGGTTAGCTTCCGTCCTTGCAGGTCTTGTTGAAGTTTAGATGTGTCCGGAAGACAGCAATACTCTTGGTGATGTTGACGTATCGCTTCACTAGCTGCATGGTCTCGATGCCGAAGTCTTGGCGTATAGACTCAAAAGAAAACATTCGACAGAAGTCTGTCTGGTTGGGAAATTTAATGTTAGGAGAAGGTAAGTGACGCCAACCAAGTAAAATACAGGAAAAACACGACGTTTCGGGACCGGCTCGGCCCCTTCTTCACGGTGTGACTACGGGCGAGCGCAGCTTGGCTTTTTAAGCCCCTGTGTGGAGGACCTGCGGGTCAATGGCCGCAGCCCATGGACGTAGGATGAGGGGAGAGTCCCCAGGGAACGATTAACATTCTCTCGTGTTTGCTGTATGTGCCACGACTCGAGTAGAAGCCTCCTGCGTGGGTTAGCTTCCGTCCTTGCAGGTCTTGTTGAAGTTTAGATGTGTCCGGAAGACAGCAATACTCTTGGTGATGTTGACGTATCGCTTCACTAGCTGCATGGTCTCGATGCCGAAGTCTTGGCGTATAGACTCAAAAGAAAACATTCGACAGAAGTCTGTCTGGTTGGGAAATTTAATGTTAGGAGAAGGTAAGTGACGCCAACCAAGTAAAATACAGGAAAAACACGACGTTTCGGGACCGGCTCGGCCCCTTCTTCACGGTGTGACTACGGGCGAGCGCAGCTTGGCTTTTTAAGCCCCTGTGTGGAGGACCTGCGGGTCAATGGCCGCAGCCCATGGACGTAGGATGAGGGGAGAGTCCCCAGGGAACGATTAACATTCTCTCGTGTTTGCTGTATGTGCCACGACTCGAGTAGAAGCCTCCTGCGTGGGTTAGCTTCCGTCCTTGCAGGTCTTGTTGAAGTTTAGATGTGTCCGGAAGACAGCAATACTCTTGGTGATGTTGACCCGCAGGGTCAACATCATTGACCCGCAGGTCCTCATTGACCCGCAGTCATCATTGACCCGCAGGGTCAACATCATTGACCCGCAGGTCCTCCACACAGGGGCTTAAAAAGCCAAGCTGCGCTCGCCCGTAGTCACACCGTGAAGAAGGGGCCGAGCCGGTCCCGAAACGTCGTGTTTTTCCTGTATTTTACTTGGTTGGCGTCACTTACCTTCTCCTAACATTAAATTTCCCAACCAGACAGACTTCTGTCGAATGTTTTCTTTTGAGTCTATACGCCAAGACTTCGGCATCGAGACCATGCAGCTAGTGAAGCGATACGTCAACATCACCAAGAGTATTGCTGTCTTCCGGACACATCTAAACTTCAACAAGACCTGCAAGGACGGAAGCTAACCCACGCAGGAGGCTTCTACTCGAGTCGTGGCACATACAGCAAACACGAGAGAATGTTAATCGTTCCCTGGGGACTCTCCCCTCATCCTACGTCCATGGGCTGCGGCCATTGACCCGCAGGTCCTCCACACAGGGGCTTAAAAAGCCAAGCTGCGCTCGCCCGTAGTCACACCGTGAAGAAGGGGCCGAGCCGGTCCCGAAACGTCGTGTTTTTCCTGTATTTTACTTGGTTGGCGTCACTTACCTTCTCCTAACATTAAATTTCCCAACCAGACAGACTTCTGTCGAATGTTTTCTTTTGAGTCTATACGCCAAGACTTCGGCATCGAGACCATGCAGCTAGTGAAGCGATACGTCAACATCACCGGACACCTCTAAACTTCAACAAGACCTGCAAGGACGGAAGCTAACCCACGCAGGAGGCTTCTACTCGAGTCGTGGCACATACAGCAAACACGAGAGAATGTTAATCGTTCCCTGGGGACTCTCCCCTCATCCTACGTCCATGGGCTGCGGCCATTGACCCGGAGGTCCTCCACACAGGGGCTTAAAAAGCCAAGCTGCGCTCGCCCGTAGTCACACCGTGAAGAAGGGGCCGAGCCGGTCCCGAAACGTCGTGTTTTTCCTGTATTTTACTTGGTTGGCGTCACTTACCTTCTCCTAACATTAAATTTCCCAACCAGATAGACTTCTGTCGAATGTTTTCTTTTGAGTCTATACGCCAAGACTTCGGCACGAGACCATGCAGCTAGTGAAGCGATACGTCAACATCACCAAGAGTATTGCTGTCTTCAGGACACATCTAAACTTCAACAAGACCTGCAAGGACGGAAGCTAACCCACGCAGGAGGCTTCTACTCGAGTCGTGGCACATACAGCAAACACGAGAGAATGTTAATCGTTCCCTGGGGACTCTCCCCTCATCCTACGTCCATGGGCTGCGGCCATTGACCCGCAGGTCCTCCACACAGGGGCTTAAAAAGCCAAGCTGCGCTCGCCCGTAGTCACACCGTGAAGAAGGGGCCGAGCCGGTCCCGAAACGTCGTGTTTTTCCTGTATTTTACTTGGTTGGCGTCACTTACCTTCTCCTAACATTAAATTTCCCAACCAGACAGACTTCTGTCGAATGTTTTCTTTTGAGTCTATACGCCAAGACTTCAGCATCGAGACCATGCAGCTAGTGAAGCGATACGTCAACATCACCAAGAGTATTGCTGTCTTCCGGACACATCTAAACTTCAACAAGACCTGCAAGGACGGAAGCTAACCCATGCAGGAGGCTTCTACTCGAGTCGTGGCACATACAGCAAACACGAGAGAATGTTAATCGTTCCCTGGGGACTCTCCCCTCATCCTACGTCCATGGGCTGCGGCCATTGACCCGCAGGTCCTCCACACAGGGGCTTAAAAAGCCAAGCTGCGCTCGCCCGTAGTCACACCGTGAAGAAGGGGCCGAGCCGGTCCCGAAACGTCGTGTTTTTCCTGTATTTTACTTGGTTGGCGTCACTTACCTTCTCCTAACATTAAATTTCCCAACCAGACAGACTTCTGTCGAATGTTTTCTTTTGAGTCTATACGCCAAGACTTCGGCATCGAGACCATGCAGCTAGTGAAGCGATACGTCAACATCACCGGACACATCTAAACTTCAACAAGACCTGCAAGGACGGAAGCTAACCCACGCAGGAGGCTTCTACTCGAGTCGTGGCACATACAGCAAACACGAGAGAATGTTAATCGTTCCCTGGGGACTCTCCCCTCATCCTACGTCCATGGGCTGCGGGCATTGACCCGCAGGTCCTCCACACAGGGGCTTAAAAAGCCAAGCTGCGCTCGCCCGTAGTCACACCGTGAAGAAGGGGCCGAGCCGGTCCCGAAACGTCGTGTTTTTCCTGTATTTTACTTGGTTGGCGTCACTTACCTTCTCCTAACATTAAATTTCCCAACCAGACAGACTTCTGTCGAATGTTTTCTTTTGAGTCTATACGCCAAGACTTCGGCATCGAGACCATGCAGCTAGTGAAGCGATACGTCAACATCACCAAGAGTATTGCTGTCTTCCGGACACATCTAAACTTCAACAAGACCTGCAAGGACGGAAGCTAACCCACGCAGGAGGCTTCTACTCGAGTCGTGGCACATACAGCAAACACGAGAGAATGTTAATCGTTCCCTGGGGACTCTCCCCTCATCCTACGTCCATGGGCTGCGGCCATTGACCCGCAGGTCCTCCACACAGGGGCTTAAAAAGCCAAGCTGCGCTCGCCCGTAGTCACACCGTGAAGAAGGGGCCGAGCCGGTCCCGAAACGTCGTGTTTTTCCTGTATTTTACTTGGTTGGCGTCACTTACCTTCTCCTAACATTAAATTTCCCAACCAGACAGACTTCTGTCGAATGTTTTCTTTTGAGTCTATACGCCAAGACTTCGGCATCGAGACCATGCAGCTAGTGTAGCGATACGTCAACATCACCAAGAGTATTGCTGTCTTCCGGACACATCTAAACTTCAACAAGACCTGCAAGGACGGAAGCTAACCCACGCAGGAGGCTTCTACTCGAGTCGTGGCACATACAGCAAACACGAGAGAATGTTAATCGTTCCCTGGGGACTCTCCCCTCATCCTACGTCCATGGGCTGCGGCCATTGACCCGCAGGTCCTCCACACAGGGGCTTAAAAAGCCAAGCTGCGCTCGCCCGTAGTCACACCGTGAAGAAGGGGCCGAGCCGGTCCCGAAACGTCGTGTTTTTCCTGTATTTTACTTGGTTGGCGTCACTTACCTTCTCCTAACACATACATCAATACCTTGATGCTTTTACATACATAACAAAATGTAGTGTTCACAATACTCTTCAAAACACGCCGGAATTCGGCAGTACAATATCTCAACATTACAAACAGGAAGCACACAAGTATGAGGCATGCTTTCGCCTATACTTCCAGGTTTGGCCTACAAAGTTGGTTCGGAACAGGAATGTTTCGCTCAAGCTTACAGTCGCGCTTTTAATTCTCTTACGCACGCGACTCTGACCTTTCTTTCTGTCGCGAGCTCTGCTCTTCTTTCGCCTCATGCTGAGGCTTCTCTTCCGAACGCGGTTTTGGCTCCGCTTCCTGCTCGTACTCCTCTCTGGTTCTGCGGCCAGTCTTCGAGCCCTTCTTCTTTTCCTGTGGCCAGCGCGTCTGTTGCGAGCAAATTTAACGCCAGTTCGCTTACGACGGCTGCGCTTCAGGTGTTTGGTCTCTTTTCCGTGTGCGCTCTTCTGTTTCCGTTTGCGCCTCCACACTGAGTCCTTGCTGTAGGCTTGGCTCGTTCCTCTGAGCTTCTTTCTGACTTTGCTGCGATGTTCGGGCAGCTCGCTCGCATTCGGCTCGGCTGTCTTCAGCTTGGGTCTGTCTCTTCCCGTTTTCTGCCTGAATTTTCTCCAGGACTTCTGTTTTTCGGTTTCACCTGTTTCTGTGGTGCCCGACTCAATTCTCTTTCTTTTTACTTTCTTCCAAGTTCTTTTTCGGGTCAACCCCGGTTCACTGTCAATTGCGTCATCCGCGGTGTTCTCTCGCGATGAAGCCACTGGTTCAGCTCTCTTTTGTTCTTCGAGGGCTGAGCTTTCTTCTCCCAAATCCTTTTTCTTCTTTTGGAGCCTTCCTTGTGAGGGGCATTCTCAGCCTGGCTCATTAGCCGTTGATGACTCATTCTCCTCACTTTCGCTCAGTGTTGCTTCCTTAGCTTTCTCTGATACTTTCCTGAGCTCGTTAGTTTCACTGCAGTGGTGCTCCATTCCTTGTACTGCACTGTCTCCTTCCTCCGTGGCACAAATTTCCTCGCCTTCATCTTCGGGAAAGCCCTCCTCGCTGCTCGAGGGTTCACTCGGAACGGCTTCCGGGTCTTCACTGAGTGCGCTTTCCTCAGGTATTTCTACGTCTGAGCTTTCACACTCAGTGCCATTTAACCACTCTTTCTCGTGGTCTTCACTGCCGGACTCAGAGGTGTAGCACTCGGACTCCTCCATAGAGATCTCGACTGCTTCTTCGTCCTCAGGCGGCTGCTCTAGGGTCCCCTCTGACTGCAGCGTCAGGTCGGCCTTTACTTCAATGCGTACTACCTCAGCAGTAGCTACACTTTCAACTTGCTGAGGAAGCGACACTCCGGTCTGTCCTTCCCTCTCTGTGATTTCAGCTGCAGGAACAGGCTGTTCCACAACCTCACTCTCACTAGTGGAGCTAGTTACAACCTCTTCCGTGGCTGTCAACAAATTAGACTCATTAGTCTTCCACCCGGCCTCTCCGGGGTTAGGCTCCACTGGATCCCTGACGTTCCTCAAGCGCCAAATTTCAGCAATCTTCCTCTGAATGATTGCCATCTCTCTTTCAAAAGCCCTTTCGGCTTCTTCACATTTCCTTTGCCTCTCTTTCTCAGCGGCTTCTCTAGCGCGCTGTCTCTCTCTCTCTCTTTCTTCTCGAGCCCTCTCTCTTTCCTGGTCCACCCATTCTCGCAGTTCGGCTCCGGTCATCCCCATCTGGAGGACGGCCTCTATTAGCTCCTTTAGCTCCTTGAAGCTCATCTTTGGAGACCGAACTCTACATTCAAGGCAACTAATACCTCTCCACGGTGAACCTCACTAACCGCTTCGGCGCGGCACCTCACAGTATCGCTATGCTGCTAATACTCGTTTACGAATGCTTCGTAAACTTCCGACTCTTTCTCCGTTCTCTGTGCTTGCAAACACCAAACGTCCTGTCGCGGACGCCAGAATATATTGTCACCCAGACTTCGCGCACGTTTACGTGGGAAGCTCCCAGACACCCTTGTGGGGGTAGCGGTCTCGGACTCGAAGGAGCTGCCCTCGACTCAGCGTGGCAAGCTCAGCGGAGACCAGCCACCAAGTGACAAGAGGTTTTTGGGTGTTCGGTGCCCAGCTTTCGCTGGTCGCAAGCCAGAGAATGGGTCGGAGCCAGAGGTTTACAAAACAAAACAAAGTTTATACAGCAAAGAGACGATACAGAGGATTTCACAGTCACTAGTACAGACACATACAAAGTGATTAACGAAACAATGCAACTCGTGCAATGTTAAACTCGAGAGAGAATACAATAAAGAGGCAATATTGTCACCTAAAGTGCACTAACACAAGAGAGGGAGGTAAACAAACAAAACACAATTTGTTCACCGGGCACTGCGGCAGTCCGACGACCAGAGTTCCACGACGATGCCGTCCCGCAGACTGGCGACCGTTGCCTCGTTGGTCCAATGCTGGCCGAGTGGTGTTTTCCCGGGAGTCGAACGGGCGCGCTTCGATGAAGCTTAAACGGCGGTCCGGACTGACTGATAGCGGTCAACGCCTTCTTTTATAGACTCGCTTCCACGTCTGTTTGTTGTACGCGCCAGAGTAGGCGCGCACATTCACGCAGCATTGGCAGTGCTGTCTCCCTTCCCTCTTCTCACTGGCCGCGCGTCCCCATTGGTCAACGGTCGGGGGTCGCATCTCGAAGATTCCAGCGTGTTCTTGAGTGGCGCCGTCGCCGACGGGCGAGGGGGACGTGTCTTAGTGCACGCAAGGCTACGCCCTTTCCCCCCGTCAGCTGTAGAAGCAACTCGTATGTTCCAGAGAATTCGGCGTGGATGACTCATTCCCGCGGCGCACGCCGCGTCGGTGAGAGGTGGTGGAGGGGAGACGGAACACACGCTCACAGGCTAGGCGCTCCGCGGGGGTTTCCTCCTCTCCCGTTCGGCCCGCGCCGGCGAAACGCGTCCGCGCGGCGCTGTTTTTCTTTCTTTGCTTCAAAAATGCGCCGAATTTTGTGACAGCGAGGCTCATCTCAGCAATCAGTACTTGCGGTTAAGCAAAACACATGCGGGAAGCCGCCTACTGACCCGCCTCCACATCAGTTACACAACCCAAGAGGAGAAGCGGGTATCCATGCCCGAGACCTGGCGCTTCGCATTACAGGTTCGCCCCCTCCCCAATAACATGAAAAAAGATGTCCATGATGGCCGCCGCCTCGCGCGAGCGGAGGCCATTTCCGAGCGGTATGGTGCTCGACCAGGGGTATTTTACATGGACGCGGCCGGTCCACACCATGGGGATTGGTACACGGCTGCCGTTGTCCACCAAAACAACCCAGTTCAGGGCCTCACCTTCCGTGTCCCCAATATTACATTCGCGGAGGAAGTTGCTATCGCACTTGCAGCCGCGGATCCAGCGTCTCGAGTCTTTATCACCGACTCAAGGGAAGCTTGCCGCAATTTTGAACCGGGCCAACTTCCAGGTCCTGCCTTCCAAATTTTACGCAGGTGTGAGTACCGGGATTTCCCAACCCGGCGCACCATCATCTGTGCCCCAGCACATGCGGGGATAGAGAGAAATAAGGTAGCGGACGCTACCGCCCGCGCACTGAACCACCGGGCATCGCCCCTCTCTGTGCCTGCTCCGGCTACTGATTTTAATCCGGCTATTACTTTTCGGGAGATCTCTCTCTCCTGCATCAAACCGCTCACGGCCGACACCCACCCCCCTGCATACGCCTCAAGAACGTGGAGGAGCGTTGGCTTCTTCGCCTCTACACCAACACGATTCTGTGCCCGGCAGTGCTCAAACATTTCAATTCGGCCTTTTCGGGCGAGTGTCCACACTGTGGAGAAGTGTTTGCGGACACGTATCACATGATGTGGGCATGCCCTGCCAATCCTGCTTTCCCACCCCACCCCCACCACACCCAAGAGGACTGGGAGGCTGCCCTGCTCGGCTGCTCAACTCTCCAGGACCAACGAGCCCTGGTGACAAGAGCCCGGGCCGCCGCGGAGGCCACAGGGGTCCCGGACTAGGGATCCCTCCTAGTGATTGCAATACGTCTCTTGTATATACGTCTCTTGTATATAGTATAAATAAATGTTTTACACAACACCTTGACTGGAACGACCTTCCTCCCTCCATTGCTGCCATTACCGATGTTGAGAACTTCAAGAAAACTGTGTTTTCTGCCATCATATAACTTCAGTTATGTATAACTATGCACTGTGAGCAAGGTGTGTTGCTGGGCGAGTTGGTTGGGGTACATCTTGAGAAAAAAAAAACAGCGCTTGCAGACAAAGGACCAGAACAAGAAGGACACACAAGAAGGACACACACACTTGTTCTGGTCCTTTCTCTGCAAGCGCTGTTTTTTCTCAATATGCACTGTATTTTTTTGTACCACTCCTTTCTGTAATGACCCCGCCGCGGTGGCTCAGTGGTTATGGTGCTCGGCTGCTGACCCGAAAACGCGGGTTCGATCCCGGCCGCGGCGGTTGAATTTCTTTGGAGTAGAAATTCTAGAGGCCCGTGTACTGTGCGATGTTAGTTCACGTTAAAGAACCCCAGGTGGTCGAAATTTCCGGAGCCCTCCACTACGGCTTATCTCATAGCCTTAGTCGCTTTGGGACGTTAAACCCCATAAACCAACCATCCTTTCTGTAATGTCTTCGGGCCCGGAAAATATGTGAAATAAATAAATAAATAAATTGTGCGATAAATGGAGCATGGCTTAGAATGAGGCTAAATGCTACTGTTTTTCCTGTACGCACAGGCGCACTCCATTAGGGGTATATCGAAAAAACATTAGGGGTATATCTGCACAAAAACATGTCATGGGACAACCATGTCAATTATATTTGAACAAATATATCTAAATCAGTTGAAATTTTGGTAAACCTTCACTCGTTCTTACCGCAAGCCGTGAAACTACACATGTACAATGCATTAATATGTTCTCATATAAACTATTGCTTTATTATTTATTTATTTATTTTATTTATTTATTTATAGATACTGCGATCTTGTACAGATGATAGCAGGGTGGGACAAAACAAAATACAAGCATATAAACACACACAAATTCACAACATTCACAGGCACTTTTCAAATAGAAGTAAACAATTTTGATTAACAGTCTCGCTATTAGGTTTGTTCCAATCAGTAATTGTCCTCGGAAAAAAAGAATATTTAAAGCAGTTATTTCGCCCGTTCAAAGGGGTTATTGTTAGTGCATGCCTTTGTCTCGTGTTATAACCTAAGGAGTAAGAAAAATAATTAGAGGTATCAACTTTATAATGTCCTTTTATAAGCTGGAAAAAGAACTTTAATCGACAAACACGATTGCGCTCAGTGACGGGGGGTAACCCACTTCGCCTCACGAGCTCACTTACAGATGCACGGCCATATGAGTTAAAAACAAATCTAGCTACTTTATGCTGTATTCGCTCTAATTTCTGAATGTTTGTTAACGTGAAAGGGTCCCAAATGATTACGGAATATTCTAGTAACGGACCGATGAGGGAATTTTACGCCAATAGACGAACACTAGGTGGGGATGACTTTAGGGAGCGCCTCAAGAAAAATAGTTTCCGCATTGAGTTTGCTACTACAGCGTCTATGTGTTTTGACCACGAAAGGTTGTTAGTAATCCATAGGCCCAAATATTTACAGACCAGATTTTTTTACCCTCACACGCAGGCTGCGGGCGCGCTCCTACTCTCGACACCAGTCGCCATCTCTCGGTGCGCGCGGCCCGAGGGACTGCGGGTCGCGCCGGCGCCGCGCGTAAAACGAATGTTTACGTGCTCGCTTCTGCCGTTGTTGTGCTCCATCAGCTAACGTATGAGGGTGTGTGCTGTGCGTCACTACTCACATTTTCCCTCTTCCAGACAGTACTGAGGTGATCTTGTTCGCAGTTACTCGTTAACGTGACCTACGAGGGTAGTCGACCAGGTAGTGTACGGAGTGGAAACCGTCACTTCTAAGCAAATTTCTGCGCTGTCGTGTCGTTTGTTGTCGCCTTTTACGTGCGATATCATCTATGATAATTTTATGCATCAGAATGTAGATCTATTGATTTGACTCAGTGGAGTAGTAACTGGAGAGGCGAGCTGCAGACTGAAGGTTGTCCCGACGGAGCGCGCGTTTTCGATCACAAGTACGTGTTCGGCATCCTTGCGCTGAGCTTGCTCTTGTTCTCATTAAACACATTTCATGCACAATATTGTAAGCACGACCGCTACCGATTTCAGCTGCTTTTTCCGCACGCATGTCAGAGGGATCTGGGGGGTAAAGGTTTATCTATAGTATCTTTCTGCTGTTGGTATCTACACTAGTTTGGTTTGGTTTATTAAGGTTTTACGTCCCAAAGCGACTCAGGCTATGAGGGACGCCGTAGTGAAGGGCTCCGGAAATTTCGACCACCTGGGGTTCTCTAACGTGCACTGACATCGCACAGGCGCAGGCCATGTCAGTGCACGCATCGGCTGGCGCAGGACAGGGTTAATTGGAGAGACATGGGAGAGGCCTTTGCCCTGCAGTGGGCGTAGTCAGGCTGATGATGATGGTGATGACATCGCACAGTACACGGGCCTCTAGAATTTCACCTCCATCGAAATTCGGCCGCCGCGGCCGGGATCGAACCCGCGTCTTTTGGGCCAGAGCCGAGAGCCGTAACCACTGAGCCACCGCAGCGGTGCGGTATCTACTTTATTCATAGGAAAATACTATGCGCGATTTCATTACATTTTCACACTTAGCCAAACGGCTACGCAACGCTCTCACACGCGGCGAGTGCTCCTGAATAAAATAGCGCGACTTCGGACCTTAGAATTAGTGAAAGCTGGATTAGCTGCTCATATCTATTCAAGCTTTGATAAATTAAGCGAAAGTACGTTTTTATGCACCAGGTTGCATAAACCATGACAAAATTTATTTTCTGTAGGCGCTGCGACTCAGTGGGCTCACAGCGGTAATTTGTTGATAAACTGGCGCGGCGACAAGAAAGCCCTGTTTGTGGATGGGGTGGAGGGGGGGGGGGGGGGGGCTTTATGTCCGGCCGGCAGGAAGGAATAAGAGTGCATGGGAATTAGAACTGCATGCTAGGCGCGCACCTAATGCTTGATATTGAACAAAAGTTTCTTTGCGGTGGAGCACCAAGACGGAATTCGATATCAGCACGAGCGCGTTCTAAGCGCAGGCACAATTAACCTGAATGTCAAACTAAATGTCATAAAAGGCGTCAATGCTATCGCTTTGATAATGTAAATACTTCCTGCAACACAGCCACGCAGCGGAAGTATGCTCGACAATGTTTTTTTAGCGCCCGAAGCGCGGATATATGCAGGCGCCGCCGCGGAACTGCCGCAGCCCCGCAGTCCCCAAAGAAACGCCCGCACCGCGGCGCGCCAGTCGGTGCAAAATGGCCGCGCCCGGGAGAGGATCAAAATTCTGGTCTATACTCTGTCACTTCTAATAATGATATGCTGTTAGTACCGTACACAAAATGAAGAGGCATTTTCTTGTTTGTAATTTTCATGACGGTTTTTTCAAAATTAATGCACATCTGCCATATGCACATATGCCTTCGCTAGGTCATTATTTAGACGCACCTGGTCGTCAACTGAAGACACCATTTGATACAGGATACTGTCATCCGCGTACAGCCTCACGCGAAGTGAAAGATCTGCCGCAATGTCATTAATAAACAAAAGAAATAAGAGTGGTCCCAAAACAGATCCCTGGGGGACACCAGACATAACCCGGACACTGCTAGAAGAAATATTGTTCAGAGTGACGAACTGACATCTGTTCGAGAGATAAGCTGCAATCCATGCAAGTATCCTGTCGTTTTTAATGTAATAACTTAATTTATGAATTAGTTTGTTATGTGACACCTTATCAATGCTTTACGGAAATCCATGAATATTGCGTCTGTTTGTTTTCCCTGGTTAATCGACTGAGCAAAGTCATGCACAGTTTCAACTAACTGTGTACTTGTGGAAAACCCACGCCGGAAACCATGCTGAAAATCGGTAAGTACTTTGTGCTGTTCCAAGAAACCTAATATATGTTTATGAATTATATGTTCTAAAATTTTACATGATGTGGAAGTTAGAGATGTGGGTCGGTAATTCTCGATGTGTGCTTTTTTTCCGGTTTTGTGCAGAGGTTTAATCGCGGCTGTCCTCCAGTCATCCGGTAAAGATCCGTCATGTAAAGATCTGTTGAATATTACTGTCAAGTACTTTGCGCACCACTCCGCATAGCGCTTCAAAAAAGTGTTTGGTATGTTATCGGGACCTGCTGATTTTTTGACATCAAGGTTCAAAAGCAAATTACAAACACCAGACTCTGAAATTACAACATCAGATATGGCAGGGAGTGCTGCAGAAAAGTTGGGCAGGCATCCATTATCCTCTGTGAATACTGACTGAAAAAATTTGTTGAACGCAAAACAAACAACAGCCTCATCACGCACACATTTGCCGTCTACTATGAATTCGTTCGTGGAAGAAGATTTGGGCGTGATTTGGCGCCAGAATCTCTCGGGAGACGTTTTAATGAACGAGGGCAGGAGCGTTCCGTAATACTTTTCTTTGTCGCAAATTATTTTCTGCTTAAGTTCCTCTGAAATTGCTTCCACAACTGGTTTTAATGATGAATTCCTGCTTGATTTCTTTTTTAACCTTTTAGGCCTTCGCTGCAAGCGTAACGTCTCCCGAGAAATCCAAGGATTGCGGTACACAGACTTTTTTGCAATTTTGGGAACGAAACGGGCAATACAATGGGAGACGATCATTTTAAAAGTAAGCCATAGGTCATTCACACTATCAGTGCTATTCCTAAAATTCCCATAACATGAATCAAGCATGTCCAGAATAGATTCGTCTTCCGCACGGGAAAAATTGGGAAAAAATTGCACGCTAGTTTGACGATCTGTGTACGCATTTGACAAGCTCAGAAGCACAGCTTTGTGATCGGATATTCCGTTTGTGACTTCACAGGCTACGAAGTTGCGGATGGCACCACTGACAAAAATAGATCTAGAATTGATCCCGCGGCTCCTTGCATTCTCGTAAAATTATTTACTACTTGCAGCAGGTCAAATGTGAACACAATGTCGAGCATTACAGTATCAGCATTATGGGCAGAGAACGATGAAAAGGTGTGCCAGTCAATATTAGGCAAGTTTAAATCACCAGCCAGTATTAGTCTATCGTCTCTTTTTACATGGCATTGTAAATATGCTCTTAAGATTTCCAACACCGCAATAGAAGAGTTGGGAGGCCTGTAAAAAACACCAAGAACAAAGCGAACCCTGTTGATGTATGTTTTGCAAAATATGGCTTCAATGCCTTGAGCATCAGGCATCCTGAAAAGTTGCAATGATGATTTCATTAAAATTGCCACTCCTCCACCTCTTCTATCACGGTCACTACGAAAAACCTTATAATCTTTAGGTACAAATTCACTGTCAAATATTTCATTGCTTAGCCAGGTCTCGGTAAGCATGGCAACGTCCGCGTCATGTGAGAACAGCATGCCTTCGAGTTCTGCAGCTTTGTTACGACGCTGCGACAGTTTATGTGAAGAATTTTGAAAACCAGACTGTTCCCTTGTTGGTGTCACTTTTGGTTCCTCGGGATTTTATACAGAGTGTTTCTTGCATTATCCCATCCGAATATGTTACCGTCAATGTTAAGCTTGTCAAACACCAGCTTAACCTTGGCACCATTGCTCTTTTCCCGAGATGTGCTTTCCCATAACTTTTTTCTGACGTCACGAATTCTTTTTGAGAAGTCTTCACTAACCGACAAATCTGTGCCTTTCAACTTCGGGCAAGCCTTCATTATTGAAGCCTTTTCTCGGTAGTGACTCAATTTTATGATGACAGGGTGATTCTTTGTTGATTTCATACCTATTCTGTGGCACCTTTCTATACTGTTTATTGCCACTCCTAACTTCTCGTCAAAAATTTCCCTTGTTATTTTCTCCCTAAGCTCTGCTTCTGATTCTTCATTCTCTTCTTTTATTCCGAAAATAAGTAAGTTGTTCCTACGGCTCCTGTTTTCCAGGTCGTCTGTTTTATTTAACAGGTATGTAATGGTGCCTTCCATTTGTGTTACAGTCGACTTCAGGTCCTGCAATTCCGTTTTAAAGTATTGATCGTTGCTACCTCATTTTCAAGACTTTTAATCCTATCTGTCAAGCCATCTATATTTTCTTCAAAAGAACCCTGTTTTGCCAGAATGTCGTTCAGAGACGACGCCAGGGTGCTTTGGCCCAAGAGTAGCTGCTGCAGCATTTCCTTTTCTGTCATATCTGGGCCTGGATTTGATTCTATGTCACCACATTTTAACAGATCGTCTTGGAAAGAACAAACGTACGACAAAGCATTTTTTATACACAGTGGGCAGGGCATCAGCAACAGAAAGCGGTTATCGCTACGATAGCAACTGGCAGATAAACAGTTACCAACCTGCGCAATGAAGCATTCCTGAGCATTGTGCTCGATGTGCTGCTGCCGAGCCCACTGGATGCCGGCGGCGATGAGGAGCTTCTTATATAGGCGTCGATACCCTCGTGATGTGACGTTCCCAGTGATGGCGCTGTGACGTTCTTGTATGGGGTACAGTGTGACGTTCTTGTATGGGGTACAACAACCTCAACTAATCTAAATCGGATACATACACTACAAAAAAAGTCCGTTCGTCATATTGTAGGGGCTGATTCACAAGCACATACGGAACAATATTTTGCTCAGCTTAAGATAACAAGTGTGCATTGCTTATACTCACAAATATTGGCCAAAAATACAAACAACTCCGCAATAACCAACAAGAATTTAATGCAATAGCACAAATAAGCAAGTTAACAAGTTGCCGTGACTTTCGATTTTCACAACCTTGGGAAGTTCCTTTTTTCCGGACAAAGCTAGGAAAACAAATGTTGCGCCACTCACTTCCAACATTACTTAAGAGAACTTCTTGCTGGGCTAGTTGGTAATTCATTGTAAAAGTAAAGGCGCCAAAAAACCACACACACACACAAGACAAGAGAACGGGACAGAGCGCCTCCCGTTCTCTTGTCTTGTGTGTGGTTTTTTGGCGCCTTTACTTTTACAACTACTAAACACACTTCACTGCAATCAAATTGACATCAACCACACTAACATTTCCAAGGTAAAGGCTTTCCTTGAAGAGCTATAATCAAGCCACTGAATGCATTAACACCTTCACAAACAATGCTGTTCACTTTTAACTGATGTGATCATTCTCATGGCCTTATTGTTTATGCTTTTGCTGCGGTGCAATAAACGCTTTCATTGTTATTGTATTCCTAACTTGCACTGTACATATTCCACCTACAATTGTATAATTTCACTGTGTGAATTGTTTTGTCGAGCTTGTTCTGTATAATTAATACTTCTTTTGCATTGCTCCCTCTGTATTATTTTTATACGTACTTATTTCTATGAACATTGCACTTAGAATTGTATATTAACATTTTGTAAATTATTTTGTAAGATTTTCTGCGCGTAATTAATATTTTTTGTTCTATTCGGCAACCTGTAAATGTATCTGTTGTTATACTAGAATTCTGTCGTCACCAAATGCCATAAAAAGGGGGCTCGAACGTAATCAAGTGGACTGCTTCACTTTTTGTTCGAGCCCCCTCCGTTTTTTTGAACAGAAATAAACTCAATTTGAATTTGAATTGACTCGGAGTATCCTTTAAATGAGTAGCTTTTATCTATAGTGTCGGTTTATAAATATCTTTGTATTTACTTTTCGGCTGACCTGGCCTGGAGAAACCAGGTTGAATACATCGCAGCAAAGGCGTCGAGAAAGTAAAATTTTTAAAAAAGAATTTTAGAGATCCTCCTCAAAACGCTAAAGAGCTTTTATTTATTTATACTTTTTATGTATACAAAATACCCCTAAGGGCCATCATTTCGAGGATATTAAATTGGGGGGGGGGGGTACAGGCATGAAATCAGAAGTAAACGAATAAGTGACAACTTCAAGAAACTGAAACAAAACAGATAAAAGCACCTGGGCTGTGCCTGGGCGAACGCTCTCCTCAGGCCGTCGGGCGCTGGCTCCGCCGCCGCTCGCGGCTGCCGCAAGGAGGCGCTGTGTGAGTAGAATACGTCGCGCTCGGCGGGTAGGCGGGTACCTCGATGCCCGCGCTCCTCGAGGATACGAGAAGCTCGGCTACTACTGATCGGCCGCGCGGAGTACGATTCTTGTTTCTTTTTCAAGGATCAGGCTGGGCGCACTTCTGCCGTGTCATTTTCAGTTGCAGGGCCAACCATTAAGGTCATGAAGAACGTTTATTGGTGGTTCGTGCTTCACGATATCAGCAGCACGACGCAGCACATACACCAACATTTTCCGGATGCTCGCCTATTCGACGACAGTGCTGATCCGCGACTTGAATTGCTTGAAGCCACTTTCCATATGTATTTAGAAGATAAAAGATCTGGGCATACCCGTGAATTTCTCACAGACGAAACCTATCAGGCAATTCTGATCACTACCTATTGTACAGTGGCGTGTGTCAAATATATGCTGACTGAAGAGCTCTTTTTCGTTCCCACCCGAAAATTCAGCAGCGATCCTATTGAATCCCTGTTTGGTAATTTGTGAATGTCATCCGGGTGTAACGACATGTTGAATGTTCGGTCAGGTCTCGAAAAGCTACTGAAGACCGGGATCGCTGCGTCTAATTCAGTATCCAATATTGCCCACAAAGAATGTGCTTCGATGCCAAGACTCCTACTCGCTGACGTCCTTTCTTCTGCCCAACCAACTTCTACTTTAGCTCCAAAGTCTCCCCTGACGTCGACTGTGCAAGCAGCTCCGAAGCTGTCGAGAGCAAGATTGGTGCTTCTGAGGCTTACTACCACAATTTTGCCACAGCACCTGCCGTCGCTTCAGATCTCGGCTACCGCTTATGTGGGCGGTTGCATTGCACGAGTTGTTGGCGAGCATATGGATTGAGAGAACTGCCTTACTTTGTGTACGAAGCCGGTTAGCAACCAGCCACTCCTTCAGTTCACCCGCAGCCAAGACCGAGGTGGGCTGCTCTACCCGTCAGATCAACTTCTCTTCATTCTCGACACATTAAGAGCTTTTGCTGACCGCACCCTGCAGGACGATCAGACCTTGAAAAATCATATCATTACATTAGTAGAGCACACTGTCCCAGCCCTTTGTGCTTCAAAGTTGCTGATGTCCAAGAGCGATGGCATCAACGAGCTTATGAACCTTATATCGGTTCGTTTCATGAGGCCGCTTCTCTGCAACTACGCATTCAATGTCAGTGACAAGCACGACGTAGTTAAACATTTCACAAAAAAGCCCCTTTCGCGAAAGTACGCGAGGCTCTGAGGATGGCGTATGTTTTACTGCCGTGTAGAAGTTAGCCTCCACAATAAGTACTTTTTTTTTCGAGTTTGAGTAAGTGTTGACTCACAACGCACTGATATTGAATATATGAACCTCTATATCTGCGCAGCGTTATGTGCAGGCAGATGATGGAGCGTCTCACGTTACATATAGCTGGTGGCACTTACAGCAGGGCGCATTTTTCGCGCGTACCATACACGCTGAAGTTGAGCGTCAACGATGCGACTCGAAACACCATGCAGTCTTGCAGGAAGTGCGCCGCAGGTCAAATGATGAAACCAGTTTACAAAGCTCCACATTTTCTGGCGCCAACTCTGGCTTCGGTGGCGACAATGGTAACTCTAAAAAACTTTACGAAGGAAACGCGGGATGAGGTGCCGCTTTGGAAGCAGTCTAACAGCTTTACGTGCTATGCTTACATGAGTAAACAACAGCACCCGACGGAGCTCTTTCAGAGCCCAAGCTTTCAGTATTAGCTGCTGCCAAGCACTGCTGTCAAATAACGACCTTAAGACAAGCGAACTTAAAGGTGACAGAACAATTTTCCACGCAGTGGATTTAAGCAGGCGCGCGCTGTCATATCAGCGCAGCAGACGACGCGCGAGCGCATTGCACAGCAGTAGCCGCGAAAGACACGACTAAAATGGTCCGGTTACCCTTAGCGACAAGTGCTTCTGAGCTCCCTTTTAAAAAAAGTTTTGATTGTACTTGAAACAACATGAATGCAGCCGAAAACTCAACGACAGAACAACTGCGAACGGTCTGCGTTTCTATGAGCGACGGAGCGACGGCGCGGCGGTGATCCTACTCCGGTGGCGGCGCGTGGCGGCGAAAGGCCGTACTAGCCCCGACGGCGGGCTCCCATTGTTTGCCTCTCGTTCTCCCAGGCACGATGCACGGCACGACAAGCGCTTAACTTTAAATGAATGCTTAAAGAAGGGAATTGCGCTAAAAAGACACGGACGAGAAGATGACAAGGACGGGCGCATCTCGCGACTGATTTTATTCATAAGACCACACATACATATATACCTTGATGCTTATCCAATCATTGCCTAAGCGCACATGCCAGGAAAGTTTTCTCTTTCTTATACAATTTGATACTAGAATCGCTTACGCATTCATCACCTGACTTATCAATGAAAAAAGCCTCTGCGAGTTCACGTGCTACCTGGTAAAGACTGCGCCTTAAGATTCTGGTTCTAGCCAGCAAAGGCTGGCATGCTTTATCAGGCGTGGCCAAAGGGCATGCGCCGCCATGTAAGGGCAAATTTGACCCTTTTCCGTTATTCATAGAAAGCTGATGTTCCCTAAGTCGTTCATTTATACAACGGCTCGTGTGGCCTATGTAAACTTTTCCACATGTCAGGGGAATTTCATGCACAGCCCCGACAGAACACCTGATAAAATGGGTGGCATGACGCTTCGTGCAGTCTCGCACGCATTCCTCGCCGGAATTCCCCTGACATGTGGAAAAGTTTACATCGGCCAGACGGACCGTTGTATAAATGAACGACTAAGGGAACATCAGCTTTCTATGAATAACGGAAAAGGGTCAAATTTGCCCTTACAAGGCGGCGCATGCCCTTTGGCTACGCCTGATAAAGCATGCCAGCCTTTGCTGGCTAGAACCAGAATCTTAAGGCGTAGTCGTAACCAGGTAGCACGTGAACTCGCAGAGGCTTTTTTCATTGATAAGTCAGGTGATGAATGCGTAAGCGATTCTAGTATCAAATTGTATAAGAAAGAGAAAACCTTCCTGGCATGTGCGCCTAGCCAATGAATGGATAAGCATCAATGTATATATAGTTTGCGCCGGTCCATGTCCTCTTCTCGTCCGTGTCTTTTTAGCGCAGTTCCCTTCTTTAAGTATGTACGACCGACTCGCCCAACAACGTGGTGTCTTGAATTTAAATGGATGGTCGCGGCGGTCGAAAATGGAAGAAGGCAAAGAAAAAACAGCCGAGGCATATTCAATTTTGGGTCGAATAAGAGTGGTGTGAGCACGTAAACGGAATTGGGAGGGAGCATACTTTAAGTTATGTTTTAAGAGACCTAAAGACCGATTAGCGGATGCAAGCATAAGGTTAATTTCCATGTTAGGTCTGGAAGAACGTGAAGACCGAGGTGTTTATACACGGTTAGCAACTAAACTGGAGTGTTATTTAAAGAATACGCTGTTTGAAATCTAGACATTCGGTTAGTTGAAGACAAATTTTGTTTTAGAAAGGTTAAGTTGCATAGGCCAAATAGCGCACCATGCTGTTCCTGTGTCGAGGTCGAATTGAAGGACTAGGCGATCTTCGTATGTATAAATTTTGCGATAAATCTCACAATCATCAGCTAAAAGTCTCATTCGGGAAGAAATTGAGTTAGGCAAATCATTAATAATATCAAGAAAAGCAAGGGGCCAAGCACGCTTCCTTGTGGAACGCCGGAATGAACTTGGCTGATAGAGGAATTATGATAATAATATATTTTTATTCATTCATTCCAATACAAATGCAGGCCTGCCAAAGCCTTAGAAGGCTTGAGTGGCAGCGCCCGGCAGCAGACGGCACACAACTCATGCACCGAACACACAAAGTGCCAAAAAACAGAAAGAAAAAGTGGGGGATAAGAAAAGTAAAATAAATTCAAAGAGCGGAGTAAAAAATGCAACACACGGAAAAATAAAGAACACGTAAAATCATAGAATCATAACAGAATGCTGGAACTAGCAATGAAGTTTCTGAAGAAAAGCTTTCACTATTTTTTTGGAGTTAGCAGAAAACATTTGTTTAGGTAACCGGTTGAGCACAGAAGGAACATAATGTTTTCGCAGACGCTGACCCTATCGAGTTCGGACTCTAGGGACGAGAAAACGATCATGAGTTCTCAGATCTTTGACCGGAATATATTGTGTACAAAAATCGCTTGTCCGGATATGCTTAAACACTACTGATTCGGAAAAAAACTGAAACCTGGAACACAGAAAATCTTTAACTCATGCAATAACAAGAGGGTTAATATTAAGAAGCGTTACCTTAGTTAGTAACCGGTTGTGAGGTACCGTGTCAAACGCTATGGAAAAATCAAGAAATATGGAGTCGACTTGAATGCCAGCATCAACAGATGAATTAAGATCTTGGATGAAACCAGCAAGTTGCGTTTCGCACGAGTACCCTTTACGGAAACCGTGTCGGTATTTAAAGATGAGGTGCTGTTGTAAAAAGTTAAATACCTGCGAATGAATCACGTGTTCAATGAGTTTACAAATTTATTTATTTATTTACATATACTGCAGCCCCGATGGGGCTATTGCAGGAGTGGGAGGAAGAAAAACAATAAAAAGAAAAGGCAGAGAGGGACAACATATAGAGAAGTGAACTCCATTAAAATACAGAACAGTAATTCAAAAGACTAATCACAGATTTACAACAACATTGAAAAATAGGTTTGGTTCCAGGGAGCGTATACCACCGGGTAAAGAATTCCATTGTTCGATAACACGAGGAAAAAACTAAATTAGAACATATCAGTGCGCGCGTGAATGGGTGTTACATTCAATGGGTGGTAGCTCCTTGCAGATGAAGTGCTGAAAAATGCAAATACTCAATGAAGCATAGCGGGATGAATTAACAATACCATGAAAATACTTTAAACACTCATTGTCGCGGCGGGTACAAAGGAGCGAAAGGCCTATGGCAGGAAGAGTGGATGAAGGTGAAAAATTTCTGTCATACCGTCGGCAAATAAACCGTACTGCTTTCCTTTGGACGGATTCCAGCTTACTGATATCGGACTTTTTATGAGGATTCCAGATTATTGACCCATACTCCAAAAGTGGACGAATTAAAGCTTTGTATGTTACCAGTTTAGTTTCTTGGGGGGCAACACAAAGTGTACGTTTTAGATAACCGAGCCTCCGCATTGCATTACTGTATATTGTGTTAATATGCTTTGACCAGGACAAGTTAGAAGAAAAAAGAAGGCCTAAATATTTGTACTCGGACACTTCATTCAGAGAGTTATCTTTGAATGAGTAGGTGTAAGAAGATGGTATTGTGCGATTACAGAATGACATGTATACAGGTTTACGAAAGTTTATTTCCATTTGCCATGTTTCACACCATGAGCAGAATGACACGAATGACTGATTTAGTTGCGTGTGATCCTTAGGGGTAACTGTATATCACACAATCGTCTGCCTACAACCGAATTTTAGAAATAATATTTTCTGGCAAATCATTAATGTATAAGAATAACAGTGGCCCGAGCACGGATCCTAGTGGTACATCGGATGATGCATTAAAAGTTTCAGACGAACAGGAGTTGCAAGAAACATACTGTGTACGATTAGAAACAAAGCTTGATATCCAGTCTACCAGTAACGGGTTTTTGAATATTGCATTAAGTTTACAAAGAAGTTTGCTGTGGAGAACGGTGTCGAAAGCTTCAGATAGGTCGATAAATAAAGCGTCGATATGTGAGCCCCTGTCGAGGGAACTAGCAATGTCGTGCGTGAATTCTACAAGTTGGGAAATGGTACTGAGCCCGCGCCGAAACCCATGCTGAAATTTGCACAAGATATTGTTAGCTTCAAGAAATTCTGTAATGTGCTTATGAATGATATGTTCTAGTAATTTGCATGAGTGTGAAGTTAACGAAATGGGGCGATAGTTGGACAAGATTTGGGTGCTGCCAGCTTTAAACAGTGCAAGTTTTAAACAGTGCAGTGGGTGCTGCCAGCTTCAAACAGTGCAAATCGTGCAAGTTAATGAAATTGGTCGATTACTAAGTACTTCAGAACGATCACCGGACTTGCAAATGGGCACAACCTTAGCTAGGCGCCAGTCACGTGGAACCAAACCAAATGAAAGAGACTGCGACAAAATAGCGGACAAGATGCGATACATACCTTCAGATGAATTCGTGAGTATTTTGTTATTAAAACCAAGGTGATCAGACGCTGATGTTTTAAGTTACTTTAGTAAAGATATAATTGCCGATCTACTATTAATTATTTCGGACATTGAGGTATTCGAATTTTTCGTAGTAGCAGGTGCTGAAGAAACCTTTGTTGCCAGTGCTGACATGTTTATGAATAAATGTCGATTCCTTGAATAAACCTCAGTTGCTAGTTTGCTCCCGTCCCGTCTTCTTTCTTCTGATTGTTCTTTGTGCGCATCCCATCTTTCTAAAGGCGACTGTTAAACCAAGGTGCCGTGTTAGTGCATGGCATAGTGATAACAGGTATGAATCGGTCGATAAGCGCAGCAAGTTTGTTTCTGAAAAGGTTCCAGTTGTCCTCAACTGAACGTGTCGCAAAATCCAGAAGAATGTGCTCAGCAAAAACTGACAACTAAGCGTTTATTTCACCAAAGTTTGCTCGGTTGTAGCACCTTATTTGCTTCTTGCGAGTTGGTTTTATATGGGGTGTAAAATTAAGCTTTCCGGTGATTATGGAATGACCCGAAAGGCCTTCTAAGAGCGCAATATTAGAACAAGAATAAGAATTATTGGTGAATACAAGATCTAGAACATTTGCAGGAGTGGCGGAACAACGCGTGGGTTCAGAAATAAGTTGCCGCAATGAGAAGTCAAGGCAGGACTGCAGGAAAGCCTGAGCTTCGGGATCATTAGTTGGAGCAAATAAAGAGTACCAGTTAATAGCCGGAAAGTTGAAATCACCTAGAAACAGGAAGCTTGAATTCGAAAACCGAACACTAAGTTCGCTTAGGATTCGACCAAATTCACTTGAGAATAAAGTGTTCATGTCAGGATTACTGTCAGGTTTACTAACGTCAGATCAATCATAGAGTATGCGTGTGCTGTATGGGACCCTGAAGCCGGAACCCATGTGCTATTCTGGAGCGAGTTCAGAATCGTGCAGCGCGGTTTGTTACCAACAGCTATAGATTTAACGTTTGTAGTAGCAGCGTTAAGGAGGATTTGGAGTGGAACTCCCTTAAGGAGCGCCGACTACAGGTTTAAACTATAATCGCTCTACCGCATTTATTTTAATAAAACTGCCATAAACCCTAAAACATACTTGCTGCCGCCCTATTTTACATCAAACGGTGCGATCATGAATGAAAAATACGCGAGACGCAATGTCGTACTGATGCTTTCAAGCACTCTTTCTTTCCGCTTACCACCAATAAATGGAATAAGCTCCCTGCGGCTTGCGTGAATGCTCACTTACACTTTATCACCTTTTCTCTGTTTTGCATTGCTGGCACCACTAAACCTGACATGTGTGCACACAGTTGATGCCACTAATACGCCTACTTAGGGCCGTAGTGGCAGCTGATCCGGATCATGAGAGGGAAATAACTAGAAGAATAAGAATGGGGTGGAGCGCATATAGCAGGTTCTCTCAGATCATGAACGGTAGTTTACCAATATCCCACAAGAGGAAAGTATACAACAGCTGTATCTTACCGGTACTCACCTATGGGGCAGAAACGTGGAGGATAACAAAAAGGGGTCAGCCTAAGTTAAGGACAACGCAGCGAGCTGTGAAAAGAAAAATTATAAGTGCAACGATCAGAGTCCATACGATTTCAGCAGCGCGCGGACAGGACAGAGCGCTGAACTATCAACTTTATTTCAAGAATGCCCAAGGCCCCGCTCTTAAATACACACGCCGCAGAAAACGCCCACCTGTCTTTTCTGTCTTTTCCTAACCGTGTTCGCGCTGCTGAAATCGTATGGATTCCCGCCAACTAGCCCGCCAGATTGTGTTATTCAACGTTCAGAGACCAGAAGCCGGAATAATGGGTAAGCGAACGAATGCGGATTAATGACATCCTAGTCGAAAACAAGAGGAAGAAATGGGCTTGGGTAGGACATCTAAAGCGATAGCGTGGATTCCAGGAGAAGGCAAACGTAGCAGGGGGCGGCAGACAGTTAGGCGGGCGGATGAGATTAAGAAGTTTACGGGTATACGGTGGCCGCAGCTGGTAAAGGACAGCGTTATTGGCGAGACATAGGAGAGGCCTTCGCACCGCAGGGCCATAGTCTATAAACCGCTCGTTCGGCACTGGTGCACGGGGGTACAAACGCAAAGACAATTTGTAAACGCTGAGCTCTCCATAGAAACAGTAAAACATAGGCAAGAGAGAACGCAGGAAAAATATTGAAATGTATGAACACTTATACGAAAACATGTGAAAACTGTTGACAGGTATTTTTGAAAGTGACATGTAACAACGCATGCAGCGCATGCAAAAAAGAAAAAATAAAACAAGTTGCACATTGGTACGTTACAATTCCTTTACGGTCAGCAGATGTGCTGTAAGAAAAATTGGAAAGTCATTTTTTAAACTGACTATTTCATTAAAAAAAAAGATGACTTCTACGCGAATGTTTGACAAGAAATTTCTCTTGTTTTACAACTATGCTGACGGTTTAAACTCAGTTTTGCAGCGCAACGGCACACGGCCAAAGAAAAGAAGCAGGACGAGAAGAACGACAAACACAGCGCTGACTGTCAACTGTTTGTTCAGGGACGCACATACAGCTTAAATACACTCAGACCAGCGCCGGCGCACACCGTGCAAGGTAAAGAAGACAAAGAGGAAAAACTCGCATCTCAACTTTATCGCAAAAACTTTGAAAGGAACACCTTTTGTGCAGTATACAAAAGAACTGAAGTATCGCTGACACATTCTGACCCTGCTCTCTGAATATAATATGCCTCTATCGTTTCACGGTTTGTTTTTAATTTGCTTCTGCTCAGAATCTTCACTCCCGAAAGCGCCGGCGTAAAATCCTTGCAAGTAGCGCAGTGCTCGACGAACTTAGCACCTTCCCCATTCCTTAGGTCTCTTGCGTGCTCCCTGAGCCGGTCGTGAATGCAGCGCTCAGTTTGCCCGATGTACGATCTGCAACACATCAAGGAGATTTTGTACACAACGCCTATGGCGCATTCCGCAAAGCGGTTCACGTGGCTCTTTTTACACCCAGGACTTTTGTTTTCACCTGTGATGCGTCGGGCCAACTGGCCAAGCTTCCGAGGGGCTGAGAAGACCAACGGTCGTTGTGCCGGTTTGCCACCTTTTTTGAGGCCATGGGATACTTTGTGTAAGTATGGTATCACTTCAGGCCTTACTTTATACTGCGGAGGGGTTATTGCCTCCTTGCCAGTTCCGGGCTTCCACTTCAAGAGCCCTTCTGCAGCAGCGAGAACAACCGGCCCAGGGAAACCGGCGGCCTCAAGCCTAGCCAATTGATTCCCGAAACTATCTCGCATATTGTAACGGAAGATAGGGCGACAGGTCGCTAACCAGCAGAATACGGCAGCCAGCCAGCGCGAGACACTTCAACGTCTTCAACTTCAACGTCTTCGAAGACACTTCAGCGCCACCTGAGAACACCAGGTGGCATTACACCAGGTGGCAGGTGGCATTAAGTTGAAGACGTTGAAGTTTCTCGCGCTGGCTGGCTGCCGTATTCTGGTGGTTAGCGACCTGTCGCCCTATCTTCCGTTACATATTTTGGTGTAGGCGCTGGGTAAAGATCCCTGTATATGTCTCATACTCCTCCGGATACCCTGGCCTCCAGTACTTCGCTAGTGGACACCCCTGTGCACCGTGCTAGCCGGAGAAACCAAGGTAAAAAGGTGCGCCAGCTCATGCGCGGCGTTAAGGAGCAACTTTTCGCTGGCCTCGTGCGCAGTCCACCAGGGAATGTTACTGAGTTCCAGCCGAAGCGGTCACGGTGGAGAAGATGCTCCTGCGGCGGTCTGCCACCTACGACCGGCCGGTACTCGCCGCTTCCCTTACAGAGCCGCTTCCTGCCTTCGGGGCTAACCCTGATCTTCTCCGCGACCTGATCCGCTCCGTTGTGCGCGAAGAGCTCCAGACGCTTTTCGGTGCTCCCCTGCCGACGGCTCGCTCTCTCGCTAGCCTCGTCCGCGAAGAGGTTCAAGCTTTGAGGCCTTCGTTCCCGTCCGTTGACCCGCCGCCTTTACCCACGGAGTGCCGTCGTCCCACGTATGCTGGAGCCTTGCGACGTCCTGCGCCCTCTTCGGCGCAGTTTCCTCCGTCCAACCAAGGCTCGCTGTTTTCCGCACACCCCGACACGTACTACTACTTCGACAATCGACGATCGCCCCAGCGGAATACGGACCTGTGGCGCGCTCCAGACCGGCGGCGTCTGTGCTTTCACTGCGGGGAACCCGGTCATCTGTATCGCCAGTGCCCGTATCGACAGCTTGGGCTGCAGGGGTTCCCTATCGGCATGCCCCGTCCACCAAGAGGTCAACGACCCCGGGAGATCGAGGACTACGTGGCCCAGCAGCGCATGGCGACAATTCCCCAGCGGCAGTCTCGGTCCCCATCACCACGCCGACCTTCGCCACAGCCCCAAAGCTCTTCCTGGATGACGCAGAGACGGTCGCCAAGCCCCCGTCGGGAAAACTAAAGAGAGCGACCTCAGGGGGCGAGCCCGCTCGCAATCGATGCGAACAAGACCCCGCGACAACGCGAACAGCGACCGACCGCGATTTAAAGGCAACGACTGCAGTACCTGAACTCGGAGATCGATTCTCGTTGGATATACCTGTGCTTCTCGATGGCTATAAGGTTAGTGCTTTGGTGGACACTGGCGCTGATTTCTCGATTTCAAGCGGAAAGCTAGCAGCGCTTCTTAAAAAGGTAATGACGCCATGGTCCGGCACGCAGATTCGCACGGCTGGCGGACATGTCGTAACTCCGCTTGGCTTATGCACAGAAAGAGTTCAAATTCGCAGCTCCACATTCTACCTGACTGCTACCTGACTGCTGACTGCTAGTTCTTCCTGACTGCTCCCGTGACTGTATCCTTGGCGTTGATTTTCTCCGGGAGTATGGAGCTATTATTCACCTCCGAAAGCGCACTGTCACATTTTCTACCGAGAAAGCTGATGTTTACTCCGAGGACTGTCAACGCCGCGCCGCCCTTCGAATATCCGCCGAGAGCGTTTGGATTCCGCCACGCGCCAGTGTTTTTGTGAGTGTTCACTGCGACGGACTACGTGAAGGGACAGCGGTCGCAGAAGGCAACCTGTCCCGTTTGCTCACCCACGGCATCTGCTCAGCGCGAAGTCTCATCCATCTCCGCGACGGCTGCTCTGGGCTCCTGGTGACTACCTTCTCTAACGAGCCCCGGCACCTTTTTCGTGCTACTGCCATCGCATTCGCCCACCCCTTAGCGGAGGTTTCCGAATGTTTCGCGTTCGAAGCTGTTAGGCCTGTGCGCCCATCCCTTGACGTTCTTGATATCAGCCCGGACCTTTCGGTGACTCAACAGCGAGAACTACGTGCCCTCCTACTTCAATACGCTACCTGTTTCGCTTCTTCGTCGAAAGTCCGGCAAACGGCTCTTCTGAAGCACCCCATCATTACGCCCGACGATGCCCGCCCTATCCATCAGCAGCCGTACCGTATCTCACCGAAGGAGCGTGAGGTGATCCAAACGCAGGTGAAGGAAATGCTTTCAGATGGAATCATTCAACCTTCCAGCACCCCCTGGTCTTCACCTGTCGTGCTGGTGAAGAAAAAAGATGGGACACTCCGCTTCTGCGTGCATTATCGAAAACTAAACAACATCACTAAAAAAGACGTCTACCCCCTGCCTCGTATCGACGATTCGCTCGACAGACTTCGTCACGCCCAGTACTTCTCCTCCATTGATTTAAAGAGTGGGTACTGGCAGATAGAGGTCGACGAGCGGAACAGCGAAAAAACGGCGTTCGTGACACCCGACGGACTGTACGAATTTAAAGTGCTACCTTTTGGGCTATGTTCAGTGCCGGTCACTTTTCAGCAGATGATGGATACCGTTCTCGCTGGACACAAATGGCAAACTTGTTTGATTTATCTCGATGATGTCGTCGTATTTTCCGAAACCTTTGCCGAACACCTTGAACGCCTGAGGACAGTATTAGATGCCCTCCGATCGGCCGACTTAACGCTAAAGCCCGAGAAGTGCCACTTTGGGTACAAAGAGTTGAAGTTTCTCGGTCACCTCGTGAGTGCCGATGGCGTTAAGCCCGACCCCGAGAAAACTGCTGCTGTCGCCGACTTTCCTGTTCCTTTAACAGTGCCTTTTGCTGGGCTGGTTGGTGTGACATTGTGTTCAGGAAAGTAAAAACAGCGCTAAATTCTACACAAAACACACAGAAAGACGGACAGGACTGGCGCTGACTCCAACTAAGTTTATTGAAAGCCACATGTTACATATATATAGCCCGAAGAAGGTGAACGCATGCGCATTCCTTACATGGCAAAACACACACACACACACACACGGACGATAACTTCTCATAAACGCTTCTTTTTAACAACCTGTGCTCACTTCCTCGTAGGGAGATAGAAGTGGTGCTGACGCACATGCCACCCCTCTCTTTGATAAAAAAGGCTTCTCCCAGTTCGCGCGATAATCTATCTTTACTTCTGGTTAGAATTTTAATCTCCTCAAGTCGTGGTACACAGTTCTTTTTCTTTTCATCAATGCAAGAGCGGCAATGGGCGGGTAGGTTTTCGAACGAATGTGATGCGTTCCCTAACGACCTGGTAGTTGGTAGTTATTCATCATTAAATTCAAAGGCGCCAATCCACACACACACACACACACACACACACACACACACACACACACACACACACACACACACACACACACAGCCGCCGCGGTGGCTCAGTGGCTATGGTGCTCGGCTGCTGGCCCGAAAGACGTGGGTTCGATCCCGGCCGCGGCGGTTGAATTTCTTTGGAGGAGAAATTCGAGGCCCGTGTACTGTGCGATGTCAGTGCACGTTAAAGAACCCCAGGTGGTCGAAATTTCCGGAGCCCTCCACTGCGGCGTCTCTCATAGCCTCAGTCGCTTTGGGACGTTAAACCCCATAAACCAAACCACACACACACACACACACACACACACACACACACACACACACACACACACACACACACACACACACACACACACACACACACACACACACACACACACACACACACACACACACACACACACACACACACACACACACACACACACACACACACACACACACACACACACACACACACACACACACACACACACACACACACACACACACACACACACACACACACACACACACACACACACACACACACACACACACACACACACACACACACACACACACACACACACACACACACACACACACACACACACACACACACACACACACACACACACACACACACACACACACACACACACACACACACACACACACACACACACACACACACACACACACACACACACACACACACACACACACACACACACACACACACACACACACACACACACACACACACACACACACACACACACACACACACACACACACACACACACACACACACACACACACACACACACACACACACACACACACACACACACACACACACACACACACACACACACACACACACACACACACACACACACACACACACACACACACACACACACACACACACACACACACACACACACACACACACACACACACACACACACACACACACACACACACACACACACACACACACACACACACACACACACACACACACACACACACACACACACACACACACACACACACACACACACACACACACACACACACACACACACACACACACACACACACACACACACACACACACACACAAGAAAGACGAGACAGAGCGCAGAGGCGCTCTGTCTCGTCTTTCTTTCTTCTCCTGTGTGTGTGTGTGTGTGTGTATGGTTTGGCGCCTTTGAATTTAATGATGCCTAACGACCTTTTATGTTCCCCGGCACGCTCGTTGACGCAGCGTCCAGTCTGGCCGACGTACACCTTGCCACATGTAAGGGGGATCTCGTAGACCACTCCCGTGGCACACCTTACGTAGGGTTTTGAGTGCTCCTTCCCACACTCAAATGTTGCTTTAGCACCGCTGCTAATCTTGGGGCACATCTTGGCCAATTTGCAGGGGGCGGAGAAGACCATGGGGACTCCGTACTTGTTGCCAACTCGTTTCAAATTGTGGGACACCTTGTGCATATACGGCATCACCGCTGGTTTGGCTTTACCAAAAGTTTCTTTCCGGCGTTGCCCCTTGGCTTGCCCTTAAGTTTCTGCAGCAATGCCTCGGTTACGGCAGCCAAGAGACTGCTTTACGCAGTCTGTTCACCTCGCCCTGGAAGCTCGCCCGTATCATGTGAGAGCACGACTTGAGGAGTGCCGATTCCATAGAAATGGTGGCGATAGCCCTCTTGACAGTTTTTGACTGAGCCGAATCATACGATAAAAAATCTTTCTTGGCCCTGGGCTGGTAACGCCAGCAAACACTTTCGTCCCCCAGCTTATTATTGAGGTCTAAAAACTGGAGGCAAATGAATTATTACCAAATGAATTATTACGACAGGGAAGCAGCTATATAAATATTGCAAGTGTAAAGGTGTTTTTTGCGAGCGCAGGTCGGTGAGCTGGTCGAGGAGTGTCGCAACGGACACCCTCACAGGCGTCACTCAGGATCACGACTGTACTTCGTCTACCTCTTCTCTGCGCTGCCTGAGCTGCTGCCACTCGATCTCAGCGCAGTTACTTCCCCGCCGAAGGGGAGCCATCATGGCGACTTACGGGCAGGAAAGAATGGACGCATCACAATCAGTCTTGAGGCGCAGGACGTGCACAGTTTCGCGCCCCCCGCGACTGTGGTCCGGAGAGCGGACGAGTGGCTCGACCATTTAATTCACCGGAGAAGTTTGTTGCAGAACGCGCTAAGACACGTGATAGCGAGAATTTCGTGGCCATGCCGGGAGTGGAGGAAGGCACCCAGAGACAAACGAGTGCGCCGGTGGAATGTGACGAGGGAGGGTCCGAGGGGTCCCGATGGTGCTTCTGGTGCCCCTGTTGCTGCGCAGCGAAAGAGTGTGCATACACGTTTTTGGCATCCAGGCGAGCTTCGGAAAGTGATGTAGTCTCGAAAGGTTCAGGGAAGGGTGGTGTCCATGTCGCATGTAGGCTCCCGGCCGTATAAGAGAAAGGAGAAAACCCCGTCGTTGTCTGCGTAACCGTCGTATACGCGTGCGTGACGAAATGGTCCCAGTTTCAGTGAGCGGTATCAATGTGCATGGCGAGCATGTCACTGAGTGTGCGGTGGAACCGCTGAGTCATGCCGTTGGTTTGGGGGTGACAGGCACTGGTGCATGATTTAAAACTGCATGATTTAAAAGTGTACTTTGTAAATAATATTCCATAACTTCTTTTCATATATTGTAGTTTGTGTATGTATCGGTGTCCTTTTCCCCTTTGTAATCAACCCAGCAGTGTATAACTTTCAAATGCATTTGTTCAGTTTTAATTGTTTCTTTCTAGTTTCAAACTACATCTCTGTGTACCCATCAGTTCAATCGTAAATATTATAAATTCTTTCTACAGTGTGCTCGTTTCCGATCTGCCACCGTTGTATGCATGTGTTTATTTTATTATTTTGTAATGGCTCTTAGATGAGCCACAGGCATTTTCAAGCTATTTTCTTTAGCTTTTGGCCTGTGGCTCATCCTAAAGACTGTATGCACATTTGTAAAATAAAATAAAGTTTGGTTTGGTTTGGTAAAGCGATGAACAGAATGGCAGCGCTTTAACAGGGCCTCGACGGCGTCAGAGAGAAAAACACGGCCGCGGTCACTTAGCAGTTCTTTCGGGACGCCGAGAGAAAGTACAGGACTGTGCAGGATGAAAGAAGCGTCATCGTGGGCGGTAGCAGAGTAGACAGTTTTAGTTCTACGTGCGTAGAACCTTCACGTACGTAAACGGGAGCAGTCTACGTAGCGTACGCTTCTGTCGCTTCTTACAGTTTTAGCTGCACGTACGGGACGTAATTGTGTAGATCTGCAATAAAACCTAAAAAACGCGCTAGCATATTATGCCGCGCCATCTAGCACAGATAAACAAAACTGATTTTGTTTAGTCGAGCTGCTTGGAGCCGAGCCAGGCCAAACCACTGTGCGGCTGCAACCAAAACTTGCTGTTGTGCACTCAATAACCTGCTGTTGTCGATATGCTCCTTGGAGTGCTTTGAGCCGTCATGATATCGTGGCGAGGTTGACTTGGCAAGAAATCGAAACACATGTTGACAAGTTGACAACGTGTGTGTATGGAGCCAAAACTGCACCGTTTTGCTTTTCCCTCTGAATATACCGAGGGTCTCGTGATATCCCGCGAGGTTTCGAGCCTTGCGTGGTCTCGCGAGACACTCGGCGCACTCGGTCTCTGTTGCTATGACGACCACCAACGCTTCTCTGTCAGGCTTAGGAACTGCTGAAACGGATTTCTATCTGGAAAACAAAAGCTAGTTCTCACCTAAAACTTTATGCGAGAGCAAGAATGGGCCACCTGAAAGCAAACAGAACAGTTTACAGCACGATACTACGTCGAGGGATTAGCGACGAAGCTCTATTCGCTCTGAGGCAAGCAGGCAGGGCGCCGCCATCTTGCCAACGTGACGTACGCAAGCAAAGTGAAGGCCGCAACGCAGAGATCCGAATCTCACGTACGTCCGTGCGACTTACGCATGCAGTTCACATTCTGCGCACGCGCACTGGTGAACCGTAAGCGCTCTACGTACATGAAACCAAAATTGTCTAATGACGTCCCTACGCAACGCGTGAGGTGGTCAAGGACCACGATGTCCCAGCGGTTGTTAGCTCAAAATGGTTGGAAGCGGGCCATAAAGATCAATGCCGACGCGGTCAAAGGGGAGGCCAGGGCAAGGTAACGGCTCGAAAGGAGCGGCGGCAATGCGGGGAGGGTTCTTGCGACGTTGGCAGGCTGCACATGACGGAATGTAACGTGTGAAGCTGTACATGACTCACCAGCAGTACCGCAGACGCAGGCGAGCATACGTTTGGAGTACACCGGCGTGGCCGCATTGCGGATCGGCGTGGAAAGAAGCGCAGACAGCAACACGGAGGTGGCGAGGGGTCACCAACTGCCACTTCCGCCCCGCCCGTTGGAGAGGTAGTTACGGTGGTATAAGAGGCCATCACTAACGGCGAAATGGTGGGCTTGGCGACGAATGGTCCGGTACGAAGAGTGTGGCGAGGAATTAAACAGGAAAGCGAGGAGCTAGTTGGTCCAAGGGCCCTTCGGTTGTTCGGAAAGCACATCAGGGACGTAGAACGACGAGAAATCGTAGGCAAAGACGAGAGCAGAGGTTGAATCGCATGGGAGCGGTGAACGGGAAAGTGCACCGGCGTCTGAGTGCTTGCGTCCAGATGGATGAATGACGTCAATATCAAACTCCTCGAGACGTAAAGCGCAGCAGGCGAGTCGGCCTGCGGGATCTTGAAGGGAGGACAGCCAACAATGGACATGATGGTCGGTCACGACATAGAAAGGCTTACTGCAAATGCAACGGCGGAACTTGGCAGTCGCCCAAATGATGGCGAGACATTCTTTTTTAGTGATAGAATAGTTGGATTCCACTTTCGTGAAGGAGCGATTGGCGTAAGCGACAACATATTCCGGATACACAAACTTTCGTTTGCCAAGGGCTGCGCCCGAACCCACACCACTCGCATCAGTGTGAATTTCGATCGGGCAGTTGGCATGAAAATGGCGAAGCAAGGGCGGGTGGAGTCCTGCAGGCGGCGTAAAATGTTGAACGCGGCATCGCAGGCTGGTGACCAAGACGGGGGGTTCGGGCTGCCGGCAAGAAGCTGTCTTAAGGGAGCGATGATAGAGGCGAAATTGCGGACGAAGCGGCGAAGATATGTGCACAAGCCGATAGCACTGCGAAGTTCTTGCGGAAGAGAGTGGCGGCACGAAGTGTGGCAGGGTGAGGAATAACGCCGTCCCTGGAGATGCCATGGCCTAATATTGTCAGTTTCGTAGCATCGAAGAAACATTTTTTTCAAGTTGAGTTGTAGCCAAGCTTCAGGAAGGCGCGTTAGTACGCGCATCAGACGCTACAGATGGGAGGGGATATGTTTTGAAAAAAACGAGTGTCATCTAGGTAACATAGACACGTTTTCCATTTCAGTCCGCTGAGAATATTATCCATCATCCTCTCGAATGTGGCTCGGGCATTTCATAGACGAATGGCACCACAATCTCATTCACTTTATTCCACATTTCTCCCGGTACATAAAAAATGTGAGGGCAAGGACTAAAAGCTGCTAGTTAAGCAGCTTGACTAAGACCCTTGCCCCCTTTGATGGCAGCGTACAGCGGTTTCAAATCACACACAAAAGCTACACAGAATGTTTAAATTAGTTTCTGGAGAAGTTTTTGCACTACAGCGCAAAATATGGTCAAAAATTGGAGGCTTATCAAGGTTAAGCCCAGTGGATGCGAAGCATGTTAAGCAGCTGCGCCGCTTCATCCCTGGCGTGACGTCACATATCACGTGATGCAGCGATGGTGGCGCCGCCGCCGCGTCGCGCGCGACGGCGCGAACCGAAGCGTGGAGGCCTCCGCCGGGCGACGTCCGACGGCGCGATATGAGGCCCCATCTGCAGCCGGTGTGACGTCATCACGTGACGTCACATCATGTGATCTCACTTGAAGGTCAATGGTGGCCACCGCCGGGAGGCGACCGACGGCGCGATATGAGGCCCCATCTGCAGCCGGTGTGACGTCATCACGTGACGTCATGTCACGTGACCCCACTTCAGGGTCAATGGTGGCCACCGCCGGGCGTCGCGCGAAGGCCCGAAACCTACGTTAATATGCTTCGAATAATAATATTTTATGCGCGTACACCACAAAGCATTATACCTAGTCAGCACACACACACACACAAATATACCAGACGTCCCATCTAAATGTAACCAAGCTTTTAAAAACCACGAGGTGTCCTAGCCGCATGAAACCAAATGAGGGTTCTTTAGAGTCGCGTGACTTAGTCTTCAGTATTTTTTTCGTTCTTCAAGGTTGACTAATTAGTTAAGCTTAATTAACTAACTTTTTAATTATTGACTTGAGGGACAAAGTGTCAATGTAAAAGTTGTAGATCGCTTTGAGAAACAGCTTACTGAGACATTTGCAGCAAAGTAATATTTACGTAAAGTAGTTTTTTTACCGGCCTTTAACCATAACCCGCACAATAAGAAAAAGCTTGCACATGACAACTGTGCCACTTCAACGTCCCAAGACGCGCCTTAAAGAATAAAATCCATTTTTTCTGAATTCCTCTCCTCTTTGAGACTTTGGGTGCACATTGGGGCAGAGAAGTGAGCTGGTCACGTGACAACTTTCTTTTAAAGCCAATAAATGAAGCTACGTAAATCGTAAATTGACGGAAACAGCACTACCAGCGGTTTTTCGAGGTGATCTAAACTTTTGCATTGACACTTTCTTCCTGAAGTTAGTAATTAAAAAGTTAGCTAATAAAACTTAACTACTTAATTAACTTTGAAGAGCAAAAAAAAATACTCAAGACTAGGCCACGCGACTATGAGCAACACTGAGTTGGTTTCACTGGACTAGGACACTTCGCCTTTTTTAAAAGTTTGGTTGCATTTAGCTGGGACACCCGGTATAAAAAAAACTATTCACTATACACAAAAATTTATACAACATGTACATACTTCACAAATGAAATCTGAAACATAGACAAATGTATTTGTACAGAAATTTTCAATTACAATATGGAATGTCAATCCTTAATCTATTGCTTCATACTGTTAGATTCCTAAAATATTTAACGAGTGCGTGTCTTGACGCTGTTCTTATGCCCATGTCCGTGTCTTGAAGTGTGTTTAATAATACTGGCAAGCGATCTTCCAATCTACTAAAACCGCTATTTGTGCGCGAAAAGGGGACTAGCCAAATGTTTATTTGTCTTATGTTGTTGGGAACTTCCAAAGATTGTCTGAGATTGCACAGCGAGAGAAAGCATATATTACATTTTGTCAACGATATTTTATACTTCATACTTAAAGGGAAGCGGAAACGGTTTTTTGAGAATTCCAGGTTATCCAAGAATTAGAATCTATCTGGCTTCTAGATAAACTATGCGAAGTATTTTTGCACTAGCATTTAAAAAGGTGACATAATTGTCGATTAAAACCGAGACGACTTTAGGCTTCTCCTCACTACGGTGGAGGATTGAGGGGAAACTTGGCAGTGACGTCATTGTTGCCGAAATTTGAATGTCCGCTGCTTACGCCTGCATGCTGCTGTGCGTCGTCAGATGGCACCAAACAATGCTAAGCCACTCAGGACAAGAACTGCAAAGCATGATCAATCAGTTAGACAGGCAGAGCAGAACGGTGGGGCTAAGAATTAACATGCAGAAAACCAAAGTAATGTTCAACAGCCTAGCAAGGGAACAGCAGTTCGCAATTGGTAGCGAGGTGCTGGAAGCAGTAAGAGAATATGTCTACTTAGGGCAGGTAGTGACCGCAGATCCGGATCAGGAGAGGGAAATAACTAGAAGAATAAGAATGGGGTGGAGCGCATATGGCAGGTTCTCTCAGATCATGAATGGTAGCTTACCAATATGCCTGAAGAGAAAAGTATACAACAGCTGTATCTTACCGGTACTCACCTATGTGGCAGAAACGTGGAGGCTAACAAAGAGGGTTCAGCTTAAGTTAAGAACAACGCAGCGAGCTATGGAAAGGAAAATGATAGGTGTAACGTTAAGAGATCGAAAGCGGGCGGAGTGGGTGAGGGAACAAACGCGGGTTAATGACATCTTAGTTGAAATCAAGAGGAAGAAATGGGCTTGGGCAGGGCATGTAATGCGGAGGCAAGATAACCGCTGGTCCTTAAGGGTAACGGAGTGGATTCCAAGAGAAAGCAAACGTAGCAGGGGACGGCAGAAAGTTAGGTGGGCGGATGAGATTAAGATGTTTGCGGGGATACAGTGGCGGCAACTGACAAAGGACAGGGTTAATTGGAGAGACATGGGAGAGGCCTTTGCCCTGCAGTGGGTGTAGTCAGGCTGATGATGATGATGATGAATGCATCATGAGCTTCACCTTCGATGGCGTCGGTTTTCTTCCACGGAATAACCGTTTCTTTGCTGGAAACAAAGTGCCGTCATACGTGACGTCATTATCGGGGCCTCTGCCCATCGCTGTGCACTTCAGTGAAGCCTGAACGCCGACGACGACTTTATTCGGCGATTACGACACCATTTCAAATGCTAGAGCAAAGTGATTTCGCAGGCTTTACCAGCACATTCGGCAACCTTAAACTCATCGAATTCTAAAACCGCTTCAGTTGCCCTTTATGTTTAGATTGTATAGATGCACTGCAGGCAGTATACCATATGTTGAGAAAAGCTCCGTTGTATGGCCATCATACGGTAAGCCTGCAATGTGACGGATCGCTTTTTTTTTCATTAAAAATAGCCAGTGTATGTTCGCCTTTGACGTCGTTGCCCAAACAAGGCTACAGTAATTGATGTGTGGGGTAAATAAGGCATTATATAACAATAGCTTAATCTTAGATGGGACAATATAACGAAGTCTGCACAGAACACCACAGGCCTTTGCCAAGTTGCGAAGCACATTTGTTACATGAGCATCCCAATTTAAATGTTCATTAAATACTACACCTAAGGTTTTCACCTCATGTACGGTATCAATTTTTTCATGCCCTATTTTTAAACGAATACTGTAATCAAGAATTTTTTGCGCAGGTCGAAATAGGACAGCCTTGGTTTTTTTCGTATTTATTTCTAATGAATTTACTTTGCCCCATTCTAACAGTTTACTAAATGTAATATTGTAACAGTTGTTACACTGAAAAGGAACTGCAGCGGCTGAACGAGGGCACCAAAGAAACGGAGCTACACTTCAGCGTCGTCTACTTCTAGCGGCTGCGATCTCTTTCTTCTTCTAAGTTCCAATCCTCGTGTCACTGCCCCCTCTTCAGGAGCATCGCCCCGATGCGGTGTTACCGTCAGACCGAATAGCGGGGAGAAAAAGTGTTCAAGAGTTACACCACGAGTCTGACATCAGGGAATATGACTGCATGCAGCCGGAAAGTCACTCGGGGGGTCGCTCGTAGTACGGCTTCATTCGCACCACATGCACAACGTCGCTCGCTTGCCGTTGTGCGATGAACGAGCTGGCGAGGCTGGTGCAACGTCGTACGTTACGTCGCTCAGGCGGCGCACAACAAGGTAAGGGCCGAAGTAGCGGCGCAGTAACTTTTCGGACAGCCCGCGGCGACGAACGGGCGTCCAAACCCACACATAGTCGCCTGGGTTGTATGTAGGTAACGTAGCGGCGGCCAAGGTTGTAGCGGTCAGCATCGATCTGCTGCTGACGGTGAATGCGGTGTCTGGCCAGTTGCCGCGCTTCTTCCGCGCGCTGAACATAGGTGGCGACGTCGACATCAAGTTCACTCTCACTGTCAGGGGGGTCCACGGGTAGCATAGCATCCAGGGGGGTGGTAACCTGTCGACCGAAGACTAATTCGAACGGAGTGAACTGCGTCGTCTCTTGCTGCGCGGTATTATACGCAAATGTTGCGTATGGGAGAATTTCGTCCCATGTCTTGTGCTCGATATCAATATACATGGAAAGCATGTCGGTCAAGGTCCTGTTGAGGCGTTCCACCAAGCCATTTGTCTGCGGGTGGTAGGCTGTTGTACGTCTATGGCTGGTGTGCGTGAGCTTGAGTACAGCCTGAGTGAAGCGGGCCTTAAATGCAGCTCCACGGTCAGTAATGATAGCTGCAGGAGCGCCATGACGCATGACGATGTTGTGGACGAAGAAGTCGGCGACTTCAGCAGCAGTACCGTTTGCAAGTGACGTGGTCTCAGCGTATAGGGTCAAATAATCTGTCGCGACCGCAATCCACCGTTTTCCTCTGGTCCACTTCGGAAAAGGGCCGAGGAGGTCTATGCCAATTTGCTGAAAAGGGGTCTTTGGTGGTGCTATGGGCTGCAGAAAGCCGGCAGGCTTCAGAGGAGGAGATTTGCGCCGTTGGCAATCCCGGCATGTTGTTACGTATCTACGCACGGATGGTAGTAAATTGGGCCAGTAATACTTAAGCCGAATCTTTGCCAGTGTGCGACTAACCCCCAAGTGGCCGGCGGATGGTTCATCACGACAAGCGCTTAAGATTTCGGAGCGTAACTGGGATGGCACAACAAGCAGAAACGTCTCCTTGTTGCTGTCAAAGTTGCGCTTGTAGAGGACTCCACGCCGCAGAATGAAGGACTGTAGTCCACGGCGAAACACACGAGGTACATGAGAATTCAAACCCTCCAGATACTTAACTAATGGCGCCAACTCAGACTCTGCTCGTTGAAGCTGCGCCATACGGGAGATGCTAATGGCACAAAGAATAGGGCAATCTTCGGTGACGTCTTGCGTAGCCGGTTCCACGGGCGCTCGTGATAAACAGTCCGCGTCTTGGTGCTGCCGACCTGATTTATAGACAACCGTAACGTCGTACTCCTGTAAACGGAGGCTCCATCTGGCCAACCGGCCAGAAGGGTCTTGAATGCTGGCTAGCCAGCATAGCGAGTGATGATCGCTGACAACACGAAACGGTCGGCCGTAGATGTAAGGTCGAAACTTACTCAGAGCCCAGATGACGGCAAGGCACTCTTTTTCGGTCGTCGAATAGTTCCGTTCCGATCGAGAAAGGGTGCGGCTCGCGTAGGCGATTACTCGCTCTGCGCCGTCCTGCCACTGTACGAGGATCGCTCCGAGGCCGACATTGCTGGCGTCAGTGTGGACATCAGTCTCTGCATTCTCGTCAAAATGAGCTAGTATGGGTGGACTTTGAAGGCGGCATCGGAGTTCCTCGAAGGCTGCGTCTTGGGCACTTCCCCATACGAAGGGTGTCTCATCTCGAGTCAAGGCAGTCAATGGCTCAGCTAGACGAGAAAAATCTTTAACAAAGCGGCGGTAATACGAGCAGAGGCCCAAAAAACGTCGGAGGGCCTTCTTGTCGGTTGGGCGTGGGAAACTGGAGACGGCGGAAATCTTGTCGGGGTCTGGAAGAACACCTTGTGCGCTGACAACATGTCCTAAGAAACGGAGCTCCTCGAAGGCGAAATGGCATTTCTCTGGCTTGATCGTTAGTTGTGCAGAATGGAGAGCTTGGAGGACAATGCGCAATCGCTGCAAGTGTTGTTCGAAGCTAGACGAAAAGATGACCAAGTCGTCCAGGTACACAAGGCACGACTGCCACTTCAAACCAGCTAAAACAGTGTCCATCATGCGTTGAAATGTGGCCGGTGCGGGGCAAGTCCAAACGGGAGCACCTTAAATTCGTACAGATCGTCGGGTGTCACGAAAGCCGTTTTCTCGCGGTCTCGCTCGTCCACCTCGATCTGCCAATATCCGCTTTTCAGATCTAAGGAAGAGAAGAACCTGGCGTCCCGGAGTCGGTCAAGGGCATCATCGATCCTCGGGAGTGGGTATACGTCCTTTTTGGTAACATTATTCAGTTTCCTGTAATCAACACAGAATCGCAACGTGTTGTCTTTCTTTTTCACCAGGACCACCGGCGACGCCCACGGACTTGTTGACGGCTGTACAACGTCGTCTGCAAGCATTTCATCGACTTGCGTTCTAATAGCTTCGCGCTCTTTAGGCGAAACGCGGTATGGACGCTGACAAACTGGTGGCGTGGCCGAATCAGTGACAATGCGATGCTTGGCTACCGGCGTACGTCCGACCTTGGAGCTCGCCGCGAACCAATCTTTAAAATCAAGTAGCAGCGACGACAGAAGGTTCTTCTGATGAGGTGACAACTCCGGGTTGATTTTAACCTTCTGAAGGGCGTTACTTGGTGCGGCATCGTCGTGAAGATTCACCTGTACGGGGCACAGATTCGGCAACCTATCCACGTCGTCGAGGAAGGCGACGGCCGTTCCCTTGGCGAGGTGCTGAATTTCGTTCGTGAAATTCGTCAGAAAAACTGTCGCACAGCCGTCATTCAGTTCAACAAGACCGCGGGCGATAGCCACACCCTTCTCGAGCAACAGCGAAGGGTGACTGTCCGCAATACCTTCGTAGTCGTTAAACGAGTCGTTCCTCACTAACACCAGCACACTGGACCGTGGTGGCAGCATTACGTCGTCTTCGACTATACGCAGAGCGTTGACTCCTGGGCCTTCTGTGTCACTGTGCGCCACGGCTTGCTTCGTCGAAAATGTGACTCGCGCCTCGTGTAGATCGATCACAGCACTGTTTGCCTGTTGAAAGTCGAGGCCCAGGATCAAATCCCTCGAACACTCGCTCAAGACGACGAATTCACCCACGTAGACGAAACCGCGGATGCCGACTCGGGCTGTGCACCTTCCGGCCGGGCTAATCAGGTGACCTCCAGCCGTGCGAATGCTAGGGCCCAACCATAGTGTCAAAACTTTGCTCATTTCCTGGGCGAGGGTGTGGCTCATCACTGAATAGTCAGCTCCAGTATCAAGTAAAGCGATGGTGTCAGTTCCGTCAATCGTCACACACAAATCAGAAGTAGCGGGTCGGATGCTGTCGCTACTCTGCCCCGGTGAGGAATCAGCGTATCGGTATATCGGCGGCGGAGGATCTTCAGTTTTCCCGACAGCAGCGGCCTTGCCTCCGGAGACCGCTGGAATTAGTTTTCCCGACGTGGACTGGCAGAACGCCGCTCAGGGTAGCCGGCGTCTAGGCGAGGGCTTGGGGAACGGTAACGCAGCGGAGATGACGGCCTAGGATCGTAGCGACCGTATGTCCCAGGCCTCTGACGGGCCGACAGATGAGCTTCAATTTCGAATGGTCGTTCGCCATTCCGGGGGCAAGGGTCGTCGGGCGCGAAACCACGCAGACCCACTCGGCGGTACGGGCAGGCCCTGTAAAGATGTCCCGCCTTACCACAGTAGTAGCAAAGGGGCCGCCGGTCCGGTGCACGCCACACATCACACTTCCGTGGCCACTGATAAGCTGGTCGAGCAGGCACACGGGAAAGACCAGACTGCTGCGCGGCGTGAGTCGCGGTATTCACGTCGTAGCCTGGCGTTGGGGCCCGGCAGAGGACAGATGCATAGGTTGGTCTGACCTCAGTCTGTCTTGGGATCTCAGGCAGTTGCTGCTGTGCTGCTGGCGCACCTCGTCCCTGACGACTTCATCATCATCATCATCATTTATTGGCCCTTAAAGACCCCTGGCGGGGTACTACATAAGGGGGGGGGGCGAACATCGAAGCAAGTAATGACATTATTAGGTCAAAAAAAAATACATATACAAAAAGTACAGTAAAACAGTGAAAAAAAACTGAAAAAAAGTATACAGTGAAGAAAAAGTATACAGTGAAACAATCGTTGCTTGGGGAAGAGAAAAAAAAAAGAAAAACACGTTTATAAATCAGGCAGACAGGTGCAGTAGTAGATCAAACAATCATAACATAAAAATAAAACGCAAAGGCAACAGTTACCCACATTGGGATTTCAAGTGCAATGACAGCATTTGGCGGAATTTAAGAGCATCGCGTTCAGTGACAATTAATTCGGGTAGTGAATTCCATTCATTAATGGCAAGAGGCAGAAATGACTTGTTAAATGCGTTTGAGGAGCCATGAAGTCTTAGGATGCTCATAGAGTTGAAAAGACGGCGTGATGTTCGGAGGGGAGTGAGCAGAAGGGAGTGTCGAAGTGAGGGAAAACAATAGTACAATTTATGGAATAATGATAAACGGGCAATTATACGCCTATGCGCGAGGGGCTCTATGTCGGCAGATAATTTTATTTTGGCAATGCTAGATCGGGTGTCATAGTTGGAGGAAATAAAGCGGGCTGCACGGTTTTGGACGGCTTCTAGGCTGGCTATTAAGTAGGCTTGATGTGGGTTCCATATTGGGGATGCAAATTCAAGTTTGCTACGGACGAAAGTTTTGTAGGCTAGGCTGCGAATGGAAGAAGGGGAGAAACTGAGGTTGCGTCTGATAAAGCCGAGTGTTTTCGATGCATCAGCAGCAATCTTCGTGATGTGCTCGGACCAAGTGAGGTTGCTCGTGATATGGATGCCAAGATACCGGTATGATTCGGCTTTAGTAAGGATGGTTGAACTGAGTGAATAAGCGTAGTCGATATTAGTGCGCTTGCGTGATACCTCCATGTATTTGCATTTCGTTACGTTGAGCGTCATTAGCCATGTGGAACACCAGCTTTCAATCCTGTTTAGGTCGCTTTGGAGCAATTCCTGATCATTGTTGGTAGTTATGCGGCGGTACAGGACGCAGTCATCTGCGAAAAGACGAATTGTCGATGAAATATCGGAAGGAAGATCATTGATGAAGATTAAAAATAAAAGTGGGCCGAGCACCGAGCCCTGAGGCACACCAGAGAAGACTTTTGTTGTGGGAGAATTGTCATTATCGATAGCAGTGAATTGAGAGCGATCAGTTAGGAAGCAGCGAATCCATTTTAATATCAGGGGATCGAGGCATAAGCATGAAAGTTTAGCTAAAAGGCGTTGGTGGGGTACACGATCAAATGCTTTTGAAAAATCAAGGTAAATGACGTCTGTCTGGAATGAAGAATCTAAGTTTAGGCTAAGGTCGGTAGTGAATTCGAATAGTTTGGTTTCGCATGAGTAACCGGATCGGAAGCCGTGCTGATTGGAAAAAAGAAAGAGTTAGAATCAAGGTGAGATGCGGTTTGTGAATATATAATATGCTCTAATAGTTTGCATGCAATGCAGGTTAAAGAAATTGGACGGTAGTTGGACAGATCATGACGGTTGCCTGCTTTAAAAACTGGTACTACTCGACTTAGCTTCCAGTCGTCCGGAATTAAGCTGGTAGCAATAGATTGATCAAAGATTATTTGCAAAATTTGACTGGAGATTTCCTTGGTGCATTTCAGTATCTTAACTGGTATATTGTCTGGTCCCGGGGCCCTTGATACTTTAAGTTTTTCGATGAGGCTTCCAATACCGATAGCTGTTATAGTAACAAGCGGCATTTGCGAAAATGAAAACTTCGATACAGGAGGAATGTCTGAAGTAGATTCATTGGTGAAAACCGAGGAGAAATAAGAGTTCATTACAGCACTGCGTTCGCCTGATGCGACCACAGAGCCATCCGGGTTAACCAAGGAGATGTGATGCGTAGACCTATTACCTGGCGTAAGGAGATTCCAGAATTTCTTTGGATTGGAGCGCATGATGTCTAGCAAGTCCTGGTGGTAAAATTTCTTTTTTGAGCTTCGTAAAAGTATCCTGTATTCGCAAAGACACGAGAAATACTTATCCCACCTTGAGACACTGGGAGAATGCTTTGCAAGACGGAAAAGACGTTTTTTTCTCATTAAAAGTTTTCTGAGGGCATTGGAAAACCAAGGTTTGCTGGCATCACCTCGAATGCGTACGAGGGGTACATATAGATGAATAAGTGATATTAATTTTTGTTTGAAGAGCAACCAGTTATCATTGACGGTTCTTGTGGAAGAGGACATACGAAAGTGATGGAAAAACTTGTCTAGCTCAGCAATGATACTTGGAACCTCGGCCTTATTATAGTCACGAATGAATTTAACTGAAGGTTGACGAGTAGCGATGGGTATAGACAAGTTAAACAACAAGGTGCAATGATCGCTGAAGCCCGGAATGGATGATAATGACTGGACACATTCAGGATCTGAAACAAGAACAAGGTCGAGGGTATTGTTTAGGCGAGTTGGAGTGTGAACTGTTTGCACAAGGTTAAAGGTAAGGACTAAGTTTAGAAACTCACTCGATTGGCCAGAATGTGCGGATAAGTTGTACCAGTCATTATCAGGAAAGTTGAAATCGCCGCATTGTAAGTTGCATGGGGATAACGGGTATTAAGGTCGAGTAGTATTGAGTACAGTTCATTAACAAATGAAATGTCGCTGTCTGGAGGACGATAGCATGCAAGCAATATGACTGTGCTAGAAGGAAGCAATAACCTTATCGCAACGATTTCATGATTGCAGATGGGCAAAATAGGAAAAGAAGGCGTGCTCGATTTTACAAAAACCAATACACCACCTCCTCTCCACATCACCCTATCGCGTCTGTGGACCGTGAAAGATCGCGTATCGTGCAGCAGCTCTTCATTCGAGATGTCCGAGGTCAGCCACGATTCAGTAAATATAGCTATATCAGTATCGCTATCGTTTAGGAAGGCTTCAACGGCATCTTTTTTGGGCAGATAGCTGTGGACGTTGGAAAGTAGAACTGCTAAGGTTTGATAACTCGGGGCTGCGTATGTCACTTGTGGTGACTGACGAAGTAGGTGTGGCGGAGGCCGATGAGCGGATGGCACACGCTATAACTTCACTTCTTGGACAGAATCTGTTTCAGAGTTATAAATAAATTGACGGTCATTCATCAGGAGCTTGTCGAAACGGATCTTAAATGTGGTGCTTCTTCCTTGGGCGTAAGAATAAAGCTTACTTCTAAAATCCGTTAAAATCCTTGATTTTTCCTTGAAACGGGCCAGTTTGACAACTATTGGGCGATTTTTCTCCTCTTGATAACGCCCTATCCTGTGCGCCCGTTCAATGTCATCAGGGCTGACGGTAAGGCTAAGTTTATCTGAACAAAAAGAAATAATCAGAGACTCAGACTGAGCCCAGGTTTCAGCGCGATCATCCTTAATTCCAAAAAAGATCAAATTGCAGCGGCGAAGGCGATTCTCTGCGTCATCATATTTGTCGGCAAGAACTTTAATTTCCGCAGAAAATTTTTCTACATTCGTTTGTGAAATGCTAGAAGAATTGGGGTCGATTTGTTGATTCAGCTCGGCAATTTTTTCCAGTGCATCAACGCGAGAAGACAAGCGGCTGACCACACCTTCAATATCAGTTTGTGCAGCACGTATTTTTGCGAGTTCAGCAAGGACTATGGCTTGGGACTGTTCTAAGCGAAACAGTGTCTGCGAAATTGATTCAAGCGATACAGGTGTGTCCTCTTCTGTAGGACCAGGATTTAGTTCAACGTCACCCGAGAGGACAAGAAAGAGGCATACCAGGTGGGCGTTGAGACAAAAGTAACATGACAGGCACATTACTCTACGGTAGAAGTTGTGGGTTCCTAAGTGGACACAGGCCACCACCCACCGCGGGTTCGAGCTTCGCGCGAGCCAAGGGCCCCGATCAGCCGTCACCACACACCACTGGGACACCGATGCGGCGCACTCAACCTCCGCTGGGAGGAGAGCGATTCGCCGCAAAGAAATAGGCCTCCAAGTTCACCAAGGAGACGTTTATTCCCGTCGTCCTTCAGCAGGTACACAAACACTCAATAGTCACCCCGTCCCGGGGCGCGCGAGGAGTAAGGCTCCGCTGCGCGCACGAAGCGACCAGAGTAATGCGCGCCGCTAACACGCCGCTGCAGGAGAATGTCCCCGCGGCAGTGCTGTGATCTCTCTCTCGTGTCGACCGTTGGGCCGGTTGCGAGAGAGAGTGGGCATTCAACGCAAGGTACGCCTGTCAGAGGTCGCTGGACCCCGCTGGACAGGCTCGAGCCGCTGCAGGTCAGAGGACACGTGCGGGCGAGCTCGAGTAAGCACTGGTCCGAACGGCAAAGGCCGGCACGGAAAACAGTAAGCGTACGCACCTTACGCTGTCTCGGAGGGATCTCTCTCTCTGGGCCCCGCTCGGACGGTCGCGCGGCGCGCGGCCGCCCAAAGCGGGGTCCCGAATTCCCGCCAAAAAAGGCGCCAATGGCAAAGGCCCTTGGGGAGCCGGGGCGGAGCTGTGGCTAAATGACAGTGATTAGTCACCCAGCCGCCTCTCCACCGCCTGAGGCGGGAGCAAGGGAAAGAGGAGAAACAACGCGGGCGGCCGGCACAGCCGCGCAAAGGCGACGGCGCAAAGCCAGGATTCCCACATCCCCCTCTCCTTAAATGCCCTCCTACCCATCGGCAAAGCACGCGGCCAAAATAAAGAAATCAATACACAAAAAAAGCTACACTTCAGTTCCAAAAATAAAGAAATGAATACACACACAAAAAAAAACTAGCTACACTTCAGTTCCAAAATAAAGAAAACAAAGGAAAAACAAGGCAAACAACACTTGCATACGCTTCAGTAAAATCAAAACAGCTTGCAGATTATATACACGGTACACAAGGCGATGTGAATTCAACTGTACAACTATGTGACAGGTGGATGTCAGCCTCAAAGTTCGATGGCGCGGCCCAGTGGGCCGGTCGGCGACTCACCGCTCGCAGGCTTCAAGTTGAACGGGTTGGGAGGGCCGACGACTGATGGCGGTCTTCTTTCCGTTGATGTAGGGTGCGTTGATGACGACGGGGCCGCGGCAGAGCACTGACCTCGCGCCCTTGGACACGACATCACGTTCGGCACAAGAGAGTTAGTGCACCCCCTTTACGCCGGCTGAAACGGGCGAGGACGTTCGGCGGCGTCCAGATGTGTAACCTTGTCCACAGCGAGGGGTCCTTCTCATCCTCGCGCTCACGCAGAAGGACACAACGGCACAACTCACAGGCGTCGCCTTGGCTCATGGTTACGCGCGCACACAGCCACAGCCACAAACACGCATAAACCGGCACGTGCGCGGACGCTGGTCGGCGACAACGACCCCCCATCAGAAGCGTCCAGAGGCGCCGCGGCGAGGGTCAAAGGGTGCACTTTCCGCCCCCCCATCGCTCCAAACGCCCCGCCAACTTCCCCTCCATACGGGCCGCACAAAACTCCACCGCGACACACGGCTCCTTAACGAGCCAACCACCCACAGTCGGGCCGGAAATGAGAAAAGGCGCGCTGTACAAACGACACCCATCGTTTTCTTCTTGAAGATAAGAGCAAGCTATGTATATACAAGTCTGGTAGAAAAAAAACTGAACGCCAACACGACCGCATGTTACCTATGTACATCTCGGTACGTTAGAACGAAAACAGACGTACAAGCGGGGAAACGAAAGTGGCTAGAAACTGACTCAAACAAAACAAATAAATAAATAGATAAACGCACAAGGCTGGAACTGAGCATGCTGCAAAAACAACAACAAAAAAAATTATCACACCGTGCTTCGCCTAGGTAGGGCCTGACGAGAAAGCTCGCCAGCTAGCTGAGGCTGCGTGCCTTCGGTTGCGGAAGAGTCCGCCGTCCGGCATCAATCACGCCGGTGACCGTCGCCTCAGATTGTACCGGTGCTCCTTACGCTTGCGTTCCGCAGCACCAGTTGTGCCTTTGCGCTTGCCTTTGATACCAATGGGTACCGGCGCAAGCTCGTCAGACCGTGACGCGTAGGCCTTCAGGTCTATGAACCCCTGCTTGCTCCTGGGGAAAGGCCCCATCAAATCGCAGGTGGCCATCTGCCACGGACGCACACTGTCAATCGGTTTCATCATTCCAGGCGGCTTGCCACCCCGTGACTTCACCGCTCGACAGACATGGCAGGAACGGCAATAGCGGAAAATGTCACGCTTCATGCCAGGCCACGTCACCGAATGACTCAGTTTTGCAAAAACTTTGGAGCCACTCAGATGACCGGCCAGTGGTTCGTCATGAGAGAATCTCAACAGTGCACCTCTCAGACTTTTGGGGATAACCACCTTGAACGGGTCGATGGACTCGTCATCGGTGGCTATGTACTTCAGCACGAGCCCGTCATTGTCCAGCAAATATGAACCCCCGGGGTTCGCCGCGACACACGCTGGCTTCTGCCCCCCTGCGCCCGCTACAATACAAGTAGCGTCACGGCGCTCCGTCTCCCTGAGACCGTCGCTCACCTCGCGACAAAAGGGGTCATTTTGCTGGGCTTTCAGTAGCTCTTACGGCTGAAAACGATTCCAGTCATCCCAGAGGGGAGCATGGTCTCGTCCCCACTCAGGTTTGCAGCCAAAATTTCCGTTCGCGTCGGCACCTCCGAGGCGCTCACGCAGAGCTTTGCCTCTCGTCCGCTTTGCGAAGCGCTGCTCGCCTGGTTAGCGGAATGGTTTAACCCGTTTGCGGGTTCCCCCTCCTTGCCGCACGGCGGCTCGTCCGCTGTTTCGCCCCCTCCGCCTACAGGCGTCAAGGCGCCGCTGGCGAGTGGGGCACGGGATAGCGCGTCAGCTACCACGTTTGTGCTCCCCTTTCGACACTGCACGGAAAAGTCGTAATGCTGTATCAGGAGAGCCCAGCGCGCCAGCCGACCCGCAGGCTCGCGGAGCCGCATCAGCCAACTAAGCGCACTGCACCCCTGCCTCAGTGGAGGCTTGGGTGGGCTGCACGAACGAGGGAGGCAAGGCTCCTAGTTCGATGAGCGGCGCGGTTTCCCCAGGGAACCGGGCCAGCGCCTCGCCGTTCCCAGAGCAGAATTGACTGCTCGCGGGGCACGGCTGCTGCTGTTCGAAACTGCCGGTTGCGGCAGCGTGACACGAACTGCTTTCGCACTGGGCGGAAAGCGTGCACAGCTGAGGCATGTGACCAGCGGATGCACCGCAGGGTGCTTCCGATACAACTCCAATGAGAGCCGCGTGGTCAACATTTTGGGTTGTGTCACCGTAAACCCCAATGGGGGACGCGGCAAACCACGGTGTCTAGCTATTCGAAGGAACAGCAGCCAGCGGATCAAACGACGCTACAACTCCGTAGGGAGCCGACATGTAGCTGCCGAGTGCCCCGCTGGGGGTGGTAGACACGGTGCGCAAGCGTGATCGTCAAGGCGACCTGCTCGGCTAATGTGCCATCAAAGGCGTAAGCGCCAATGACTTAGCACGTTGGGCGCCAGTTGTGGGTTCCTAAGTGGACACAGGCCACCACCCACCGCGGGTTCGAGCTTCGCGCGAGCCAAGGGCCCCGATCAGCCGTCACCACACACCACTGGGACACCGATGCGGCGCACTCAACCTCCGCTGGGAGGAGAGCGATTCGCCGCAAAGAAATAGGCCTCCAAGTTCACCAAGGAGACGTTTATTCCCGTCGTCCTTCAGCAGGTACACAAACACTCAATAGTCACCCCGTCCCGGGGCGCGCGAGGAGCAAGGCTCCGCTGCGCGCACGAAGCGACCAGAGTAATGCGCGCCGCTAACACGCCGCTGCAGGAGAATGTCCCCGCGGCAGTGCTGTGATCTCTCTCTCGTGTCGACCGTTGGGCCGGTTGCGAGAGAGAGTGGGCATTCAACGCAAGGTACGCCTGTCAGAGGTCGCTGGACCCCGCTGGACAGGCTCGAGCCGCTGCAGGTCAGAGGACACGTGCGGGCGAGCTCGAGTAAGCACTGGTCCGAACGGCAAAGGCCGGCACGGACAAACAGTAAGCGTACGCACCTTACGCTGTCTCGGAGGGATCTCTCTCTCTGGGCCCCGCTCGGACGGTCGCGCGGCGCGCCGGCGCCCAAAGCGGGGTCCCGAATTCCCGCCAAAAAAGGCGCCAATGGCAAAGGCCCTTGGGGAGCCGGGGCGGAGCTGTGGCTAAATGACAGTGATTAGTCACCCAGCCGCCTCTCCACCGCCTGAGGCGGGAGCAAGGGAAAGAGGATAAACAACGCGGGCGGCCGGCACAGCCGCGCAAAGGCGACGGCGCAAAGCCAGGATTCCCACAAAGTCAAGCAGGTCAGCGGGGCACGACACTGCGACCAAGAAGGGGTTGCTAGTACGGACAGAGTTGGCATGAGGTAGGTAATTAACCTGCGCAAAGAGTGGCGGTTTCATGACCACGTTCGTTGCAGTGGCGTGCCCCGAATGGCCCCAGAGCGATAGCTGCATTTGTAGTCGAGGCGTGGCTCCTGTGGTGACGGTGGTGTGGGGTTGCCAGGCAGGCGTTTCGACTGTAGCTGGATGTGGCGGATGGAACGTGTCTTCTGCTGTCTTAGCGATGAACACGGGAAGCTGCGAAGCAGCCTCACCGAGGTGACGGGCGGTGGCGGGGTAGATGCTGCCAAGGCAGGAATTCAGCGCAGCAAAGATCCAAAGCAGGAAGGCCTGCGCAAAGAGTGGCGGTTTCATGACCACGTTCGTTGCAGTGGCGTGCCCCGAATGGCCCCAGAGCGATAGCTGCATTTGTAGTCGAGGCGTGGCTCCTGTGGTGACGGTGGTGTGCGGTTGCCAGGCAGGCGTTTCGACTGTAGCTGGATGTGGCGGATGGAACGTGTCTTCTGCTGTCTTGGCGATGAACACGGGAAGCTGCGAAGCAGCCTCACCGAGGTGACGGGCGGTGGCGGGGTAGATGCTGCCAAGGCAGGAATTCAGCGCAGCAAAGATCCAAAGCAGGAAGGCCTGCGCAAAGAGTGGCGGTTTCATGACCACGTTCGTTGCAGTGGCGTGCCCCCAGCGATGTAACAGACGGCGCGCTGGGAGGCAGCTGGAGGGCTTGTAATTCCTCCCTAACGATCGACCTGATTAGGTCCCGTAAAACGGCCGCATCACTCCCTAGCGGCATCGAAGAAACAGTAGGGCCAAGCGTGCTTACATCCCGATTGTATTGCCGGGCTCGTTGCAGGAGCGTCGTCTCCATGGTAGCCGCTTCCGTGAGGAATTCGGCTACAGTACGCGGTGGACTGCGCACAACACCGGCGAAAAGCTCCTGCTTGACCCCGCGCATGAGGTGGCGAAGCTTCGTCTCCTCCGCCATGGATGGGTCAGCACGCTTGAAGAGGCGCGTCATGTCCTCTACATACATGCGGACGCTTTCGTTAGTCCGCTGGTTACGGGAGCGAAGCGCAGCTTCAGCTTTCTCCCTGCGATCTGCGTTGGGGAATGTAGTTATGAGATTTTGGCGAAATGTCTCCCAGGTGGACAGGCTGCTCTCGTGGTTCTCGTACCATGTCCTAGCGGAGTCCTCCAGCGCAAAATACACATTATGGAGCTGACGGTCGTCGCTCCAACCGTTGTAGCGGGCGACCCGCTCGAAGGTGGCCAGCCAGTCTTCCGCATCTTCGTACACGTCGCCGTGAAAAGATGGCGGTGTTCGCGGCGTGTGGTACAGGATGGGCGCCGGGGAACTACTGTCTGTGGCCATTTCCGGTGACGTCGGTCGAGGCTGCGTCTTCCTCGTCGGGTTGGCAAGAGGCCCGAACTCAGGTGACTCACCGCGGAGGCGGCGGCTTGGACGCTGATGGACCGGTGTGAGTTCCGTCTTTATCTCGTAGGCGTACGCAGGTCGGGAAGCGTACCCAGCACTGCTCCACCAGATGTGTAACAGTTGTTACACTGAAAAGGAACTGCAGCGGCTGAACGAGGGCACCAGAGAAACGGAGCTACACTTCATTGGTTGGTTGGTTGGCCTCAAGTAGAATGGCACATACCCACTACGGGGGAGTGGCCAAGACACAGGCGGTGAACTGTTTGAATGATTAAGAATTTTAGAGGTAAAGGAGTATTAATAGGGTATAGGCTGACAGATTGGACGACGCAACGAAAGGGGACCTGTTAGCAGGGAGATCGAAGATGGGAGGACGGCATTATGTGCAAATTTGAATGCAACATATGGAATGATTCAATTTTGTATTGACTGAAAGAGAGACAGAAAAAATAATAATAATAATAATAATAATAATAATAAATTAAAAGTTTGAGAATCAGAAAAATGAAAACAAATAGAAAAAGAAAAAAAAATAATAATATTAGCATGGGAGTCGCTGTGTTTCTAAAAGAAATTTTTGAACTGCACAGCGCGCACTCCTGTTGCTTCGTCCAAGCGAAGTAGCGCCAAAGGAAAGAACAACCTCAGAGGACACAGGCAGACCCAGCTGGTGAAACGGATTTTCTAATAGGCGCCTCCTCAAAGAAGAGAATCGGCGGCAGAACAGCAGGAAGTGATCCACTGTCTCAGGCTCGGCACAAAATGGACACAGTGGAGAAACCGCCACACCAGATCTGTGAAGGTAGAAATTAAGCAGAGGAACTCGGCATCGCAAACGCTTGAAAGAGACCTCCAGTCTGCGCGAACTCCAGTCTTTGCTGCTCCAAGGGTGCAGAAGATGCTTGTATTCGGGGGATGAAGTAAGCGCCGAGGCTGAAAATTCCTGAAATATTGTGTAACTGCGAAACCTCACCGCAGCTGTATATGCGCAGGTTGGCAGGACAGCAATTATTGGGCCACAGAGAGAGGCCCTTGCTAATGAATCAGCAACCTCATTTAACTGAATGCCCACGTGACCCGGTACCCAAAGCAACCTCACCGAATTTAGATGAAGCGGGATCAGCTGCTTAAAGAGGCGTAATGCCCGAGACTCAGAGGGTGATGATAATGAAAAGCAAATAGATAGAGAGTCCGTCATAACCATGACTTTGGAAACGGCAGGATCTAATTTACGTAAGGCTAGAATGACAGCTAATAATTCGGCCAGATAAATTGGAGTGAAGTCAGGGAGACGGAGAGAAAAGGACCATCCCAATGCAGGTGAAAAAATGCCCACACCTGCCTTTTCACGATCCTGCGAGGCATCGGTAGCAATGAGAATATGAAAAGGAAAGGATCTTAGGTGGTCCTGTAACAAACCGAGAAGGAGAGGAAAGGGCTGGAGCTTGGCATTCGATGGGAAAATGTTATCAAATGCAATCTCGACTGAAGGTGAGATGTTATGCAGTGGATGGATATCTGTGAGCTTAATGTTTAAGGGATCGAGGAGAGACTGCACGAAACATATATGCGGAGTATGCAAACGAGACCAGGTGGCATTTAAAAAGACTGCGGGCTGACTAAGAAATATTACATTGGATGTGTGGAGAGGAGAGTCGTACAAATTTAAAAAGGTTTGGACTGTTAAAAGGCGAAATCTGGCTAATAAAGATGGAATTCGCGCCTCAAGGTGCAGGACAACATTAGCTACATACTTTGGAAGTCCCAAGCAGAGGCGCAACGCCTCACGCTCCAAGAGCACAAGCGGTCGAAGTTTATAGGCAGGAGCTCCTGAGAATAAAACACATCCGAACTCCAAAATTGGGCGGACATACATTTTATAGATCAGCAGAAGTGTGTGCCTTCTCATCCCTGACCTAGTGCTGCAAAGCCGACGCAGGATGCCAATGGCCCGAGCTCCTTTTAAAGAAACTTGCTCAATGTGAGGCCGCCAGGAAAGAGTAGAGTCATAGATCACTCCAAGATACTTCACTGTTTGAACCTGAGGAATTATATGATTTCTATAAGAAACGCAGATATGTACAGGATGAGAAACCGGGAAGACCAACAAGGCGCATTTGTTCACATTGAGGGACAGATGAATACTTCCTAACCAGTTGTCAAGAATATTGAGGTAATCCTGCAAGATCTGATACAGAGAGTGAATATCTTTTGCAGAAGCAAAAAATGCGATGTCGTCAGCGTACACATAAGTTGACACATTATGGATGCATGGAATGGAGCTTAGAAAGATGTTAAAAAGAACAGGGGAAAGAACTGAGCCTTGCGGAACACCTCTTGTCTGTCGAAATTTCTTTGAAGAAACACCATTTCGGCAGCAATAAAATTCTCTGTTTTCCAGGAAAGCAAAGATCCAGGCTACGAAATAGATTGGGAAATTAAGGACCTGTAATCTGTGTAACAGCATCGAGTACTCGACGCTGTCGTAGGCTTTACTGATATCCAGAGTGACAAGCGCGGCAAACTGTTTAGTGCTGCGAGCTAATTTAATACGGCTCTCAAGGTCAGTATGAGCACACCAAATCGAACAGCCCGGCCTGAAACCAATTTGACAAGGATTCAAGATATCATTTGCAGAAATGAAATACATGATACGACGAAGCAGGACCCGTTCCACCAATTTCACTAAATTCGATGTTAATGAAATCGGGCGTATGTTGTCAGAAGTGAAACCCTCCCCTTGTTTTTAAAGTATTGGAACTATTTCCGCAAGACGCCACTCATGGGGAATCCATGGACCTTTAAGGGAATGGTTAACCAGAGCCAACAGATCTTCAGGAGATTCGGTAAACAAAATTTTAATCATAGATGTAGTGACCTTATCGGGGCCAGGAGCCGCTGGAGATAGGCGCAAAACAATTTGCGAAAGCTCAGGCATAGTGACCTCAATGAAATCACTTGAGATGCATGAGAATGTAGGTGGATAATGAAGTGCAGATGTGAATCGACGTTCTAGGCCACCCGCAATTCCCTCTAAGGCCTTAGCGATGTCAGCAGGGGATTGAACGAGGGATTCAATATTGACAGCCGGAGGAATCACTTTCCTTCTCCTCATAAAATTAAACAAGGCCCGTTTATTTCCTGACTGAGAAAGAAAATCATAATGACTTGTAATATACTCCTCCTTCGCGCGGGAGATAGTGCGCTTAAATGTTGCTGCGACATACTTATAATCCAACCAATTTTTGGGGCATTGATTTAGGAGGAGTTTCTTCCAGGCTGCTTTCCGCCGTCTATAGGCACGCGTGCACTCTACATTCCACCAATTATTGGTGATAGCATCCTTAGATCCTGTGACAATGAATTCAGACTTTTGCCTTGCGCGTTCCAACACTGTGCATATATGTGTAGCTTTACATTCGGAACTCGTAGTGGTGTTTCGGTCCGAATCGATTGTGAGAGCTGATTTGAGAGTGTCTTTAAAGCGAACGTAATTTATGAAGGTGCGCTGTTGTCGTTCGGGAAGAGTTAAGTTACACGCAACCCTGAAACTAATCGGTAGATGGTCACTGTTTGTCGCGCAGTCAACAGGCGCCCAAGACGAGACAGACTCCTGGGGAGGAAAAAGTTAAGTCTAAAACAGAGCGGCATAGACCACGTACAAATGTAGGCATTCCTGAATTGTTGCAGACTATGTTGTTGTCGCAAATCCAATCAAATAGTCTAGAGCCGAAACAATCTGTTTTAAACCCCCACGTCACGTGGTGCGAATTAAAATCCCCAACTAATAAAACCTGAGATCTGCTGCTAGACATCAATGAGTCAAGGGGCCGAGTGTCATGCACACCTGAAGGGAAATATGCGTTAGCTACAGTAAAGGGCTGTTGACCTGGGATACTGAGATCAACCGCAAGTATTTCGCACTGACTGTCCGCATACGGAAAAGAAATGAAGGCCCTGTGACAAAACTTTAAGGAAATCAGCAGCAACAACCCTCCCCCTCGTGAAGACCTGTCTAGCCGGAACGAACGGTAATGTTTGAGATGATAATTAATATCTGAAGAAAGCCATGTTTCCTGTAATGCAATTACATCCGGTGAAGTTGATTACATAGGCAAATTAAATCTGTTGAAGCTGAGGATATAGATCGGCAATTCCATTGAAGAACACTTAACGACCCTATCTTGGCGGGAGTGCTGCAGCGGCAACTGCCGCTTCGAGAATCCTGGTCTTAGGATTTTGATTTGCATGACTTTTCTGGGACTTGGACTGGTGACAAGATGGATCCGGGATACTCAAAGGAGACCCACTTCGTTTTTGGGCGCGGGTATCGAATTCCATCTCAACACATTCATCAGAGGATGCGTCCTTAACGCTGTTCGGGAGAGATTTTTCAGGAGTCGTTTGTCGCTCATGCTGACTTTGGCCCTGTGGAGCGCTATCGATGTCCACAGATGGTGGAGGAGCAGCCGAAACCATAGAGGACAAGAGCGGAGCGGCGTGCGCTTGCAGCAGATTAGTCATCTGGGTAGCTACTACCTGTGAGATGCACGTGGATACCGTTTCCATAATACGTTCCATTGCATTCGCCACTGCTTTTTCAACCGCAGCGGTAATTGCTTGTGTCCAAGAGGCGTCCATTGCAGGTGGACATTTTGCAGCCACACTAGAATAGCATGAGGCTCTTTCTTTGACTGCGGCAAAGGCCTCTCGTCGCGTGCATCGACGTTTATCTATTATCTCTAGAACTTGCACTTCTTGAGCTCGTGCAGGACAATCAGGACAGTTGGCAGAGTGGGCACCACCACACAGGCAACATTTTTCTTGCTGTTCAGGGCATTCTTCTCTAGCATGGCTTTCGCCGCATGCACAGCACCGTGAGCCCGATTTGCACGCTTTGGCGCTGTGGCCAAATCTCCAACAGTTCTGACACTGAAGGGGACGAGAGTTAAATGCGTCAACTCGAAGCACTAGTGGCCACACTTTGATCTCTGAAGGGCACACTACTCCTGCGAATGTGGCTATGACGGACTCTGTAGGTATTTTCACCCCCTCTACCATTCTGCTGCAACGATGGACCGCAATGACGCCCGCAGACGAGAGGTTCTCCAGCGTTTCTGAAGGGCTCAATCGAGAGTCAACACCTCGGACTAAGCCCTTGGAACATGCTAGATGCGGCGGAATAAATGCGCTCACCGGGTGGTTGGCGAAGGAGGTACACCTCAAAAGGTCGGCGACACAATCCTTGTCCGGTGACCTGCACAATATCCCACCCTTGCCGAACTGCCGCACATCTGTGATTCGCATGAAATGAGGCGATGTAGACTGAAGGGCCACCTGCACCGCTTCCGGGTTGTTCAAACGAATGGCGCCTCCATCAGCTGGAACTAAAGCCACAGGAATGCTGGTGACTCCACTGCGAAAAAAGACATCGATTGGGAGCTGGTCCTGTGGAAGAGAGGCCGACCAAGGGGAAAACCCTTGGCCGGGAGAAGAGGTAGACATTAAGCCGTCGTCCCGCGCCCTATCACCCTATAACAGCGCCGCAGCACGCTCGGCTGCGATCTCTTTCTTCTTCTAAGTTCCAATCCTCGTGTCAATATTACCTATAGACGATAATTCACTAATGTCCTCTGACTGAATAAAGAAACTTGTGTCATCGGCATAGACTACAAAGAATGCCTGGTCGCTTATTCTTACTATGTCATTTATATAGATTGTAAAAAGAATGCGTCCTAATATAGAAGAAAGAAGAAGAAATTTCTTTATTTTGCTTGAGCAAAAAAGGTGACGGAAGAAAAAGCTGCTTAGTTGCAGCTTGACAAAGCTCCCGCCACCCAGACAGCAAGCACTTGCACAGCACATAGTTTTACAAAATTGATAAAACAGTCCTCTGAAAAGAGCAGTCAATTGTGAATTGTCACATGCAGAACAATAAACAAAATAGACACTTGAAAAAAAGGAATCCGTGGTACAGGTTAAACAAAAATTTTATAAATTCCCTTGCGCGACATTTGCAGAATGTCTATTTGTTTTTCGTCCAGTTCATTGAGCGCATGCGGTATGGCGTGTTTTAGTCGTTGTTTTCCGTACATTGTACGGGAAAATGAAATGAGCCATGGTGACTGATAGCGAAATGAATAGGTATTTGTTGGTTTTTGTAGTCTAGCTAAGGTCAGAAATGTCTCAGATTTTCCTTGTATTGCATTCTTGTACTTACTTAACAGGTTATAAGAGTACATATCTTCCACTTTTAGAATGCGATGTTTGAGAAAAAGGGGTACTGTGTGTTCTAAAAATGATGTGTTTTCAATAATGCGGATGACCCGTTTTTGTATTAAGGCAAGTTTATTGATGTTTGACTTGGTGGTATTTCCCCAAAGCAGTATACAGTAGCGGAGTTGTGAATAGAAAAGGGCATTATATAAGAGCTTTCTTGTAGCTAGTGGGAGGGTGTGACGGTGTTTGTTTATTGTACCTACAATCCTACTTAGCTTTGTCGACAGATGTTGAACATGCTCGTTCCAGGACATGTGCTCGGAAAAGAACATGCCAAGCGTTTTCACACACGTTTCCAGCCCAAATGTATACGGACCGAAGGTAATGGTGGGAGATATTCCAAGTAGGACTCCGGGTGCACGAAAAAGAATACATTTTGTTTTGGATTCATTTAGTATCAGGCTATTTTTTCGGCACCATTCCTGTAGATTGTTACAGAATAAACTGGCATCTGTTTTTATTTCTTCTAAGTTTTGTCTAGATATCAATACTGTGCAATCGTCTGCATATATGACAATTGTGCAATCTCTGTAAATTTCTACAATATCGTTGATGTAGAAAAGAAAAAGAATGGGTCCTAAAATGCTTCCCTGTGGGACACCCGATGGAATTTCTTGTAAGTGCGATTTATTTCGGTTTATCTCAACATATTGATGCCGGCCAGTCAAGTATGACCGAATGAGCTTAAGTGAAATACCCCGAAATCCATAGTGCTCTAATTTTTCTAGTAATATTGGATGATTTACACGGTCAAATGCCTTGCTGAAATCTAAGTAAATACCTAAAGTTGTAAGTTTTTTCTCGAAATTTTCCAAAATTACCTCTTTTTGTCTTAAAAGAGCGTCTTCTGTGGAGCGGTGTTTTCTGAAACCGAACTGGTGATCCGTTATGAGGTTATGTTTTCTTGAAAAGCTTTCAATGCGTATATTAACAACTTTTTCGAGTCCTTTAGAAAAAATCGGAAGGATGGATACTGGTCGGTAATTGCTTAAATTATTTTTGTCACCCCCTTTGTGTAAGACCTTGACACGGGCGACTTGCATATTGGTGGGAAAAACGCCAGTAGATAGGGGCACTCCACAAGATATATTGCGTAGAGCTGACGACTCCTCTTTTATTGAAACGCTTTGTTGTCTCGCGGACAGATATGATTAACTCTTAACTTTTAACTCTAATTTATCCTGGAGCACTCATATTGAACAAATCACTAACAAAGCCTTAAAAAAACTTGGTCTTCTTAAACGCCGACTGCACCAAGCCAACCAGGACACAAAACTACACGCATTCAACATGCTGATCAGGCCTGCGATAGAATACGCGTCGGTGATCTGGAACCCTCATCACGTCTATCTCATCAACATGTTGGAATCTATTCAAAACAAAGCTGCTCGTTTCATCCTTTCCCGTTACTCTCGGTATCAAAGTGTAACAGCACTGAAACTATCGCTCCATCTCTCGCCTCTGGTCATGCGCAGAAAATTCAGCCGTTTATCCTTTTTCCATACTATCTACCACAGCAACACACCATTTTCAAGCTCTCATCTTCTCCCGGCACCGCACACATCGGCTCGTGTAGATCACATGCAGAAGATTAAACCTATTTTCGCTCGGACAGAACGATACAAATACTCACCATTAGTCTTGTCTATCGAAGAGTGGAATTCGCTTCCTTCTAGCATTGCGACTATCGCTGAAACATCCTCATTTCAAACAGCTCTTTGGTCCTATTTAGAAAATTCTAACATATGTTGATGTGCGTTCTTTTTTTTTGTTTTTTTGTTTTGTTTTTTCTTGGTTGCTCTAGTGTGTGTGTGTGCTGGCCGTAACGTTCCGCAAAATGTTAGATGCTGTGCTTAGCAACTTTCGAAGCCGGGATTTTTCTTGTTTTTTTTTTTTTGCGCGGTTTGCTACATGTGAATTTTTTTCAAATACCTCATTTTTTGTTCCTCTTATTAACTTGTACCTGCCTTCTTAACTTGTTTACTTCTGTTTTCAGCCGTTTGTATTCTGTGTTTTATATCTGTTGTTTTCTTTCATGAATCCCCCCCCTATGTAATGCCCGCATTGGGCCTTTAGGGTATTGAAATAAATAAATAAAATAAAAATAGATTGTAAAAGGGCAAGAGGTATTCCATGGAATGCGTAATGTTCCAGCTTAGAAAATAGGGTTGTGTGGTTAATTCTTTCTAATGCCTTGGAGAAATCTGCAAACGCGCCTATTGTTAGTTTTCGTTGTTCGAAACCTTTAATAATAAATTATTTTTGTGTGAGAAGGGCCAGTTCTGTTGACATACCCTGTCGGAAACCAAACTGCTGGGTGGAGATTATAGAATGCTTATCACAGAACGATACAACTCTTTTGCAAATGAGTTTTTCCAATCCTTTTCATATGACAGGCAGCACAGAAATAGACATGTAATTTGAAAACTCCTTTTTGTCTCCCGACTTAAACAGAACAGTGACTTTGGCTAGCTGCATTTTTTGTGGGAAAACACCAGTAGCCAAACAGGCTTTGAAAATATGTGTGAGAGCAGGTACCAGGAGCTCGAGCACAATCTTTATGGGGCGGATAAGAATACCATCAATATCACGCGCTTTGCTATTCTTCAAAGACATAAAATTAGAATAAACTTCATCTGGAGTAACTGCATCAAAAAAAGCAGTGTGGGCATTCGGTAGACCCAAGTAGGACGGTGCTTTATCATCATGGTTGCTGTTCGCTAAAGTCGTAAAGTGTTCATTATTTATTTATTTATTTATTTATTTATTTATTTATTTATTTATTTATTTCCTCAAAGGTCTCGGTTGAGACATTACATGAGGGAGTGGACGATATCTGGCAAACAATGGTAAAATACGTTAAGATGAAAGGTTGGCGATGCTGCGCTTGAATTCTAGTGGGTTGATGATAATGGCAACCTCGGTGTGCAGGTCATTCCAGTCTCGTGCAGTACGCTGAAAAAATGGCTGCTGAAATGTCACAGTATAGGCTTGTAGGGGATACACTGCATTACTGTGGCTGAACCGGGCGGTGCGGTGGGCTCTTTTAGAGCGCAGCTCTTTGGCGTCCGTTCCTGGGTTTCGCGTCGTCGTCGGCCTCGTAACCAGCTCCGCCCCCCTTTCATCCCCCCAGCGCTATCAGCGTCAGCGGCATCAGTCAGTCGCTGCTATCTCTTCCCTCCTCCCTTTATCGTGTTGTCCGCTTGCTGCGCGCGCTTCTGCCCCCATCGTTTGCCGCTGGGTGTACACGCCGCCCCCCTCTTCCTGCGAGTCTCCGGTTGTCAAAGCGCCGGCTCGAACTTAATTCCTTTCTTCGCTCCTCCTCCAATGCAACCCCTGTGCGGTGGCAATCAGAGAGCCAGATCGGTGGCGGCGGATCTGTATATGTGCACCGCCCGAGCCGAAATTGCGAATACGTGTGAAAAATAAAAAAAAAATTCTGTGATAGCGCATACATGTGTTGCTCGATTTCTTTGCCTCAATCTATCGAAAAGGTGAAACAGCTTATTTGCTGCGCTCAAATTTCGCATTAGGAAGTAACGTAATCGTCGGTAATTTTTTATGTAGGGGTTATCAAAAGGCAAAGAATGGAAAAATTTATGAAAAAGGTTAAGACGTGCTATCCTACGGCGCGAGGCTAGGGGGGGGGGGGGGGGGTAAGTTGATTTGAGCTTTTAGTGCTGAGAAGCTTGAGTGGTAGGAATAATTAGATAGAATGAATCGTGTTGCACGGTTCTGAACCAATTCGAGGGCGTTAGTAAGGTTATTGTGGTGCGGATCAAAAATAGCGTTAGCATACTCAAGCTTGGGACGCACAAAGCTTTGAAAATCAAGCTGTTTAATAGGGGGAGGAGCGAGTGAAAGGTTACTGCGTAAATAACCTAGAGCACTATTAGCAGAATTTATTATGTGGTTAATATGACAGGTCCAAGTTAAGTCACGCGAGATATGCACACCAAGATATTTTAATGATTCGGAAGTTCCAATCTGCAGGTTATTAATATTGTAATTACGCACTACGTAATTACGACGACGGTGAATGGATTTTAACACGATTTTAGAAATATTTAATGACATGAGCCATGTTTTACGCCAGTCCTCTATGCGAATAAGGTCAGTTTGTAATGTGAAATGGTCGGTGGAGTTAGTAATTCCTCGCTAAACGACACAGTCATCGGTGAAGAGTCGGATATGAGAAGAAATGTTACACGGTAGGTCATTATTATATATCAAGAAAAGGAGGGGCCCGAGTACCGTTCCTTGCGGTTCCCCCGAGAGCACAGGTGTTAAGGATTAAGAGTGTGAATTGGCATTTACCAACTGCTGACGGTTAGATAAAAATCCTCGAATCCAGTTCAGAACACATGGATGAATATGAAGGCGCGATAACTTTAGTAACAGACGACCATGGAGGACCTTATCGGACGCTTTTTCGAAGTCTAAAAACACTACATCAGTCGGGATATTATGATCAAGGTTTAAATGTAAGTCGTGCAGGAAGAGTGCCAGTTGGGTGTCACAGGAATGATTTTTGCGATAACCATGCTGGCTTGTGTGAAGAAAAATGAACGGACGATAGGAAGTTAGCAATATGCGAGTATAAAACATGCTCCATTATTTTGCAAGAAACGCCTGTTATGGAAATCGGGCGGTAGTTACTCGGCGATAATCGGCTTCATTTCTTGAAGACTGGGATGACCTTGCCCACCTGCCAGTCATGTGGAATTGAACCAGTGTTGAGGGATTCCTGGAATATGAGCGATAAGAACAGGCTACACGTATGTTTAGTATTTTTCAGCACTTTGGCGTTGATACCGTCCACTCCGGTAGATGACGAGTTCTTCAGTGATAGTCAATTACCTTGACTATGCCGATGGAATGAAATGGGATATTTTGCATGAGCGGGTGCGTAAAATATGGTGTTTCTGGAAGACTGTCAAGTGGTTCAGTGGTAAAGACCGAACTGAATGCTGTGTTAAGAACATCTGCACCTCAGTGTCAGGAATAGGAGATCCAGAGCTACTGTTAAGTGAAATCTCATTCCATTGATTAGGGCTAATGGTTTTCCAAAATCGTTTTCGGTTAGTCTGTAGCATAGATGGTAAACTAGTAGAAAAAAACTTGCCTTTAGTGTGAGCGGTTAACTTGTCGTATTCTTTTGCGACAGCATGGTACTTCTGTCATGTGGAAGAAGAGTTAGAACGCTTTGCCGACCGGAACAGCCGTTTTTTCTTATTATTGAGTCGTTTGAGTGATACATTAAACCATGGTGATGTTATTCTTTTTGTTATAGAAATGGTTGGAATGTAAAGACTTATAAGCCGATGCGTCTCTGTTTTGAAAAGTAACCAGTTCGACTCGAGAGAATGTAGTGGAAAGTTACCAGCGAAGGTGTCGAAGAAGTCCGATAATTCACGGTTCAGGCTGGCACAGTCTCCTTTATCATAAAGTGTAAGTGTTTTTTTTATTTTTTGTTTCTTTAGTACATTGCAATGAAAAGAAGTATGTATCGTCAAGTGATCGCTGAGACCGCGTAACAAGATGAAAGGAGTAAAATTATCACGATGCGTTGTTAATACGAGATCTAGAACGTTGGACGAGTGGTCAGTAACGCGTGTGGGATCAGTGACGAGTTGAGTTAAGCCAAAGGGCATACACGTGTTTAAGAAATCGCTAGCCGGGCTGCTTTTCGATAATGTAGCGGCGGGATTTGACCAATCTATTGTGGGAAAAATAAATCACGGAAGAGAAGGATGACTAAGTGGGTATGTTTTAGTTAAAACATTTAAGGCATCATGAAATAAGGGGGTGAAAGAACTGTCAGCATTAGGAGGGCGGTAACAAATACCAATGAGGATGGCCGGATGTGTAGTAGTGCATGGAAGCCAAATCATTTCCAGTTGTGCAGGGACGTTGAAAAATGAACAATGCAGATCCCGGTTAGTGGCGATCAATACACCCCAACCGCGCGAATTACCGGGTCTATCCTTCCGTTATATGTCAAAATCCGGAAGAAATGGAAGAATCTCAGTATCGTGAACTGATGCGTTAAGTCATGTCTCAGGTAGCAGTAAGACATCGCATAAAGATGAACCTATTAAACTGCACAATGAATCGCGCTTGGGAATAACACTTGGAATATTAGCGAGCAGAAATGATAAAGGGTGACGATTCGACGAACGGGGTTTACAATTTGGTTTTTATTTGTTTATTTATCATCATACCCACAGCGCCATTGTCTGGCATTACAGGGGGAGGGGGGGTTGAAGAAAAAGTACACAAATGCCACCGCGTGCAGATGGTTACAAAAAAAAGATAACAGTGAGATAGAAAGAAAACGGAATTATTATACATAAAAAATTTCACAGCATGGAAGAAAATGAATCATTTGATAATATGGACACTACTTCCTCAGGCAGCTTGTTCCATTCCGAAACCGTTTTGGGGAAAAAAGACATTTTGATAAGGTCAGTCCGGCACCTGTGAACTTTAAGTGAATGATCTCTTCGTAAAGACACGTAATCCGCGTTCGTTATATATTTGGTTCTATAAGAGGGTTAACTGCTGAGCTAGTTTGTTTTCAGACATAATAGAGGATTTTTAGCGCAACAAGAAGACAAGAAAGGCGACAACACGGGCGCCCGTGGTGTCGTCTTTCTTGTGTTGTGTTTCTTTGTTGCGCCAAAAATTCTCTATTATATTTGGTTCTATCTATTCCAGTCCTAGAATGAAATATATTATGAAATAATTTTAAACGCAGTACTTTCCTACGTTTTTGGAATGAGTCCCAACCCAAAGGTTTTTTCGCGCTCGTTACACTAAAATATCGCCCATAGTTATTGAAAACAAAACGAGCGGCCAAATTCTGAACTCTTTCTAGCCAAGAAACGTCAAGAAAGGATTTCGGATCCCAGACTGTGCAAGCATACTCGAGTATGCTTCTAACGTTTGTATTATACAGCAGTTCTTTAGTCTTTAAAGGGAAAAATTTAGCGTTACATCGCAGGAAGCCTAAAACACGACAGGCTTTGGCAGTAAGGAAATCCACGTGACGATACCGAGACATTGAACTTGTTAAATATACACCAAGATATTTAAATTCCAACACTGAAAGCAGTGTGCTATTATTTATGTTATAAGTGAAAATATGGGGAACCTTCTTTTTAGTGAAACATAAGTACAGATTTTTGTGAGTTAATATGCATTCCCCAGTTCTCACACCACTGGGCCACTTTACACAAATCCTGTTGTAATGCATCGCAGTCACTTTCATCGTTAATAATTCTATACAATATACAATAGTCCGCAAAAAAACGCATGTATGAAGAAATACCTGAAAAGATGTCATTCATGTAAATTATGAACAGTAATGGGCCCAAGACGGATCCATGAGGCACCCCTGATGTTACAGCCACCTCATGCGATTGTTTCCCGTTGACAACAACACATTGACGCCTAAAGCTCAAATATTCCTTTATCCACCTAATAACGTTGTCATTTATGTTGTACCAGTATAATTTTTGTATTAATAAGGAATGTGATACAACGTCAAAGGCCTTCTTAAAACCTAGAAAAATACAGTCAACCTAATATCCCTTATCCAAAGCACTTGACAGGTCATGTACAAATTCGGTAAGCTGGGTGACACACGAGTAACCACTGCGAAAGCCATGTTGATTAGTATTTAATAATGAATGTATACTAAGATGATTCAATATACTAGTATAAAACACATGCTCTAAAACTTTGCACAATACACTGGTTAAGGACACTGGTCGATAATTTGAAAGAACATTCCTAGGTCCCGATTTATGTATAGGTACAACATTAGCAAGCCTCCATTCATCAGGCAAATAGCCGTCCTGTAATGACTTTGTGAAGAGAATTTGAAGGTACCTTGACAACGCAAAAGCGCAAGAAGAGAGTAGGATCGTGGGTAAGCCGTCCGGACCGGTGGCACTGTTATCTTTTAAGCGTTCTAAGAACGACACAATTCCTTGCTGATCACATTCAGGGTTCTCCATAGGTTCCATCCAGTTCAAGGCAAGACGAAAATCGTGGGTTCGATCCCGGCCGCGGCGGTTGAATTTTTTTGGAGGAGAAATTCTAGAGGCCCGTGTACTGTGCGATGTCAGTGCACGTTAAAGAACCCCAGGTGGTCGAAATTTCCGGAGCCCTCCACTACGGCGTCTCTCATAGCTGAAATAAAAACTGGTATGGCGCAAGAAACGGGGACACAGAAGGCACACAAAACACAGGACTGACGCCACTCATAGCCTTAGTCGCTTTGGGACGTTAAACCCCATAAACCAACCGAACCAAACCAACTCATTTCGAGGTCTCCACTTTGCGATTTAAAAGTTTATTTAATTCACGCCAAAGTGCGTCCCCCGAGCGGCAACGCGACCAAAAAGATTTTCAAAATAAGCGTGTTTAGAGTTGCGTAACGCCTTTGTTACACTGTTTCTGTATTTCCTAAATGATATGAAGTCATTGCGGTCTTTTGTTTTCAAGAACTGAAATTAAATCGCAATTTTTTTACTAATCATTCTAGTACATTCGTCAGTGAGCCATGGTTTCCGACATTTTTTGCGCTTTTTGATAGATTTGTACCTAAAACAATCTGTGTAAGCTCGTTTAAGCAAACCCAAGAAAATATCGTAGGCATCATCATCAGCAGTAGTACACTCAAGCGCAGATGTAAACTCAATTTCCTCAACTGCAGTTCGGAAACGTTCAAGCGTTTTTTCATTAATTTCTTGAACTAAAAATGATTCACAAGGCTTTTCGGAGTTTTTACATAGCTCACCGGGCTTACAAAGCATAAAAATAGCCAAATGATCACCCAGAGCTGCCGTTATAGCGCCGGCTTTGATACATCCTTCCGGGTTATTTTCGATGAATATGTCAAGAAGACTTTCAGAGTGACAAGTGGTACATGTAGGCTCTGTTATTACGGTTCGACAATGAAAAGTGTCCAGAAGCAGACATATATGTTGCGAGTTTAGAGTAGGCTGACGTATGTTGGTGAAGCATGTTGCAGTCTCCACCGATGGTAATGTCCCCCTCACATGCGAGAGAGTTTACATCTGCCAAACTGGCCGGTGTATTAATGACAGGCTTCGTGAGCATCACTCCTCCCTGGGGTCCGGTGGCGGTGCAAACTTGCCTCGCCATTGCAATGAATGTGGCTGTTATCCTTTGTTCAGCAATGCCACCATTCTTGGTAGAGGCAAGGGAAAACAGGAGCGGGAAATCTTGAAAGCATATCATATCGGTTTGTCAGGCCATGCATGATTGTATTAGCACAACCTCGGTGCGCTTACTCGAGAGAGAATTTGCCTTTTTAGGTCGTTCTCAATAAATGGGATTTCTTGTCTTTGTCTCTTTTGCTCAGTGATTAGTGATGATGCTGCTGCGCATGCTCTGCTGGCCTTGCTCGGATCATGTATTTTCCAATAAGCTTCAGTTGCTAGTCCAGTCATTGTGGTGTGTACACACTTCTTGTCCGTCGTCTTGTGTGACTGGTTTTTCGTTTACAATGTACCAACTGGCCCGCATTTCAACCCTTCGGTAATGTGCAGTTTATTCAAACACGCGAAATTCAGGAGCATTTCTAAGTAGGCAAAAAATTGATCAGTACTCTCATCTGGCGGCCTATTAATAACGACAAATATAGATTGTTTGCATTGGAGCGTCAGTTTACGATCGTAAACTGAATCGTAGCCATTCAGAACTGTTGTTCTGAATGGCTGTAGCTCATCATACATAACCGTATCTTCAGGAGTGCCCCAGGGCAGTGTCCTGGGGCCACTTTTATTCCTGATATATATCAATGACATAAAACTATTTGCGGATGACTGCGTTGTTTACAGGGAAATAAATTCACCATCAGATGTATCTATCCTGCAGAGCGACCTTGATAAAATAGTAAATTGGTGTCAGCGTTGGCAAATGAATCTGAATATTAGAAAATGTAATCACGTCCATTTTTCAAATAAAATGTTCGAACTTCCTACACAATACATTGTTGAAAACATAAACATATAAAGCGTTCAGAGTGCAAGTACCTTGGTGTTTATTTTATGCAGACTCTTAAATGGAACACAAACATACAGCAGTCAATATCTAAGGCAAGTAAAATGTTGTACTTTATTCGCAGAAATTTCAAATCAGCATCAAAAGATGTCAAAGAAACACTTTATTTCTTGCACGTCAGATCTATCCTCGATTATGCCTTCATTATTTGGGACCCATACCAGGCATACTTGATTCAAGCAATAGAAAAACTCCAATATCAGGCTGCACGCTTCGTATCCAATAATTATAACCCCTTCCAAAGTATCACTGAGATAAAATCACTGCTGGGCTGGGAAACGTTAAACATCAGAAGAAAAAATTTCAGACTTAAATTTTACCACCGCATCTTCTATAATCAAACAGGAATTGATAGCCGTAACTACCTTTTGGAGCCAACTTACTTCTCGACTCGGCACGACCACTCCAAGAAGGTGCGCGTATACAATACTAACACAAATAGTTCATCTAAATAATTCTTTCCACAAACTGTGAAAGACTGGAACTTGCTGCCGGAAGAGTGTGTTTCACTCTTTGATAATCGCGATTTTCACTGTCGACTGTATTCCTGACAATCTAATCCTTTCCTACTATTGTTCAAGATTTCTGTTACCTTTAATAATGTTCACTTATTGTTTTGTTTTACTTTGATGTTAACTTCGCTTAATGTTCTTGTTGCTTTTTGTGTGAAAATGAATACGTTATTTTGAAACTGTCTCCCCTGCGATAATGCCTTCGAGGTTACGCAGGTATTCTGTAAATAAATAAATCACAGTGCACGGCGCTCATGCGTGGAAAGCGAGTTGTCGATCATTCGAAGCAACTGCGACTCGTAAAGTTCTGGTGCTGCTGCGCCCAAGGCGTCGGTAACCAAGGCAACGAATACCGGCGTGTATTGGCTGCATGACGCAAGCTTCAGGCCTCCAGGCAGAACAACAGATTCCGTCGAACTGTTCACTGTCCACAGTTCAGTTCTTCCGTCGATGACGGAAACCATGGCATGAGAACCAAGATGTTCTTCTTCATGCACTTCAAGTGGTTCGGTTCCACAGCCGCATCAAACACGTCGAGAGCGGTATCGGGGCAGTACGCACACAGCCGAAGAAGGAGGCACGACAGTATCTCGGGCAACACAAAACACTCTCTCTCCACTGCACGAGCCTTCCAGAAGATCAGTGCTGGAACATTTGCCGACGTTGAGCTCACCTGTGTGACAGTCGACGTTAGCGCCACACATCTGCAAAAAGTCTAGGCCAAGAATAACGTCGTGCGTCGACCGGCTGAGCACCACCATTTCCGTGCTGAAGACTTCACCACCCAAAGAAACCTTAACACTGCACACTCCAACTGCTGGCAACGGTTCACCACTCACGCCACAAAACTGGACATTTTTGTCCCATCTAAATAAAACTTTTCTTCCGAGGAGGCACTTAAACGCAGCACTCATAACCGAAACAGTAGCACCGGTATCCACTAAAGCCATCACAGGTACACCATCCACTAGTACATGCACTTTGTTCTGTAACATAACTACAGGCAGGGGTATCACTTCCGGCGGCAGACTTCCAGCGACCTCACCCTCATCGGTCGCGGCGACTAGTTTTCCGGCGGAGGCGGGGAGAAGCGGCGTCGGGGTGATGGAGATGACGTGTTCGGAAAGCTGGAGGCGGCGTCACTCTTCTATCAGATGCCTGCGAATGATTCCACATTTGTGCAGGCCATGAATTGCCGGAATCAGGCGGGCAGGACGGGTATCGAGAAGGACCGGGTTGGTAATCCGGACGCCGAGGATAGGTCGAAGAGCCGTAACGGGATGGTTGTCGGCGGGGACAAAACCGGGAGATCTGCCCGGGTTGACCACAGCGGTAACACACAAGAGAGGGACCGGGAGCAGGCTGCGCCGGCAAGTAGTCACCATACGAAGGACTGGGCCGAAAGTTCTCGTCGTATCTGTCCGGCACATGCTGGTAAAAGCCGGACCGGTGCTCCGGGGGCAATCGCGGTGTGTTGTTCGGGCGCAGCCCTCGGGGTACCCGGTGATCCTCAAAGTCCGCTGTGTTAACGTCGGATGGCGGAGTAGGACGCGTGAGATACACAGGAGGGAGCTCTGATGAATTTCGAGTGAGTTCGAGTGACCTGGTTAACTCTTCCCGAACGATCTGGCGGATTGTGGAAGCCAGATCGCATGACGATGGTGTGTCTAGAGCTGCCACCGTCGTCACCCCGGCCAAACGTCCAAATTTCAGTGTGATGCGACGCATTTTCAACGTCTCGAACGTCCGGCAGTGCTTGATGACGTCAGACACGGACTCGAGAGTTTCTTTTGCGATCAAAAAATTGTAGACGTCTTCGGCGAATCCTTTGAGCAAATGGCCAACTTTGTCTTCCTCTGTCATGGCAGGAGATACAGAAGAGCAAGTTGCTGGGCTAGTTGGTGCTGTTGCATCGTGGTGGAGCAGCGCAAAGGACGGGACACAAGAAACAAGGAAGGACGTACACAGGCGCTGAACTATCAACTGAATTTTTATTACGAAATACAGAGAATATATAGCAGTCATGAGGGGGTGGAACATAGATAAAAAGGTTGCCCGGTCACCGGAATCCAGAAGATAGTCACCTCAGTAGATGAAGTATATTGGTAAATGTGGTGGCGGTGAAAGACGATAAAGAGAAGCGGAGGGTGTATAGGGCCAAGGCGCGAAATAACGGATGATCGGTAATGAAAGAAGAGGTCGCCCAAAAGAGGCTAAAAGCTATAGACAATCAATAACAGAAATGATGGCATTAAAAGCATAAAAAATCGTTAAGAATAATTAAAAAACACTTTAAAAACATTAATAACTGGTACGCTGGGAGGTGTGAAGGGCCGGCAATCAACACACACATTAAGGCCTCACAGAAGATGAATTTTTAAAGAGGCCAGAAAAGGAGGCTAAAAGCACGAAACAACTAAAAGGAGGAGTAAAGGCCTGCGACGAATAAAAAACTAACCCTATGTCACAATTAAAAACCCGGAATAAACACTAAGAACAGGAAGGGATAAAATCAAACAACGCAAAGACTCTCAACGCATGCCCTGCTGTGCTCAGAAAATCCAATTCTTTCTGAGATAAATTAATGGAAGATGTACTGACACAGTGGTCTTTCGCACGACGGATGTAGCAAGCCTCAATTATTTCTCTCGACGTACGATCTCGTCCTTTCCCAATGATTGCACATTGGTCAAATATTGGGGCGCAAGTTTTGCTTTCACATTTTTTACAGTGCTTGGCCAGATTTCCAGTGATGGCTATATTACCTACATTATTATTATGTTCTTGAAGTCTGAAATTGATGCATCTTCCCGTTTGACCAATGATGCATCTTCCCGTTTGACCAACTGCGAGACAACCAATGCGCCTGCTTGGAGCTGGGGCAGGTGTCGCAGTAGCCCAGATGGCTCAGCCTCTCAAATCGACTATTCCGCTCGCCTCGACGAAAAATTATCTGCGCAGACGACTGCAGCCAATCCATGTAAGTTCTGATGCTGAATTATTTATCCGAAAACGCAGGCTATCATAAGCTGCCCTGTGGTCTGTGCTTGAGGCCAATTAAGTCAATCATTTGCGCTGGAGAATTTTTTACAACCCGGACAGATAAATACGGAACGCCCTGTATATTCAAGTACTTTTTGCAGGGGAAAATTATGTAATGAGCAACTTGTTTGCAATGGGAAACGCTTTCGAGTACAAGAGATAATTGGCAATTTGTAGCGCTCCAAGTCTCTTGCCATTTTGAGCACTAGCTCTGGATGTAATCCAAGTTTCGCTGAAATTTTAATGCACCACAGGAAATTTCCACAACATGGTAAACGACTCAGCCATCAGCATATAGCCGAACATTCCAGGTAAAATCCAAAACAATATCATTGATATAAATCAGAAAAAGAAGGGGTCCACGAACAAACCCCTGCGGTACACTCGAGGAAACATTTACGTAATCTGAGTGCGAACCATTAATCAAAACACGCTGCATGCGGCCTTGAAGATACGAATGAAGCAGTGCGGTGCAGAGCAAGACAACTTAGCTTATGTTATAATAGTGAATGAAGTTCAGAGTCAGCGGCTTTCTTAATTTCGAGAAATACGCAATTTATTTCAGAGCCACGGTCAAAGGAAGAAAACAGGTCATTACTAAACTGAAGCAACTGAGTAGTACAGGAAGAACCTTACCTAAAGCCATCTGTAAAATACTCATGAGTGTCAAGGTGTTTTATGACTGCGCTATATGTTATGTGCTCCAACGTTTTACAGCACACTGGTTCAAGAAATCGGTCGATAGTTAACAACGGAGCTTTTTGAACCACTTTTATGCGCTGGTACCACATTTGCATTTTTCCAGTCATTTCGCAGAGACATGCTCGGAACAAGTTGACTGAGTAATGTGAGGTTTCATTCGCGCATGACTTTAAAACAAAATGACGATCACCATCAGGACCGCCGGCAGAAGATGAGTTGATATTACTAAGGAATTTTAACACAGCTTGGTGAGCAAAAACCAACTCAGGCGTGGTTTCAGTGACAGATTCGCGAGTTAACGGCAGCTCTCCGATGTACCTTGGCCGAAAAGCAGACTGAAAACAAAGCATTAAAGCAGCATGCCTTATAATCATCATTAGTAATAACTTCACCATCATGGTCTAAATTCGGTATTTTGACTTGTTCACGTCCATTGTGTTTCAAAAACGTCCACAAGTCCTTAGGATTATTACGCAGTTTTGATCCCAAGTCATTTAAAAAGCTATCCTTAAGAGCTTTAATTTCAGTTTTTAGTGTACTACCAAGAGCCCGAATCGACTGCAATACTGCAGGGCACCGATTTTTTTGTATGATTCTAGAAGGCGATGTTCTTTCCTGATAAGCCGTCTGGTTTGCCGTGTGATCCACGGTTTGTCGCGGCGGCGCTTTCCGGAAAGGCTTTTAGATGGGATATATTGATCAATTAGACATTCCAGCTTATTCTTGAATACTCTCCAAAGGGAACTACAATCTAAATTCTGGTTAAGATTAATAAATTCAGGAAGGAAAGACGAAAGTTCGTTCTTCATCGATGTATAGCCGACCTTTTTAAAGAAGAAAACCTTTCGAGGTCGACCTCTTAGAATTAAATAAAATGCTGAACGTTAGCAACAACCAGAACTGTGGTCGCTTATTCCTGGTATGATAACAGTGTCACGCACTACTGAAGGCCGGTTGCAGAACAGTAAATCTAACACTGAAGATGAGCGCTCAGTTTCCCGTGTAGGCTCAGTGACGCACTGATACAGGTCATAAGTGGTAATTAATTCAGGAAAGGATGAAGACAATGAAGAATGGCTCTAGTAAAATGAGCTTTTGGGTAAGTTGGTTACTTTGCTACCACATAACTGCAGCGTAAAAGATGACGCGCACAAAGGAAGAAACACCTACGACACGGACAAACGCAGCGTCAAAAATGACGAGCACAAAGGAAGAGACACCTACGACACGGACAAACTCAGCGTCAAAAATGACGAGCACAAAGGAAGAAACACCTATGACACGGACAAACGCAGCGTCAAAAATGACGAGCACAAAGGAAGAAACACCTATGACACGGACAAACGCAGCGTCAAAAATGACGAGCACAAAGGAAGAGACACCTACGACACGGACAAACGCAGCGTAAAAAATGACGAGCACAAAGGAAGAAACACCTACGACACGGACAAACGCAGCGTAAAAAAATGACGAGCACAAAGGAAGAAACACCTACGACACGGACAAACTCAGCGTCAAAAATGACTAGCACAAAGGAAGAGACACCTACGACACGGACAAACGCAGCGTCAAAAATGACGAGCACAAAGGAAGAGACACCTACGACACGGACAAACTCAGCGTCAAAAATGACGAGCAGAAAGGAAGAGACACCTACGACACGGACAAACGCAGCGTCAAAAATGACGAGCACAAAGGAAGAGACACCTACGACACGGACAAACTCAGCGTCAAAAATGACGAGCACAAAGGAAGCGACACCTACGACACGGACAAACTCAGCGTCAAAAATGACGAGCACAAAGGAAGAAACACCTACGACACGGACAAACGCAGCGTCAAAAATGACGAGCACAAAGGAAGAGACACCTACGACACGGACAAACGCAGCGTAAAAAAATGACGAGCACAAAGGAAGAAACACCTACGACACGGACAAACGCAGCGTAAAAAAATGACGAGCACAAAGGAAGAAACACCTACGACACGGACAAACGCAGCGTAAAAAAATGACGAGCACAAAGGAAGAAACACCTACGACACGGACAAACGCAGCGTAAAAAAATGACGAGCACAAAGGAAGAAACACCTACGACACGGACAAACGCAGCGTAAAAAAATGACGAGCACAAAGGAAGAGACACCTACGACACGGACAAACGCAGCGTAAAAAAATGACGAGCACAAAGGAAGAAACACCTACGACACGGACAAACGCAGCGTAAAAAAATGACGAGCACAAAGGAAGAAACACCTACGACACGGACAAACGCAGCGTCAAAAATGACGAGCACAAAGGAAGAGACACCTACGACACGGACAAACGCAGCGTCAAAAATGACGAGCACAAAGGAAGAGACACCTACGACACGGACAAACGCAGCGTAAAAAATGACGAGCACAAAGGAAGAAACACCTACGACACGGACAAACGCAGCGTCAAAAATGACGAGCACAAAGGAAGAGACACCTACGACACGGACAAACGCAGCGTAAAAAATGACGAGCACAAAGGAAGAGACACCTACGACACGGACAAACGCAGCGTAAAAAATGACGAGCACAAAGGAAGAGACAATTACGACACGGACAAACGCAGCGTATAAAATGACGAGCACAAAGGAAGAGACACCTACGACACGGACAAACGCAGCGTAAAATATGACGAGCACAAAGGAAAAAACACCTACGACAGGGACAAACGCAGCGTAAAAAATGACGAGCACAAAGGAAGAGACACCTACGACACGGACAAACGCTTGTCCGTGTCGTAGGTGTTCCTCTGTGCTCGTCATTTTTTACGCTGCAGTTGTGGAAGAATGGCTCGCACGAAGAGATTTGTAGTCTCCCCATTTGAAATCAGGTATACTGAAGTCCCCACAAAAAAGAAAGTCATTTTTTAAGCTGAGTAGAAATTCAGATAGCGATGTGAAAGTGTCAGGGTGTGTAGTGGAAGGAGGACTGTAGACTGAGCCAATAGCCAAGTTCTTTCCATTGTTTAGACGAAGGCTGCATCATACTGACTCGCAACCAACTAGGGACGCTGTTATTAATGAAGAGCTAAAACACTGGTCAACAAGCAAGAAGGCCCCTCCAAAATGCAAGGGTCGATCGCTACGGTGCGCGTCATAACCGGTAGGAAATACTTCAGAACTGAGAACGGAAGTATCCAGCGACGACTCAGTACATGAGGTTTTGCAGACGAAACAAGATTAGCAAATTCATCCGTTTTGTTTTTCATACTCCTGCAATTCACGACGCGAGTTATCAATTCAAAATTTGATGCCGCCAAGGGCGAAACCCGGGCACGAGCAGCGCAGCGGGCCTCCCTTTTGTTACCACTCTCGAAGCTCGACGACTCGGTCATGTCGTCGAAATCATAGACAAAACAATTTTTTTGCCGAGCAGATCGCAACTTGGAAGGAAAGAAGTACTTTGATTTGGGCTAGTTGGTTCATATCTTGAAAGTAGTTCGCACGGCGCGAAAACAACAAAGACAAAGGAAACACGTGACCTGGCTTTGGAAGGAAAAGCCGGGTCACGTGCGCATTGTGAAAGCCTGAAGCGTGTCTTTCTGACTGCGGGCGTGAAGACTTCGCGCATGGCAAACTTAGAGTCATCTGAATTACGGCCGCACGATAAGATATTAAGGTGAAAGCCTTTAATGCCTCATACTGTCGTGACCAATGAGAGTTAGCAAGTGTTTCCGCGTTTCGGCGTCAATACTTAAAGAAGGCAACCTGTGTCGAGGCTGGGAATGGAACCATGGGTCTTTGGCATATGAAGTGGAGACGCTACGACTCCGAAACGAAGGCTCAGGGTTTGAGCATGAATAAAGGCGCGTCCACTGAATGCATGTCTTTTATAAATAAAATAAAATAAATGAAAAAATAAAAAAGAAACAAAAATAAAAATCAAATGAAAATATCGGAACAAAAAAATAAATAAATTATCAAAAATAAACTAAAAAGAACAGTGCGCCAGGAAACGCTTTCGCCTTGCAGCCCTTTAGAGAGCCAAAGGGCCTCCTGAATTTTTTTGCCTTTGACTTTATAGCTACAAAATTTAACAGCAATCGATCGGCGTTTTGCCTTCAACAAAGCGACCTATTCGATGCGCCCTTTCAATGGTTTCAGGTGGAACACTTTGCGTAAGATGAGACGAGAAGAATTCGCGTCCATTTTTTTTTCATATTCAGACTAGTTCTTTGTTGCGCTGTCATTTAGACCTAGAATAAGCATGTTATTCCTGCGGGACCTATCGGAAACATCTTCAAAACAGGCCTTAAGACGGGCTTAAGATGGTGAAAGATAATTGCGCTTTTGAAAAGACGGGACAAAAAAGGCACGACACAAACTCTCGTGCGCAAACTGTCATCTGAAGTTTTATTGCGATGAACACACATATATAAGCTTCTCGTCATAACATAAATCACCAAAAAACGGAGTTAAGCAGCAGTTTTTCAATCTTGTCAACAAGCATAAAAAAAAGAGATTTTGTCCCAGCTGATTGGATTACAATCGTTCACACTGATCCAAGAGTTGCCTTTCCTGTTTGGAAAGCAAAACCGAGGGGTCACTTGCACAGGTCCCTTTTCCCCATTCCATGCAGTAGGCTTCCCACAGCTCCCTGATTGTCTTATCTCTGGATTTCAGCAGAATTGTTGTCGGTTGGAAGTGGGGTTTGCAGCTATCGCACCTGGTGCAATGCGCCGCCAGATTTCCAGGTGAGTTAATCTGGCGACAGCTGCGGTTGTGCTCCCTTAGTCTTTCATGTAGGCATCTGCCCGTCTGGCCCACATATGCTCGGCCGCAAGATAACGGTAGATCCGCCCCTTCACTGCACTCGACGAACCTGTTTGTGTGCCTGACGCCAAAAGATTGCTCTTCTCTAGGAGTGGCTTCTTCGTTCACCTTCGCGCGCATTCCTTTTTAATTTTCTTGTTGCGCAAAAAACTACTTGCACCTCATGCCTCTGAGCAACTTTTTTCAAGCTGTAGAAAAGAGCATGAATGTACGGAAGTAGCACAGGCCTTTTGTTTTCTTGCTTTTTGCCTTTGTCCGTGCCTTTCACAGTTCTTTTGAACAATTTTCTGCTACTGACACAAGCAGAGGTTTCGGGTAACCGGCTTTTTCCAGTCTTGCTGCCTGGTTGTTCAGGCTACTTCGCATCTTGTGGCTGCAGGACTTTTTTATGGCCTCCTCCAAGCAAGACATTGCCATGTTTCGCTTGATCAGCTTTGAGTGGGCCGAGTCATATGACAGTAGGCCTTTTTCGCTGCGTGTTCCGTACTCCCAACACAAGTGGGTTTCCAGAGATATAGCCAGATCAAGGAACTGCAGGTTGCCGTTTGTGGGAACTTCATGCGTGAACGACAGCCCTCGGTGGGCTAAATTGAATCGCTGCAAAGTTTTTTCTACCAGGTTGGGTATGGCCACAGTGTTGTCAGCGCAGACTAAAAAGTCATCGCCGTAGCGGAAGCACTTTGTGACACCAAGCGGAGCCAATGCATCTTCTAGTTTCTTGTCTCCTCTGGCAAGCAAGAAGTCACAGAGTATAAGGGCTATGGTAGATCCAATGCATATCCCGTCATTTTGGGAGAATACCTCTCCTTTCAGCTCAACACACAAAGAGGTGAGATATGCATTCAAAAGGGCGAGGAAATCTGTAGTCCTGATGCCACACTCGTTCACAAACTTGACAGTCAAATTTTTCTATGCACATTTCGACGCTTTCTAGCACTTGGTCCCGGAGAACACTGTAGAATAGGTCGGTGACGTCAATAGAGAAACAGGTCACGCTAGGCTCATTCTTTAGGTATTGGATGACCTCATTCGAATTTCTAATCATGAACGGATCTTCCCCGGGAAGCATATTCGGATTGGTCTGCAGGTATCCAGCAATTTTCCTTTGCCAGGTTCCCTTATCTTCTACTATTGTTCGAAACGGGGCTCCAGGTTTATGTGTTTTTATCGTGAAGAAAGGTATAAGAGTTAGCTTCTTGCTTGTCTTCACTTATTTTGCAAGTTTTTCAAGACCACATGTTTCGCATAGCTTTGCCACATGGTTCCGGTTTTCCTTCATTCTTCTTTCGCTTAGGTTTGCTTGTCTGGTGAAATTTTTAGAGTCTGCTTCTTGTGCTTTTGCCTCATAGTCGCCTGTTTTTACTACGGCGAATAAGCCTGTCTTGTCGGACACCAGGAGCTTCAACCGATTCTTACGCAAGAAATCAACCGTTTTCTTCGGAACCAATCTATAGTCATTTTGCCTGCTTACTTCTTTTAAGGCGAAAGCCTTTAATGTCTCATCGTTGTAAGCAGCAGTTGTCGACAGAAATGTCACGCTTTTCAGTTGGTCGAAACTGTCGTGACGTCAGAGTGCGCCAATTTCAAACGGGGCAATTGTACTTTGGCTAGTAACCTGGCAACCAATTGAAGTGATGATATAGTGATGCTCCAAGTAAGTGGGACTGAGCTTAGTTAACTGCTTAATTACCCAATTAGCCTAATTAACTTTTCTAGCCAGGCCATATAAATAAATAAAACCGAGCAGGAAATCGGTCCAGCTTGGTAATCGAACCCCGGTCTTCGGAGTGCGAGACGAGCATGCTACCCACTCCGCCACGCCAGCTCGATGGTTTGGAATGAACAAAGGCGCGTCTAGTGAATACGGTGTCTTCGCTCACTGCCATCCTCCTCCCTATCCTTCCAGCGAGGTTTAGGTGTCCACCGAGATATAAGAGACAGATACGTTTCCTTTCCTTTCCTCAAAAACCAATTTACCGACGAGCGAGGCGTAGAACCGATTGGGCGATGGCGTTCTATGGAATCCCTGGCAGCGTTGCAAGACGCTGTCGCGTTCCACTCTTAGAGGCGAAGCTTAACATCTTAACCACACATCAGTGACCGCACTTTAGGTCAAAAAAGTGCAACCCCTCCCCCTGAATTTTGACCGGTGTCCACCGAGATATGTGAGACAGTTACTGCGTAATTTCCTTTCCTCAAATACAAATTTAATTTTCTTCATTACGGGCCATCTTTGTCTTTCTTCTTTCACTCCCACTTCCTCCCTTCCTCTACGGTGCGGTTCAGGTGCCCACCGAGATGACAGCGAATTACTGCGCCATTTCCTTTCCTCAAAAAGCGTTGCCTTCAAACGGCAAGGCATCGCGCCGAACGGGTGGTGGCGTTCCGTGGACTCCCTGGCAGCGCTAGAACACGCTGTCGCGTTCCACTCCTAAAGGCGAAGCTTAAGCGTCATTAATTAGCAGTAATTAGTATTCAGGCATTAATCGGTAATTAAACATTAATTAGTGATTTACCATCACTTAGTAATTAGTGCTGAATTATATGTGACGCCACCAGTGCCACAGAAGCAGCGAAAGTGGTGCGGAAAACGCTTTCGCCTCTACGCACTTTAGACAGTCAAAGTGCCCCCTGAATATTTACGCACATCAAGCCTTCTCTGATGCATGCGCTCTTTTCTTCCGAATCAGCTCGATTGGCGATAGAGTTAATCATGGCTAAGACGTCTAATGGCCTCACACTTGGCTGCACGGCATATTTGGGGCCCTTTTTTAACGTGTGGAGTACTGCACCTGGGATTGTACACCCTGAAAGATTTGATTCTTCTGAGCTGCTACATTTTTTCTTCTTCCTCGGCAACATTCGAAATGAGGCTGCCCACGAACGTTCCTCTAAATCTTCTGGCCTGTCAATAAAGTATTTGACCTTGTGCTTACTCTGTCCTTCGCCAAGAGCCAATCTGCAGATCAGCTTGATGTGGTCACGGTAGAGCCTGACCTGCCTCCATGTCTCAGCTCGTAGTATCTTGTAAAGGCGTCGAGACGTCGCTTCTGACGGAGCCATCGAACCGAAAAGCGATGAAATAACTTGAGTTGTCAATCCATGCGAGACGGCGTAGGTTAGGGTTCTCGTACGACATCTTGCTTCGGCGATGAGTTCGTTGAAAAAACATATGCGTGTTAGCGGAGACACTGATGGTATGTTGAGGCCCGATGTACACGAAATGAACATTAAGAGGGTTTCAAATTGGGCTAGTTGGTAGTTAACATGGTGAAACATAATTGCGCTTTTGAAAAGACGGGACGAATCAGGGACGACACAAACTCTCGTGCGCAAACTGTCAACTGAAGTTTTATTGCGATGAACACACATAGTTCAGTAGCGTGGCTTTTTGGGCTTGTTGGTACATAGTTCCAATACTACATAGTACATAGTTCCAATAGGGCGTGCAAGCTTGCCAAGTCCGAGTGGTACAGGCAAGCCCGGCTTTACAGGCAGTGGCTCGTGGCTCAGCTTCTCTCGAATGGCGAAAGTCAGGCAGCCTGGTGAACTCTTCGTGAATACCAGCGTATCACTGCTCAAGCTACCGAATGCTTGTGGGCTCAACATCTGCCACAACTACGGGCCGACCTTGCGAGCAGGACGAAGACAGCCCGGAGCACCGTCCACACCCTCGAGGCCCTGGATCTACCGGATGACGTGTCAAGGGTTCTAGCGTTAGGACCAAAGTTTGCTGTGGAGCCCAAGCCGTCAGCTGCACAACTACTTGCGATGGTACGCCAAGTATCGCAGCGTGCTACGCAACTGGAACACGACCGCTGCGTTTCAGAAGGAGTCGACGTTTTGCAATGCTCAAAGCCAGGATCTTCCAAGTTACCACTCAAGCGTGTCGAGTCCTTCATCAAGGAACAGGACCTGGTCGTGCTGCCTGCTGACAAAGGAGGTGGTTTTGCGATTCTATCCTGTGAACTTTACAAGTCCAAGGCTGACGAAGCCGTGTCTTCTGTATTTAACTGCCGCAACGAAGTAATGATGTCAAAAGTAAAAGCTAAAGCAAAGAAGCTATGCAACAAGTTAAACCTTACCAAGCTGGCTAAAGAAATAGGCGATGCACGAAAAGATTTTTTAGACGTGTTTTTCAGTGCAAAAACCCATGAACCGGAAAAACCATTCAGGGTGATAATTTCTGAAACTGGCACATGGCAAAAAATGGTTTCGATGTACTTACAAAGCTAACTAACCTTTTACCGCTTGACGACCCTTTTATGGTTAAGAAATCTGACGAAATTTTAGACTTTGTTCGGTCGCGCTCTGATGACAGCATTGTTGCATTTTCTGTGGATGTTAAGGATGTTGTGGATGTTATATTACTCGCTGCCAAACGACAAGGTGCTGTGCTGTGTAGAGGAGTACATAGATGAGTTCGGATGTGTTGCTTTCCAGAACGCGGCGGGTGTGTCGGCGAGCAGTTTTTTAGAAATTTTAGCTATTTACTTGCAGTCAACGTTCATTAACTGGGAAGGAAAACCCTACCTTCAGAAAGAAGGGATATGCATCGGGTCGTGCATAGCGCCGATTCTGAGTAATCTGTTTTTATCAAAACTTGACAAGGCTGTTCAGCCACTTAGACAGCTTGGACGTAATCAAGGTCTTTAGATTTGTTGATGACTTTTTTATTCTTGTTAAGTGTGACCACGGCTCACTTGAGCCAAAGGCTCATAGCATTTTAACTATCATGAAAGAACATTTTAAACCGCTTGTTTTAACATCAGAATTGCCCATCAATAACTACATTAGATTTTTAGATATTAACTTCACCTTTCACGCTCATCACGTATGTTGGGCCTACCAGCCGCGTAGCAACAAGCCGATGCTGCCATATCATTCCGCTCATTCAAAACTGGTAAAAAGAGGTATTGTCAATTTATGTTTTCAAAATGCTCTCCAGAAACCTTGTCCGCACATGATGACCGACCATTTTCAAGAGCAGTCCAAGAGGCTGACTAATGACTAAGTTTCTGTTGCCGAAAAACTTGTTAAGAAAATGATGCCATAAAATCAATGTCACCCAAACCCGGTTCCTCGTGAACGAAAAAACCTTGTTATATTACCTTATCTTCACAAGATTTCCCACAATTTGAAAAGAATTGGTCAACGAGCGAATGCAACCGTCGTGTTCTCGGCGCCGAAAAAACTTGCAACGTTGTGCAAACTGGGAAAAACAAACACCAACAAAGCGCGCGGATGCACTACTAGGCACCAGAAGCCCTACGTCACGTGCAATGTAGGTGTTGTGTATAAAATTCCCTTGTCATGCGGGAAACACTATATCGGTCAGACGGGGAGATGTTTGAACGAGCTCCTAATGGAACACGCTCGCAACGTCAGAAACAGGCAAGGCGGATCGCTGGTTGACCACATTCTCGCATGCAAGTCAAAAACATGTAAGCCTTTCTTTGATAAAAGTGTCGTAATAGGAAAAAGCAGAGAAAGAGTAACGCGCGAAATCATTGAAGCTGAAAAGATAAGTAGGTCAGGAGGCTCGTGTGTAAGTACACCTTCCATTCTCCTCTCAGATAAAGAGCTTGTTTTTCTGAGGTATTGATACTGTTCGCACATGTGATTACCGTTTTCTGGTGTATAAATGTGATGCTTCAGGAGAATAAAATTTGTTGGAAGTTAGCGCTCGTGGTGTTCGTCTCTCGTCTCTTGTGTACTCGTCTTTTGCTGCGCTACAGTATATTGGAACACACATATATAAGCTTCTGGTCATAACATAAATCACCAAAAAACAACGTTTGTGGGCAGCCTCATTTCGTGGGCAGCGGAACGTTCGTGGGCAGCCTCATTTCGAATGTTGCCGAGGAAGAAGAAAAAATGTAGCAGCTCAGAAGAATCAACAGTAATCAATCTCTCCGGGTGTAAAATCCCAGGTTCAGTACTCCACACATTAAAAAAGGGCCCCAAATATGCCGTGCAGCCAAGTGTGAGGCCGTTAGACGTCTTAGGCATGATTTACTCTATCGCTAATCGAGCTGATTCGGAAGAAAAGAGCGCATGCATCAGAGAAGGCTTGATGTGCGTAAAAGAAATAAGCAGGCAAAAGGACTGTAGATTGGTTCCGAAGAAAACGGTTGATTTCTTGCGTAAGAATGGGTTGAAGCTCCTGGTGTCCGACAAGACAGGCTTATTCGCCGTAGTAAAAACAGGCGACTATGAGGCAAAAGCACAAGAAGCAGTCTCTAAAAATTTCACCAGACAAGCAAACCTAAGCGAAAGAAGAATGAAGGAAAACAGGAACCATGTGGCAAAGCTATGCGAAAAATGTGGCCTCGAAAAACTTGCAAAAGAAGTGAAGACAAGCAAGAAGCTAACTCTTACACCTTTCTTCACGATAAAAACACATAAACCTGGCGCCCCGTTTCGAACGATAGTAGAAGATAAGGGAACCTGGCAAAGGAAAATTGCTGGATACCTGCAGACCAATCCGAATATGCTTCCTGGGGAAGATCCGTTCATGATTAGAAATTCGAATGAGGTCATCGAATACCTAAAGAATGAGCCTAGCGTAACCTGCTTCTCCATTGACGTCACCGACCTATTCTACAGTGTTCCACGGGACCAAGTGCTAGAAAGTGTCGAAATGTGCATAGAAAAACTTGACTCCGTCAAGTTTATGAACGAGTGTGGCATCAGGACTACAGATTTCCTCGCCCTTTTGAATGCATATCTCACATCATTGTGTGTTGAGCTGAAAGGAGAGGTATTCTCCCAAAATGACGGGATATGCATTGGATCTACCATAGCCCCGTACTCTGTGACTTCTTCCTTGCCAGAGGAGACAAGAAACTAGAAGATGCATTGGCTCCGCTTGGTGTCACAAAGTGCTTCCGCTACGGCGATGCCTTTTTAGTCTGCGCTGACAACACTGTGGCCATACCCAACCTGGTAGAAAAACGTTTGCAGCAATTCAAGTTAGCCCACCGAGGGCTGTCGTTCACTCATGAAGTTCCCACAAACCGCGACCTGCAGTTCCTTGATCTGGCTATATCTCTGGAAACCCACTTTTGTTGGGAGTACGCAACACGCAACGAAAAAGGCCTACTGCCGTATGACTCGGCCCACTCAAAGCTGGTCAAGCGAAACATGGCAATGTCTTGCTTTAAGCAGGCCATAAAAAAGTCCTGCAGCCACAAGATGCGAAGTAGCCTGAACAACCAGGCAGCAAGACTGGAAAAAGCCGGTTACTCGAAACCTCTGCTTGTGTCAGTAGCAGAAAAAGTGCTCAAGAGAACTGTGAAAGGCAAGGACAAAGGCAAACAGCAATAAAACAAAAGGCCTGTACTACTTCCGTACATTCATGCTCTTTCCCACAACTTCAAAAAAGTTGCTCAGAGGCATGAGGTGCAAGTAGTTTTTTCCGCACCTAGAAAATTAAAAAGGAATGCGCGCGAAGGTGAACGAAGAAGCCACTCCTAGAGAAGAGCAATCTTGTGGCGTCAGGCACACAAACAGGTTCGTCGAGTGCTGTGAAGGGGCGGATCTACAAGATACCGCTATCTTGCGGCCGAGCATATGTGGGCCAGACGGGCAGATGAATAAATGAAAGACTAAGGGAGCACAACCGCAGCTGTCGCCAGATTAACTGACCTGAAAGTCTGGCGGCGCATTGCACCCGGTACGATAGCTGCAAACCCCACTTCCAAGAGACAACAGTTCTGCTGAAATCAAGAGATAAGACAATCAGGGAGCTGTGGGAAGCTTACTGCATGGAATCGGGAAAAGGGACCTGTGTAAGTGACCCCTCGGTTTTGCTTTCCAAACAGGAAAGGCAAATCTTGGATCAGTGTGAACGATTGTAATCCAATCAGCTGGGACAAAATCTTTTTTTTATGCTTGTTGACATGATTGAAAAACTGCTGCTTAACTCCGTTTTTTTGATGATTTATGTTATGACGAGAAGCTTATATATGTGTGTTCATTGCAATAAAACTTCAGTTGACAGTTTGCGCACGAGAGTTTGTGTCGTTCCTCTTTTGTCCCGTCTTTTCAAAAGCGCCATTATGTTTCACCATGTTAACTACCAACTATCCCAATTTGAAACCCTCTTAAGATGGGCAACGTGCCTGGTAAAGGTGTCAACGCACGAAGATGCGTTTTAATCACCAGCCCTTGCGGCAAGACGTGAGGAGTGCATGTTGTTGTCTAGTATACCGATCCTGATCATTAAACTTTTTAAGGACGTACTTGTAGCGTCCTGCTGCTCTTTAAGCGTATGCAGTTCCAGAAGGAAGGGCGACTGGCACAGTTTTAGTCCTTTTATTACCGCGTAAATGCCATTAATGGCTTCATTATTCGAATAATCTCGTGTGTATTAAAACCGGAACCGGAGTTTCTGTCAACATCCCCGCATAATAACAGTAAAAATTCAGGGGGCACTTTGACTGTCTAAAGTGCGCAGAGGCGAAAGCAACACTTTGACTGCTTCTGTGGCACTGGTGGCGTCACATGTAATTGAGTACTAAATACTAAGTGATGACAAATTACTAATTATGCTTAATTACCGATTAATGCCTGAATACTAATTAACTGCTAATTAATGACGCTTAAAGTTCGCCTTTAGGAGTGGAACGCGACAGCGTGTTCTAGCGCTGCCAGGGAGTCCACGGAACGCCACCACCCGTTCGGCGCGATGCCTTGCCGTTTGAAGGCAACGCTTTTTGAGGAAAGGAAATGGCGCAGTAATTCGCTGTCATCTCGGTGGGCACCTGAACCGCACCGTAGAGGAAGGGAGGAAGTGGCAGTGAAAGAAGAAAGACAAAGATGGCCCGTAATGAAGAAAATTAAATTTGTATTTGAGGAAAGGAAATTACGCAGTAACTGTCTCACATATCTCGGTGGACACCCGTCAGAATTCAGGGGGAGGGGTTGCACTTTTTTGACCTAAAGTGCGGTCACTGATGTGTGGTTAAGATGTTAAGCTTCGCCTTTAAGAGTGGAACGCGACAGCGTCTTGCAACGCTGCCAGGGATACCATAGAACGCCATCGCCCAATCGGTTCTACGCCTCGCTCGTCGGTAAATTGGTTTTTCAGGAAAGGAAAGGAAACTTATCTGTCTCTTATATCTCGGTGGACACCTAAACCTCGCCGGAAGGGTAGGGAGGAGGATGGCAGTGAGCGAAGACACCGTATTCACTAGACGCGCCTTTGTTCATTCCAAACCATCGAGCTGGCATGGCGGAGTGGATAGCATGCTCGTCTCGCACTCCGAAGACCGGGGTTCGATTCCCGAGCTCGACTCGGTTTCATTTATTTATCTGGGCTGAGTAGAAAAGTTAATTAGGCTAATTGGGTAATTAAGCAGTTAACTAAGCTCAGTCCCACTTACTTGGAGCATCACTATATGATCCCTTCAATTGGTTGCCTGGTTACTAGCCAAAGTACAATTGCCCCGTTTGAAATTAGCGCACTGTGACCTCACGACCGTTTTGACCAGCTGAAAAGCGTGACATTTCTGTCGACAACTGCTGCTTACAACGATGAGACATTAACGGCTTTCGCCTTAAAAATTGGCATACCAAACCCTGACAATACTTGAACTTACCAACACACCTCGCCTTAACACTGACTGCTGAGTGACTGCTTCAGCATAGGTGAGCGGTGCTGCCACAGGAGGCAGCGGGGATCTCGATACCGGAACTACAGCGACGCGCTCCAGAACAGCGCGGCGGACAGTCGGCGCGAGGGACAGCGCTAGGTCGGGAGTAGCGCATACGGGGTCTTGAATGTTATGCAGCAGAGGAAGCTGACGAGCAACTTCTGTGCAGAAGAAATCGTCGCCGTGGTGCATGAACAAGGACCGCTCAGAAGAGGATGCACCAAGGACCACGCCAGCAAGACAGTCGGCAGGCGCGGCGGACGGTCGCGCTTCTTTCGTAACCCCTCGACGACGGTACTGACGGAGCTGGGGTTCTTTACCAGGAGCACCTGTAAAGCGTCCTCGGCGATCCATTTATAGATGTGGTTGACTGTCGGTCTCGGTCATGGATGGGTTGACACGCTTGCATAAGTCAACGATACCCACAGTGTATAACTAGTGAAGGTCTCTGCCGGTACGTGAGCTCGAGCACGAAGACGCTGCTCGGCGAGCAGTTTCCGCACGTTGGGACGAGGCTGGTCTTAAAAGGGGACCAGGTGGGAAGGTCAGCTGCGAAACCCTAGGCTAGCAACGTCCGTGACGTAGAAGAGGATGCTGCTGAGATTAACGGAATCCTCCCACCGATTGTAACTGTGTTGTGTCCCCTTATTGCTTTTGTGTGTGTGTGCCCCCTCCTAACGACCACTCAATCCTCCTCCTAACGACCACTCAATCCTCCTCCTAACGACACTTGCCCCTCGTCGCACGCTGTCACCAGATGCCCCCCCTCGGTGCGCCCCCGCACCCTCCTCCTGTTCTGGGAAGCCACTCCCTCCCGTGGACGCTTCTCAGCTCCCCCCTTTCTTCGGGCGGCCAGTTCGGCTCCTGCCTCGGTCGACGCTGGTCGCACCCTCATCGGCTCTAAATAAACGAAGTCTAAAAGTACCGTGTGCGTCTTTCGCTGCATTCAACACAGCGACCGGACACGACAGTGGCGACGAGGATGGGATTCGACCCGCGCTACGCAACGCTATTGACAAGCCATGGCTACGCGAGGGTTTCCGAATCAGATACCAGAATTCAACGGCTCATCGTGGTCATCGTGGGTTGGACGCCTTCAGTTCTACTTTGAAGCTAACAACATCACAGACCCAGCCTTGAAGAGGGCCAACCTGCTGACGCTGTGCGGGGAGCAGACCTACGATACTGTCTGCGCCCTTATTCAGCCAAGCACACCAGCGGCAGTGTCTTACGACGACATCGTAAAAGCGCTGCAAAAGCACTACGACCCAAGGCCATCCGAGGTCTACAGCCGGGCTCGCTTCCAACGACGAGATCAACTGGGAGGAGAAACTGTGAGCGCCTACGTAGCCGCGCTCAAGAAGCTCGCTGCCGACTGCAATTTTGGAACGCTGTCGACAACAGCTACCGGGCAGGAGGGAGACGCAGCTTCTTCTGCTAACACCACCATGCTTCCCTTGGACGTGATGTTACGCGACAGATTTGTGTGCGGACTGAGTGACGAGTCACTGCAACAGCGCCTGTTCGCTGAGAAGGACCTCACATTCAGCAAAGCTTACGACATCGCCGTTCGAGCGGAGAGCGCCGGTCACCAGCAGAGAGGGATTCGCCGGAACACCGAGCCGGTACACCAGACAAGCAACCAGGTGCGCAAGCCTTCTGTTGTTGTAAAATCGGTCAAAAAGGCACAACGCTGCTGGCGGTGTGACGACCAACACAACCCCCAGGGATGTCGATTCCAGTCAGCCACGTGTAATTTTTGCCACAAGCGAGGGCATATCGAAAGAGCATGCATTACGAAACGGAGACTTGCCAAGATAAAGTCACCTTCCCAGCCTAATCACAGCGTCAACGCCTCAGAGAATACGCCGCTATCTGATCTCCATGGAGCAACATCAGCAACACCATCTGTGTTGTACGACCTGAACACCATGAATCTCGGCACGCGACCGAAGATTTTTACAGAAGTAAGCGTACATCACCAGCTGATTAAGTTCGAGGTGGACTCCGGCGCAGCCTGTACTCTGATCAGTGAGGACACGTTCCGAACTTCATGGCCATCTGACGCACCCGCCCTGCAACAAGACGACACGCACCTGCGAACGTGGTCAGGACAGAATCTGCCACTATTGGGCTCTGCCAACGTGCAGGTTAACTACAACGGCCAGACCCATACGCTACCTCTGCTTGTTGTGAAGGGCACAGGATCAAGCCTTCTAGGGAGAAATTGGTTTTCTCCACTAGGCGTGATGATATGCGGCAAACATCAAAACGCCGATGCGCTAAGCCGTCTGCCACTAGACGCAACTGTTGACGAACCATTTCCACCAGGAGACGTTCTGATGTTCGAAGCACTGCCAGAACCTCCGCTTACAGCAGGCACAGTTGCAGCATCTACGCAGAAGTGCGCAGCTCTCCGGCTAGTTTACACAGCTGTTCAACAAGGCAACGTGCATAAACTCAAAGGGGACAACTTCGACGCTTACCGCAGGCGAGCTACAGAGTTGAGCACCCATCGCGGCTGCATCATATTTGGGTCCCGAGTTGTGATGCCGAGAGAACTACGCGCACAAGCTATGTCTCTCATCCACGCCGGACATCGGGGCATCGTTGCAATGAAAAAGTGTGCCAGAAGCTACATGTGGTGGCCTGGCATTGACAACGACATCGAAACAGTGGTGCGAGAATGCAAGCCTTGCCAGAGCAGCCGGAGCGCCCCGCCGAAAGCTCCTGTCCCAGAATGGGAAAAGCCAGACACACCATGGCACACACTGCACATTGATTTTGCAGGACCAATTGAGGGCTGCACTTTCCTTGTGGTCGTAGACGCCTACACAAAGTGGCTTGAGATAAGGCAAATGGGACAGACGACTTCGGCAGCAGTCATTGACAACCTCCGATCACTATTTGCAACGTTCGGCCTGCCGCGCAAGGTAGTGTCGGACAACGGAACACCGTTTGTGTCTGCGGAGATTCTCAAGTTTTATCGCGACAACGGGATCTCCTCAGTTACATCGGCCCCCTACCACCCAGCGACAAACGGACAAGCCGAGCGCTACGTAGCCGAGCTAAAACGCGCCCTTGAAAGAGATCAGACAGGCTCGCTGCAGCGCCGCCTTGCGCGCTTTCTCTTCAAGCAGCACACGACGGTTCAGAGCACAACAGGCGAGACCCCCTCGAAAATGATGTTCGAGCGTGAAATGCGAACCCAGCTCACAGCCATCCTCCCCGAGCCAAAGGCAGAGACGTTCCGGGAAGAAAAAGCAATTCCGCGCTGCGGCACGCTTAATGAGGGGCAGCGCGTCCTCGCCCGACAGTTTCTGAAAAAGCCACGCTGGGAGGAAGCTACAATTGTCAGACGCATAGGCCTGCGCTCTTGGCTCGTCAACATACATGGCACAGTAGCACGCCGACATCTCAACCAGCTGCGTAGATTTACGACGCCGTCTGAGAGCTGTCCGCCAGCGGAGAGAACACGTGCACCATTTTCCCACATAGCCTGGCACCTCTTCCCGGAAGAAGAGACTTCGCCCAGGACAGACCTAGGAGACACAGCGAACAACAGCCAGCCTACAAGTGTTTCTCCCCCGAGCGCACAAAGCCAGCGCGCCTCCACGCGTGAGCGCCGACCCCCTGCACGATACCAGGCAACTTTCTAAGGGGGAAGGAAGTGTTGTGTCCCCTTATTGCTTTTGTGTGTGTGTGCCCCCTCCTAACGACCACTCAATCCTCCTCCTAACGACCACTCAATCCTCCTCCTAACGACACTTGCCCCTCGTCGCACGCTGTCACCAGATGCCCCCCCTCGGTGCGCCCCCGCACCCTCCTCCTGTTCTGGGAAGCCACTCCCTCCCGTGGACGCTTCTCAGCTCCCCCCTTTCTTCGGGCGGCCAGTTCGGCTCCTGCCTCGGTCGACGCTGGTCGCACCCTCATCGGCTCTAAATAAACGAAGTCTAAAAGTACCGTGTGCGTCTTTCGCTGCATTCAACACAGCGACCGGACACGACAAACTGCTGGTAGGAGGCCAGCCAATGGTCGACGTCCTGGTAGGGAAGGGCCACGCTGGCGCTGCACCCCGGAACAGAGGACGGTAGTAGGGATGGTTGGCTCGGACCGCCTGTCACGGTGGCTGGGGCGAGTGAAGTTCGGCTCCTAAGTTCCAGGATGAAGACTGGGAGGTGAACACCTCCACCAGGTGTAAAGGTGTTTATTCGAACGCAGGTCGGTGGGATGGTCGAAGAGCGTCACTCGGGATTTCGTCTGCACTTCATCTACCTCTTTGCTGTGCTGCCTGAGCTGCTGTAGCTCGGTCCCAGCACTCAAGCAAGACAAAAATCATCACACATATCGGGTAAATTCCAAAATCAGGTACTACCAGTGGTGTCATTGGCTAAGGCTTGTTCGGACCACTGCTGGAAGAGCGAGGAAGAGGAGGACGCCAGCCACTGCATCAAGGAAGGCGCAGAGTCGTAATAAGGGAGTAATTACTGATCAGTACAAATAAAGCGCCCTTAGCAATTACTCCCTTATTATAAATCGACTCCACCTTGAGGGATTCCCCAAAACATTCGACCAAAGCGTACATTCCTTCCCCCAGGAATGAAGAAAGGTAGCTTCTGCCGCATCACTGCTGCGGTGACGGCCGTCACAGCTGCAGGCGCTAAGTCCTACTAGGAGGGTGGTTTTTCATCGTACCAAATGCCCTACACAAGTTGAATGCTCAAGCAGCAGTCCTAGGCAACTTCAGAGAAATGAAATCTGAAATCATCGGAACTGCAAAATTAAGCAGTCGAGCTTTGTGAACGGGCTGACCTTTGAAAACTGGCTCCGTCTGTCAAAGCATGCAAGGGATCCAGCCTACACTTTTCTGCAGTGCCCATATAGAGAACTGTCATTTTAGTGGCACAGTGTCCGAACGTGATACTTGGCGACGTGAAGGCGCGACATTCCTGCAGAAGTGCCTAATGCATTTAGTAGTCCCTTTCCTCAGCAGGAAACCTGGGGCAGTGTTGGACTTTCTGCTGAGTGAGTGCCTACTTAATGTAAGCGCCCTTTCAGTCGATGTTTAGCATATGTGTCATTGCCTGCTTCAAAGTCCTGGGACTGCAGAAATCACAGTGCATTGACTGGTTAGGTGCCACCAAGTTTCAAAACACGCATGGAACAGATGCCAGCAGGTTTTCAGAAGTGCTTAGCGTTTTTATAGTCCACGTTCGCTATTGAAAACAAATCGTTTATCCAAATACAAGGGGTGTGCATTGGATCCAGCCTCGCTCCCATACTGACTTCTTTTGGCTTCTTACCACAGGCGTATTTAAGCCAAGCATGAAGACGCGACCATTGTTGAGATCATGCTTTACGTCGATGACTTTTTAGTCTTTTATCGCACAGGTCACACTCAGCAAGTTCCTGCTCAAATTTGTGGCGTCATCTGTGAAGACCTTAACCAGTTACAAGAGATCAAAAAGTTACCTAATAGAGTAAGGCTTTTAGATCTTGAACTTCTGCTATCAGATGAACTCGTGTGGTGAGTTTATTCACCGCACTCCACGAAGAGCCTTCTCCCTTTTCATTCAGCTCACTGCAAGACAGCGAATAACAGTACCTTTTGCTGGGCTAGTTGGTGTGACATTGTGTTCAGAAAAGAAAAAACAGCGCTAAATTCTACACAAACCACACAGAAAGACGGACAGGACGGGCCCGTCCTGTCCGTCTTTCTGTGTGGTTTGTGTAGAATTTAGCGCTGTTTTTTCTTTTTTGAACACAAGACAGCGAAGCGCGGAATTGCATGAAAGCCGCATTGCACAGGCCTTGCGTGCATCAAACCGAACAAGCTTTGAGGCCAAGGACACCCTTTGAAGTTAATATCAAACGTAGCGGAGTCACTGATCGCGGACGGGAGAATTCAGAAGAATGTGTGCACCAACGCTGATCGGTCCGCAAGAGAAAACATCGGATGTATTCCAAATGTACACGAGGTGTCACAGAATCTGAAAATATTATGAACAAAGCTAGCGTAAAACTGCTTTTCTCCGCCAGGAACGAAGTGGGAGGGATGTGCGAGCCCGTCGAAAAGAAAAAGGACGAATGCTTGCGAAAAAAACCATCGGATGAAGTTTGGCAGCTGTTGCTGTGGTGTAGTATGTGAGATATCCTTGTCACGCGGCCGATTCTCTACCTGTAGAACAGGCCGCTGTGTCGTCGCATCCACGCGAGCATGCGAAAGATATAGGAAACAGACGCGCAAAAATAGCACGCCCATACATTGTGCAGACTGTGAAGACTGCGAAGCATGCCTTAATAAGGTCGTTATCCTCGCCAGATATAAAGATCTGACATCATGGCTCATCTGCAAAGCATTCAGCAGGTATAACTACAGTGACACATGTGTCAGCCAACCTCTGGTTCCACAGGAGTTCGCCTGTTTTAGCCAATGACATCACTGGTAGAACCTGATTGTGGACTTCCGCTGATATGTTTCACCATTTGTGGTTTATGGAGGTTTAATTAAAGTCCTCAAGCTACTCACGCTATCAGGGACGCCATAGCGGAGGGCATCAGATAATTTCGACCACCTCAGGTTCTTTAACGTCCACTGACATTGCATACTACACGGGCCTCTAGAATTTCGCCTCCATCGAAATTCGACCGCCGCGGCCGAAACCGAACCCGCGTCTTTCGGGTCAGCAGCCGAGCGCCACAGCCACGGCGCCACCGCGGCGGCTCCGCAGGCAGCAATGCTGCCCAAGCAGGAGAGGGTTAGAACAAGTGTGCTGACAATGAGTGCACAAAAGCATTACATGGGTACAATGAACAACCGGCGCTTCAACTCTTGGCCATTTGTGTTTTGAACTTTTTTTTAATAGCGCACGACACAGCGCACGCGCGACACAGATGTGATCTGGACGGGCACTAACTGCCAATTTTATTTTATAAAAGCCACCACGTGAAATATACACGAGCCGGTCACCACTATCAGTCGAAGAACGTAGTCAAAGAAGAGCACAATCAAAGGAACAGCGCGTAGAACAGCGTGCGAATGTGCTCTTCTTTGCGCCTGCTCATCGACTGATAGTGGTGGTCGGCTCCTATATATTTGGCGTGGTGGCTTTTTAAATATAAAATTGCATGTTAGCGCCTGTCCCGTCCGCAATGCATGGTGCGTGTCTTTTGCGCGAGGTTTTCAAAAAACTGTTACCAACTAGCCCAAACCAAGCTGCTGTGTATAGCTTGCCATGTTTCCATTATGTAGCTTCCTTCGCTGTCGCAAAAATCATTTCGTTCGCAGAGAGCGCTTGTGTGTTCTTCTCTTGCGTCGCGTTTGTTCAGTTGTTTCCATCAACGTGCACCAATCAACCCGACTCAGCACTCTTCGCACAACTATGGTTCTTTCTTAGTAGCCTGTATGTTGGTGGTTTCAGGTAAATCATGTCGTCACTGTCAATTTTTCTATTGATAATACCGTTTCAATACATTATCCTGAAGAAGGTGAGACGCAGCTGTAAGGGGTCCCAGCTCAGCTGCCTTTCTAACCCGCTTACAGTGATGTGGTGATCATGAGAGTTCAAAACGGAACGTGGAGGGCGATTCTGTGTGCCTTCATGTCTGGGAATAGGAACTTTTGCTGCCGTATCTCAGAATCCTCGAGCATATTCCAAAACTGCGCGCGAATTTGAGACATACAGAACTTCCTTGCGCTCACCCTGGTTTCGTGCACGATGTGGAGGTTTTCGGAAAGGTGAGTTGTAGCGATCATAGAATGGCTTAGACAAGAAGGGGGAACAGAAGATACTGCAGCGGAAGTCCATTAACAAGTTGGTCGAGAGAGGGAAAGTAGAGGAATTCAGAGTATCGCTGCAGAATAGATATTCGGTTTTAACTGAAGAAGTACGATCAAATAAGTTTTTTGGGCCGTCAGCAGAGACTGGCGGCAAACAAAGAAAGGGAGGGTGGAGTTACTGAATCTGTAGAAGAGCAAACAGGCTTGCATCTTTTGTTCAGGAACTCGCGCCACGCGTAAGTTTCCTTGTTGAAAACTAGTTTCTCATATCTCAGATAGACTATCTTCAGGCATACGACTCTCTTTAACGGTTGACCACAGATGCTTTCTTACTTTTTGAATTTTTGGTGAATTGTCCTCAGACATCGAAAATTAAGTGTTTAAGTTTCTTTGCATTTCTCAAAATCTCTGTTGTTTTTTTTTCATTCTAATTATTGAAACCCCCCTTTTTCAAAGCTTATGTATGAGCTCAAGACTGCTAACTTTGATTCCCAACCTCTCTTCAAAGTGTTAATTAAGACTAGCGCAATAAAACTAAGACAAAGAAATAGAAGGAGACAGGACGAGCCCTAAAAATCAAACGAAGATTTACTACGACCAACAGGTACTTAAAAACACTTCGGTGGCACATGCGCACACTGGGCTAAAACTAGCACAAACTAATCAAAATGTGGCAAACTGCTTCGGAGATACATTGCGTCTTTTCTCGTCAAGGCAAGTGATGTCGTGCTGACACTGTTATCACCTTCCCTGTTAATGTGATAGGCCTCACAAATCTCACGGCCTAACCTTGTGCCTCCCCTACCAAGCACACACGTGGTATCAAACGCCGGCACGCACCCGCACCGCTTACAATGCGGGGCCAAATGGCTGGCCCCCGCCAATGAATCCCCCAGCGTGCGGTGCTCTCGTAGCCGGTCATTCAGGCAGCGTCCAGACTGCCCCACGTAGCCGCTACCGCAGGAGAGGGGTATGCGGTATACAACGCCAGCAGTGCAAGGAACGAACTTGCACTCGTGGTTCATGGTGCAGACCGGTTTCCTCTTCCCACTGACGGCTTTGCACATGCGCACCAGGTTTTCGGGGGCAGTGAACATGACGTCCACACCGCACTTCCCTCCAACTTTCCTCAGCCGGTGCGATATCTGTTTTACGAATTGGAAAAACAGCGCAATCAAAGACGGCACACGATAAAAGGACAAAACACCAGCGCTGACTAACAACCAAATGGTTTATTGCTACAGGTGAGGCAGCATATAAATGAAATGGCACGAGTAAAAACACAAAATAAGCATGAGAGAAAGATACCGCACAACCACACAACTTGACTGAAAAAAGGGACGTCACTGATTAAGATACGCAAGTTCCTTTGAGAGTAGATTTATCGATGGGCTGCTGATACAGGTGTTACCGAGCTTTCTGATATGGCAAGCCTCCGAAATGAGCCTTGTGGTCTCATCTTTATAACGGGCGATGATAGTGGTCCGATTGAGATGCGCTTCGCAATCTTCACACTCAGCACAGCGCACAGCAAGATGGTTTCTGCCAGACTTGTTCTCTATATCTTTTGCATGTTCACGCAGTCTATCGTTGATGCATCGTCCCGTCTCACCGATGTAGAAACTGCCACAAGACGTCGGGATCTTGTAAACGACACCAACACGACACTGAACGAACTTCCGCTTATGCTTCTTCTGGCAGCCTTTTTTTGCTTCCATCCTAACTATCTTCTTTAGATTGTGCGAAACTTTGTGCACATACGGGATGCTCACTGTTCTTTTTCTTTCTGCCAGACCCGCATCGGTGCTCTTGATCTTTCGCAGACTACATTCTGCAAGCAGGGACTCAGCAACATTTGACACCATCTTCGTGCAGTGTGCTTAGTGTGAAGATTGCGAAGCGCACCTCAATCGGACCACTATCATCGCCCGTTATAAAGAGACCACAAGGCTCATTTCGGAGGCTTGTAATATCAAAAAGCTAGGTAACACCTGTATCAGCAGCCCATCGATAAATCTACTATCAAAGGAACTTGCATATCTTAATCAGTGACGTGCCTTTTTTTTAGTCAAGTTGTGTGGTTGTGCGGTATCTTTCTCTCATGCTTATTTTGTGTTTTTACTCGTGCCATTTGTTTTATATGCTGCCTCACCTGTAGCAATAAACCATTTGGCTGTTAGTCAGCGCTGGTGTTTTGTCCTTCTCTTGTGTCTAGTCTTTGATTGCACTGTTTTTCCAATTCGTAAAACATGTACCAACCAGCCCGTATTTGCCCTCTTCTCGATAACTGGTACACGTACGGTATGGCTGTACGCTGTGGCAGCGCTACAGTAGCGCTGTGTTGTGTCTCTGCCTGTGTCCTTCTTCTTGACCCGTTCGTTGCGCTGTAGTTATGGCTGTACGCCTAAGCCTTTTGCAACTTTCTCCGGCTGCCACGCCAGGGCGGCCACCTGCCCTGGCATCTTTCAAGAGGCATTCCGCAACAGCGATCACTGTGTCCTTAGGGAAACCGGCCTTCTTCAATTGGTGCACTTGCGTTTGCAAACTGTCCTCAGTCTTATGCTGGCATGACCTCTCGAGAGCACCCCGCAGGCAACTTTTTGCAATCCCCCGTTTTACTAATTTAGAATGGGCTGAATTATGCGCTAAAATTATTTTTTTTGTGCTTGGCTGGTACGACCAACATATGTGTCCAGTGCCAAAAAACAAACATGGCTCGAGGAACTGGAGGCACCCGTTCGCTTTAACTTCATGCGTGAACCTCAACTTGCCAGAACAATCACCGGAAATCTTTAGAACACTTTTCACAACTTGTGGTTTGTCGCTCTCGTTGTTAACATGCATAAACACAATAAAGTCATCCACGTGCCTAAAACCCTTCAAAACACACTTTTCCTCTTCCATGCACGCGGGAACGCGCCTGTCAAACTAACCTAAAAACATTTCGCTAAGAATCAGGGCTATGCAAGGCCCTATGCAAATACCATCTTTTTGCACGAACAACTGGTCGTCAAAACAAATGTCAGTGGATGAGATGTAACGCTTAACTAAGGCTACAGAATCTGGCAGGAAAGTAAAGGCTGAGGCGTTAAAGCTTTGTTTAAAAAGTTGCAAAAGGCTCAGGCGTGCGGCCATACCGCACTACGTGCACCAGCTATCGCACCGGCTGAGGAAAGTTGGAGGGAAGTGCGGTGTGGACGTCATGTTCACTGCCCACGAAAAGCTGGTGCGCATATGCAAAGCCGTCAGTGGGAAGAGGAAACCGGTCTGCACCATGAACCACGAGTGCAAGTTCGTTCCTTGCACTGCTGGCGTTGTATACCGCATACCCCTCTCCTGCGGTAGCGGCTACGTGGGGCAGTCTGGACGCTGCCTGAATGACCGGCTACGAGAGCACCGCACGCTGGGGGATTCATTGGCGGGGGCCAGCCATTTGGCCCCGCATTGTAAGCGGTGCGGGTGCGTGCCGGCGTTTGATGCCACGTGTGTGCTTGGTAGGGGTGGCACAAGGTTAGGCCGTGAGATTTGTGAGGCCTATCATATTAACAGGGAAGGTGAAAAATTGTGTCAGCACGACATCACTTGCCTTGACCAGAAAAGACGCAATGTATCTCCGAAGCAGTTTGCCACATTTTGATTAGTTTGTGCTCGTTTTAGCCCAGTGTGCGCATGTGCCACCGAAGTGTTTTTAAGTACCTGTTGGTCGTAGTAAATCTTCAATTGATGTTTAAGGCTCCTCCTGTCTTCTTCTATGGCTTTGTCCTAGTTTAATTGCGGTAGTCTTCTAATTAACGATGACACACCAACTAGCCCAGCTTTCCGCCTTGATTCTCTTCAAATATTTCGCTCAAAACAATATCTCCCAGTGAATTCAACATTTCATTTTCAGATTCTTTCCATGAATGATCAAATTATTTCGCAGGCTTCTGTTCTGAAGGTCATCACTTTTCCATGCTAGAACTTAAGCCTCGTCATTCAGCTTAGAAACAAAACGCTCATACTCTTCAACCCTTTGTATGATATATGAGACGGACTGGAGTTTCTGTTCCATTGAAACCAGCCTTTTGTTTGATTCTGCAACGCGAGATTCTAGGCTTTCCTGAATAGACTTAAGCTTTTAGAGGCCATCTTTCGGCTTTCGAATGGCTTCCAGTTGCTCAGAAATTGTACGACTGGGGCCGACGTTCATCTCGATATACATGCTTAACAAAAGTGCAATAAAGCATAAAGATTCAAAACAACCCGCGAAACATTCAAACAAAACCCTTGGGCAAGGGACCACAATGAGACACAAGGAATCACTTTTAAAATCGAGACCACTAGGCTTTCTAATAACCCGCGAAAAAAAATACGAACCAGGTTAGACGAGTCAGAATCCTTTCGTTGGTCCCTTACCCACTGAAGAAAAAACCTTGAGAGGCGGTTCGCGTCGGCTCAGTTGATGACGATGTTGCTCCGATGTGCCTTTGCGGAAAAGTAAAGTGTTCGAAATTTCAAACAGTGCTTTCATTCCGCCAGAAGTCGCTGTCTGCAAGCGACACAACTAACACTTGTGGATGAAGATTGTAGATTCCTGGTGTCTTGGCGAGATTGAATACTTGGCTGGCTAGCGCTTGATTGCATGCCGTCAGTACCTGCGGAAATATGATCAACCAGGTTAGACGCGTCTGCATCCTTTCGTTGGTTCTTTGCCTACTTAAAAAAAAAAAAAACCTTGAGAGGCGGTTCCCGTCGGCTCAGTTGATGACGATGTTGCTCCGATGTGCCTTTGCGGAAAAGGAAAATGTTCGAAATTTCAAACACTGCTTTTGTTCCGCAAGAACTCACTGTCGGAAAGCGACACAACCGGCACTTGTGGATGAAGCTTGTAGATTGGCGGCGTCATGGCGTGATTGAATCCTTGGGAGGCTAGTGCCGCACGTGCGGCATCTAATAGCCGCACGTGCGGCTATTTTTTATGTGCCGAAAACAAGTGAATGTCTCGCCCGTCTATTTACTAGAGTATGACGTGCAAGTAGCCCACATCCCCGCCAAGAAAATGCGGTAACAACTGATGAACGTCAAAGACCAGTTGCCGAAAGGGAAATTCCCAGGGGTTGTCTACGCCATCCCTTGCGCAGATTGCAGCGGTCTCTGCATCGGCGAATCTGGAATTTATAAGAAGCGCTTACAACAACGTACTCGTAATGTGCAGAATGAAAATGCCTGCAATAGCACCTTGGCTGAGCACGCAGTGACGCAAAATCACAAAATCGATTGGGAAAAGGCACGAATCATGGAGAAAGAAAAACTGACAGCATCAAGGTATCATCTCGAGTCCCTGATGATACAGACAACGTCACACACGCTTAATCGTAACGAGGGAAATCTTAACCCGATTTACGCGCGATCCTTACGGCGATTTTTTAAAGCTTTTAAAGATGAACTCTCTTGGTGTGATTCCATTGCAAACAAAGCCCCCGTTCTGGGCGCCGAAGTGTCAATTTCAATTTTCATTTTACTGGTCGGCGTCTCTGTTTTTTGAAATGTATCCCGCCGGCCAGACGGGGTTCCGTCACACTCTCGACTTCATCAAAGTGACCGTACGTAATGTAAGTTTGCTGCGCGCTTTTATAATACATACATACATACATACATACATACATACATACATACATACATACATACATACATACATACATACATACATACATACATACATACATACATACATACATACATACATACATACATACATACATACATACATACATACATACATACATACATACATACATACATACATACATACATACATACATACATACATACATACATACATACATACATACATACATACATACATACATACATACATACATACATACATACATACATACATACATGCATGCATGCATGCATACATACATACATACATACAGGAATTTTACTGCAAGATATATATATATATATATATATATATATATTGAAAGGGGGTTCGCGTACTAGTGAACTCAGCTATACAGTTCACCAAACAGCTGAGCGGACGGCAGCAAACTCACAGTCAGTCTACACAGCCAGAGAGCTGGAGCCGCGCGCCGGCACACTTCGTCGTCAACTTCTTCGTCTGCCATCGAGGCAACCTGAGGCGCATGCATAATAGTTCAGGCGCGTTCATTGTAATTCACTACAATATATATATATATATATATACAGTACATAGCGTGTGCCCGCAGAAGCCCAAGTGCTTGTGGGCGGGCCACGGCAGTCACAACAGCATGCGGTCAATACAAGGCGCTGAAAGTGCACAATTTACAATCCAAAAAGAAGAAGAAGAAAAAATTAGCAATAACACAAAGCCAAAATATTGATACATGCATTCGAAGAAGAGACAGAAGTAGTGCATGCGCTAGAAGAGGAAGAAGTTAGTTGGCTCTCTCGCGCGCGCTCGAACCACTGGGTGACCGCCGCAGGTTTTTCGTCTCTGCGCGGGTGTTCTTTTTGGCGTTGCACGCTACAGTTTGGTGGAGCAGTGCTGGGTACGCTTCCCGACCTGCAAACTCCGTACAGCGTCACTACGGACCTCACACCGGTTCACCAGCGACCCAGCCGCCGTCTCCGCGGAGAGTCGCCTGAATTTGGGCCCCTTCCCCCGCCAACAAGGACGACGCAGCCTCGACCGCCGAGTCCAACTGACATGGCCACTGACACCAGGACCCAGCCGCCGATCCAGCCTCTACCGTCGAGTCCAACTGCCATGGCCGCTGACACCAGGCCCCTGGCGCCGATCCTTTGTCACCCACCGCGAACACCGCCATCTTTTCACGGTGACGTGTTCGAAGACGCTGAGGACTGGCTGGAGACGTTCGAGCGGGTCGCACGCTACAACGGCTGGTGCGACGAGCGCAAGCTGAATAACGTCTACTTTGCCCTGGAAGAGTCTGCTCGGACGTGGTTTGAAAACCACGAGGCTACACTTCCCACCTGGGAGACGTTTTGCCGGAGTCTCCTGGCTACGTTCCCCAACGCTGACCGCCGGGAGAAGGCTGAAGCTGCGCTGCACTCCCGAAATCAGCGCACGAACGAAAGCGTGCGCATGTACACCGAAGACATGGCCCGTCTTTTCAAGCGCGCCGACCCCAACATGACAGAGGAGAAGAAGCTGCGCCATCTGATGCGTGGGGTTAAGCAGGAGCTGTTCGCGGGCCTCGTGCGCAGCCCACCCTGCACGGTGGCGGAATTTCTAACCGAGGCGACCACGATGGAGACGACGCTGCAACAACGGGCCCGCCAGTAAAACCGGGACATCAACTGCATGGTGCCCGAAGGCTTTTCGTCGTGTCTCGGCGGCAGTGCAGACACCTTGCGTGAACTAATTCGCTCCGTTGTCCGGGAGGAACTGCAACGGATCCATCTGCCTCAGGTTGCACCTGCGCCGCTGGCAGCGCTGTCCGAAGTTGTCAGGGACGAGGTGCGACAGGCTGCGCAGGCACCTCCTGTCCCCGAAGCGCCATCCCGGTTCGATGACCGACCCACGTACGCATCTGTTGTACGTCGCACGACAGGCTACGGTCCCATTGCCCCAACGCCTGGCGAGAGCAACATCGGCACATGTCACGCAAGCGTGCCTGGCTACGGTGTGACCCCGTCGACCTCCGTGAGTAACATCGCCACGTATTCTGCAACCGCATCTGCTACAGCTGGGCCACGCCCTCGCAAGTTGGATTTGTGGCGTACACCGGACCGCAGGCCTCTCTGCTACCACTGTGGGGAGCCTGGTCACCTCTACCGCGCCTGTCCGTACCGCCAAGTGGGCCTTCGTGGTTTCCATCCCGACGCACCCTGCCCTCAGAACGGCGAACGACCGCATGAGATTGCACAGCATCTCTGGGCACGCCAGAACCCTGCCTACTCTGGAAGGCGCGAGTCCCGTTCCCCTTCACCTCTCCGTTATCGCTCTTCCAGCCCTGGCCGCCAGAGTAGCTCTGCTGGCCGTCGCTCGCCGAGTCCGCGTCGGATGGATGGATGGATGGATGGGTAGGAGCGCCCCCTTTGAAACGGGGTGGTGGCAATTGCCACCATGCTCAGCTTTTCTTTATTTATTATTTTTTTTTGTTTACTGTGTTGGCAATTCTCATTAAGATTCTCCATCAACTTTGCCTACGGTTTCCTACTATTCTAACCTTATGCCACATCTCTGCTTTTCAGCCACCAATCCTCCAATCGCTTTTTGCTGACTTCCACTGCAGATTTATTTACATGACCATTGTTATCTTTAAACCCTAGGGCCTCAGAAAGAGTGACTGTGCCTGCATCGACATCCGGATGGATACCATCACATTTGATTATGAGGTGTTCAATTGTTTCCACAGATCTACCACACACTGCTCGGGAAAACTAACACCAGCGACCTCTGGAGGCAAGGCCGCTGACGTCGGGACGTGTCAAGATCCTCCATCGCGGAACCCTCGGGCCGACGATACCCGGACAGAGATAGGCAGCGACAGTATCAGATACGCTGCATCCGATTTGCGTGTGACAATTGATGGCACTGACATTACCGCGCTGCTCGATACCGGTGCTGATTACTCTGTTATGAGCCGTGCCTTCGCTGGAGAACTTAAGAAGGTTCTGACACCGTGGACGGGGACCCCCATTCGCACCGCTGGTGGCCACCTAATTTCCCCTGTGGGCAAGTGCACGGCCAGAGTTGGGATTAGTGGTTTTACGTACGTTGGTGAATTTGTCGTACTCCCCGAGTGTTCCAGAGACTTGATTCTGGGGATCGACTTCCTGCAGTCGAACGGCGCTGTGATTGACTTTCAGGAGGCACGTGTCACGTTCTCGACCAAACAGGCCGTGGCGCGCTTTGACTCCCGCGATCCCTGCAGCAACGCTCTGCGCATTGTCGAGAACGACGTCACGGTGCCGCCGCGGTGCAGTGTTCTGGTGCTCGTGCGGAACGACCTCTTTCATGACTACGAGGGCCTAGCGGACAGCCATAGTCCACTGCTGCTTAAGCGGGGACTTGCCGTTGCAAGAGGTCTCGTCCAACTACGTGACGGCCGCACCCACGTCCTCCTGACTAACTTTGCCAACGAATATCAGCACCTGGCCAAAGGCATGGCTATTGCCTTCCTCCACGACGTTGCTGAGGTTCCAGGTTTGTGCACCGTGGGAGGACCCTCTCCGGAGTATGCTGGCCCACATCACGTTCTTCAGTCAGTCAGAATAAATCCTGCCTTGCCGTCGGTTCAGAGGGATCTTCTGTCGGCCCTCTTGGCAGAATTTGCGGACTGTTTCGCTACGTGCTCGAAGGTCGGCCGAACTCCACTCGCCAAGCATCGTATCATCACTGACGAGACTACGCGACCCGTCTGCCAGCGCCCATATCGTGTTTCCCCGGTGGAGAGAGAAGCCATTCAGAATCAGGTTGCCGAGATAGACGATGTCATTCAGCCGTCCACCAGTCCGTGGGCATCGCCTGTGGTTCTTGTCAAAAAGAAGGACAATACTCTGCGTTTCTGCGTGGACTACAGGAAACTTAACAGCGTGACCAAAAAGGACGTTTACCCGCTGCCCAGGATAGATGACGCGCTCGACCGATTGCGGAACGCCAGATACTTCTCGTCATTGGATCTTAAAAGCGGGTACTGGCAAATCGAAGTGGACGAGAGAGACCGGGAGAAGACGGCTTTCGTGACGCCTGACGGCCTCTATGAGTTTAAAGTGCTCCCATTTGGTCTGTGCTCAGCACCGGCCACTTTCCAACGCATGATGGACACTGTCCTCTCCGGCTTGAAATGGCAGTCCTGCCTGGTGTACCTGGACGATGTCGTTATATTTTCGCCCACCTTTGACCAACACTTGGAGCGGTTGCGCATTGTGCTACAAGCGCTCAAATCCGCGCAACTCACCATCAAAGCCGAGAAATGCCATTTTGGCTTTGAGGAACTTCGCTTTCTTGGTCACGTTGTCAGCGCACAAGGTGTTCGCCCGGACCCTGACAAGACTGCTGCCGTCTCAGGTTTTCCACGCCCAACTGACAAGAAGGCCGTTCGCCGGTTTTTAGGCCTGTGCTCCTATTATAGGCGCTTTATTCAAGATTTCTCGAAAATCGCGGAACCGCTGAACACACTGACCCGTGACGACACGCCCTTCCTATGGGGGACCGACGAAGAGGCTGCATTTGTCGAGCTTCGCAGCCGTCTGCAAAGCACTCCGATACTCGGCCATTTCGACGAGCATGCTGCCACGGACATCCACACTGACGCCAGCAATGTTGGCCTTGGTGCAGTACTGATCCAGTGGCAAGACGGTGCAGAACGGGTCATCAGTTATGCTAGTCGGACACTTACGCGCTCCGAGACCAATTATTCTACGACGGAGAAAGAATGTCTTGCAGTGATATGGGCCATCTGCAAGTTCCGACCGTACCTCTACGGACGACCCTTCCGTGTGGTAAGCGACCACCACTCCTTATGCTGGCTGGCGAGCCTCAAAGACCCCTCAGGACGCTTGGCTAGATGGAGCTTACGCTTGCAAGAATACGACTTGACAGTAGTTTACAAGTCTGGCCGCAAGCATCAGGATGCGGATTGTCTGTCGCGCGCGCCTATCCCAATCAATACCGAAGAAACCACCGATGATTTTCCTTTCCTGGGCTCTGTTAGTACCACCCAAATGGCGCAGCTTCAGAGGGCGGACACGGAGTTGGCGCCGCTCATCGATTACCTCGAAGGCAGTGAAGCTCCCATTCCGCGTGTTTTTCTTCGAGGGCTTCACACCTTCACTTTAAGGTCTGGTGTTCTCTACAAGCGCAACTTTGCCAACAGCGAAGAAGTGTTCCTACTTGTCGTACCATCACAGCTGCGGTCTAGATTGAGTGCCTGTCATGATGCACCATCCGCCGGCCACCTTGGAGTCAGCCGTACACTCGCGCGGATTAGACAAAAGTATTATTGGCCCAGGTTACTCCCATCGGTGCGGGCCTACGTCAAAACATGCCGTGAATGCCAACGTCGGAAGACTCCTCCATTGAAACCGGCCGGATTTCTTCACCCCGTCGATCCACCGAAGACCCCTTTCCATCAAGTGGGCATGGACCTCCTTGGCCCATTTCCGAAGTCTTCGTCTGGAAAGCGTTGGATAGTCGTTGCGACTGACTACCTCACACGGTACGCTGAGACCACGTCTCTTGCCAAAGGCACTGCTGCTGAAGTGGCGCAGTTCTTCGTCCACAACATTGTCTTGCGTCATGGAGCACCCGCCGTTGTTGTTACTGACCGGGGAACTGCTTTCACGGCCCGCTTAACCCAGTCCGTGATGACTCTGACGCACACGAGCCACCGACGTGCTACGGCGTATCACCCGCAGACAAACGGGTTGGTAGAGCGACTCAACCGCACACTAGCCGACATGCTATCAATGTACGTTGACGTCGAGCATCGAACTTGGGACGCCATTCTGCCGTACGTAACGTTTGCGTACAACACCGCCCTGCAGGAAACCCGACTGACCCCCTTTCAGCTTGTCTTCGGTCGCCAGGTGACCACTCCGTTGGATGCTATGTTGCCCGTCGACCCTTACTGCGACTCTGACGCTGACATCGACGTAGATACCTTCGTTCAGCGTGCTGAGGAAGCGCGTCAACTGGCCCGCCTGCGCATCCACCGTCAACAGGAGGCTGCCGCCACTAAGTACAACTGTGGACGCCGTTTCGTCAGTTATGCTCCCGGCGACCTTGTGTGGATTTGGATACCTGTTCGTCGCCGCGGGCTCTCTGAAAAGCTGCTGCGCCGATACTTCGGCCCTTACGAAGTAGTGCGCCGCATCAGTGATGTGACTTATGCAGTTGCTCCCGCCCCGACAGCTTGTTCATCGCGCCGGTCGCACCGAACTGAAGTCGTACACGTTGTTCGCATGAAGCCTTACCACGACCTGCTACCTGACTGAACTGCGGTCCACTGCAGCTGTGTTCTACCCTTTCGCTGACTTTTCTCTCCTAGCCGCATCGTGTCGATGCTGCAGAAGAGGGGGGCAGTGATACATGCATTCGAAGAAGAGACAGAAGTAGTGCATGCGCTAGAAGAGGAAGAAGTTAGTTGGCTCTCTCGCGCGCGCTCGAACCACTGGGTGACCGCCGCAGGTTTTTCGTCTCTGCGCGGGTGTTCTTTTTGGCGTTGCACGCTACAATATCATATATAGTTCAGTCAACAAATTTAGCGATTGGTAATTATGTAAAGCAAAGAAAAACTGCACTTAATAAATGGAACACAAATTTCAAAAACAAGATAGAAATTACAAGGCAACTCAGTATTTCCTTTCTTTGAAGCTTTCAAACCACGCTTGCAGTCCAGATTTCACATAAAACCTCGCATACTTCTAAATGGGTCCTAAACGCACCGCCATGCAAACATGAGCTTGCCATCTGTGACACCGGCGCCGTGTAGGGAGAACACAGCGCAAGCATTCGCATTTAGGTTAGGTCACACATCTTAACAGATCGCTGCCGCAAAAAACAAAAAAATGAAACACGTACTGTATAAGTGAAGCGGCAACTTGCTACACGATCGAGCTAATGCTTGCCAGCTTATTCGTAACGACTGCTAGATATGTGACGTAGGAAAAAGATTCGCTGTACGGCGCGCGACTGCATTAATAACGTCAGCGGAAGGCATAGACTGTTCATAACAGGCGGCAGTTCTGTAGCAATAGGTTAGAATAATAGGTTAGAATAGGTTACAATTACTTACCTCGATATGTGCGAGTTCGGAATTGGATTGATGCTTACGCGTGTAAGGCTTAATGAGCAGAGCAGAATTACGCGCGCTAAACTGCGCCACCTTCACCACGACCACACACTACGACGGCCAACAACAAAGAGCAACGCTCACCACGCTCACGCAAAGGTTAATCATCGCTGCTGCCGTCGAATGCGGCGCCACCATCGGAATTTAGTGTTAGCTGACCAGTGCATTAAGATAAAGAGCAAAAAATGACTGATACAAAACATGTACGCGCCTCACATGCCGGATTTTATTGGTCCAAATAACAGCAGGAAGAAGCAAATGAGCTGCCGACATAAATAAAAAATTGGCAGAGGCTTAGCTTGGTTAAGCCCGGTAAGTTGCGAAAGGAATAGCCCTGGCTGCGCCTGGTTTGGTTGGTGGTGCTCTTAGTAAAGCTTATGTTTATCAAAGATTTGCCCATTTCTTCTACATGGCATTATCATTATGCTATACAATCGAAACAGAGTCTTCAGCATTGAAAGAATCCATCAGAGTTGTTGCCGAACTCGTAGATGCTCCCGAGTCTCGAGATGTTGACCGCATTCGTCTGGCTGCATCGTACGCACGTCGTTTAGCTAAACATTTTTCCCTTTCTTCATCCGTTTCTTGAGCACGTCGTTGTTTCCTAGTTGCGGCAAATCGTTGCCTTGTACGTGTCGGTCGACATGGCCTGGTTGAAACACCCATGCAGTACGTACTCTTCCCTTAAAGCACAAGAGACAGAGAGCACGAGAGAAGCGGCTTGGATCCGCTGGGACGACTGTGACGAGCCGACCTGGGGCCCCAGTTTTCTCTCCGTCTGGCGTGACGTCATCACAGCGGCGCGGCGTGGAACCGCTGGGACAGCAGCGACGAGCTGAGTTGGGCCCCAGTTTTCTCTCCGTCTGGCGCGACGTCACAACAGAGGTCAAGCAAAAGGTCAAACGTGGATCCGCCGGGACGACGCTGAAGGCTCAAAACCCAGCGCAGTATTGCTTTCGCAATAAAAGTGACAAAAAAGTTTGTGCAGAAATGTAGTGATCTCCATCCGCGCGCCGGGGACACTGCCCTCTCCATCAACCGGTCAAACCGGTTCTGCGTTTTCCTTTCTCCGCGAGAGCAGTCTCGAAAAGAGGCCGCAGCGACGAGGTCACCGCTGGACGCCCGGACGGCGGAGACTCAAGGAGCGCGAAGCTTGTGCTTAGGCGCCGGTTTCTGCCTTTCGCGGCGTCGCAGTCGTGCGTTGTAACCAGGAGAGGGAAAAAGCGCAACCTCCTCCCCTGCTTAGCAAGGAACAAAAAATTACCGACGATTACGTTACTTCCTAATGCGAAATTTGAGCGCAGCAAATAAGCTGTTTCACCTTTTCGATAGATTGAGGCAAAGAAATCGACCAACACATGTATGCGCTATCGCAGAATTTTTTTTTATTTTTCGCAGGAAGAGGGGGGAGGGGGGCGGCGTGTACACCCAGCGGCAAACGATGGGGGCAGAAGCGCGCGCAGCAAGCGGACAACACGATAAAGGGAGGAGGGAAGAGATAGCAGCGACTGACTGATGCCGCTGACGCCGATAGTGAGTCAACCCCAGCTGCGGAGTTGGTTTCAGGGACAACGCCGCCGATGCCGACACAAACAATATGATACCCTCGCTTCCGCAGCGCTAAGAACCAAGTCTAGCCGTGGGAAGGTGGTCACGTATTCGTCGACGTGCCGGGGCCTACGTGAAATAACCGGCGCGTCGGCAACTGAAGAGCACCCTATCCGCCACACAAGAACAGGGGGGGGGGGGGGGACCCTTTCCTCCTCTTTCTGCATGGCGGCGACGGTGTTCTATGCAGTCACGTTATCTTGACTCTCTAGCGACGTCAGCGGCATCCAGCGGTATCAGTCGGTCGCTGCTAGCGCTGGGGGGATGAAAGGGGGGCGGAGCTGGTTACGAGGCCGACGACAACGCCGACGACGACGCGAAACCCAGGAACGGCCGCCAAAGAGCTGCGCTCTAAAAAAACAAAACAGCGCTGCGCGGATGGCTCTCGCCGGCGATACTGCACAGCCGACACTGTTTGTATGTGCACGCCTGCTTTGGTGCGAAGGACAGACAGCCGTAGAGCGAGCCTATATGAGAAGGGCGTTGAACTCCCGCGCCGCCGTTTAAGCTTCAGTGAACAAATTGTGTTTTGTTTGTTTGCCTCTCTCTCTTTTGGTAGCGCACTTTAAGTGCCATCATTCTTTGTAGTGTAACTTTGCACGAGTTGCATTGTTTTGCTAATCACTTTGTACGTGCTTGTACTAGTGATTTTGACACCCTCTGTACCGTCTCATTGCTGTATTTAACTTTTTTGTTTCTGACCCTTTGGCTCCGACCCATTTTCTGGCTTGCGACCGGCGAAAGCTGGGCACCAAACGACCAAGAACCTCTTGTCACTTGGTAGCTGGCCTCCGCTGAGCTTGTCACGCTGAGTCGAGGGCCCGAGTCGAGGTCCTTTGAGCCCGAGACCGCCACCCCCACACGCTCTAAAGGTGTCTGGGAACGCACGCAACAAGTGCGCGAAGTTGGATGATAACCGCCCGAGCCAAAACGCATAGCCGCCGCCGTTTTACTCTGCGAACCGCCTGCCTATATAAATAGTTCTTTGTGAGCCATGAGCGAGGCAACCGGTGGAAGTCCTTCGTCTGCCGCCGCTGCTAAACGAGCTTCCAGAGCAGAGGTCCAGCGCCGTCGCCGCCAGAATCCAGAGGAGCGCGCCGCCGAAGCGGAAGCTTACCGTCGCCGCCGCCGAGAAGACCCTGCCATTCGCGCCACCGAAGCGGGGACTTTAAAGTAGATATAAAGACAAGCGGGAATATCTTACCATTTAAGCGGGAGAACAACCCGTTCCTTTCACCCGTAGCGGTTCCCACAGCTGTGAAAACCTCGCGAAATACTTGCGCAGACCTCGTGTTTGAGAACCAGGCATTGGTGCAGCAAGTCGAGCATATATCCATCCATTTCTCCGACCACAAATCTTCCTTTATCACAATAAAAACTGTTAGTGGAGTAAAACGTTATTTATTTATTTATTTATTTATTTATTTATTTATTTATTCACGTTACCCTTAAAGCCCTCCAGAAGAGGGTATTATACATGGGGGGGGGGGGGGATAAAATCACATAAGTAATCGCGATACATTTTAACAAATAAGTGTAGTAAAAAACGTTAATTAAAACATAAGGCATAGCACAAAGGAGAAATGAACACTAACAAAAACAGCCAACTTTCACACATTTCCGTCATAGCGAAGAAGCTCTTGGAATTTTTTTATTGTCAGTTTCTGTGGCGATGACTGATGGCAAACTATTCCATTTAGTGATATTACGGGGAATGAATGAATTGGCATAAGACGATGAATGACAGTTTACGCGTTTAACCTTGAAACAATGATCACGGCGTGCAAAGATGGCATCAGGTGACTGAAACAAATCACTGCGATGGGACGGGTTGGTGACAAAGCTTATGGAAAAGGGTTAAGCGAGCAAGTGGAGTTTTTAGTGGAGTGTTTCTTGAAGAAGGAATATTTGCGAAAAATAGCAAGTTGTCTGTAACTGTACATACAGGTCTTGCTCGAATTCTTTGCCTCAATCTATCGAAAAGCTTAAACTGCTGATGAGCTGCGTTCAAATTTCGCATTAGGAAGTAAAGTAATCGTCGGCAATTTTTTTTCTTCGCCCACGCTAAAAATGGAAATCTGTTCTCGTGCTATTTGTTTTTACCTCTGAACACGTCTTTTTGATTGAACTTCGATTTCTAAATTGTGACGGCGTATGCAGGTTGCTGCTGAAGATTTCAGATTTTTTAACGGTAGCGTCACCGCTGAAATATCGCGTAGGTAGCTGTGGCAAATGAGCACGTATCAGCGTGCCGGTTACAGGCTGTGTACAGGAGTGTTGTGCCAGCTGCGGTTGCCTAACGCGCAGCCATTGTCTTTCTTGGCATCTGGTTGGGCTAAGTGGCCGGTCGGGAGGCGATGACCGATTTGATGCCAATGCCGGCCTGCGCACCTGCCAAGATCGGCGGGCCGATTACATCGGCATTCAGCCACAAGCCTAGCACGGGCCAATGGTCGGCAGTCGGCCAATTTTGCTTAGGATATCAGTTCTTCGCGCGTGCTACTTGTTCTGAAGAGTGGGATGCTGTCATTTATGATCCCATCCAATCATGACTCTCGTGTCGCTCTGTAAGCGCGCATCCCTGGTGGTTGTATTATGATTCACCCGTTGCACCGGCGAGCCACCGCGATTAAAGAGTCCGGTTCTAGCACCCAATAACGGCGGCGGAGCAGCAGCGCTCGTAACGCGTTGCCGGCAGCTTCTATTTGTGACTCGTCGTCCCCCAGTCGCGGTCTATTTTTAAGCGTATCAAGCGTTACTCGCGCTGTGCTTCTCCAAGAGACGTTGTTTCCGCCGCGCACCCCGTCGTCGCAGTGCTTCTCGTGGCATCTTTTTTTCTTTCAGCAGTGCAAGTTGACGCTAGGTATCCAACAAACGTGCGTCATGCGCGAATGAGAGACCGCTCAGACGACGCCAGGATCAAGACGAAACTTCGGAAACTTCATGATGAAGTTTAGCGCCAAAAACGAGGACTAAGTAGGAGAGAAGACGCAACACGAACGCTTTTTCGCAACTAAAACTTTAATGGATGAACACATGACATATATACCTATCTCGTGAAGTAAATCAAAAAAGAAGAAACATACATGATATCGTCAAGATAAACCTTTGAGGGCGATACATCTGAAGTCCTCGCATTTGGTTGACCATTGCCAAGGATGTAAAGAGTGTAAGCCGGATTGTGCGCCGGAATGTGGGCCAGTGTGCAAGAAAAAATGCAATCCACTTTATGCGTAGGCTGAAATTCTGTCACATCATAAAGAACGCCTCCAGCGCGAAATTACCGGGGCTTTTTATATTTCGCGACAGGCAAATTGATGCATAAGCGCACCGTCCATTTCTTTAACAGCAAAAGAGCTGGCATACCTGGGTTACACGTGGAATTAATATCATTTCCTTTCACCCCTTTTTTTTTTTTTGGGGGGGGGGGGGGGGGGGTTTTGGTTTGCCCTTCGTGATTGTGATTGTGACCATGAAGTTTCCTGTTTGTGCACCTTTTATGTACCTTTTGCACCCTCAGCACTCTTCAGATGTATCGCCCTCAGAGGTTTATCTTGACGATATCATGTATGTTTCTTCTTTTTTGATTTACTTCACGAGATGGGTATATATGTCATGTGTTCTTCCATTACAGATTTAGTTGCGAAAAAGCGCTCGTGTTGTGTCTTCTCTCCTACTTAGTCCTCGTTTTTGGCGCTAAACTTCATCATGAATAAGATTCAACTCCCCCAACTTTCCACCTTACTACTTCGGAAACTTGTGTTATTCTGCGCAAAGTTTTCTTGAATACGTCGCTACACCAACTGGCCCAACGTTCTGCTCTACGAAACAAGGGTTCGGCAGCACACTAGCTGCCGTAGTGCGTGCTCAGCGTTCTGGACGTCCTTTTCGGTCTTCGGCTTCTTGTGCGTATGTCCACAGCCCCTTTAATGCAAAAGCATTTCGTGGTTCATGAGTAGCGTCACCGAAAGCTGTGGACGGAAGTTGTGGACAGAAGCGGTGAACAGAGCGTGTCCGCACCAACCGTAAAAAATAATGAAAAGAAAACGGAGGCCTAGGTGTGATTTGAACCTGGGCCACCAGCGTGTGAGACGGGAACGCCTGTACTCTTGTCACAACCATTTCAGGGCGCAGCTGTTAGGCTCCCGTTTCTGCATTTCGCGGTGTACCCGTCGCCGTTGTCCGTTGTAACCAGCCGTGGACACCCTTTAAGCTGCGAAAGCAATGGAGCGGGAGCTTGGAAAGGAGAAAGTAAGAGCGCAACTTCCTCCTCTCCTTAGCAACCGGCACCAGTGCATAGCAACCGCGATGTCACAGAGCAGCGGTAGAACAAGGGCGCGTGCGTCGGAGGTGGCAGCTACCCTGCCGCTCCTTCGCCAGACGTCTCGTTGCAGTCGAGTGAGTGAGACGCATGGCGGCCCAGCGATTCCGCGCCAAGCGGTTCGGGGAAGCGGCAGTGGGTTGACCTCAAGGCTTTCGCCTTGCGGCCAGGGCTTTCGCCTTCGATTCAATTCAAATTTCACTGCATTTCATTTATTGTTTCCTTAAAGACCCGAAGGCATTACATAAGGGGGGGGGACATATCGGTTTACAACGGCGATGATGGGAACATGCATAGCAATCAAAAGAACAAGCATACAAACAAACATAACAGGGGTTGTGTCATATCAGGGTACCCCAGCAGGTGATACATCATTTATTGTGGATATATCAGACAATATTTGCTACAAAGAGCGCAGTAGCGATCAAGATCTATGTGAGGTGAATTTTTATTTTCTCGCGGAATGTTTTGTGATCAGTGCATGCAGCGATGTCGTTAGGCAGTGAATTCCGGAGTGCTATTGCGTTGGCAAAAAATGAGTTGTAAGCAGACGTGTGGCCACTGACGCGTGCTATCGGGTTACCGTGACTGAGCCGGGAGGACATTCGTAGTGGGGCGGCTAATAGAGTGTGCCGTGATCTTGTGTTATGATAAAATGTATGAAGTAAGCATAGGCGGATAATGTTGGGATAGTTAAAGTCCCCCAAAAGTAGAATTTGTGCGCTGGGATATCGAACAGTGATTTGATTCAGGCTGTCATGCAAGCTATCACAGAATGACATATCGCTAGAGGGGGAGCGATAGCAAACGCCGATGATCACTTTTTTGAAACCTAAATTCACGCAGTACCACACAGATTCAATATCAGAAACAACTGATATGCAGTGACAATCAAACTGCTCGTCAATTGCGAGCAAAACACCACCCCCTATTCTTTGAGTACGGTCACTGCGGTAGACAACATATTTTTTATCGCAATGTAACAATTCTGAATTGGATATTTTGCTGCTGAGCCACGTTTCAGTTAATGCAATAACATCTGCTTTGAGGTCGTTAATCAAGGTGCATAATTCATCCTTCTTACGAAAAATACTACGAATGTTAGTATAACAAACACAAAATTCTAATTTCGATGATGTGGCATCTCTTCCCCTCGCGCATTCCTATTTCTTATCCTTATCGGGCAGTAGTTGGCGTCCAGAACGAAGAAATCTAGGTGATGCAGAAGCAGTCATCGGTGCAGTATTCGAAGATGCGATTTCAAAAACAATGTCATCTACTTCATTATAACTGTAACATTTTTCATTGACATGCAGTTTCTTATACCCAAGTTTGTATGGTTTATGCAGCCTTTTACCGTATTCTCTTAGCTTCTTTTGAATGTTGCGTGAGGCAACGCATAAGTCCTCACTGAGAGCAAAGCCAGTGTCTTTTAACATGGTACATGTTGCGAACACTGATTCTCTGTGCTTATAGGTAGCAAATTTGACAATGACCAGCCTTGTTTTTCCTTCTACAAACCGACCGATCCTGTGCGCACGTAAAATGCTTTCACTTGTTAAGCTGAGGTTTAGTTTATCGGCAACGACCCCTAAAACTTTCTCTTCAGAATCATCATACGCTTCATTTTCATCGTCTTTTATTCCGTAAAAAAGCAGATTGTCGCGTCGAGAACGGTCGTCTGCGTCATCTAATCGGTGGCGCATTGCGCAGGCTTCCAGTTCAAGACGGTTAACTTTATCGCTTAGCTCATTAAAATCGGCCTTCCAATGCTGAAGCATTGAAGTCTGGCCTTACACAACGTCTAACCGGGTCTTTATGTCGGAAATAGCTTGAAAACCGATTCTCTGCTGGTCTTTCAGTTCAGTCACCGTCTCGGCTACCGATTTTTGCACGGTTTCCATCCTGATTGAGCGCTCGCTTAAATCTTTGAGTGTATTAAGAATTTCCGCAAGAGCCTGTTTGTCAGGACAATGATTCCACTCTACGTCCCCACACAAAAGAAATGAAAGTGAACAGAAAGGCTCAAACAAGGCTCCAGGGCATGGAAGTAAGACTATAAAGGCATCATCAGACTTGAAGCAGTGGTAAGGTAGTTTGAACTGGTAACTGGCCAGCATGACGAAGAAGAGCGCGCGTGAGCCTCCCATTCTTTCGGTGCCTCCATGCCCTATGAGCGGAGATGTTGTTGTTGTTGTGACTGAGAGAAGTATGAAAAGGAAACTGCACGGGCCTGCTACTGGCTCGAGCCAAGCCACCACCGCTGCCACGTGCAGATAGAGGAGAGTTAAAAAATCAGAGGAAAGAGAAAAAGGAAAGGAAAGACGCGCGTCGCAGCAACAACTGCGTCCGCCGGGGCGGACGCTGCTCAAAAAACAGATAAGCGGCCGAATCCGCGCTCGCCGAAGCGAGGACAGATACTCAAAATGAGCGGAGACTGCGCAGCACATGCTTTTATATGGTGCACAGTTGGGACTGTCGATGATCCTGCGGCTGCGATAGACTGTGGCAGGACGTGATGACGCAGGAAATGTTGAAGTTGTTCATGGCGGCAAGTTGTCGACCAGTCGCATCCTGGTGGAGCGGCAATACTGGATACCACTGAAGCAGAGGCGTTGATGGCGAGCGTGCTCAAATGATGCACTTGGCCATGGTCCACCCAGGCGTCATCCGGAAAGAAGAGCAACTGCATGACGAAGAAGAGCGCGCGTGAGCCTCCCGTTCTTTCGGTGCCTCCATGCCCTCCATGCACTGCAGTGTTCTCCGGATGTAAATTCGCCACCGCTCTTGTCCTGCTCACTGTGAACAAGAAACCCGTACGGGTTTCGAAACGTCTTTCTTTTTTCGACTATGGTCAGTGACTGCTACTTCACTTCATTGCAGCACTGCAGTAAGTGCCGCAATTGTGCTCCATTGTTAAATCAGTGCCACATCATCGGACGTAGTCGTGATCAACTAACCCGAGAGATTATAGAAGCACAGAACACAGCATCACTGGGTAGCACTTGTGTAAGCTCACCGTCTATTTCATTGTCAAAAAAAGAACTTGCCTTCCTCAGGGTATCAACGTAATCGTGCACTTATGTTCTTGGTTGTGTTAGTCTCGGTAGCTATACTGTGTAATCTCGCACGTGCAGTTTACTGCCGTGTCAAAAAAAATCTCTGTCTTTACCGTAACCGAGAGTAGAGTAAGCATGGAATGTTTACGGGCATAACACATTGCTTGTAGATGGTACTAGTCAAAATCTTGAAATGGGTCTAGTGTTCGTTGTCGGCAGGGCAGGGGCGCGCAGTCTTCTTCTGTGGCGTATCACTCGCAAAGCGATCGCTTTCCGCAAGACGCTTCCTACCTCTCGTTTTATCAGGCTCCACTGCTCGGCTTAAGCAGCTGTGACGGTGGCGGCATTGCAATGCAGGACGATGCAGAAGCGTACGCGGACACGACGAGACGCAGGCCTGACAAGAATGTATATGCAGCGCGTTAGAATACTCCGCGAGCGTGTATACATCTGCCTGCCAGAGGGAGAAACGGCATGATCTTAAAGGGCCACTGCCCAGGGTGCGGACATTTTTGAAAAACAAGCCCACTGCATAGATGAGGCATCGAAGATAACCTCTGCAAAATACTAGAGCCATGCGCGCCCCGAAAAGCTGCGAAAATTGAAATCAAAGCCCGTTCGTTCTTTCCTTCCTTCAAAAACGGGCCCGGCCCACTACTCTGCACCCCGCTGACGTCAAGGGGGGCTACTTTCGCTAAAGGCACTCCATTGGTGCATCGTTCTGACTGACGGGAGAAGGTTGGGCGTAGCCTTGGCGTCGCGTCGTCTGCACAAGGCTTTCCGCAGCGCCTTCTGTTCTGGCTCATGCCTACAAACCCGCATGAAGGAACAAAAAAAAAACTGCGGAGGGAGCGTGCGGCGACAGCCTTGAACCCTAGCCATAAAAAGTAAAAAAATAGTAAAACTGAGGGAGTTGGTTCCCCCCCCCCCCCGCCGTGATCACGTCACGAGACGCTCTGCGTGCGCGCTCCCTTCTCAGTTTCTTTTCTTCTATGCGAGCCCCCCAAAACAAGGTTTTAATTAGTAGTGCAGCAGAGCCTTTCCCTCGCTCGCCCACTTGACCGCTCCGCACACACACCCCTTATATTTCGTGCATCTTGCGTACGCCTTGACTCCAATGAATTACATATGCTTTGGAGCGGAGAAAAGACACAAACACACAGAACACAAACACGCATGGAGAAAAGCAAACGGGCGGTTGCCGGGTCCGCGCTTCGCCGTGTGTTTCGAACACAACCGACTTCCGCCCCTCCGCTCGTGAAACGGTGGGGAGGCCTAAAAGAAAATGAAAAGGTGGCTCGTTAACTGGGAATGACAAACAGATGTATGAAATGATGCGCTCGCTGACAAGTCTAGGTGGTCGAGCCGATCGCGCCTCTCGATCGTTCAGTGTGCGGAGAAAATGCAAAAACCAAGAAAAGAATTCTATTGAAGGCGGGGCCATGACGTCGCCCTGTGACGCACTCCACAGACACCAAGCCTCCGGCTTACACCGGGGAAGGAAGCGGTGATTTTGCCTTGCCGAGCCTACTCGACGAGGAGCGGGAGAGAAGAATTTCGAGGAGGGAATGGAAGGAGAGGAGGCTCGCTCAAAGAGAGGTAGAGAGTGTCTGCTGCGCTGGGGTGGGCACGGGCCCTTTAAGGCCCAGCGGCCGGTATTTTACATGCGTGAGTGTAGGACCGCAGCGCCATCCTTGGGGAGGGCGCGAAAGCAGTGTTCCGCCGAAAGCCCTTCTCGCCCTGGAGCAGCTCCCCTCTTTCTCTAGGCGGTTTTCTCTCAAAGCCCCTAACAGATCACGTATGACAACGAAGTGTATCGTAACATGTATGTGCCTTTTGCACGCGTTATTAGAAATCAGAAATTATAATTCCGTGCAATATCAAATGCCCAGCTCGAGTGATACCTTGATGAACATTGAGAAGACATTGGCAGCAGTTATTTTTTGTGACTCGTTTGGAGAGCTACCGGCGCTTGTATGCCGGTCCCGTAGCAGGGCTTATAGAGTCTCGTTAAATCTCGTACAGTGCCCGGATGTTCTCGTTTCAGTGTCCGGGTGTTGGCTCTGGGTCTCGGCGTGACGTCACCACGCTGCCGACAACGGGAGCTAAAAGCATTTCATGCTTAAAACGTTCGAGAACTGTTTAAAGCACTTGCGGTTGTACGAAATAAACAGTTGGAATTCGCGCTCGTCCCTGTCTGTTCCCTCTGCGTCCTTGTTGTTTTAGCGCTTCGAAAAATGTCAAATCTGCACCAACTAGCCGATCCGCTACCCTTCTGAACTCCCAGGTATTAGTGACCACGATGTTTTTTTCTCTGAGATAAATCTGCACTACGCAAAAGTTGCTAATTGTCCTCAGCGACGCATTTACAGCTATCAAAAAGCCCGTACAAACGATATAGCACTTTCCTTAGATGCGTATTACGACGTCTTCGAAACATTAGCGGGAACCGAAAATGTGCAAATGTTGTGGAACACATTCAAAAATAAACTTCTCGAGTTGCGCGACCAGTATGTGCCATCATGGATAATGACGCCTCGACGCAGTAGATCAAAGCCTTGGCGCAATCGGGAGGTGCGCAGGATCACCAGAAAAAGGGCGACTACTTATGCTGCGTATAAGAAATAGCCTTCGCTCAGCTTGAGCCAAAACCTGAAGCAAATAACTAAGGACATGACACGTGTCTTGAAAATAGAAAAAGATAAGTTATTTGAGCCTTTTCCTTCAAGGATGCAGAGGCGCCCAAAACAACTCTGGCAACTTATCAAATTGAACGCCAAAGATGCAGTATCAGTTCCACCGCTCGAAGATAACGGCAATTTGATCCTTATCGACCTTGTAAAAGCAGAACTTTTCAACGAGTACTTTAGCTCCGTGTTTGCTGGTCGCTTTAGCAGCCGTGACTATAATGAGCACACAACCGATGTGGGCGCAAAACACATGGAAGACATTGATTTTGATTTGCGAGGAATTCAAACATTGTTAGAAAAATTTAGTGCTTCAAAAGCCACGGGGCCAGACGACTTACCGGCTGCATTACTTTCTTCGTGCGCGGGCCCGCTATCAAAATAATTGTTATTTTCACAAAATCGCTTCAAGAAAGTACTTTGCCAGATGACTGGAAGTTAGCTCACGTCGTGCCACTGCACAAGCCGGGGCCCCGCAGTATCGTTTCAAATTACCGTCCAATCTCGCTAACGAGTATTAGCTGCAAGGTTCTTGAACATATTTTCTTTACAAACATAATGAATCATTCGAGTGCTTTTTTATTACCATTCCCCCAGCAACATAGTTTTCGTACTGGATTTTCTTGTGTCACGCAGTTGAGCGAATTTACATATGATCTGGCGGGTGCCTTGGACGACGGATTCACCATTGACTGTTTATATTTGGATTTCAGAAAAGCCTTTGACTTAGTCCCCCATTTTTAACTGCTTGAAAAACTATCATCGTACAACATAAATTGTTGAGTTATTCCGTGGATTAAAGAATAATTACATTTGAGACGTCAGATAGTAGTGTTAAATGGAGCGCAGTCTGATCAGGCAGACGCATCTTCTGGTGTAGCTCAGGGGTCGGTTCTGTTGCCGCTCCCCTTTACCACAACATATGTTGTGGTATTGCTTCAAAAAAGCGTTTGTTTGCAGACGACTGCGTTCTATAAAGGGTCATCCATACTTCCAACGATTGCAGAGCTCTACAGAATGATTTGTCCTTGATTACTAACTGGTGTAATACTTGGCGCATGGATATTAAGGTGAAAAAATCTGTGTGCATGTGTTTTACTGGGAAAAAAATCTCATGACTTTTCATACAATATTAACGCCGAAACATTGTCAAAAGTATTCAAACGTAAATATCTCGGTATTTACTTTACTGCAAATTTCTCCTTTCGCGACCATATAGATTACATTACAGGCAAGGCTTCCAGAGTGCTGGGTTTTCTTCTCAGAAATGCGAAGAGTTTACCGCCTAATGCCAAAGAGCTCCTGTATAAAACTAACATTAGACCAGTACTTGAATATGCTTGTTGTGTCTGGGACCCTTGGCTGCTGGTAGATATTTACAAGATTGAAAGGATCCAGAACTTGGCCGTGCGATTTGTTAATGCCAACTATTCCAGAAATTTTTGCGTCCCCGCTGCGAAGAATAACATTGGATTTATTAATAATAATAACTTTGAAAAGAAGAAAGGAGGGACAGGGGCGCCACCAAGTATTGTATACCCCGCACCTCCACCAAATGTAAGAGGGGGTTGTGGCTTAGCAGTACCTTGGTCGACTTCCAACGTCCAGCAAATGTCCAGGTAAATGTTCGGGCTGCGAGCGAGCTTCACGCCTATGAATCGTCGTCGTCTTTTACTCACACAGCTCCCCACAGTGAGCGAGCGCGGCTGCTACACTACAACTTGTTTATTTCCATCAGTGATGGGGGAGACTGCGGATAAAAGCCGCTTGACAACAAGCGACTTGACTGAAGCCCGCAGCCTCCCTACAATGCAGGCCGCGATAGAACAACAACAAAAAAAACTCGCAGAAAGCACAATATTGATAGTCACTTGATAGTCACAAGAGGTAAATAACAAAAGGCAAGATAACACTTTTAGTTGTTATTGTAAGCAAGGATTGTTAATGAAATGTTTGCGTAGGGTTCGTACAGAAATTGTATGCAAATCTGTACCCGATTTGCGGAATGAATTTAAAAGGGTTGGCAGTGTGTATGACACTTTTTGCCTGGAATAATTTGCCCGCGCAGTGACCACCTTCCACGGTTCTGTGTAACGGGTGGTATAGGAATGTGTGTCTTTATCGAGATCTGATAATTCATGAAAAAACTTGAGATTTTCTTTCACCTCCCGTTTGAAAGCCAGACTTAACTTATAAAGATTAAACGCGCGTAATATGTCTGCTTTCGAAAATAGCTCTGTAGTATGGGAATGATACGGTACATTAAAAAGTGTTCGAACATTTTTTTTTTTTGCAGTATATGTATTCTTTCAAGATTTGTACGTGTCGTGGTAGTGATGCGAATAACTCCAGCAGAAAAGGAAACTTCTGAGACTAAAATTTCTCCAGTGTCTTTCACAATAATACTGGGATTAAATCCTGATTATGTCTCACTGCATCTTGATCATGCCTTTAAAATTAAAGAGGTCAGGTGTAAAATGAACTTCTTCAAGATGTCCTTCTTGCCCCAAACAATTGAAATGAAAGAATGAAAATTTCATATAGAACATGTAGCATCTAAAGCAAACAAAACGCTCGGTTATCTTCGAAGAAATTTAACACTTGCTCCATCTTCATTAAAATCATTATTATACACTACCTACGTACGACCGCAAATGGAATACGCTTCATCCATATGGGACTCTGGACAGGTCTCACTGACGCAGGTTCTGGAAAGTGTCCAGAATCGTGCAACTAGATTAATTTAGGCAATTATCATCGCACATCTAGCGTCACCCAAATGAAACGGTCTTTAAACCTCCTGCCACTAGCTACCCGCCGTAATCACTTCCGCATCTGCCTACTCCATAAGCTTTTCTACTCTAATTTCCAACTTCGCTCTCGATGGATTCAACCGGCACCGTTCATTTTTCACCGTCGTGGTCATCAACAAAAGGTCACAGTGCCTCATTGTAACACAGTGACGTGCGCGCAATCCTATTTTCCGCTAACCTCTAAAGAATGGAATTCCCTACCCGCATCATTAACTAGCATCACTGATACAATTCAATTTAGAAGAATACTCACCACTCTGATTACATAATGATAGCTTTTGCATTTTATTGTAGTGTTGTGTTCTCCACCTACTAGTATTGTTCTTAAACTACTTTATTAATCTGTTCCGAGTTAATTTTGCTCACTTCTTTTTATATTGCCTCAGTTGTTCTATAGTTTTGCATGAATTGTGCTTTGTTTACTTTTTCTTGTTATCAACTGCGCTTCCCCTCTGAAATGTACTTTGTACCTGAGGATATCCCAAATAAATAAATAAATAAATTCTCGAATGGAATAAACTCCCACATGAGATTGCGACCATTAACTCCACTGATCTTTTTTCCTCACTGTGAAATATCCATTGTAAGTAAGCCCTTGTTTCTTCAATGATCCTAAAAGTGTTGCGTGTATGCTTGTTTGATTGTAAATTCAGTTGCCTATTTTTTCTTTATCTGCATTTCCTGCTTTTCCGACTGTGTATGAGTCGTCTTCCCCCCCCCCCCCCCCCCCCACTGTAATGCCTCACGGCGCTGTGGGCACAGTAAAAAATAAATAACATCTGACGACTAATATGAGTTCATCGTCATGCCGTTTGGCCTTGGCGACGCCCCGGCTACTTTCGAACGCCTGATGGACGCTATCCTTCATGGACTCAAGTGGGAGACTTGTCTTTGCTATCTCGATGACATCGTCGTCTTTTCTGCGAACTTTCCTTCTCATCTCATCCGCCTGGAGCGCTTTCTGACTTGTCTTACTGACGCTGGGCTTCATATGAATTTGAAAAAGGGCCGCTTTGCTGCCCGACAACTCACCATTTTAGGATATGTAGTCTATAAACACGGTATTCTTCCGGACCCCGGCAAACTTCGTGCAGTTGCCGAATTTCTGAAGCCCACCTCACTGAAGCAGCTCCGTAGCTTCGTTGGCCTCTGTGCGTACTTATGTCGCTTCATCTTGAATTTCGCCTCGATCATCGCTCCTCTGACACGGCTACTCGCAGGCAGCTCCAACCTCTCCGCTTAGACTACTGCTTGCGATGACGCCTTCGACACCTTGCGCCGCCTTTTGGTTTCGCCTCCTATCTTGCGTCACTTCGACCCGACTGCGCCTACTGAGATCCACACTGACGCCAGCGGTATTGGGCTGGGTGCCGTTCTCACCCAACGCAAACGCGGCTTCCGTGAGTATGTGGTCTCCTACGCCAGTCGGACCTTGAGCAAAGCGGAGGCCAACTATTCTGTTACAGAACAAGAATGTTTCCCAATATTACACAACACAGCGCTGTGTTGTGTCTCTGCCTGTGTCCTTCTTCTTGTCCCGTCGTTGCGCTGTAGTCATGGAAGAATGATTGGCCATCATTTGGGCCATTGGAAAATTTCGTCCCTATGTCTACGGTCGCCCGTTCTGTATAGTAACCGACCACCATGCCCTGTGCTGGCTGGCCTCTCTCAATGACCCGTCAGGCCGCCTAGCTCGCTCGGCTCTGCGATTGCAGGAGTATGACATTCATGTCATTTACCGCTCTGGCCTCAAGCACAATGACGCGGACGCTCTTTCCCGCTCGCCGCTGCTTAGTGCTTCATCGTCTGCCCGTATGTCAGCTTACGACTTGTCCTCTCTTGCCACAGCCGAGATGTCCACCGAGCAGCGCAAAGACCCTTGGACCGCCACACTTATTGACTTTCTTTCGAGCCCTGTTACTGATAATTCTTCCCGTTCCCTCTTACGTTCAGCCCGTCACTTTTCTATTCGGGACGGTCTACTCTATCGTCGCAATTACCTGTTCGACGGACGCAAATGGCTCCCAATCATCCCCCGCCATCTACGCACCGACATTTTCGCTGCTTTCCATGTGAACATCCAGTGTGCACACGGCGGCGGGTTGAAAACCTACACGCGTCTGCGTCTTCGATTCCACTGGCGTGGCATGGACCGCTTTGTTCGCCACTTCGTGCGATCTTGTCCTACCTGTCAACGGCGTAAAAGTCCACCTCACACATCGCCTGCTTCATTGCAGCCTTTACCCTGTCCTGCCCGCACGTTTGACCTCGTTGGCATAGACCTCTGCGACCCACTCCCGCTGTTCACCGCTGGATTATCATGGCCGTCGATCATCTCGTACGTTATACTGAAACGTCTCCATTACCATCTGCGTCCGCCCGTGGCTTCGCTTCCTGTCTTCTAAAGAACCTGATTCCTCGCCATGTTTCACCCACACTTCGCGCACTTTTACGTGGGAAGCTCCCAGACACCCTTAAAGCATGTGGGGGTAGCGGTCTCGGACTCGAAGGAGATGCCCTCGACTCAGCGTGGCAAGCTCAGCGGAGACCAGCTACCAAGTGACAAGAGGTTTTTGGGCGTTCGGTGCCCAGCTTTCGCTGGTCGCAAGCGGACAATGGGTCGGAGCCAAAGGTTCACAAACAAAACAATGTTTATACAGCAATGAGACGATACAGAGGGTTTCACAAACACTAGTATAAAGACAAAGTGATTAGCAACACAATGCAACTCGTGCAAAGCTAAACTCGAGAGAGAATACAATTCAAAGGAAATATTAAACCTAAAGTGCACTAAAACAGGAGAGAGAGGTAAACAAGCAAAACACAATTTGTTCACCGGGCACTGCGGCAGTCCGACGACCAGAGTTCCATGACGATGCCGTCCCGCAGACTGGCGAACGTTGCCTCGTTGGTCCGATGCTGGCCGAGTGGTGTTTTCCCGGGAGTCGAACGGGCGCGCTACGATGAAGCTTAAACGGCGGTCCGGACTGACTGGTAGCGGCCAACGCCCTTTTTATAGCCGCGCTTGCACGTCTGTTTGTTCTACGCGCCAGAGTAGGCGCGCACATACACGCAGCATCTCCCGTGCAGGTTCCCTTCCTTTCTCTCGCCGGCCGCGCGTCCTCATTGGTTAAAGTCAGGAATCGTTTCGCGAAGGTTCCAGCGTGTTCTAGCGTGGCGCCGTCGTGGGGGCGTAGCCGTCGTCCGAGTGCAGAGGAGGGAGACATGTCTTAGCGCACGCAAGGCTTCCCCCTCTTCCCCCGGTTAACAGAAGAAACGACTGGCACGTTCTAGAGAGATCGGCGTGGATGACTCATTCCTTCGGCGCACGCCGTGGCCGTGAGCGGTGGTGGAGGGGAGAGAGAAGCACGTGCTCGGCGGGGGATTTCCCTCTCTCCCGTTGGGCTCGCGCCGGCGAGACGCCCTGCGCGCGGCGGTTTTTCTTTGTTTCCAAAATTGCGCCGAATTTTGTGACACTGCCCCTTCCTTTAAGATTATTGTGTAACAATATTCACAAAACACAAAATTTGTGCGCACATGCATGCGCTCACAAAGTCAGTGGCGAATGCCAAAATACATACATCAATACCTTGATGCTTTAAGATACCTAACACAGTACAATAGACAGATTGCACTCCAAAACACGCCGCAGTTCGGCGGTACAATTCGCACGCACGTGCATGCGCTCACAAACTATATGTGAAAATATATACATCAATACAATGATGTTTCCACATACGTAAGTCTATGCAATGTTCCCAATGCACATAAAACACGCCGCGATTGGGCACAACATTAACACATAGCTACAAACATGGAGCACGCAAATACAAGGCACACTTTCGCCTATACTTCCAGATTCGGCCTACACCGTGGGTTCGGAGCAGGACTGTTTCTCTGAAGCTTTCAGTCGCGCTTTTAATTCTCTTATGCACGCGACTCTGACCTTTCTTTCTGTCGCGAGCTCTGCTCTTCTTTCGCCTCATGCTGAGGCTTCTCTTCCGAACGCGGTTTTGGCTCCGCTTCCTGCTCGTACTCCTGTCTGGTTTCGCGCCCAGACTTCGAGCCCTTCTTTTCCTGTGGTTAGCGCGTCGGTTGCGAACAAATTTTACGCCAGTTCGCTGATGACGGCTCCACTTCTCGCGTTCTCCTTCTCGGCGCGCGCTCTTCTGTTTGCGTTTGCGCCTCCAGACGGAATCTTTACTGAACGCTGGGCTCGTTCCTCTGAACTTCTTTCTGACTTTGCTGCGATGTTCGTGGAGCTCGCTTGCATTCGGTGCAGCTGTCTTCAGCTTGGTTCTGTTTCTTCCTGTTTTCTTCCTGAATTTTCTCCAGGGCTTCTGCTGTTTAATTCCACCTGCATCTGCGGTGCTCAATTCGCTTCTCTTTATTGTTACTTTCTTCCGAACTCTGCTTTGGGCTGGGCCCGGTTCACTGACGATTGCGTCATCCGAATTGTTCTCTCGCGATGCAGCCACTGGTTCAGCTCTCTTTTGTTCTTCGAGGGCTGCACTTTCTTCTTCCAAGTCCTTTTTTCTTTTCTTCTTTTCTCTCTTCCTGACCTTGCTTCGTGCACAGTGCTCGAAATTCGGCTCAGGATTCTTTGGAGAATCATTCTCCTCACTGATTCCTTCCATCAGTTGGTCACTTAGTGTGCAGCCGTACAAAGGCTTTCCTTCTGCTGCACTAACTCCTTCCTCATAGGCACAAATTTTCTCGCCTTTCTCATAGGCAAAGGCTTCCTCGCTGCTCGAGGGTTCTCTAGGAACGGTTTCCGCGTTTTCCCTGAGTGACCTCTCTTCAGGTATTACCACGCCTGAGCTTTCACACTCAGTGCCATTTAACCACTCCTTCTCGTGGTCGGCACTGCAAGACTCACACGTGTTGCACTCGGACTCCTCCATAGGGATCCTAACTGCTTATTCGTCCTCAAGCGGCTGCCCTAGGGTTCTCTCTGAGTGAAGCGTCAGGTCGGCCTTTACCTCAGTGCCTACTCCCTCGGTAGTAGCTACGCATTCAGTTTCCTGAGGAAGCGACACTCCGGTCTGTTCTTCACTCTCGGTGGTTTCAGTTGCAGGAACAGGCTGTTCCACAACCTCATTCTCACTAGTGGAGCCAGTTACAACCTCTTCATTGGTTGTCAACAAAGACTCGTTAGCCTTCCACCCGGCCTCTCCGAGTGTAAGCTCCACTGGCTCCCTGACGTTCCGCAAACGCCTAATTTCAGCAAGCTTCCTCTCTGAAGGATTGCCATTTCTATTTCAAAAGCTCTTTCGGCCGCTTCTTCGCGCCTTTGTCGTTCCCTCTCTTCTTCTTCTCGTTTCATTTGCCTCTCTTTCTCAGCGGCTTCTCTAGCGCGCTGTCTTTCTCTCTCTCTCTCTTCTCGAGCCCTCTCTCTTTCCTGGTCCACCCATCCTCGAAGTTCGGCTCCGGTCATCCCCATCTGGAGGCCGACCTCTATTAGCTCCTTTAGCTCTTTAAAGCTCATTATTGGAGACCGAACTCTACATTCAAGGCAACTAATACCTCTCCACGGTGAACCTCACTGACCGCTTCGGAGCAGCACCTAACAATATCGCTCTGCTGCTAACCCTCATTTACGACCTCTTCGTAAACTCCTTCCGACTCTTTCTCCGTTCTCTGCGCTTACAAACACCAAACGTCCTGTCGCGGACGCCAGAATATATTGTCACCCACACTTCGCGCACTTTTACGTGGGAAACTCCCAGACACCCTTAGAGCGTGTGGGGGTAGCGGTCTCGGACTCAAAGGAGCTGCCCTCGACTCAGCGTGGCAACCCCAGCGGAGAGCAGCTACCAAGTGACAAGAGGTTTTTGGGCGTTTGGTGCCCAGCTTTCGCTGGTCGCAAGCCAGAGAATGGGTCGGAGCCAAAGGTTCACAAACAAAACAATGTTTATACAGCAATGAGACGATACAGAGCGTTTCACAAACACTAGTATAACGACAATGTGATTAGCAACACAATGCAACTCGTGCAAAGTTAAACTCGAGAGAGAATACAATTCAAAGGAAATATTACACCTAAAGTGCACTAAAACAGGAGAGAGAGGTAAACAAGCAAAACACAATTTGTTCACCGGGCACTGCGGCAGTCCGACGACCAGAGTTCCATGACGATGTCGTCCCGCAGACTGGCGAACGTTGCCTCGTTGGTCCGATGCTGGCCGAGTGGTGTTTTCCCGGGAGTCGAACGGGCGCGCTTCGATGAAGCTTAAACGGCGGTCCGGACTGACTGGTAGCGGCTAACGCCCTTTTTATAGCCGCGCTTGCACGTCTGTTTGTTCTACGCGCCAGAGTAGGCGCGCACATACACGCAGCATCTCCCGTGCAGGTTCCCTTCCTTTCTCTCGCCGGCCGCGCGTCCTCATTGGTTAAAGTCAGGAGTCGTTTCGCGAAGGTTCCAGCGTGTTCTAGCGTGGCGCCGTCGTGGCGGCGTAGCCGTCGTCCGAGTGCAGAGGAGGGGGACATGTCTTACCGCACGCAAGGCTTTCCCCTCTTCCCCCGGTTAACAGAAGAAACGACTCGCACGTTCTAGAGAGATCGGCGTGGATGACTCATTCCTTCGGCGCACGCCGTGGCCGTGAGCGGTGGTGGAGGGGAGAGAGAGGCACGTGCTCGGCGGGGGCTTTCCCTCTCTCCCGTTGGGCTCGCGCCGGCGAGACGCCCTGCGCGCGGCGGTTTTTCTTTGTTTCCAAAATTGCGCCGAATTTAGTGACACCATGGTGCTTCTTAAGAACTGCTCAGTGACCGTGGACGCGTATTTCTATCTGACGCTCTTGAGGCCCTCCTCAAGGAATGCCGCATTATCCACCGACTCGCTTCATATTACCACCGTCAGAGCTACGGCCCCACCGAGCGTTTCAACCGAACCCTCAGTGACATGCTGCCATGTACTGTCTTTGTCCAAAGTTTAGAGTCCAGGTGGTTTACTTCTTAGCCTTGCAGTCGGACTCCTGAAGCATTCGTGGCAATCCCTACCCATTGGAGGAGAAAGGACCAGAAATCATCTTACCTTCAGGAAATTTGGAGAGCTGGAAATGCATTACGAACCACACTGCCCTCTTCAAGGAATGCCGCATTATCCACCGACTCGCTTCATATTACCATCGTCAGACCTACGGCCCCACCGAGCGTTTCAACCGAACCCTCAGTGACATGCTGCCATGTACTGTCTTTGTCCAAAGTTTAGAGTCCAGGTGGTTTACTTCTTAGCCTTGCAGTCGGACTCCTGAAGCATTCCTGGCAGCCCTACCCATTGCAGGAGAAAGGACCAGAAATCATCTTACCTTCAGGAAATTTGGAGAGCTGGAAATGCATTACGAACCACACAGTGTGGCTCAGAAGCAAATCCCCTGGGCTCCAAACTTTTGACAAAGGCTGTACGTCGACGCCAACCACGCCAACTGGGACCAGGTTCTTCCCTTCGTAACCTAGGCATATAAAACTGCGACGCAAACCACCACTGGATTCTCTCCCTTCTTTCTTCTATACTGTTGAAACTTGGTCCAGCGCAAAAGACGAACACAAAGAAAGGAAACGACACACACGGAGCGCTACTAACAACTGATTTATTGATATATGCAAGAAACACATTTATAGTCTTCACACGTATGCACACAATCAGGCGGCTCCAGGCGACTTTAACAGTTTTAAATGGCTCACACTTACCTAAGCTCACATTATGTCACTGAAGAGAGCGAGGGAACCAGATAAGGTAGATAACTCAGAACATGAAAATGACAAAAGGAAAAGATATGGATGGGATATGACTGAAACGTTTCGAGAAACGACGGACGAAAAAGACACGGGCCAGGAAGTTACATGACGTTATATGACGTTGTCCAAAACATACGCTCAGTCGAGTACAAACTTATGGAAGGGTCGCTGATGCACTGGCTAGACTTTTTACGAATATGAAAGACCTTCTTCTGTACAGCCGCGAGCACCGCTTCACGATGGATGCTCTACTTCGCTACCGACGCGACATTTCCGAGTCCACGCCACCCTCCGACGCCGCCAGGTACGACGAAGAATGCCGTCAGCTTCCTGGCTCGTTTACCACGCAGACCCGGTGGCAGCAAAAACATGACCGCGACACTTCCGAGGCCTCTACCTTCTATCCTGCATACTCCCTTGTGTGGCTCTGGGTGCCTCCCACAACTCCCGGCCTTTCGTGGAAACTGCTGGCTCGGTATCATGGTCCCTACCGGGTTCTCAAGCAAACCTCTCCGGTCATTACATCGTCGCACCCTCTGATGACTTGCGTCGCCGTGGCCGCGAAACCGTGCACGTCAACCGACTTAAGCCGTACTACGACCGCTCTGTTCTTCCTTCCGCTTATGACGTCAGGCTGGCTCCTTTTCAGCCGGGAGAAACTGTAGTGTGCCAACTGTGACGGCTTCCGCTACCGCCATGCGCCGACACTACTCTGCGCCTGACGACGACGAAGTTGCCCCGTTCTTTGGTGCTGGCCGCCGCTCTTATGAGCGGCTTGACAGGGCGTCAGCCGCTGATAAGAGCGGCGGCCGTTCACTTCGCCGCGGTCAGCGGGCACGCTCCGTTTGCTCGAAACGCCGTTGGGAGCGCTGCGATGTGGTATTAAAATAGGGTGCCTCGATGCCAGCGCTCCCGTCCAGGGTGGTGGCACGCTTTGGCATGCGCCGCGCCGCCGTCTTCTCCGCGCTCGTCATCTTGGGGCAAGTCGCTTTTCGTGCCGCTGCTGTGGAGGGTTCGAAGCTGTGTTTTGCGCTGGATTCTGAGCTGATGAACTGCTTTAATTCACGAAATATAGCATGCCAGGCTGTTGTGTTCCTTTGTGCGCCGGCTCGGCGAAGAAAGGAGCGCGATGTTTTCATTTTCCACGGGATGAGAGACGGAGAAAAATATGGGAGGCGAAAGTGAACCGTGAGAACTGGAAGGCGAACGACAACGCGAAGATCTGCGAGGTAAGCCACAATGTCTGTGCTGTTTTTATGCATCATTAAAACTTCTTTTTTTGGCTAGTTTGTTCATATAGATAATGTAAAAAAAATTAGCGCGAACACACACAGACCACGAGGAAGATGAGACACACACACACACACACAAGTGCTTGTGTTTGTGTGCCGTCTTTCTCGTGGTCGTTGTCTGCGCTAAAGCTTTTAGACCTTTTTCTAAATGTTGCTCACAGTTATGTGCTTTCAGTAGGAATAACATTATACCGCACCGCTTCGCCCATCCGCTTGTAAGCACTGACTTTGTGGGGTTTGAATATATGTTTTTGCCTTGTTCACCAATCTCGCACTGTGCGCAACAGGAATTTTTGTGTGCCTTCAAAGCTGCAGCTCGAAGCCTAGTTAGAAACGTGAGTACAGCACGTGTTGCGTCGCATTGCCTGGCATTGGAAGTAGCGCGCTTTGTTTTTGAGGCGGAACATTTTGAATTACCAGTTATGTGAAGGCTTACAAGCTAAATATATGAATCATTGCGTCTTTTCACTTTCAGTGAGCTACACTCAACTTCCGTATCATTCACGGAGTGCCTCATGATGATCTTTACTCTCTCGCGATCGCAGACTTTTTTTGTTCAGAGCCGCGGTGAAAACACGTCAAGCAGGTGGAGCCCGGTATTTGTCGAAGGAATGCGCCATTGTACTCTTTCAACAGCTGCCCTTTACACTCGATCTTGAAAGCTGGTAGCAGCCGTCGAGGCTTCCGGTTCACGCAGATTAAGGAGCATTCCCCTCTCTTCTTTTCAAAAAAGAATATAATAGAGGCTGACGGGTGAACCTCCCACGTGCTACCTACCCACTTTTGTGGCCAGAGTAGGAAGTGAAAATGTAGTCTATGAACAGGGAGTTTTGGTTGCAAAAACCTGGCTACGAGTCAGCCGTCCTGGAATTTTGCTAGTGGTCTTTTCGCAAGTGCTAAATTCTGCGCAGCACAAATAATAGGCCCCTTCACCTTCCTTTTCTCAAATTATTCACGGGAATAATTTTTCGAGGTATTTGCGATTCGCAACGAACGCAAAAGTTAGGCCCTCGCAAAAATTAACTCGTTTACAGTATATGGCTGGCAATTCGACTAGTCGCGAAGAAACTTCTATTGTGAACTGGCCGTCACTTTAAGAAAGCGGTCGCGAGGAAGCAAGGCGCCTGCGCAGTGCAGAAGTTACTCCCGAATACAGCTCTTTCTTCTCCATGTAATGACACATCGCGAGGCGAAGTGCACCGTTGTCAAACGCGCTAATACCGGTCCGAGGTTAAGCCAAATTTAAGTGAAGTTAAATTTGCCCGTCCGACATCCGAATTAGTGCTGTCGCTTGGTTGGCGTCCACAGAAATACTTCGTGATCCTGTGCTTGTAATATCGCACCGCTTCCTTAACGCTTTTTTATTATCTCATTTGTTTGCGTGCACACGACTAGAGGCGCGAAATGACAGTTTCATCGTCTCTCTCATTTTAGCGCCACTTCGAGGAAGATCAGTTTGAAGGCAACAGGGCCACTTTCAGTGTGTCTTTGATACTTGTCTGTTTTTGTAACTTTGATGTATGACTGGCCGTCATCTTGCTGTTTGCCAACTATTAAGGGGTCGGGACCTCGTCAAGCTCTCCGAGCTTTTAGTCCCGTACTCCTCCTTCTCAAAGGAAATAAAGGTGAGTGATTGATTGATGGACGGCGGCTCCTCAAGTTAACGGCTGTCCCGACGTTGTTTGATTTTAGACGTAAGTGGTTGCCCACATTCGGCTTGCTAGCCTAGTATCCGCATCAGATAATCTGAGGAGCACTAGAGCCTCGGATATGTTTAGGTACTGATGAATTAATTTCTTTCTTGCGCGAACAGCTCAGCCGAAGCGAAGAAAGCCGCCTGTACCGCGGCTTTTTCCTATAGTTCTACACCTGACGCTACAAAAGGCTCTTCGCCAACCCTTGAGACGCCACCTGACCACGAAGAGACCCTAGCGATGCCTGAAAACACGCGTGAAGATTCAGGAGAACAAATCGACATTTTCTCGCTGTCCACAAGTGAGCTGCGAAAAGAGCTGCAAGACGAAAAAAGAAAACGCAGCCAGTTAGAAGAAAGTTTGTTTCAGGCAAACAAAAAGCTGAAAAAGCTTCAAAAAGAACAAAGCAGCTCGAAGAAAACCTTACAACGTTGACTGCAAATTTGAGCTTCCTAAACCAGGACCAAAAGGCTGCCTTGGAAAAGAAAAACCGGAAGAATTGCTCCTGGGGTGCCAACACGATCAAGAAGGCGCTACAGCTTAAGTTTGGATGTGGTTCGGTCGGCTACGACCTTTTATTGGAACAAGGGCAGCCGCTTCCATCTAGAAGCACTCTGTGCCAGAGACTGCAACACTTAACCTTCCTACCTGGTGTGCTAACAGAAATTCTAACTTTAATGGAAGCCAAAGTGGCTGCAATGTCTGAGATTGAAAGGGACTGCGTCCTTTTCCTAGATGAGCTGGAACTTTGGAGAGGTGTGGAGCTGGACCGTAGCAGTGACTGCTTTCTTGGCAAGATCACGCTCCTCGAAAGTGACCAGCCTGCCAACCATGCCCTTGTTTTCATAGTAGGTGGTTTGAATATCAGATGGAAGCAAGTAATTGCCTACCACTACACAGGTGCGTTTGTCAGTGGAGATAAGCTCAAAGACTTTGTCTTTCATTTAATACAGTTGTACACCCAGATATCTTGCGCGTGGTATGTGTCACTTGCGACAGGGGTAGTTCAAATCGTTCCATGTGGAGGTCACTGAACCTGTCGAGTTCTCGCAGTTCTGTAACTGTTTGTTCTGTGCCACATCCATGTGACAGCGAAAATGTTTTGTATTTAATGCCAGACCCTGCGCATGTGCTAAAAAATTTGAGAGGGCATTTGGTGCGAAAAGATGTGATGCATCTTAACGATGCCATCGTCGCAAGGTTCAAGTTGCCCAGCAATGAAGTGTCGATCGCGCATGTGGAGGCTGTTCTAAAACTCGACACAGACCTGTTGCAGGTCGCATCGAACTTGAGCAACATCCACATATCTAACGGTCATTTTACAAAAATGAAGGCAGGGATAGCGGTTCAGCTGTTTCGTGAAGCCCCAGCAGCGGTTAGATATTACATCGAAATCGGGAAGCTGTCACCTGAAGCAGAAACAACTGCGTGGTTTTTTGGAGTAATTTTTAAATGGTTCACAATAATGACTGCTCGCCATCCCTCTGTCGCTCTCAGTTTGAAGAATGAGAATAAATATGAGGAAGCCATTGCACATCTCAAACTCACAGTGGAAGTCAACGAAGGCTTGGGAATAGGAGTAAAAAAAAAGTGTGGAAGCCAAGCCAGGCAGGGGTGCTCATGTCAACAACAGTAGTCCTGCAGCTGCACATCTTTCTGCTCAAAGAACGCCGGTACAGTTTTGTTTTGACTGGGAGGATGGTCCAAGATTGTTTGCAAAACCTTTTTTCGGTCATCAGAATGATTTCACCTGTGCCGAGCTCATGCAACCTAAAAAATGCACTCAAGATTGTAACTTTCAGCCAGTTCCTCAAACTTCCGAAAACTTCAGGCTACGACATCGATGACAGCACTTACCTGGCTGATTTTTTGTCGGCCAAAATCAAAGAAGTTCAGCACGAAGCTGAAGTGCACGAAGGACCTTCAGCATGTGATGAAATTGAAGCAATAGAGTCATTGACAAGAGCTGAAATCGACATCGTCGCTCACCTGGCCGGGTTCTAGGTAAGGCCCCGTGCGCTTTCCGCAAGGTCCTGCGCCCCGTGCACACGAATGCTTCTTTTTGAAGAGGTACGAGAGGAGCATACCCTAGTGCAGTTGAAAGAATATAATGCTGGAGCCCGTAACCTTGTATATGTGAGCGAGCAAGTTCTTGACTTTGTTTCTTTAGGCATTTAGGCATCTTTAGGCAATTTAGGTATAGGCCAGACGGGAAGATGCCTAAATTCCCGCCTGCGTGAACATAACACCTCTTTGAAAGGGGCCCCTTCCTCGAACCTAGCATTGCACTACAAAGAATGTGGTAGTAACCCCTCCGCGCCTGCTGCCCAACCATGTTTTCCACTTTTTAACGACACAAAGGTCTTGTACAATAATAAAAATAGATTAACTAGGGAAATTAGCGAAGCATTTCATATTCAGAAAAACCACGACACATGCGTAAGCACTCCATCCGTCCTCTTTCATGACTGTGAGATATCGTTTCTTGAAGATCATGGCTGATTTTAACATCTAATGAGTATTGGTGGCGTGCTCCTAGTTGTTTGTAGAGTATATTTTTTCGTGTTCCTTGCAATAAACCTTCAGTTGCTAGTCGGCGCCTGTCCCGTCGTGTTCTTTTCTTGTGTCCCTGTTCCTGCGCTGTTTTTTTTCTCGCGATATGGTAGCGCACGAGCGCAGTCCCGTGGCAGTTTTTCATATTTCGCGGGCTTTATTTAGCTGCCGGAAAAAAGGACCCCGCAGGAGATACGATGGTAGAATAAACTAGATCGCTTCTTTCTAAACCTGCTCTACAACATAACGTAACGCTTTTGGCACTAAAATGAATATTTCAAATTTTGCATAATTCATCTTAGTTATTTAACTAATACCAATATACTGTAGCGCAGCAAAAGACGAAGACACAAGAGACGAGAGACGAACAACACGAGCGCTAACTTCCAACAGATTTTATTCTCCTGAAGCATCACATTTATACGCCAGAAAACAGGCGTATAAATGTGATGCTTCAGGAGAATAAAATCTGTTGGAAGTTAGCGCTCGTGTTGTTCGTCTCTCGTCTCTTGTGTCTTCGTCTTTTGCTGCGCTATAGTATATTGGAACTATGTACCAACAAGCCCAAAAAGCCACGGTACTGAGTTATTTAACTAGTTAAGCGGAATATAAAAAATATTCTGAGGAGCGCCACATGATGGCAAACATGTTATCGCTGGTTTCAGCGGGCTGCGGTTTACCGTTTTTTTTTTTAAATCCTTGGTTCAAGTTACGTGAAACACCCTTTTACCCTTTTATTGGTCCTCTCAAAATAGAGGTAAAAAACATAAAAGAAAGAGAGAGGATGCCTGGAGCAGCAATGCTTTGCCAGGCTTAACGCCAATTAAAAAAAAAGAAAAATAACTAAATGATCCAAAGAAGAAAAAAAAATAAGCGAAAAACAGAGCATTAAAAAAACTCATAAGAAAAGAAAACAAAAGTCTCGTCATAATAAGTTAGACGCAGGCAGATAGCCAAAGCACAGCGTGCAGTCCACAAAATAAGTAATAGTAATAAAAAAATGAAAAAGCCCAAGTCACTGCAAAGTCATTGTCACCGTAACAGTCAAAGAAAGCACTGAGCGCCGGCCACAAAATAAAAATCAGAAAAATAAAAACATAATCAAGACAAAAGAAAGAAACCGAAGTCACAGTCACTCAGTCAGGGACACAGTCACAGTCACGCAGTCAAAACAGAGTCGCAGTCACACAGTCAAGGACGCAGTCACAGTCACGCCACGACAAAGCCACCTATGCTCAATAAAGGAGCACGGGGCGCTCCGCTGTGCAAAGCTTGGGGAAGAGAGATTAGAGGAAAGAGAGAAATCAGCGTGAATAATTTGGAATTGTACTACTTATGAGGTGAACCATTTGAAGGAGAAGAGCACAAGCAGCAGGGTTTCGGAGAAGGGAGGGGTAAACAGATGGTGTGATGTCCGATGAGCAAAGAGATTTTAAACGAGAAACTAAAGAAGCAGTAACGGAACAGTCCCGGAAGTAATGACGGATATTTTCACATAACAATCCACAGGAACAAGTTGAAGACGGAGACAGGCCAAATCTTTTAAAATAGAACGGAAATCTACCATGCCCAGTAAGTAACGTTATTAGAGGATTCCTGGGTAGACGAATAAGGGGAATGTTAAGTGTATCAGGGATCCAGTTGAATAGCTCAGTGCCACCATTATTCTCGCGCCAAAAAATGCTCCATAAAAGAAGTGAAGAATGATGCAAACGGGAACGAACGCAACGGCGTGAAAGGGTAGAAATATGTAAACTTCCAAACTGGCCGGCACTACCAGCAGCTTGGTCGGCTAACTCGTTTCCAAAGATTCCAGAATGACCCCGGATATGAAATAAAAGAAATGGGGCTAAAGAAGGCAAACGATAAAGATCTTTCTTAATTGCAATAATAGTCGGATATATACTGTTTGACTCCGCCGCGGTGGCTCAGTGGTTACGGCGCTCGGCTGCTAATCCGAAATACGCGGGTTCGATCCCGGCCACAGCAGCCGAATTTCGATGAAGGGCAAATTCTAGAGGCCCATGTGCTGCGCGATGTCAGTGCACGTTAAAGAACCCCAGGTGGTCGAAATTTCTGGAGGCATTCACTATGGCGTTCCTCATAGCCTCAGTTGCTTCGTGACGTTAAACCTCAATAAACCAAACCAAACCAAATATATTCTGTTTGACACTGTGTTTCAGAGCTGTAACTTGCACTGTGATTACTTGTTTACTTGTGCATGTTTTGTAAAATTGCTTAGTTTTCTTTCCCTACCCGTCTAAAATCCTGACACCGGGATTGCAATATCAATAAATAAATAAAATTTGTAGGGCCACCGCGCCGAGGGCAACCGTGTTTTCGAAATTCTAAGAACTGATACGGATATTATTTACGGTGGGCTACACGCCTAACAGTAATATATATATATATATATATATATATATATATATATATATATATATATATATATATATATATATATATATATATATATATATATATATATATATATATATATATGCTAGCTTCATGCCGAGGCTGTTGCAGGATTTGGGCATATTATACAAGGGGAGAAAACGACAGTAAGAAAAGTACTCTTAGAATATTGTTATACAGTTCTAGTTGGCACAGTGGAACAAAGGAAACAAAACTACAGTTCGAGATCATAAGTCACAAAAAATTTGCAGGAGGGCAAAGGTAACAAATCAAGAACATTCTGCATTCAGGGTACAGTTGATAGCTGGGAAAGAAAGCTTTCCAGAGACGGGCACTTGACGACGTCATCAGGTGAGGCATTCCATTCACAGACTGCTTGGGAGAAAATGAATACTTAAGTGTTGCTGTGTGCCCGGTATTCGACTAAATGCTTAGAGTGTTGTGTTCTAGTGATGCGGTGAGTTGAGCGGGAGATGTAACTCTCACTATTGATTTTAAAGGTTCCAGACAAGAGGAGATAAATATATTTGAGGCGGGTATGCTTGGCGCGACTACTAATAGTGCTAAGACCAGCCTGGGTAAGAAGTTCGGATGGTGACTCGTGGCGGCGATACTTGTTATAGATGAACCTAATTGCCTTGCGCTGTATGTCTTCTAATTTGGTAATTAAATTATTTGTGTGTGGGAACTAGCATATTATACTGTATTCTAAAATTGGTCGCACGAGGGATGTATAGGCAAGCAATTTTGTTTCGGGTGAGGCGAAATTGATGGAGCGCCATAATGAGCAAAGAGCGGAAAATGCTTTGGATGTTACGTATGCTATATGCTTGTCCCATTTTAAGTCTGAAGAGGTGATTATGCCAAGGTACTTATATTTATCGACAAATTTTATTATGTTATCTCCAATTTTATACGGGAAAGTGAGTGTCCTTTTCTTCCTTGACACGGTCATCACAACTGTTTTTTCTAGATTTAGCGTCATCTGCCATTCCTGGAACCACTTGGATATTACTTCGAGATCGGCGTTTAATGTGATCTGGTCTTCTTTACTGTTAATTTTTTATATATTATGCAGTCATCCGCCAACATGCGAACAGTGGCGTTAATACCATTTGTTATGTCATTTATATATATTATGTATAGAATTGGCGCTAATACCGTCAACACGTTTTGGCGGGCTAGTTGGTTAAGCATCTTGAATAAACAGCGCGAACGAAGGCGAGCACAAAAGACCGTTTTCTTGTCTTTTGTGCTCGTCTTCGTTCGCGCTGTTTATTCAAGATGCTCATACCGTGCCTTGATGGACTCCTGAAGTAAATTTTACGCACTCGGATGAACATCCTTCAAACTGAACAAACTGTTTGCGGTCAGAAAGATATGCTGTTATCCAGTCAGTAGTCGTATTAGTACCGTGAACGTTTTCGATTTTCTAGATGAGTTTGGGATAGGACACGCGATCAAAAGCCTTTGAAAAATCAAGGAAAAGCATATCGATTTGTCCGCGCACGTCAATTGTCGATGCCAAGTCAAGTATGGTTTCCAATAGCTGCGTTGTTGTGGACAGACCCTTTCTGAAGCCATATTGGTTATTGTTCAGTAATTCATTCAGTTCACAACAGGTTACAATGTGTTTAAATATAATGTGCTCTATGATTTTGCATACTGTACAGGTACGGGAAATTGGGCGGTAGTTTGCAGGGTTATTAACGTCTCCAGTTTTATGAATTGGAATTACTTTTGCAACTTTCCATTCACTGGGTACATCGCCAGTATCCAAGGATTTATTGTAGAGAAGGAGAAGATATTCGGACATCCACTCTGCGTACCTTTTCAGGAACTGGTTGGGGATATTGTCGGGGCCACTAGATTTCTTTCCATCAATGTTTAACAATAAAGACAGTATGCCCGGTTCAGTTATCAAGCGTTTCCCAAGATATGCCAGGCAAATTGAAGCCGCCAGTTAGGATAATCTTTTTAGATGCCGGCACGTGGTGTTGCATATGCTGCTCAAGCAGGTTCAGAGTATCTGCGCTTGCGTCGGGTGGACGGTATAATATGTATCAGCAGCGCGAACACCACACAGGAAGAAGAAGGAGAAGAAGGTAAAGAGCGCTGATAAGGTATAAGGTGCCAACGAAGAATGCGGCTTGGTCCAGCGCTACTTTGCACCAAAGTGCCTCTATACCATCAACGGCAGGCAGCAGTGTACAAGATAGGTTATCTTTGACTAAAATTGCAACACCTCCGCCACGTGTAGGCCTGTCTTTGCGTAGAACTGGCGATTACCATTTTGTCGGCTTGGAAATTGAGGCCTTATACTAATATCCACCGTAAAAACGGATTTAAAGTAATCAGAGAACCTGTTCGCTTTCTGTAACGACTCTATTTCAGGTGTGTCACACTGTCTGGGCTTGCGTGGGTTTAGGTAGCGCCAGAACTTACTAGGAGCTGATCGTATAAAGTTGTTTAAATTGACGTTTACGTATTTATACTTAGCAGTTTAAACAGCACTTTTTAGGGCTCGTGATAGCTCACGCATTTTGTTATTGTAGCTAATTACTGGGTGCTTGTTTTTATATTTCCTCAGTCGCGATATTTTACGCTTCAGGTGAATAATTGGTCGGGTGATCCACGGGTTTGTTTTTTGAACTTTTTTTGTGTTTTTTTTGGGTACATAGAGCGACAAGCATTGTTCTATTGTAAGCTTAAGTAGGTTTCATAGGTCGTTTACAGTAACGGAGACGCCGGCAGAGAGGATCGAAAATTTTGTGTACTCATAGGCTAAATGATCTAGAATAGACACATCGTCGGTACTTTTCCAATCGTAAATAAAGGATCGTGATTCTTTCGGTTTGCGACTCGTAGAGAGTTTGATAGAGCATATAGTTGCTTTGTGGTCACTGATGCCCTCAGAAATTTCCCATGACATATTTTCTGAGGGAATAGCGTCACTTTTGAACGTTAGGTCAAGGATGCTGCTACTAGTCGTAGTAACCCGTGTTGGTTCATTTATGATTTGGCTCAACCGAAAATTAAACATCAAAGCAAGAAGTGCATCAGCGCTATTCCTATCTGCGGGCCCACAGTTTCCCAAGATATGCCAGGCAAATTGAAGCCGCCAGTTAGGATAATCTTTTTAGATGCCGGCACGTGGTGTTGCATATACTGCTCAAGCAGGTTCAGAGTATCTGCGCTTGCGTCGGGTGGACGGTATAAGGTGCTAACGAAGAATGCGGCTTGGTCCAGCGCTACTTTGCACCAAAGTGCCTCTATGCCATCAACGGCAGGCAGCAGTGTACAAGATAGGTTATCTTTGACTAAAATTGCAACACCTCCGCCACGTGTAGGCCTGTCTTTGCGTAGAACTATGTAGCCCGGGGGGGGGGGGGGGGGGGGAGTTATGATCGTCGGGAATGCATGAAAACAACCAGGTTTCCGTGAGGGTAATCACATCGGGTTCGTGTTCTAAAACGAAAGCCTCAAAATCAGCTGCTTTTCTAACTATACTGCGAGCATTTATATTTGCTATTGTTAGCTGTTTCTTTGTCTCAAGTTGTACTTGGAGCTCCCGGTCACGGGGATCCACCTATGTGGGCGGAGGGGCCGGGGGCTTGCTGGCATTGTAGACTCTGCCGGCCACTCTGTCCGCCCAGGAAAGTGATGAGCCTGCTGGTCTTGGCGGCGACGAGATGATGAACGCGACTTGCTGGAGCGACGCACGTTGGTGCGGTCCGCGTCTCGGTCCGGTGTGCGAGAGATGTGCTGTTGCAGTGAGGCGGGCGGTGAGCGGCGTCCCCTGCCTTTGCATCCTCTAGTGCCGGTCATGTGGGCGCCTCCACATAGTATGCAGGCTGGGGTGCATGTCGGAGTTTCCTCTCGTGGGTGGGGGACGCCACATCTTGGACAGTTGAGTGTGCGCTGAAGGGTGCACACGTCCGCACGGTGTCCAGGCTGACGGCAGTTTGTACATGCGTCGAGGTGTCCTCTGTAGGTGGTGCAGGTGTGGAGGCCGCCTACGTAGGAGATGGTTCTGGGCACCGGGCCCCCCGTGAATACGGACAACCTGAGGCCCATATCACTGACCTCATGTGCGGGCAAGCTTATGGAGACGATGGTTCGGGATCGCCTCTCTCCATACCTGGAGAGTAAGGGCTTCTTTGCAGTTACCATGTTCGGGTTTCGCCCCCACATGTCTGCACAGGATGTCCTTCTCCAGCTGCACAGGGATGTAATACGACCCACAACTATGCAACACAATGACAAAGCCATCCTCGCCCTTGATCTGAAAGGAGCTTTCGACAATGTTAAACACGGAAGCATCCTGGCCAACTTGAGTTCTACCGATTGTGGGGCTAGGGCCTACGCGTATGTAAGAGATTTCTTCACTAATCGCCAGGCCTTTCTTCGGATTGAGGGCGAGGAATACGGTCCTTACATGATGGGAACACGGGGTACCCCTCAGGGAGCGGTGTTATCACCGCTCCTGTTCAACATAGCTATGATGCACCTCCCAAGCCAACTGGCCCGGGTGGAAGGCATTCAACACGCGTTGTATGCAGATGACATTACAATTTGGACCACTGAGGGGAGCCTTGGGGACATGGAGGCCCGCCTTCAGCAGGCCGCTTCCATAGTCGATGCGTATGCCATTGACTGTGGGCTCCAATGTGCTCCAGCGAAATCAGAGCTTTTGCATGTCAGAGCGAACCCAAAGGATAGGACAGCAATTCACATCTCTTTGTCAGGAGGTCCTATTAGAGAGGTGGAGGAGCTCCGTGTTCTGGGCCTTTTCATTCACCACAGACTCAGACCGGACTCCACCATTCTGAAACTCAAGAGAGTAGGCGAACAGGTAGGGCGCATGATCCGCCGCGTTTCCAACAAGCGGGGCGGTCTGCGGGGCAGGGACGCGCTTCGGCTCGTCTATGCCTTCGTGACTAGCCGGATCCTCTACGCCGTGCCATATCTCCGCACTACTAAGCAAGACGAGGCGCGAATAGACGCCGTCATCCGCAAGGCAACTAAGCGAGCCCTGGATCTCCCGGTGGCTACCTCTAATGCCAAACTCAAGGCATTGGGGGTGCTAAACTCCTACCAGGAGCTGCGGGAGGCCCACCTCGTGAACCAATACACGCGGCTCATGCAGACGGCCCCTGGGCGCCGCCTGCTAATCCGCTTACACATCCAACACGACTGCACTCCAGAGGAGGCGGAGCGTATCCCAGTACTGTGGCGCCATATGCTCTGGGTCTCCCCGCTCCCCCTTAACATGGACACCGACATGCACGTAAACAGGCGACAAGCGCGGGCTCGGGCTCTTGAGAGACAACACGGCTCCCGACCCGGTGTATATTATGTAGACGTAGCAGGCCCATCGCCCACGGGATTTTACACGGCCGCTGTCGTTCACCAGGAAATGCACGTTGATGGACTCTCTTTTCGAGCCCCGAATTCAATGCGAGCCGAGGAAGTAGCGATAGCGCTTGCTGCCGCCCACGCCAATTCGAGAATCATCATTACGGACTCCCGAAAAGCATGTGAGCATTACTTGGCAGGGGAGATCTCCTCCTTAGCTGCTTCCATTCTAAGACGGACTGCCACTGATCCAACACACAAAAGAATCATTTGGGCTCCTGGCCACCAGGGCTTACGAGGTAATGAGGCCGCTGACGCGGCTGCCCGAGCGCTTACTCACCGGGCTCCTCATCCCAGCTCTTCTGGCTCGGAGACTAACCAGCCGCTGCTGCGATTCAAGGAAGTTATAACGCATTATAGCGACATCCACCGCCTTTTCCCGGCCCCTGCAAAGGGGCTGAGTAAGACGGAGGAGCGAACTTTAAGGCGCCTGCAGACAGGTACTCTACTCTGTCCTGCAATCTTAAAACATTACGATCCTAACACGGATGGGCGATGCCCACACTGTGGGGAGACCTGTGATATCTTCCACATGGTGTGGGCATGTACCGTATTTTCCGGTGTATAAGACGCACCCTTGTATAAGACGCACCTGCCATATATGCAGGCTGTCATTGAAAAAGTTGGTATATAAGACGCACCCGTGTATAAGACGCACCCCAATTTACCCAGTCAGGCTAGTGAGGCTTAATTAAACATGCTTGTGGGACCATCGTGAAATGCACCGTACCTGTGAGTTCTTAAGCAACGCTGAGTGATCGATAAGACAACACTCATGCCATACCCGCCCACGTCTTAGCAAAAAAAAAAAAAATACGAAAGAACTCTCCTTACGTCCATAAGAACATTTTATTTTTACTTAAAACCTTCGAAGTCTTCATCTTCCCATGCGCTATCAAAAATTTTGCCCGTGTCTGGAGGCAATGCAGCTGAAACATTCTCTTTGCACAACGCGCGTACTACGTACAGAGCAAACAAAGTTGCAAAGAGAGGCTAAAAAAAATGCCGGTTTGTCTTGGCTTGTCTTGACAATGGCGAAAAGCGCGATTGTCGCCATCTTTTGGCATTTCACATTACTTTTGTTTGGGGCCTCCGGAACAGCCGTGTGTTTATGATCCCGCAAGTCATCATCCCCGCTGTTTCATAATAAAGTTCACCTAAAGAAGTTGCGCATGGCGGTCCCCGTATTATAGCCGTTTACAACCGCGTTATTGGTAGCGATATTTTTGCGGTGAAAAAAGCTTGAACATGAACCTGAGTAATTTCTGAACTCGCAAAAAAAAGGCGAAAAATTCGCATATAAGACGCACCCTTGTATAGGACGCACCAGCAAGATTTTTGACAAAAAGCCGCGTCTTATCCACCGGAAAATACGGTACTCAAAATCCCCACCTCAACCCCTTCCCCTACCCCTTCCAGAGAGGCATGGGAGACTGCCCTTCTCAACTGCTCCTCGCTTGAGTCCCAAAGGGCTCTGGTGAAACGGGCTAGAGACGGGGCATTGTCATGTGGTGTCCCGGACTAGGGACGCCGACCATGTAGCGTGGCCACAGCTGTGGAATGGCGACCAGGCGAAGCGCGTCGGCTTGGTGAGGGGTGCTCATGGTACATGTGTTGTTTATGGGGTGAATGCGCTACTGGGTGGCGTTTGGGTCTTGGATGTCCTTGGCCGCAGCTATCAGGGCGAGGAGAAGCTGGCGCGGTTGAAGGTCAGTTAAAGAAAGGCCTGCGTTCGAGCGGAAGACAATCTTGTAATCGCCCGCAGGTAATGGTGGCTGGCATTGCGACCTTTGCGCCGCGAGACGCGCCGCTCGCAGCTGGTACGCTTGGTGTATGGAATGTGTCGGTCGCGAGCCGGCGCTGGCGTTCGCCTGGTCGTGGATCTTCGGCGCATCTTTTTGGCGGGCGGGTACGTTCAGGATATGAGTCCAGTCCCTGGGATCATAGTCCTTGGGGTTGATGGTCTCCCCGAGTACCTGGACCTCCATGCTCTCGCTGTGGGTGGGGTGGTAGGTGAACGCACGGTGGCGCGAGGCCTAGTGCGGCAGCTAGGCAGTCCACGGAACGCCACAACCCGTTCGGCGCAATGCCTTGCTCTTTGAACGCGACGCTTTTTGAGGAAAGCAAATTACGCAGTAATTCCCTGTCATCTCGGTGGACACGGGAACCGCACCGTAAAGGAAGGAACGCCACCACCCGTTCTGCGCGACGCTTTTTGAGGAAAGCAAATTACGCAGTAATTCCCTGTCATCTCGGTGGACATCCGAACCGCACCGTACAGGAAGGGAGGAACGCCACCACCCGTTCGGCGCGATGAATTGCCCTCACCGATGAATTGATCTCACCGGCGGCATGTGGATGTTTTTTCTTCTGTTTTTCTAATCAATTAGCTTTAAGCGATGGCATATTAAGTAATATTCTCAATTGATCAACACCACAAAATAAATAAAATAATTAAAAAAAATCCCCTGTGCCTCTTGGTTTCTGTGGCTCTTGGCTTCTGTCATATTTACAACGAGCCCCTCATTCCCCTTCTTGTTTGCTTAATTGCTTAGCGAGGGCCTCGATTCTGGCAGCCTTGATGCCATAGGAAGCATAAGAGGGTTCTCAGCTTCCACCCTCTCCGTTCGATGACGTTCTACGTCACACCTGCGGTAAATCAGGACGTTCTACGTCCGCCGCTTATGAACGTGGGTGCCGCTGATGAACACTCTCAAGGTTAGGTTACTTGTAAACATAGATACCCCCGAAAGCAGAAGGTTTGACAGCCGTCGCCGTAGCTCAGAGGTAGAGCACCGGACGCGTAATTCGGAGGTCGTGGGTTCGGATCCCACCGGCGGCATGTGGATGTTTTTTCTTCTGCTTTTCTAATCAATTAGCTTTAAGCGATGGCATATTAATTAATATTCTCAATTGATCAACACCACAAAATAAATAAAATAATTTTAAAAAATCCCCAGTGCCTCTTGGTTTCTGTGGCTGTTGGCTTCTGTCATCCTTTGAACGCAAGGCTTTTTGAGGAAAGTAAATGGCGCAGTAATTCTCTGTCATCTCGGTGGACACCCGAACCGCACCGTAAAGGAAGGAACGAACGCCACCACCCGTTCTGCGCGATGCCTTGCTCTTTGAACGCGACACTTTTTGAGGAAAGCAAATTACGCAGTAATTCCCTGTCATCTCGGTGGACACCCGAACCGCACCGTACAGGAAGGAAGGAACGCCACCACCCGTTCGGCGCGATGCCTTGCCCTTTGAACGCAATGCTTTTTGAGGAAAGACAATGGCGCAGTAATTCTCTGTCATCTCGGTGGACACCCGAACCGCACCGCATAGGAAAGGAGGAAAGCCACCACCCGTCCAGCACGATGCCTTGCCCTTTGAACGCAACGCTTTGTGAGGAAAGGAAATGGCACAGTAATTCTCTGTCATCTCGGTGGACACCCGAACCGCACCGTACAGGAAGGGAGGAACGCCACCACCTGTTCAGCGCGAAGCTACCGGCGCATATATGCCGGTCCTGTAGGAGGACTTAGAGAGTCTCGTTAAATGTCGTTAAATCTCGTACGGTGCCCGGATGTTCTTGTTTCAGTGCACCGGATGAGTGGAGTTCAGTGCCCGGATGTTGGGTCTCGGTCTCGGCGTGACGTCACCACACTGCCGACAACGGGAGCTAAACCAATACCTCCTAGAAAGACTTCAGGCCTGCGCGCTCCCAAATGTCACGTGAGCAACGTCATTTCCGGTAGGCGATCGCCTCTTCGAGGGTCGGGAGGCGCGCGCGCACGAAACGAACCGACGAACCCCGCAGTCGGCGCGCGCGGACCAGCGGCAGGAAGCCTGCCGTTGCGTGCATCGTTCTGGCGTTGTTCTGTGTTTCTGAATAATGGAATTGAGTGGGCGAGTTGGTTTTCCATCTTGACAGTGAAAGCGCTCAAAAAGACAAGGACGACAGAAAAGGAAAGGCATACAAAGCGCTTACTTTCAACTGATTTTATTTCATGCGAAAAAAACAACTTTATACTCATAGTAATCACTTGCGCATGCTTACAAGAACATTACCAACGAGTGATAGCTGGCACGTTCTTTCAGATAACCGGCATGCCCGATGTAAGATAGGACATCTCTTTTTCCGACAACAAAATTGACGGAGCGCTTACGCAATCATCGCCCGCTCGTGCTATCTCAAGAGCCTCCACAATCTCTCTCGTTATTTGACATCTACTTTTAAAAAGTACCTTACACCTGTGAAAATCGGGACGGCAACCTTCCTTGCTTTTCTTGCTTTTCCATTTGCACTTCAGACAATGGATACTCAAATGCCCACCTCTTTTGTTTTCCACGTTGTAACTATGCTCTCCTAACCTCTCGTTTATGCATCTTCCCGTCTGTCCTATATAACATTTGCCACATGTCAAGGGCACCCTATATACGACGCCTTCAACGCATCTGACGAATGGCTTTTGGTGCCTGATTGTGCAAGCAGCCTTTCCCTGGTTTCCAGAAATGCTTTTCTTGCATAGGGCGCTCAACTTATTCGGGGCTGAAAACAAAACGTTTACATTTACCCTGTTGCCAATTTTCCTCAGGCTATGTGATAGCCTATGCTTATATGGAATAACAGCCAATTTTCTTTTTTCAGTTGTCTTATCCTGCTCTTGCTGGGTCGTAGTTTTCCTTTTTTTCTTCCTGACCAGTCCTTCGGCCACTGATACCAGCAAATGAAGCGGATAACCCGCGTCTTGCAATCTTTTTGATTGCAGAAACAGGGTCTCCTCAGTCACATGAGGGCATGACTTTTTTATACAGTTTAGAAACCCTAAACGAGCTATGTTTCGTTTTATGAGCTTGGAATGCGCAGAAGTGAAAGGCAAAGGCATTTTTCCTTCCCTAGGATTTCTTGACATCAGGTTAAAGTTTTTAGAAAATCACACTTGCTGGAGTTATCATCCTAGGGAAGGAAAAATGCCTTTGCCTTTCACTTCTGCGCATTCCAAGCTCATAAAACGAAACATAGCTCGTTTAGGGTTTCTAAACTGTATAAAAAAGTCATGCCCTCATGTGACTGAGGAGACCCTGTTTCTGCAATCAAAAAGATTGCAAGACGCGGGTTATCCGCTTCATTTGCTGGTATCAGTGGCCGAAGGACTGGTCAGGAAGAAAAAAAGGAAAACTACGACCCAGAAAGAGCAGGATAAGACAACTGAAAAAAGAAAATTGGCTGTTATTCCATATAAGCATAGGCTATCACATAACCTGAGGAAAATTGGCAACAGGGTAAATGTAAACGTTTTGTTTTCAGCCCCGAATAAGTTGAGCGCCCTATGCAAGAAAAGCATTTCTGGAAACCAGGGAAAGGCTGCTTGCACAATCAGGCACCAAAAGCCATTCGTCAGATGCGTTGAAGGCGTCGTATATAGGGTGCCCTTGACATGTGGCAAATGTTATATAGGACAGACGGGAAGATGCATAAACGAGAGGTTAGGAGAGCATAGTTACAGCGTGGAAAACAAAAGAGGTGGGCATTTGAGTATCCATTGTCTGAAGTGCAAATGGAAAAGCAAGAAAAGCAAGGAAGGTTGCCGTCCCGATTTTCACAGGTGTTAAGGTACTTTTTAAAAGTAGATGTCAAATAACGAGAGAGATGTGGAGGCTCTTGAGATAGCACGAGCGGGCGATGATTGCGTAAGCGCTCCGTCAATTTTGTTGTCGGAAAAAGAGATGTCCTATCTTACATCGGGCATGCCGGTTATCTGAAAGAACGTGCCAGCTATCACTCGTTGGTAATGTTCTTGTAAGCATGCGCAAGTGATTACTATGAGTATAAAGTTGTTTTTATCGCATGAAATAAAATCAGTTGAAAGTAAGTGCTTTGTATTTCTTTCCTTTTCTGTCGTCCTTGTCTTTTTGAGCGCTTTCACTGTCAAGCTGTGTTTCTGCACTGTGTGCGCGTTCCTGCGCATGATCGGCGCGCGTGGTGGTTGTGAAGGAGTGAAGTGCGGCTATCAGCATGCCTTACAAGTGCTGTGTGCCGAAATGCCGGGGAAACTACGACGAAGACTCGAAAATTCAAGTCTGCTCATTTCCGAACGACGATGCCCAGCGGAACAAGTGGCTGCGTGCAATACCACGCAAGGATTACCAAGTTACAGCTTCTTCAAGGGTAAGAACTGCTTTAATTAACTTGTTGTGTACCGTCATGCCCGCTTTTACGCTTCGCAAAGTTCATTGTCAGTGCGAGCATATTGAGCGTTAGGCCTAGAATCCGTTGTGCCGCATAGAAGGACGAGGCGACTCAGAATGCTTCCTACGGCTGACAAGCGAAATTCTTTCGTGTTCATATTAAGGCGAAAGCCTTTAATGCCTCATACTGTCGTTAGCAGACGCGTCGGCAGCCGTGTCGACAGACGCGTCGGCAGGAATCAGGAATGTCGACAGACGCGTCGGCAGGAGTGTCGGCAGGAGTGTCGACAGACGCGTCGGCAGGAGTGTCGACAGACGCGTCGGCAGGAGTGTCGACAGACGCGTCGGCAGCCGTGTCGACAGACGCGTCGGCAGCCGTGTCGACAGACGCGTGCACGTTAAAGAACCGTAGATGGTCGAAATTATCCGGAGTCCTCCACTACGGCGTCTCTCATAGCCTGAGCTGCTTTGGGACGTTAAACACCAAATACCATGTGTTTTCTGCGAAAAGTGTTCGTTCAGCCTGTGCTTGCATCAGGAAAGAATCTGCCAATACCAAAAAAAAAACTACCTTGAGCACGTGTACATAATTAATGTCTTTCGGAGACACATTGATATCTTTTTGTGGTACAGTCCCCTGTTTTCGTTTTTGCAGGTCTGTGCGCTGCACTTCCATGAGAGCTTTATTAAAAAAAAACCGGCTATCATGACCCAAGGACTGGAAAGGTTATCGAGACCACTTTGCCGGTGCCACGACTGGACCCTAGCGCTGTGCCTTCAATATTCAAGGATTGCCCATCGTACCTGTCCACACCACAGTGTTCCAAAACAAGAGAGGAGCATGTGCTTGTTTGTATGTGGAGTGTTTATTGCTTTGATTTGTTCTCGCAGTGCCATATTATGGGAAGTAACCAAGTTCCTCATTCTAGTCGATTGCAATTGTTTTTCATCATATATGTTTTGTGCTTAACCGTATGTTGCTAAAAGTTTTGTTATTTTGGACTGCGAACCATGACTGCCTTCGTTTCTTTGATGTTTGTTGCAGTGACCTGTTCTACTGTATGTGACATGGTCTAAGTCTTAAGTGTGACCATGAGTACAATTTATGTTTTCATATTTAAAGGGTATGTTTGTTTTGCAAATCTGTGGTTACTACCTGGCAGTTCAATTTTGTTACCTTGATGCTTCATTAGTTATGTTTACTGTATGTATATTGTATTGTCTTACATTTATTTATAGCGCCTTTCCATGCCCATGACCAATAAACCGAAATTTGTCTTTTGGTTGCCGACTAAATTTTGCCTCATTCTCGAATTATCAGCAAACAATAAACTCCCCATGGGAGCAGTAATTGTAGAACGCTGCAATAGGCACCATTACACAGTTTGCATGAAGGTGACGATCGAGTTGCTGTTGCCTCCATCATCCCGAATTCACGTGATGCACGCCGCTGAAGCCGAAGACAGCGAAGCGAAACAACTGCACTGCAGAATTCTCGCGTTTTCTATCAGTTAGTCACTCACCTAGAGTACTTTGTCAATCTTACTTCTCTAAAGAGTGCACTGCAGCTGACCAGGCCCCTAGTTATTTCACAGCAGGCTCTTCCTTTCTTTATAAATGAGCGCACGCCTATCTTTTTGTACGCTTGTAAAGCGGTCGCACTCGCGCTTAATACAGCGGTTGATAGAGAGCGACTAAACCATCCTAAAAAAGCGACACCAAGCGCAGCGGAGGAAGCGAGCGACGCGGCCATCCGCCTACTGGATGTGACGTCACTCGCGCAGCGCGCAGGCCTCAAGTCTTTCTAGGAGGTATTGGCTAAACGCATTTCATGCTTAAAACGATCCCCAACGCAAAAGGTAATAACCGACTACAAAAGGTATAATTTTGACGCCACCAATCATGCACTATCAGAATTCTACAGCTTTTTCCAGAGTTTTTATCATTCTCGCTCGGCCATTGCCAACTGGGAACTTTTTAAGACCACTATGCTAACCCTGAAAAACATGCACATTCCGTCCTTCATTGTAAAATCCGATTCTAACAACGAATGGCTGAACAGACAACTTACATAGGAAGAAACGACTGTATCGAACAGCTAATTTGCATAACCATCCCTTAGCATGGGAACGGTACCATCAGAGCGCAAAAGAATATTGTCATGTAGTGGTGACTAAAGTCCGGCGAACAGGAACACAGCGAGAATGTCTTCGAAACGAAACTCTTTATTTGGGCTGACTTGCGCCCGCAAAGAAGTGAATCACTCGGCGGCGGCGTAACAACAAGCGTGCTCGGCGGTTGTCGAACAGAATGCCCGCCGCTGTCGGCCGTGCTCTTTGTAAAGCCGATAGCGAATCTTCGAGATAAAGCTTTAGAAGTTACTAGAACATTCTGGCACAAACTAGAGTCGGCTCCGTCCGGATGCGATCCATCGAGATAATTCTAGGCGCGTCTTGCGTCACAAATGAAGCGATAAAGCGGCGTGCCGGCAGCCTTGAAGCATGAACAAATAAGCACAACAAACAAGCGCTACAAAGACTCGCGGAATTACTCCCCTCTCAAAGAAGCATCGCCTCGATGCTTTAGAAAATAATGCGGCTATCAAAAATAAAAAAATTGGAGGCTTATCAAGGTTAAGCCCAGTGGACGCGAAGCATGTCCTTAGCGTTTGGAGGCATCTTGACCGCATACACGCCCGGCGCAAAGACGCTGGCGCGGTTGCGGGCACAGAGACTGACGCGACGGCGGGCGCGCGCCGCCTCATCCCTGGCGTGACGTCACATATCACGTGATGCAGCGATGGTGGCGTCGCCGCCGCTTCGCGCGCGACGGCGCGAACCGAGGCGTGGAGGCCTCCGCCGGGCGACGTCCGACGGCGCGATATGAGGCCCCATCTGCAGCCGGTGTGACGTCATCACGTGACGTCATGTCACGTGACCTACTTGAAGGTCACTTGAAGGTCAATGGTGGCCACCGCCGGGCGTCGCGCGAAGGCCCGAAACCTACGTTAATATGCTTCGCATAAAACGGATTATGGAAAAATAAACACCGAATGTGGAAACACGGCGTCTTTTAGCGTGCATGAAAGGGCTTTAGGCGTACGACATGGACTATTTCGGGTCGTACGCGGCGTCACTGGGATACAGTCATTTGGTCAGGGACGACTTCATAGTCCAATTCACCTAGCCGACGAAGAACCTTGTGCGGGCCGAAATAGCGTCGCAAAAGCTTTTCGCTCAATCCTCGGCGGCGAATGGGCGTCCAAACACAGACTCGGTCTCCTGGCTTGTATTCCGCGTCGCGTCTTCGTAGGTTGTAGTGTGTGGCGTCGGTCCGCTGCTGGTCTTTGATCCTTAATCGGGAAAGTCTTCGGGCTTCTTCTGCGCGTTGTAGGTAGGCGGCGACGTCGACGTTATCTTCCTCGGTAACATTCGGCAGCATGGCGTCCAGCGTGGTCGTGGCCTCTCTGCCATGGACGAGCCTAAAAGGCGTCATCTGTGTGGTCTCCTGCACTGCAGTGTTGTAGGCGAAGACTACGTAAGGCAAGATGACGTCCCAGCTCTTGTGTTCGGCATCGACATACATGGCAGGCATATCGGCGATGGTTTTGTTGAGGCGCTCGGTCAGTCCGTTGGTATGCGGGTGGTATGCAGTTGTTCTACGGTGGCTGGTTTGGCTGTAATGGAGGATGGCTTGCGTCAGTTCCGCCGTGAATGCTGTTCCTCTGTCAGTGATGAGCACATCGGGGGGGGGGGGGGGGGGGGGGGGCGCCGTGTCGCAGAGGAATGTTCTCCACAAAAAATTTGGCGACTTCTGCTGCTGTTCCGTTCGGTAGGGCTTTTTCCTCGGCGTAGCGGGTGAGGTAGTGGGTCGCTATAATGATCCACTTATTTCCAGATGTTGATGTCGGGAATGGCCCGAGCAAGTCCATGCTGATCTGCTGAAATGGCCTTGAGGGGAGTTTAATGGGGTTCAGAAATCCTGCTGGTCCGGTTGGAGGGGTCTTTCGTCGCTGACAATCTCGGCAGGTTTTCACATAATGTGCGACATCGGCAGACAGTCGGGGCCAGTAATACTTTTCTTGAATGCGGCGCAGCTACGTGAGCTGCTAACAATAAAGACTCAAGTTGATGCTCTTCAGAGTATCGTTGCCACTGTGGATGACATCGAAAAATTTATACAGGAAATGTCCACTAAGTATGACGAAGTGCTAACAGAAATGAAGCAGCAAAAAGATGATATCTCTAGCCTAAAGAAGAAGGTGGAAAAGCTTGAGCTGGAAGCCAAGGAACAGGAAATCGATAAACTCAAGCAGCATGTCAATGATATCGATCAGTACAGCAGACGACTTAATCTAGAAATACATGGATTGCATCAGCACACCAACGAAAACCTGCTAGCTAAACTGAACTGAACTGAACTGATGATCTTGAGCTTCCTCAGCTTTCTGATATTGAAGCCGCCCACCGGCTACCCGCTGGAAAAAGCACGGACACAACTGATAAGCCCGCTCCTGTTTTAGTACGTTTCATCTCCCGCCTAACTCGTGACAGATGGCTTGAAAAAAAAAACAAGCAGTTTGAGGGATAGTAACTCAAAGGTGTATTTGAACGAAAACTTGACTGCGCAGAACAAAGAACTGTTTTGGCACGTGAGGACGAAAGCCAGTGGATGGAATACAAGTTTGCTTGGTGGAAAAACGGAAAATTTTACGTTCGGCGTACCCCGCGTAGCCGAACCGTCAGAATAAGCACGATGGACGACCTACAGGAAATACGATGAACTCACTAAACCGTTTGTACTTCGCTAACACGCATTATAGGCTCATGTCGTCATGCGTTGATATGAACAACTACCATGATTCTGTTTCCTTTAGACATGTAAGAGCTTCTCTTGATAAAGGGCAATTGTCCTTATTTCATTTAAATGCACGCAGTCTCAGAAACAAAGAAGAATCTGTGACTACCTTTCTTCAATTTCTAGGACATAAATTCGACATTCTATGTTTCACTGAAACCTGGTTCTCTGAAGATTCCCCGAATGTTCACTTCACCGGGTACAAATGTGCTTCAGTATCGCGAAAATGCAAGAGAGGAGGAGGTGTGGCGTTCTATGTGAAAAATCACCTTGACTTCGAAGTCATATCGGAATACTCAATGCTAAACGCCAACTATGAGTGTTTAATGATAAAATGCGCAAATACTTTGCTTTTAGTTTTGTACAGACCACCCTCTGGTATTGCTTCCACTTTTTTTGTGTTCCTTGAAACCCTTTTAGAATATTGCCTGCATCTTGCAATTCCGGTTATCATTTCCGGTGATTTTAATATTGACTTATTATCAACTGACCCAAAGAAACAAAAGCTTTTAGACATCTTCGTTTCGTATGGCTACCGAAATGTTATCCATGTTCCGACACGAGTGACAAACCTATCAGAAACTCTTCTTGATCTATGCTTTACAAACCAAGAAACCAGTGATTCTGATGCGGGCGTTATCATGACAGGACTAAGTGATCCTATGCCGACTTTTATTTTCTTTCAACCGAAAACAAAAAAACGACACGTTTCTGCATCAGAATCACTCATTATGTATAGATGAATATATCCTGAAAATATAGATTATTTTCAACGCTTGGTTGAAAATACGAACTGGCATCCAGTTCTGACTACGTCTGATGCCAACGTATCATATAACTTGTTTGCAGAAACGATGAAAGAAATGTATGATGAAGCGTTTCCATTGGTGGAACTTAAGAGACATAAAAAGTCCAGAAAACCGTGGATATATGCATCTCTCCTGAAGAGAATAAAACAGCGGGATAAGTTGTTCGCCCTTTTCATAAAAATGAAAAACTTAGCTTATATTTCCGAATTTAAAAAAGTACGGAATAAACTGGGCTCTGATATCAAGAGAGCACGCTCTCTTTACTATCAGAAAAAATTCGCTGATACACGTGGCAACTCAAGTAAGCTTTGGAAAATGGTGCATGATCTAGCTTCGGGAAAGGAGCAGTCGAGTATTGGAGACTTTATCATCGAAGGAGTACCTTTTTCCGGTGAATCGCTGGCAAACAGATTCAATGAGCATTTCTTAAATTCCGGGACCACAGAGTCGTCTGTAGTACATGATCTTGACGCAACTTCATATATAACCTCCAAAGTAGAAGCCTCTATTTTTATGTCTCCCACTACAGAAACAGAAATAAATAGCTTAATCCAGAATCTAAACAACAGCAGTGCTTGTGGCATAGATGAACTAAAACCCGAACCTATTAAAGCAGTATCACATTTCATCAGTCAACCACTGTCTCACATATGCAACGTCATTATAAGTTCTGGCACATTTCCTCAGAAACTTAAAATCGCAAATGTATCTGCTGTTTTTAAAGGTGGTAATCGAACAGACCTTAATAATTACAGGCCAATTTCTGTTCTCCCTATTTTTTCTAAAGTTGTCGAAGAAGCTCTAAACGTGCGACTGTGGAATTTTTTCAAAAAGCACGATGTTATTATCAAGGAACAGTACGGCTTTCAGAAGCAGAAGTCCACGGAAATGGCACTGCTAACCGTGAAAGACAAAATACTTGAGAACTTCGAACGCAAATTAATTAGAATAGGTGTTTTTATCGATTTCAGAAAAACTTTTGATTCTGTTAAGCATCACATTCTACTGCAAAAACTTTACTCCTATGGAATTAGAGGAGCGCCGTGGGACCTAATAAAGAGCTACCTGCAAAACCGCCTTCAGTACACCAGCGTTAACAATAGCAAATCGAACACATCTCATGTCATACACGGTGTTCCACAAGGCTCCATACTTGGCCCGCTTCTTTTTTTGATCTACATCAATGACATCACAAGCATTCCACATACATCAGATATAATCCTGTACGCTGACGACACGAATCTATTCTTTTCGGGAACTGAACTACACCATCTTCAGCATCGCGTGAAAGAATGGTTAGGTAACTTATCTCACTGGCTGACAGCAAACAAATTAGAATTAAATACAAATAAAACAAAGTGCATTATATTTAGGCCTCGCAACAAGCTAATTATAGGTGAAACACCTATTCACTTCGACGGACAAGTCATTGATCGAGTTCTATCGCATAAATGTCTTTCCACGAAAATTTTGATTGGTCTGTTCATACAAACCATGTGCGCACTAAAATATCGCGTTCTATTGGCTTACTTTGCAAGTTAAGGCCACTAATTCCAATCTGGCTTTTAAAACAACTTTACTACTCATTAATTCAATCACATATTCATTACTGCCTGCTCGTATGGGGAACTACAACCAAAACCAACTTAGACAGCATCCATGTGCTACAGAAAAGGGCTTTAAGGCTCATAGAGCGAACATCCGGGCTCTGTCATTCAGCACCGCTATTCAGGAAACATAAGCTCCTAACCGTTCGAAATATACTGCATCAAAAACTAGCCCTCACAATTTATAGTAACATGAAGACCAACCCTGCCACCTTCTCCAAGCAATACCTCGAGAAAAATCACTCCCACAACTTACGAAATAATGCATGCAGAAAAACAAAGCTGCGAACAAATTACGGTACCCAAATACTATCTTATTGTATACCAGAGTTCTTAAACAAACATCCTTTTATCAGAAAAATGTTAGAAGAGAATACTGCAACCATTGCTTTTAAGAACACTCTCCGTGATTATTTGCTGTCACTGCAAACTTAGACTGATAGCGTTTTTTGTTGTTTGTGCATATTTGCTTGTCTTTTAAGTTTTTTGACTTGTGCTTTATGCCATTTTAAGAAACATGTTAAAGAAGTTTTCCTTTTTTTTCAGAATGCCTTTTCACTCGTATAATGTGCTCTTTAAATAAGATGTTATAGTTCTCTTTGAAGCTTACTCTGTGAGCTGTGCCGGTGCTCGTACTGCATTGTGTGAACAAGTGTCAACTTCTGGGAGGGGGGGGGGATGGGGGGTAGGCGCTTTGTCAGGCATCTCACTGCCTTTCCGCCATTCTCCCAGACACTTGTACCTGTCTGAATAAACTTCTTATCTTATCTACCTTATCTAAAACCCGAGATGTCCAGCTGTCGGCTCGTCGTGTGAGGCCTGAAGAACTTCTCCGCGCAGACTTGCAGGTACAACAAGGAGGTAGGCTGTCTTGTTCGCTGCAAAGTTCTTCTTCACGAGGACATCGATCTGTAAACAGAACGAAGACAATCCTCGCTTCAACGGGGCGGGGGGGGGGGGGGTGAAGAAACCTTGCCTTCCAAGTATTCGATGAGGCATTTTATGTCGGGATCCGCGCGTTGCTGTTGTACAAAAAAGCTGGAGCTGATGGGTCCCAGGAAGGCGTCCACATTGTCGTCCGGCGGCGGTGCATCTACAGGGGCTCGTGACAGGCAGTCGGCGTCAGAGTGCTTGCGTCCGGACTTGTAAACGACGGTTACATCAAACTCCTGGAGCCGGAGGCTCCATCGAGCGAGGCGGCCAGAGGGGTCCTTCAAACTGGCGAGCCAGCACAGTGCGTGGTGATCGCTGACCACCTTGAACGGTCGTCCGTACAGGTAGGGGCGGAATTTCGACGTAGCCCAGATGATGGCAAGGCACTCCTTCTCAGTTGTCGAATAATTAGCTTCGGCTTTGGACAGGGAACGGCTAGCGTACGCATTGACCTCCTCCACTCCGTCAATTTTCTGAACGAGGACAGCGCCTAGGCCCACACTACTTGCGTCGGTATGAATTTCAGTCTCGGCGTTTTCATCGAAGTGCGCGAGGATCTGTGGGGTCTGTAACGGCGCTGAAGTTCCTTGAAGGCTTCTATTTGCGGCGCTTCCCATTTAAATGGCATATCTGCCTTTGTCAGGTGGGTCAGTGGCTCGGCGATGCGCGAAAAGTTTTTGACGAAACTTCGGTAATACGCGCACAGTCCGAGGAATCTGCGCACAGCTTTCTTATCGGCCGGCGGCGGAAACATTGCGATAGCAGCTGTTTTCTGCGGGTCTGGCCGTACTCCCTCCTTGCTAACGATGTGGCCTAGAAATAGCAGCTCTTCATAGGCAAAGTGGCACTTCTCTGCTTTCAAAGTTAGGCCGGACGACTTGATTCCCTCTAGTACTGTTCGAAGCCTTTTTAGGTGTTCCTCAAAGTTCGAGGCGAAGACAACGACGTCATCTAAATATACCAGACAAATCTGCCACTTCAGGCCTGCCAGCACTGTATTCATTACTCGCTGAAATGTGGCTCGTGCGGAACAGAGACCAAATGGCATCACCTTGAACTCGAAGAGGCCATCTGGAGTGATGAATGCGGTCTTCTCGCGATCTCGTTCATCGACCTCAATCTGCCAGTAGCCGCTCTTGAGGTCCATCGAGGAGAAATACCTGGCGTTGCAGAGCCGGTCCAGTGTGCCGTCGATGCGAGGGAGGGGTAGACGTCTTTCTTTGTGATGTTGTTCAAGCGCCGGTAATCAACGCAGAATCGAAGTGCACCGTCTTTCTTTCTCACTAGAACAACAGGTGCTGCCCAGGGGCTCTTTGAAAGCTGAATAACGTCGTCGCGCAGCATTTCTTCCACTTGGTCCCGGATGGCTTGTCGTTCTCGCGGCGACGCTCGGTAAGGGCTCTGGCGGAGAGGTCGGGCGTGCTGGTCGGTTATAATGCGATGCTTGGCAATCGGCGTTTGTCGGACCTTCGGCGATGACGAGAAACACTCGCTGTAGCTTCGAAGGAGATTACGGAACTGGTCTTGTCTGTTCCGGGGCAGGGCTGGGTTTATGTTGAAAGTGGGCGAATTCTCTTGGACAGGCGAATCTTCTACGCATGGGTTGGAGAGCGCGAAGAAGTCGCGTACGTCAGATATTTCGTCGAGGAATCCAATCGTCGTTCCTCTGTTAACGTGCCGGTATTCTTCGCTGAAGTTAGTCAGCAGTTGTCACAAAATTCGGAGCATTTTAGAAACAAACAAAGAAAAACCGCTACGCGCACGGCGTCGCGCCGGCGCGAGCCCAACGGGAGAGAGGGAAAGCCCCCGCCGAGCGCGTGCCTCTCTCGCCACCGCCACGGCGTGCGCCGAAGGAATGAGTCATCCACGCCGATTTCTCTAGAGCATGCGAGTCGTTTCGACTGTTAACCGGGGGAACAGGCGGAAGCCTTGCGTGCGCTAAACATGTCCCCCCTCCTCTGCACTCGGACGTCGGCTACGCCGCCACGACGGCGCCACGCTAGAGCACGCTGGAACCTTCGCGAAACGACTCCTGACTTTAACCAATGAGGACGCGCCGCCGGCGAGAGAAAGGAAGGGAACCTGCACGGGAGATGCTGCGTGTATGTGCGCGCCTACTCTGGCGCGTAGAACAAACAGACGTGCAAGCGCGGCTATAAAAAGGGCGTTGGCCGCTACCAGTCAGTCCGTACCGCCGTTTAAGCTTCATCGAAGCGCGCCCGTTCGACTCCCGGGAAAACACCACTCGGCCAGCATCGGACCAACGAGGCAACGTTCGCCAGTCTGCGGGACGGCATCGTCATGGAACTCTGGTCGTCGGACTGCCGCAGTGCCCGGTGAACAAATTGTGTTTTGTTTGTTTACCTCTCTCTCTTGTGTTAGTGCACTTTAGGTGCAATATTGCATATATATTGTATTCTCTCTCGAGTTTAATTTTGCACGAGTTGCATTGTGCTGTTAATCACTTTGTATTTGTTTGTACTAGTGATTGTGAAATCCTCTGTATCGTTTTATCGCTGTATAAACCTTGTTTTGTTTTGTAAACCTTTGGCTCCGACCCATTCTCTGGCTTGCGACCAGCGAAAGCTGGGCACCGAACGCCCAAAAACCTCTTGTCACTTGTTAGCTGGTTTCCGCTGAGCTTGCCACGCTGAGTCGAGGGCATCTCCTTTGAGTCCGAGACCGCTACCCCCACACGCTCTAAGGGTGTCTGGGAGCTTCCCACGTAAAAGTGCGCGAAGTCTGGGTGACAATATATTCTGGCGTCCGCGACAGGACGTTTGGTGTTTGTAAACACAGAGAACGGAGAAAGAGTCGGAAGGAGTTTACGAGTCATAAACGAGTGTTATCAGCAGAGCGATATCGTGAGGTGCCGCGCTGAAGCGGTTAGTGAGGTTCACCGTGTAGAGGTATTAGTTACTTTGAATGTAGAGTTCGGTCTCCAAATATGAGCTTTAAGGAGCTAAAGGAGCTAGTAGAGGTCGGTCTCCAGATGGGGATGACCGGAGCCGAACTGCGAGAATGGGTGGACCAGGAAAGAGAGAGGGCTCGAGAAGAAAGAGAGAGAGAAAGACAGCGCGCTAGAGAAGCCGCTGAGAAAGAGAGACAAAGGAAACGTAAAGAGGCCGAAAGGGCTTTTGAAAGAGAGATGGCAATCCTTCAGAAGAAGCTTGCTGAAATGCGGCGTTTGAGGAACGTCAGGGAGCCAGCGGAGCTTACCCCCGGAGAGGTCGGGTGGAAGAGAGAGGAAGTTAATTCCTCGGCTACCACGGAAGAGGTAGTAACTGGCTCCACTAGTGAGAGTGAGGTTGTGGAACAGCCTGTTCCTGCAACTAAAACCACAGAGAGTGAAGAACAGACCAGAGTGTCCCTTCCTCAGGAAACTGATTGTGTAGCTACTGCTGAGGTAGTAGGCACTGAAGTAAAGGCCAACCTGACGCTTCAGTTAGAGGGAATCCTAGGGCAGCCGCCTGATGACGATGAAGCAGTTCGGGTCTCTATGGAGGAGTCCGAGTGCAACACCTCTGAGTCCGGCAGTGATGACCACGAGAAAGAGTGGTTAAATGGCACTGAGTGTGAAAGCTCATACGTAGTAATACCTGAGGAGAGTGCACTCAGTGAAGACCCGGAAGCCGTTCCGAGTCAACCCTCGAGCAGCGAGGAGGGCTTTCCCGAAGAGGAAGGCGAGGAAATTTTTGCCTATGAGGAAGGAGTGGGTGCAGTCGAAGGAAAGCCTTTATACGGCTGCACAGTAAGTGACCAACTGATGGAAGGAATCAGTGAGGAGAATAACTCTCCAAAGAATCCTAAGCCGAGTTTCGAGCACTGTGCACGAAGCAAGGTCAGGAAGAGGAAAAAGAAGAAAACGCGTAACCGAGAAGAAACTTCAGCCCATGAAGAACAGAAAGGGACTGAACCAACGGTTTTATCGCGAGAGGCCGTCTTGGATGATGCAAGTGAAAATGAACTGGGTGTGCTCCGTAGCAGAGCTTGGAAGAAGGAAAAAAGAAAAAGGTATGAATCGGACACCACCAAAGCAGGTGAAGCCGAAAAGCAGATGCCCTATAGAAAATTGTTTTACTATAGAAAATTCAGGAAGAAAACGGGAAGAAACAGAACCAAGCTGAAGACAGCTGAGTCGAGTCAAAATGAGCTGCGCGAGGAGGAGGAGGAGGATAAACTTTATTTTCGTCGACAGATGTATCTGACGGTGTGGGGTTATAGCCCCATCAAGTGGCCATGAGTCCGTGGCGTTCGGCGACTTCTAGGGCTCTTGTCACAACACGGATCTGTGTGTCCGAGTCGGAGCTGAGCAATGCGGCCTCCCACTGGTCTGGATTCGAGAGCTGCAAGCCTCTAGGGGGGTAGTCCCGAGGGCAAGCCCAGAGTATGTGGGATAGAGTGGCATGTTGGCCACACATTTGGCAGGAAGGGGAGTAGACCCCAGGGTATATGCGGGCATATATCGCGGGGTTGGGGAAGGTGTTCGTTTGGAGTTGCCTCCACGCAACTTCTTGGGGTTTGGTGAGAGAACTATGTGCGGGGGGATATAGAAGTCTACCTAAGCGGTAGTGCATGGTTATGTCATGAAATGTGACCATACGACCTCTCGCCGTCCGCAGGACGGGCGACACCACAACCCGGTCGACGAATCCTCGGGCATAATTGTGGGCCGCCTTGTTGCCTGGATGCGACGAGTGCGCAGGGACCCAGATCAATTGGATCGGGCGGAGTTGAAGTTTGGTGGAGTGGAGGAGAGAGAGGGTGACAGGGGAGACCCGGTCTTTGGCGAAACTACGAATCGCCGATTTAGAGTCGCTGAAGATGGTTTCTGCAGAGGTGGAGACCATCGCCAAGGCTATGGCCGCCTCCTCGGCCTCTTCAGGCAATCTGACGGGAATGAAGCACGCAACTAGCGGCCGTCCACAGTAGTTTACAACCGCGAGCGAAAAAGCTTCGCGGTCGGGATATTCAGCGGCGTCGACATAGACTGCTGTCTGATCTGTTAAATATTTTTTGTGCAGAGACTTAGCCCTGTGCTTGCGGCGAGCGACATGATACTCTGGGTGCATATTTTTAGGAAGAGGGGTAACGATAAGGTTACTGTGGATATGGTGTGGAAGCTGGACCCTGTCGGGTGCGGTTATTTCGAAGCGTATTCCAAGCTTGTCGAGTATGTGACGTCCCGTGGAGGTGTGAGTGAGACGCTCGTACTGAGAAGTGAGATGAGCTTCCGAGAGCTCCGTCACAGTGTTGTAGACCCCTAATGCCAGTAGTTTATACGTGGGGGTCCGGTGGGGGAGATGAAGAGCCGCCTTGTAAGCCTGTCGAATAAGGCAGTCAACGCGGTCCTGTTCCTGGCAGCTAAGGTAGAGATAATGGAGGGTATATGTGAGGCGACTGATAACAAACGCCTGAACAAGACGTCAGAGGTCAGCCTCTCGCATGCCTCTATGTTTATTAGCAATGCGACGAATTAGACGAATGGTCTGCGATACAGAGACTGGATGTTTAGCTAGAGTGTCGGTGTTTTTCCGATTGCTCTGGATGAGGAGCCCCAATACCCTAATGGTGGATACTTCGCGTATGGGCTGACCACTAGCAGTAATGCAGATGGGAGGATGGCCGTGGAGGCCGGGTTGACCTCGGATGAGCAGTAGCTCGGATTTCTGAGGGGAGCACGAGAGGTCGGCTGCGGCTACATGGCGCTCAATGACATCGACCGCTCGTTGAAGTGCGGATTCGACCTCAGCATCGTTGCCTGTTGAAACCCAGAGGGTAATGTCGTCTGCGTATAAGGTATGGGATAGCCGGGGGATAGCGTCTAATTTAGAAGGTAGCGTGAGCAAGGCTAAAGTCCCTAGATCAGCTTTGCTAAGTAGCGACAAGTCCCTCCTCTCCTACCGCCCTTTCCCCTGCGGCTCGCGTCGTCCGCCATGTTCTTCCTGACGCGCTCTGATGGCGCGGTTGTATGCACTGGAACGGCGGACCTTGCAGAGTCGCGGCTTTGCTGTAAGGGGCAGTGAAAAATGTAGTAAATGAGCTTGGTATGAGAAGAAGGGAAACGTGCCAGTAATGCGCTCCGAATGTGATTTGCGTTCAGTTTTGTCGGAGACAGCGAGTGCGGCAAAACTGCAGTTGTGGTGCGGCGGCCAGTTCGCGAGAGAACACGGACACGCGTGCAACTTTATATATAGCATATTATTGCAAAGACTACCAACGGCGGTTTGTGGCGGTTTGCGGGGCAGTTTTGCTGGCCGGTGAGAGAATATTGACGGGACAGCAGTGCATTTGTTTCTTTATGCTAAGCTTCCTCAGAATTATGGGCTCGAATTGATCTTCAGTAAAATGGAGCTTTAAAGAAGGGTAGTCGTATTAGGAATATATATGAAGATGAAAAATACAAAAACCTAGCTGTGCAGGTGAACACACTGAAGTCCCTTCATGAATTTCTAGGACAGACGGAAGCCGATGTCTGCGGGGTGCCGGTATGCACGAAATAATTACGGTGCTGCCTCGCGGATTACTTGTATGGTGGGAATAGAATGAAAGGAATATTATGGGCACTGGATGCTGAGACTGACCGTTGGTTTCGCACAGCAATAAAATTCCTTTGCGCCCGCGTCACAAAATTTTGGCACGTAGAGCACTTGTGCAGCAGACACTCCAATAAATCAGACATGCTATGCGCGAGTGTGAACACATGTAAATTCATCTAATTGGAGCGCGAGTTATGTACACACCGCCAATCTTTAATAGTACCGCGCGAGCGTCGACTGGACAACGCCTTATCATGGCGCGGAGCGCGAATCAAGCGAGAATAAGCGCATTTGTTTCAGATGCACTGGTTCTCGCTCGTTTTGCCGCTCAGCGCTGTCATCAGGCGCTGACAAGCCGGCTGGTCGACGGTCGCGCGGTACTATTAAAGAATTGGCAGGGCGTACCGCAGAACACTTCGCAAGAGGTTACGGTTTCAGGGCGCATTACTGAGCGAAAAGGTTTTGGCTACTTGATCTCAATGGACCAGCTGCAGTAGGTGCCGGAGTGGGGCCGTAGGCTGAAATACGCGCGCATACTTGCACTGACATGCATGTTTACGAAATGACAAAGGCGGGCAGCAGCGCGTAATCAAACAATCGTCAAGCATAGTGCGAGCTGGGAGCTTTAGCAATTCTGACTCGCCAGCCAAAGTTTGCTACTAGAGCATCGAATCTCAACGATGGAAAACAGGAATTGAGCTTACATCGTATACGATGTAAGCTTGAAATTTTTTCTTCCAATCCTGTGGAGCCACGCTTTCTGTCGCACAATATAGTTCTTCGCCAGCGGCACTGAAAACAACGCCAGACCTTTTCCTGACTGGGTTGAGTACCTGAAGGTGCAACAGCCCGGAATTTCGGCTGCTGCTGCGGACACAAAAAAAGAGCCCGATAAACTAAAGTGACTTCCACCAAACAGCGACAAATATAAAGTCACCTCCACTGAATGTCCGTGGCCAGCACAACTATACTGTCACGTTGTAGTGACGGCAGTCCAGCGGTCAGGAAGACAGCAACAAAACTTGCAAACGAAGCTCTTTATTTGTGTTGACTTGCGCCCGCAAAACAACTGAATCACTCGGCGGCGCCGTAAGCAACAGACGTGCTCGGCAGTAGCCGAACTACGAAATGCCGGCCGCTCGCGGCAAGACAACCAGGTCAGGATCATCTACAGTAATCTTGAAAAACGTAGATGCAGCTCTGCACGACTGCGATCAGTGGAGGTTAGTCCGGGCGCTTCTCGCGTCACGAAGAAACGTAGCGTGCAAGCGCCGTCAAACTATGCAGCCGGACGACTTAGGAAGAACATGGCGGAACGGAACTAGTTCCCAACCGGAAGTGGGCGCTGTCCAATAGTGTGCGTCGGCGGCGCCGCAAACGTTTTCGGTACTTAGCTTTTTTTAGAAAAGCTCATAAAGGGACTTTAAGCAAGGCGACATTGAAAAGAAATGGGGAGAGAACGGATCCCTGGGGGGTGCCATTGCTACCGAGGTTTATAGGGTCTGAGAGGAGAGAGCCAAAGCTAAGTTCAGCTGTACGACCAGAGAGGAAAGTACGTATATACTCGTAGGTACGGTGACCAGGATTTAAGAGGGAGAGGTTAGTGAGAATAGCTCGGTGCGAGACGCTGTCAAATGCTTTAGTTAAATCAAGCCCTAGAATAGCCTTTGTGCCCGCTCTGGTAGAGGGGCACAGTATCTCTTGTGAGAGCTGGAGCATAATGTCTTGCGTAGAGAGATTTGAGCGGAAGCCAAACATGGTGCGAGGTAGGAGATGGTTATCTTCAACGTAATTATTGAGACGGTTGAGAATGACGTGCTCCATCAGTTTCCCAGCACAGGAAGTGAGGGAGATGGGGCGGAGGTTTTCGAGAGCTAGTTGTTTGCCTGGCTTCGGTATGAAAGTCACGCGTGCATGTTTCCATGCTGCGGGGATTTTACCCTCTCTCCAGCAATCATTCATAAAGGCAGTGAGGGCCTCAATGGACGGGTCATCTAAATTACGGAGAGTTTTGTTGGAAATGCCGTCCGGTCCCGGGGCAGAGTTAGGACGGAGCTGAGTGAGAGCGAATCTTACCTCAGCTTCCGAAATCTCCTGATCGAGGGCAGGGTTGGCACCGCCCATGTAGGGGTGGAGAGGGTCCGGGGAAGTAGTATTGAGATAGCGTACACGAAGTTCATCGAGAAGATCCTGGTCTGAGCCGGGGTGTTGATGGACTATGCGGGAAATGGTGTCTCGTTTGGATGTTTTGCAACCGTCTGGGTCTAAAAGGTAACGGAGAAGGTGCCAGGTGCGAGTTAGCCCGAGCTGTCCACGCATGTTGTCACAAACTTGACCCCATTGCTGGGTAGTCAGTGCGATAGTGTGCGCCTCAATCTGTTTGTCTATCTGAGCTACTATACGCCGAAGCGTTCTATTGTGGCGCTGTTTTTTCCAACGGTTTTGAAGGCTTTCGCGGGCCTGCCATAGGTGGAGGAGACGGCTGTCTGTATTGGATTGATCAGCCCTGATAGGTGATTCTTGAGTAGTAGCAGAGACATCTGCCTGCAGTTTGGAGATCCACTCGTCCAGGTTATTAATCCGGGTAGGGGCGTTCTGAGCTTGTAGGGAACGAAACTTGTCCCAATCCGTGATTAGGGTCGGGCGACCTCTCCGGCGGAACGGGGACATGCTGAGGGTGGTCGCGAGGAGATAGTGGTCGCTGCCGAGGGTATTCCCAGTGTTCAGCCACTGATCGAACCGTACGTTTTTGCAGAATGTCAGATCAGGTGAAGTGTCAACAGAAACGCTGTTTCCTACGCGGGTGAGAGTGTGAGGGTCAGTAACAAGGGTGAAGCCCAGTTCCTGTGCTCGCAACCACAGTGTGTTACCCTTTCAGTTGGCGGTGCGGTAACCCCAAGCGGGGTGGTGGGCATTGAAATCTCCTACAATGAGGAGACCAGAATGGTGCGCAAGCCTGTTGACCCGGGAAAGAAGGGTGGTGAAGTTGCGTCTTCTGTCTCTTGGAGGGCTATAAAGGTTAAGAATGAAGAGGCTTTGGTCGCCCCTTTTACGAGGGAGGAGTTCGAGCAAGACGCAGTCTACCCCAACGTCGTCTAAGGAGTGTTGGACGGCTGTCAGGTTGCGTTGAACCAAAATAGCGGTGTCGGGAGTGGTGACATCTAGGGGGGAGTATGGTTTATAGCCAGGTAGTCTCACTGGGCCATGAGTTTCCTGAAGGGCGATGATATGAGGGGGGATGTCGGAACTTTGGACATACTGCTGCAGGTTGCCTCGCTTGCGGCGTAACCCCCTGCAGTTCCATTGCCACACATTAAGTAGGTGGCGGGGCGCCATGGTGAAGTGTGGGTAAAGCTAAAATGGGTAGGGTGGTGGGAGCGTGCGGCAAGCGACCGTATGGTTTAACGCGCGTCGTGTGGAGGGCGGCCGTTGCGTCTCCCCTAGCTTCAAGGCCTGTGACGCGTGTTTGGATCTGTTGCATGAGGGTGTGAAGTTGTTGTTGGATTTGCTGCTGCATTTGTTGTTGGAACTGGAGCATTTGCTGTTGGATTTGTTGGGAGAACTCAGCAAATTTCGCTTCGAGCTTAGCATCAATTTTAGCCTCAAAGTTTTCCTCTAGGCGAGCCTCAAAATCCTCAAGGTCGGCAAAATTAACATAGCGTTCTGAGCGGGAGGTAGCTTTCCGCTTAGAGGGAGGACTAGAGGTAGTATCTTTGGGTTGCGGGGGAGTAGATGGGGGCGCCTGAGGTGAGATGGTAGGAACAGGTTGAAGTGGTAGAGTGGCATTTGTTTGAGGTGGTGGATCGGGTGCAAAGGGTGGACGCTTTAAGGAAGCGTTTTGTTGTTGGAGTCTATGGTTGCTAGCTTTAAGGGCTGTTATCTCGTCGCGCAGGGCTTGCAGCTCTGAATCACGAGACTGAGATTGCTGAGAGTGAGAAGCCGCAGCTGCCCAGCTCACCTGGTTTTTCGTGGAGGGCTCTCGGTGAGGAGACGACTTGGAGTCCAGGGGTGGGAAGGACTGGGAGCGATTCCGGCTGGAGCGCCGGTAAGAGGAGGAGGAGCGGTTAGAATCCATTTTGGCCGAGGTGTTTCCAGACCCTTGGCGACGGGTCCGGGATCGGGAACGATGGGAGGTGGAGGCACTGTCTGAGTCAGCTTGTAGCTGGCGTTTCAGTACGGCAGCGGCACTTTGTAGCGGCGTTTACACTTGGAGGAACCAGTCTGGTGAGGACCAGAACAAACTATACAAGTGGGGGTGCATTCATGGGTTTCGTCAGGGTCGCAAACTCCGCAGTGAGGACACTTGGAGAGCTTGGGAGACGGGCAAACGTCCTCTCGGTGTCCCGTTTTGCGACAGTTAAGGCAGGCTTCCACTTTGTTCTTGAAGATGTAGCAGCGCACAGCACTTCCTGCGTAGGAGCTTGGCGGGGGACCTTTGTCCCTGCGAAAGTGATGACAATAGATTGGGTCTTGCCTAAACGGCGGGCGTAGAGAATGCAGTGTTGTGGATTCTGGGGTATCAAGTACTCCATGATTTCCTCCTGGGTCTCATCCACGTACTGGTGGTGAATGATACCTCGGACGTATGCGCCTGGTGGGGCCAAATAGGTGGCAACTGGGTAGCTTGTCGGGCCCAGGATGATTTCCTGTAGCTTCGTGTAAGTGATGGCGCGGTCCCGGTTCGGGGTGCTAAAGGTGAGGGTGTTGTGAACGAAATTCACCCGAAGGCGGTCCTCTGCGGTATCGGAGTAAGTCAAACGAAGGCTTGAGGTGATTGCTCTGCGAAGAGCGTTCTCGCCCCAGGAACGCAGATTGAGGCCCCCGCGAGGGCGAATGATGACTTTAAAGTCTTCAAGAGGGAGACGTGGCAGTGACGGTGCACCTCGAGGTAGCTTACGTGACGTGGAGGGAGGTAGCTGCTGGGACGCGGTATGCTGGGCGGACGCGGAAGGCGTCTCCGTCAGCGGTGGCTTGGGAGTGCGTTTCGATGAAGCGGCGGCGGAGCCATGTTCGTAGCAGCGGGCTACGTAGGTCCAGTCCGTGGGTATATAATCTTGAGGGGCTAGATCCTCCCCCTCCACGGTGACGACGTCCATGCTTGGCGAAGCACTGGGCCCGGCTGCGAAGCAGAGCCTATCGCCAGCGGCGGTAGGCTTAGCGAGGCTGGCGCTGGACTCGGTGGAAACAAGTGTCCATGCAGGTCACAAAAACGGAGTGCCGGTCCCGAAATTGGGCTGGGCAGGTGCCGAGCACCTTCGTGAACTTCGGGAGACACAATAAGATTCGGCGGAAGGTCAAAAGTCGGTCAAAATAGCAGAAATGGCCGGAGCCCATACGCACACGCGTCTGCACACCAGGCCAGGAACGCCGACCGAGCTGCGCGAACATCGCAGCAAAGTGAAAAAGAAGCTGAGACGAGCAAGCCCAGCGTTCAGCAACGACACCGTCTGGAGGCGAAAGCGCAAAGAAACGAGCGCACACCGAAAAGAAGGACACGAGAAGTGGAGCCGTCATGTGCGGACTGGCGTTAAATTTGTTCGCAACAGACGCTCTAGCCGCAGGAAAGGAAGAAGGGCTCGAAGTCTGGGCGCGAAACCAGACAGAAGTACGAGTAGGAAGCGGAGCCAAAACCGCGTTCGGAAGAGAAGCCTCAACACCAGGCGAAAGAAGAGCAGAGCTCGCGACAAAAAGAAAAGTCAGAGTCGCGTGCGTAAGAGAACTAAAAGCGCGACTGAAAGCTTGAGCAAAGCAATCCTGTTCCGAGCCCGCTGTGTAGGCCGAACTTGGAAGTATAGGCGAAAGTGTGCCTTGTATTTGCGTGCTCCATGTTTGTAGCCTTGTGTTAATGTACTGCCCAATCGCGGTGTGTTTTTATGTACATTGTGAACATTTCATAGAGTTACGCATGTGGAAACATCGTTGTATTGATGTATGTACTTTGGCATTCGCCATTGACTTTGTGAGCGCATGCATGTGCGCGCGAATTTTGTGTTTTGTGAATATTGTTACATAATATTCTTAAAGGAAGGGGCAGTGTCACAAAATTCGGTGCATTTTAGAAACAAACAAAGAAAAACCGCCGCGCGCACGGCGTCTCGCCGGCGCGAGCCCAACGGAAGAGAGGGAAAGCCCCCGCCGAGCGCGTGCCTCTCTCTCCACCGCCACGGCGTGCGCCGAAGGAATGAGTCATCCACGCCGATTTCTCTAGAGCATGCGAGTCGTTTCGACTGTTAACCGGGGGAAGAGGGGGAAGCCTTGCGTGCGCTAAGACATGTCCCCCCTCCTCTGCACTCGGACGTCGGCTACGCCGCCACGACGGCGCCACGCTAGAACACGCTGAAACCTTCGCGAAACGACTCCTGACTTTAACCAATGAGGACGCGCGGCCGGCGAGAGAACGGAAGGGAGGCAGCACTGCCAATGCTGCGTGTATGTGCGCGCCTACTTCGGCGCGTACAACAAACAGACATGAGAGCGAGCCTATAAAAGAAGGACGTTGACCGCTTCTCGCTTCGGCGAGCGCGGCTTCGGCCGCTTGTCTGTTTTTTGAGCAGCGTCCGCTTCAGCCGACGCAGTTGTTGCTGCGACGCGCGTCTTTCCTTTCCGTTTTCTCTTTCCTCTGATCTTCTATTTCTCCTCTGTCTGCACGTGGCAGCGGTGGTGGCTCGGATCGAGCCAGTAGCAGGCCCGTGCAATTTCCTTTTCATTCTTCTCTCAGTCACAACAACAACAACAACAACAACAAGTCAGGTCCTGGGTATCTGTTCTCGCTTCGGCGAGCGCGGCTTCGGCCGATTATCTGTTTTTTTGAGCAGCGTCCGTTCCGGCGGACGCAGTTGTTGCTGCGACGCGCGTCTTTTCTTTCCTTTTTCTCTTTCCTCTGATCTTTTAACTCTCCTCTATCTGCACGCGGCAGCGGTGGTGGCTCGGCTTGAGCCAGTAGGCAGGCCCGTGCAATTTCCTTCTCATCCTTCTCTCAGTCACAACAACAACAACTGTCAAGTCAGTCCGGACCGCCGTTTCAGCTTCATCGAAGCGCGCCCGTTCGACTCCCGGGAAAACACCACTCGGCCAGCATCGGACCAACGAGGCAACGTTCGCCAGTCTGCGGGACGGCATCGTCATGGAACTCTGGTCGTCGGACTGCCGCAGTGCCCGGTGAACAAATTGTGTTTTGTTTGCTTACCTCTCTCTCTTGTGTTAGTGCACTTTAGGTGCAATATTGCATATATATTGTGTTCTCTCTCCAGTTTAATTTTGCACGAGTTGCATAATGCTGTTAATCACTTTGTATTTGTTTGTACTAGTGATTGTGAAATCCTCTGTATCGTTTGATCGCTGTATAAACCTTGTTTTGTTTTGTAAACCTTTGGCTCCGACCCATTCTCTGGCTTGCGACCAGCGAAAGCTGGGCACCGAACGCCCAAAAACCTCTTGTCACTTGGTAGCTGGTTTCCGCTGAGCTTGCCACGCTGAGTCGAGGGCATCTCCTTTGAGTCCGAGACCGCTACCCCCACACGCTCTAAGGGTGTCTGGGAGCTTCCCACGTAAAAGTGCGCGAAGTCTGGGTGACAGCAGTACTTCGGCTTGTCCTTTGCGGAAATGTGCGATACCTCTTGCAATGCCGATTCCTTGGTCGAGAAGCAACCCCATGTTCCCCTCGATAATGGCTTCAGTGTTATTCGCTTCTTTGGCGCCTACGGTGATGATGACGCTTGAGCGGGGTGGGACACTCACTTGTTCCTCCAGGACACTAAGCGCAACGTGATGCTCCGGAGCTCTCATCGAAGGGATGGCCTCGTCTGTGGAAAGTGTGATCATCTTGGATCGCAGGTCGATGATCGCCTGATGCTCATTAAGGAAATCCAAGCCCAAGATCACTTCGCGGGAACACTGCCGTAGCACTACGAAGGTCGCGGGGTAGGTATGTCCCTTGAGTCACTCGCGCTGTGCATCGTCCTGATGGCGTAATGAGGTGGCCTCCTGCGGTGCGAATTTGTGGGCCGTCCCAAGCGGTCGTTACTTTCCTCAGCTGCGCAGCGAATGGTCCATTCATCACCGAATAATCGGCTCCCACGTCGACTAGAGCGGTGACTTTCCGGCCGTCGATAACCACTTCAAAGACGGTTGTCCTGGCTCTGGAGTTGAACGTCGTCCTCGGCGTCGGGTCACGGCTTCGTCGGGTGTGTGAATCGTGGGTGGGGCGTGTGGTCGAAGCTTTTCTTGATGGCGGCGTCGTTTTGAAGGTGGTTCGCGTCGTGGTCCGGTAGCAGTCCGAATTCTGGTGGACACCTCTGGAGACGACGGCTGCTTCGCCCTTCACATTCGGGAGGGACGGCTTCTGCGGCTTTCGCGGGATCTTCTTCGAGACGGCTCGGGCTGCTCTGCCGGCTCCCAGGGGGTGAGGGCGACAGGGACATCCGTTAGCACCTCCACCAGATGTCATGTAGTGGTGACTTAAGTCCGGCGAACAGGAACACAGCGAGAATGTCTTCGAAACGAAACTCTTTATTCGGGCTGACTTGCGCCCGCAAAGAAGTGAGTCACTCGGCGGCGGCGTGGCAACAAGCGTGCTCGGCGGTCGTCGAACAGAATGCCCGCCGCTGTCGGCCGTGCTCTTTTTAAAGCCGATAGCGAATCTTCGAGATAAAGCTTTAGAAGTTACTAGAACATTCTGGCACAAACTAGAGTCGGCTCCGTCCGGATGCGACCCATCGAGATACTTCCAGGCTTGTCTTGCGCCACAAATGAAGCGATAAAGCGGCGTGCCGGCAGCCTTGAAGCATGGACAAATAAACACAACAAACAAACGCTACAAAGACTTGCGGCAATATAACGAAAAATTGACCTCCACCAAGGAGAAGTTTTTTTCATCCGATTTACATTCAATCCTCTTAACAAACCCCAATAAATTCTGGCGCATTCTCACCCCTAGTATACGATCCAATAGAATTGAGCTTCTAGACGTTAACCGTGAACCAATTGACAGTGATAAGAGAGCGACAATCCTAAATTAATATTTCTACTATGTGTTCTCCCCACAAGCTGGCAGTCCAAATCCTTTTCCAGCCATCTCAACAGTAACCATGCCCCAAATTACAGTCACTCCGGCAGGCATATCTAATCTAATCCGTTCACGCAAGACTTATTCATTGGCTGGTTCCGACCAGATCAACAGCAAACTACTAAAAAATATCTGTGTGGTATCATGCCAGATACTGCATCTAATATTTGCCCAATCATTAGAATCCGGAGACGTTCCTGACGACTGCAAAATAGCAGAAATTGTACCGATCTTCAAAAAAGGTGACCGCACAAATCCTTCCACCTATTGCCCTATTTCTTTGAGCAGCATCCCGTCGAAATTACTTGAGCATGTTATATGATCCAGCCTAATGAGCCACCTAGATTCCATAAACTTCTTTTGTCCCCACCAACACGGTTTTCGAAAACACTACTCCTGCGAAACTCAATTGGCTGAAGTAAGACATGATGGGCTAGTCGGTTCATGGTTAGAGCGAAACATAACTGCGCGAAGACGACGGGACAAAGGAAGGCACGAATACACACACACAAAGCGCAGACTTCCAACTCACTTTATTTAGCGAAAGCAGGGTGCTTATAAAGGCTATCAAAGCAAACAAGGAGACAAGCAGAAGCAGAGGCAACGTGCGTACGGCAGTGACAGTGTCAAAAGGACCACGTGTGGTTACGAGCCATGAAAATCTCGGATGTGTCCATCTAAGAAATTGATCTCTTGCCTTGATAGAGGTAAAGAAGGCGCGCAAACACACTTATCGCCCCTTTTGGAAATGAAATAAGCCTCTATAACTTCTCTTTCGGTTTTTTTTTTTTTTGCCTTAGAAAGGAACTTTGTTTTTTCCAGGTAAGGAGAACAGTTTTTGGTGTCGCAGCTCTTACAGTGCAAGGATAGATTGCTGCCATTGCCACTGCTGAAGAATCGCCTGCGTTCCAAAGCGCGCTCATTCAAACAACGGCCAGTCTGGCCGTAGTAGGAACGACCACATGACAGAGGGATTTCATAAACAACTTCGGAAACACATTTTGTGAACTTGTTCCGGTGGTTCTTCTTGCAAGTGGTGGGTTCCTTTCTTGTTCCAGTCAGCAGAGGGCACACTTTTTTCAGTTTGCAGGGTGCCGAAAAAACAACGCGAATCCCATACCTTTCCGCTACCTTCTTGATGTTATGCGAAAGGCAATGAATATACGGCATGACAAATGGTGGCTGGGGTTCCGAGCATCATTTATCTTTTTCATGTGAAAATTTTAGCCTTTGAAGCAGGCCTTCGCAGGTGCCAAGAAGTAGATGACGAGGACAGCCAGCAAAAAGAAGGCGCTCAACTTGACATTGAAAACTGGATGACATGGTGTGGGTACAGGATTTCTGCAGGGCAGAGAGGCAGGCAGACATGATGATGCCACGTTTTACTAGCTTGGAATGAGCGTTTTTATAGGGTAGTAGACTTTGGGCTATACTTTGGGCTATACGACCAGCAAACGTGGGCATCAGTGAAGCGCAGATTTAGGTCTAAAAACTATATGCGGTGGTCGCTTGTCAGTTCATGAGTAAAAAGCAAGCCTTGCTCCTCCGAGGAGAAGGCGTTAAGAATGTTAGTGACTGCACTGTCAAGGCCGTAGTTAGAAGAATTGTCTAACATCACTAGAAAGTCATAGACATAACGAAACACACGTGATACAGGGGGCTTTGAAAGCTCTTTTTCTAAGCGTGTCTAAAAAATCCATAAAAATGTCGCACAGCACTGGAGCAACTGAAGACCCGATGCAAATTCCGGACTTTTGAACATTAAAGCGTCCGTCGTAAAAAGTGGCTGCGGAACTCAGGTAAAACTGTAAAAGCTCTAAAAAATGCTCGGTACTGATGCCAGCCATGTTACGAAAACCTAGTTCACCTTGCTCTTCAGTGCAATCCCTCACAGCAGAGTACAACCCTTCATGCGGTACTAAATAAAAAAGATCTTGTACATCAACGGAAATAGCTGTGTAAGCGGAGGGCATTCCCTATTCCAGAGCCATCACAGGGTCCCTAGAGCTACGGATGAGGAACGGATCATGTCCCAAAACTCAGTCGAGGTGGCGTTTTAGGAAGGAGCTAACAGAACGCCACCTCGACCAAGTTTTGGGACATGATCCGAGTTTTGCGGTATGACGCAAACCAGTGTCACAAAATTCGGCACAATTTTGAAAAAAAAAAAGAAACAAAAACAGCGCCGCGCGCACGGCTCTCGCCGGCGCACGTCGTAAAACGGGGGAGAAGGAAACCCCGGTGTTATAGTGTGCGTGGCTGCCCCCTCCACCACTGCTCGCCGACGCGGCGCGCGTGGGGATTGCCGTCGATTGTTCTAGAATGTCGGATATGCTTCTACTCGAAACCAAGGGAGAGGGCGAAGTTTTGCGTGTACTAAGACATGCCCTCTTCAGTCGCGCGTCGGCGGCGGCGCCACGTCAGAAAGCTCCAGGTGCTCTTCGAAGCCACTCCCGGCCTTTGACCAATGAGGACGCGCGCCCAGCCTGCCTGCCTTGTCGCGAAGAGCAGACATGGAACAAGCCTATATAAGAAGGGCGTTGACAGCTGTCGTCTAGTCCGAGCCGCCGTTAAAGCTTCAGTGAGGCCCGGTCGACTCCCGGGACCACACCACTCGCCCAGCCGCGCTTCAACGAGGCAGCGCGCGCCAGTCTACGGGACGGCATCGTCGTGAACCTCTGGTTGTCGGACTGTCGCAGCGCCCGGTGGACAAATTGTGTTTGTTTATTTTACCTCTCTCTTGTGTTAGTGCAATTTAGGTGCAATATCCCTTTTGTATTGTAGTCTGTCTCGCTTGTAACATTGCATGAGTTGCATCGTTTTGTTAATCACTTTTTATGTGCTTGTACTAGTTATTGTGTAATCCTCTGTACCGTCTCATTGCTCTACAAAGTTTACTTTGTTTGTGAATCTTTGGCTCCGACCCATTCTCTGGCTTGCGACCGGTGAAAGCTGGGCATCAAACGACCAAAAACCTCTTGTCACTTGGTAGCTGGTCTCCGCTGAGCTTGCCACGTTGAGTCGAGGGCATCTCCTTTGAGTCCGAGAACGCTACCCCCACACGCTCTAAGGGCGTCTGGGAACGCTCGCAAAAGTGCGCGAAGTTGGGTGACAGCGAGTCATCTTCCCCTTCGCCTACGCCTGTCGTTTGCCCTGGCGCTCTCCGACAACGGGACCCCGCCATCTTTAGCGGGTCCGACGACCACGTCGTGGAGGACTGGAGCGCCTCCTACGAGCGGGTGGGACGACGCCGTGAAGCGGAACAACGTGGTGTTCTACTTCTCGGACGTGGCCAGCCTGTGGCACAGAAACCACGAGGCAGACTTTACCACTTGGTCGGCCTTTAAACGCGCCTTTTCTGATATTTTTGGGCGCCCTGCAGTACGCAAGCTGCGCGCCGAACAGCGCCTGCGAGTTAGAGCCTAGCTGCAGGGAGAATCGTGCACGAGTTATATCGAGGATGTCATCAGCCTCTGTACAAGCGCGCACTCGTCCATGTCGGAGGCGGACCGGATCAACCATGTCCTGAAAGGCACCGAAGCTGAAGCATTTCAGATGCTTATCGCCCGGAACCCAACCACAGTTGCCGACGTATTCACCCCGTGCCAGAGCTACGATGAGCTCCGCAAGCAGCGCATTCTGGTGCCACCACCTTCCGTGCAGCCTGACTCGCTTTCCAGCCTCGCTGCAACGACCTCTCACAGCTCGCTGCTTGACCAGATCAAAGACTTTGCGCGTGAGGAGGTGGCTCGACAGCCGTCACTTCTTCACGGCGGTAAGAGACCTCCCTCCAACCTGGCTTCCACCCACCAAACTGATTCGCGAGCAAGTGTCCGAAGCGCTCCCACCTGTTCGTCCGCCGGCTCCTGCTGCGGCGCCGCTCACATATGCCGACGCCGTCCGAAGACCCGTCCGAAGGCATTTGTCCGGTTGAAACAATGAATGATAATCTTACAGCTATCGTTACAGAGTGCGCCGCAGAAGTAGGTGGTAGGATGGTTCGACAGGATACCAAAAAGCTATCTCAGGAGACTAAAGATCTGATTAAGAAACGTCAAAGCATGAGGACGTCTAACTCCACAGACAGGATAGAACTAGCAGAGCTATCTAAGTTAATAAATAAGCGCAAGGTAGCCGACATAAGAAAGTTTAACATGGAGAAAATCGAGCATGCTCTAAGCCTAAGGAATGGAGGTAGCCTAAAATCAGTAAGGAGAAAACTGGGCATAGGTAAAAACCAGATGTATGCGCTAAAAGACAAACAGGGGAATGTCATCAGCAATATGGATAAGATAGTTGAATTAGCCGAAGAGTTCTGCACAAATCTATACAGTAGCGAATGTAATCATCAAGTTACTGAGGGAGGCAGTCGCGCACAGCAATGGGACATCCCGCCAGTAAAGAAGGAGGAAGTAAAGAAAGCCTTAGGAGCAATGCAAAGAGGGAAAGCAGCTGGTGGGGATCAGGTTGCATCTCACCTCGATCAGAATTCTTTTTTATTTCTCAATCAGCATGGTTTCAGGGCAGGCTTTTCGTATGAAACACAACTCTTCGAGCTCACTACTGATCTTCACTTAAATTTAGACTCCTCATTTCAAACCGATATCATCTACTTAGATTTTGCCAAAGCCTTCGATCGCGTCCCCCACCAACGCCTGCTGTCCAAGCTCTCCCGTCTGTCACTCGACCCTCTTACTTTATCCTGGATTCATTGCTTCTTAACCAACCGCCAACAGTTCACAGTCATCGCCGGTCGTACTTCCGAAACTACTCGAGTAATCTCCGGGGTCCCCCAGGGATCGGTTCTTGCTCCGTTACTGTTTTTAATATTTATCAATGATCTACCTTCTGGCATCTCATCAACCGTCCGTCTTTTCGCGGACGATTGCGTCATCTATCGCCGCATCAGCAACAGCAGTGACCAGACAATATTACAGGAAGACCTCAGCAGAATCCAGAAGTGGTGCTCCGACTGGTTAATGCAGCTCAATGTTTCAAAATGTAAATTCATGCACATTTCACGCAAACGCTCCAATCTTTATTTCCCATACACCCTGAACTCCATAGCCTTGTCTCAAACTAATTCATACAGGTACCTCGGCATTGAGATAACGACCAGTCTAACATGGGCAGATCACATAACAAAATTATGCGCTAGCGCTTCCAGGTCACTTGGATTCATCCGGAGATCACTTGCCATGTCCTCCCCAGCCATCAGAGAACTAGCATATGAAACATATATTCGCAGCAAACTAGAATACGCCTCAACAATATGGAACCCGCACCAAGCCTACCTTATTGACTCACTCGAGGCCATCCAAAACCGGGCAGCACGTTTCATCACCTCGCAGTACACACCTCGGCTCAGTGTTACTCTCATGAAATCATCTCTCGGTCTCAAATCATTAGCGCTTCGCCGAAAAATTTCAATCCTCTGCCTATTCCACAAACTGTACTTTAATTTTCCAGCACTTCGTGAAAACCTACTGCGCACTCCGGTACGATCATCTCGCCGTTTATATAATTCATTTAGCATTCAGCGCTTACACGGCTCCACCAATGCATTCAACAAATCGTTTCTTCCTTGCGCGATCGAATTTTGGAATAACTTACCTGAAAACATTGTCGTTGAAACTAATCCTTCCAACTTTAGACAGCTACTCATCGACCATTTCCAAGAAAAATAAAACTTTCCATGTATCAGCTGCGATGTGCTACAAAATGATCGCTTTATTGGACGCGTTGTTTTACTGTGGTGTGTATTTCTGTATGTTTTTTGTTTTCACATTGTTTTTGATTGACTATATTAATGTATTTACTATTTTGCTTGTTTCTCACATTGTCTTTGATTGACTTCATAATTTGTTTACTGTTTTGCTTTGTCTAGCTTTCTTTCTAGTTTTTATTCTTTTTTTTCTCTCTTCTTGTTCTTTTTTTTGCCTTTTCTTATGTATGACCGTCGGACACTTGTATCCCCCCCCCTTATGTAATGTCCCCACGGGACCCTTAAGGGTTAATAAATGATGATGATGAGGTAACAGCAGATTTGCTGAAGGACGGAGGAGAGATTGTGCTACAAAACTAGCCACCCTGTATACGCAATGCCTTGTGACCACGAGAGTACCAGAAGCTTGGAAGAACGCTAACATTATCTTAATTCATAAGAAAGGAGACGTCAAGGACTTGAAGAATTACAGACCGATCAGCTTATTGTCCGTTGCCTACAAGGTATTTACAAAGGTAATCGCTAATAGAATCAGGACAACCTTGGACTTTAGTCAACCAAATGATCAGGCAGGCTTTCGTAAAGGATACTCGACAATTGACCACATTCACACTATCAATCAGGTGATAGAGAAATGCGCAGAATATAACCAACCCCTATATATAGCCTTCATTGATTACGAGAAAGCATTCGACTCAGTGGAAACCTCAGCTGCCATGCAGGCATTGCGGAATCAGGGTGTGGAAGAGTGCTATGTGAAAATATTGGAAGATATTTATAACGATTGCACAGCTACTATAGTTCTCCATAAAATTCCAATACGGAAAGGTGTCAGGCAGGGAGACACGATCTCGCCAATGCTCTTCACTGCCTGCTTACAGGAGGTATTCCGGGGACTGGAATGGGAAGAGTTGGGGATAAGAGTTAATGAAGAATACCTGAGTAATTTGCGATTCGCTGATGACATTGCCTTGCTAAGCCACTCAGGACAATAACTGCAAAGCATGATGAATCAGCTAGACAGGCAGAGTAGAACGGTGGGGCTAAGAATTAACATGCATAAAACCAAAGTAATGTTCAATAGCCTTGCAAGGGAACAGCAGTTCGCAATTGGTAGCGAGGTGCTAGAAGTAGTAAGAGAATATGTCTACTTAGGGCAGGTAGTGACCGCCGATCCGGATCATGAGAGGGAAATAACTAGAAGGATAAGAATGGGGTGGAGCGCGTATGGCAGGTTCTCTCAGGTCATGAATGGTAGCTTACCAATATCCATGAAGAGAAAAGTATATAACAGCTGTATCCTACCGGTACTCACCTATGGGGCAGAAACGTGGAGGCTAACAAAGAGGGTTCATCTTAAGTTAAGAACAACGCAGCGAGCTATGGAAAGGAAAATGATAGGTGTAACGTTAAGAGATCGGAAGAGGGCGGAGTGGATGAGGGAACAAACGCGGGTTAATGACATCCTAGTTGAATCAAGAGGAAGAAGTGGGCTTGGGCAGGGCATGTAATGCGAAGGCAAGATAACCGCTGGTCCTTAAGGGTAACGGAGTGGATTCCAAGAGAAAGCAAACGTAGCAGGGGACGGCAGAAAGTTAGGTGGGCGGATGAGATTAAGAAGTTTGCGGGGATACAGTGGCGGCAACTAGCAAAGGACAGGGTTAATTGGGGAGACATGGGAGAGGCCTTTGCCCTGCAGTGGGTGTAGTCAGGCTGATAATGAATGATAATGATCCTCCGACGCCGTCGCCTGCCTTTCCAGCCTGGCCACCTCCGACTCGTGTTAACCCTTGGCGCACCCGTGACCACCTCCCCATTTGTTATGCACGTGGTGTACCTGGTCACGTTGCGCGTCTCTGCACCGCGCAGCCGCTCGGTTTCGCCACTGCGTCCTCATTCTCCTATGCCCCAGTAAAACTAGTTGCTGCAGTTCCCGAGGCAAGAACTGCGTATTCGGCGGCAAGTTTGAGGGCTCGTTTGTTCCCAGCGAATGTGCTCGACGTTTCTGTGAAGGGCCTCACCAAGTTGGCCCTTGTCGATACTGGCGCTGCTGTTTCTGTGATGAATGAGAACCTGTGCCGCAAACTTCGCAAGGTGTCGACGCTGTTATACGGATTTTCGCTTCAAACAGCTAATGCGCAGCGAATCTCGCCTTTGGCCGCCTGCATAGCCAGCGTCACAATCCACGGTTCTTTATATACTGTTGAATTCGTCGTTCTCTCATCGTGCTCGCATGACATTATTTTAGGTTGGGTCTTTCCCAACATGAGGCCCTTATCGACTGCGCTCGCGCCGAGCTCGAACTTCTTCCGTGCAGTGCCGCTTCGCCTGATACATCATCTTCGTGGAGCAAACTTTATAAGCCTCTGACTGTGTCTGCATGATGCCAGTTCTTTGTGGCCTGGGTGATCTGTTGGTCCTTTTGTTTCGTTTTTACTCAAGTATTGCCATTGGCGCTTTTTTTCCCTTTGTGAGATACCCATTTGACATTCATATTACTTATGTTACATATGTTACACATTATCCTACAAATATCTCGGCCTCCACCTAACACCATCACTATCATGGGTAACCCACATTCAAAACATTTGCGCAGAAGCCTCACGCACACTCATTTACTTACGGTAACTTGAAGGCCGCATCCCCTGAAATAAAGAAACTAGCATACATGACATTCATTCGCCCGAAACTAGAATATGCGTCATCCATTTGGCATCCATCTCAAATTTTTCTCGCCGCCGACCTCGAAGCCGTACAGGACCGCGCCATCCGATCTATAACATCTTCGTATTCAAGGAAAACCAGCATCACAGCGCTGAAACAGTCCGTCTCCATTCCATCGCTCATGTCACGCCGCATCATATCTCGCCTCTGTCTTCTGCATCATTTATATTATCATCCGCGCTCACGCCACGCAAAACTAGAACCCCTCCATAGGACGTCTACCCGCTTGAACCATAATCATAGCATCGCTCGCATCAACTATCACTATCGCACGTTAGCACTAAGTTCTTTTTTCCCGCACGCAATAGCACTATGCAATGCGCTGCCAAGTACCATTGCATCATGCACTAATCGCAAATCATTCCGTGAAATACTAAAGGACCATTTTTCGTGAGAGCAATCTTTTCAACTATAAGTTGTGCTTGATACTGACAAGTGTCCTTGCTTTTTTTCATTTCTTAGCCTTTGTTTACTCATGTGTTCAATTTTTTTTCTACTTGTTACATATTGTATAACCTTTTCGGCGCCACTTACCTGCTCAAGGGAGAAAACCAGCCAAAAAAAGACGGAAACACAAGAAGAGAACAACACAGGACCACGGCTGGACTAACAACTGAATTTTTCATTGAGTACAGACCGCCAGGTAATCACCACGCATGCGCCAAGGCAACACTCAAACATGATCACTCATATAATCAAATTCTTTTGTCGTTAATGCTATCGATGGTGAGCTGACGCAAGCATCACCATGTTTGGCAATCTGGAAGGCCTCAAAGATTTCACGAGCCTTCCGTGTTTTTCCGCAGCCCAGGATGATGACATCTGCGAAACGTGGGGAACATTTTCCGGGACATCTACTGCAATGCAGAGCAAGATTACCATCTTCACCAGCGCCGACTTCTGTTCTGTGCTTGCGCAACCTCTCTTTCACACAGTCCCCTGTCTGACCTATGTAAAATTTTCCACAGGTCAGCGGAATCTTGACATGCCTTACCAACAGGCCCACCATTCTGCCCTGCCACTTACCTGCTGTACATTCTTATTCCTTTCTACTGTTATTTTTTTTTTCTTTCTTTTAATGTGCTTGTCTTGTTGGTACAAATCTTGAGTTTGCTGCCCCCTTAAGTAATGTCCTCGGGCCTTTAAGGGAAAAATAAATGAAATGAAATGAAATGAACTTCTGCGAATGAGACGATGTACAGTGGGCCAATGCTACTGTTGCGAGTGGGGCAGTCGCCTCGTCAAGCTGTTGGCAGCAGCAGCTTTTTGTGGCTGCTCCATCCTTGTACCTTGTACGAAGAAAATTTGATTTGATTTGATTTCAACTGTTTGTGGCTGACGACAACGAGATTCCTTCATGCCCATCTGTTCCCGTCTTCTGCCTCACTGCACCTGACGTCGCCGTCGTCTTTACACCATCCGACGTCTTCATCTCTCGACACGGTCTGCCTCTGCCATTCGCTGAGCTCACTGTTCGAGACGGCTGCAGCCTCGTATTAGTTTTTGCTAAGGAATGTAATGCGAAGGCCAGATAACCGCTGGTCCTTAAGGGTAACGGAGTGGATTCCAAGAGAAGGCAAGCATGAGATTAAGAAGCTTGGGGGGGTACGGTGACCACAGGTGGCAAAGGAAACAAGGAAAATGTTGAATGGAAACATAAGAGATGGCTTTTTGCCGCTTTATTTTTGCCCTACAGTGGGCATAGTCAGGCTGATGATGATGGTGATGATGGCTGTAACGCGCTGATGCAGTAGCAGTTGACAGTCAGCGCTGTGTTCGTCCTTCTTCTCTTCCTGCTTCTGTTCTTTGGCCGTGTGCCGTTGCGCTGAGAAACTATGAGTGTAAATCAAGTATACGAACTAGCCCAAGAACTAACTCTACTGCAGTAGCAGTTCACACTGCACTCACTATTCGCTATCCTTTGCACTGCGTAGCAACCAAAGCCTTAGAGGGTTCAGCGCTTTCGTGTGACCCATCTAAACGCAGCGCTTCACGGGCGAAGGGTGATTCTTAACGCATGCTAATGTGCACCCTCTTTTCCTTTCCACTGCAGGATATGGAAATATTGCGCCCAAGACAAACTGGGGCAAGATCGTGACCATCCTGTATGCCATCGTGGGCATCCCGCTCATGCTGCTCTACCTGACCAACATCGGCGACATCCTGGCCAAGGCGTTCAAGTACGTGTACCGGCGGCTATGCAGCTGCGACCAACGTGGCGAGGCATCCAGCCGACGCACGCCGGCGGCTTCGTACTACGGCTCGGCCGCAAGAAAAGCCCACTGCCGCGTCAACCACATTGCTCTCGAAGACGGCCTGCTGGCGGGGGAGTCCCTCAACGGATTCGCGGACCGCATTGGACCGGAAGTAAGTGTGTTCCTTCCGAAGGGAAGAATGAACCTCATGTGGGTGGCTTATTGGTGCCGAGCTTGTCGGGATTCTTGCTGGGCTCCCTGGAGGTCGCGAACTTCGAGCTCCCAGTACCGCACGCCAGGCGGGGACGTTCTCTCCGCGACACAGCGAAGGACACAATACGGAACAGAACGCTTTTCACGGGGCCAAACGTTTATTAATGCGTAAGCATTGTATGGCTCTGAACGGGTACGTGCTTGCGCGAAGAAGACGGGACAGCAAAGAAAGACACGAAAAATACAGAGCGCTCTGTATTTGTCGTGTGTGTTTCTTTGTTGTCCCGCCTTCTCCGCGCAAGCACGCACCCATTCAAAGATGAACCAACTCGTCCAAACGAAAGATTTACTTCTATGGCTATGTAGGCGGGTTCGGCGTGGACTAGATAATCTCGGGCCTATAAAGGGGGAAGTAGTTGTTATATCGGGAAAAAAAATGCTACCGTCGGATAGAGCAAACGGAAGAGGATGTGCAAGTAACAAAATGGTTAAGTTGGGTTAATTAGGTGAATAATTAGACAAAAATGTCCAATAAGTGGCTGGGCCGGAGCAAAAGTGGTGCCAAATTTCAGACGCCGGAGCAGTGGCACCACGAGACCGGAAGTGTGGGCGGAGAAACACGTGGCGCCAAATTTAAAAACAAAGCGTGGCAGGAAGTTTGAAAACTGAGATATTCAATTGATGGAACTTGATTAAGTAAGATAATTAATAATTAATTGTGATATCGATAAGGTATCGATAGGTGACCTATAAGTGATATAAGGGATCGACTTCCGGTTTGAGGGTCAAGACTTCCGGTCACGAGTCTCAGTTGACTTGAAAACTGAGACTCGTGACCGGAAACTCGTGACTGACTTGAAAAGTGTAGAATTGTTAGATCATGTAACACTCATGTAACATCATGTAACACATAAATACATGTAACGTGTTTATGCTAAGTCATAAAGTGCGACGTCATGCTTACGCATTTTTCCCATGCGGGTGCCGCAGTGCGGGTGCTACGGACGGGAGAATGAGCCGTTAAGGGCCGTTGTCATCATCATCATCATCAGCCTGACTACACCCACTGCAGGGAAAAGGCCTCTCCCATGTCTCTCCAATTAACCCGGTCCTTTGTCAGTTGCCGCCACTGTATCCCCGCAAACTTCTTAATCTCATCCGCCCACCTAACTTTCTGCCGTCCCCTGCTACGCTTGCTTTCTCTTGGAATCCACTCCGTTATCCTTAAGGACCAGCGGGTATCTTGCCTTCGCATTACATGCCCTGCCCACACCCATTTCTTCCTCTTGATTTCAACTAAGATGTCATTAACCCGCGTTTGTTCCCTCACCCACTCCGCCCTCTTCCGATCTCTTAACGTTACACCTATCATTTTCCTTTCCATAGTTCGCTGCGTTGTTCTTAACTTAAGCTGAATCCTCTTTGTTAGCCTCCACGTTTCTGCCCCATAGGTGAGCACCGGTAAGATACAGCTGTTGTATACTTTTCTCTTCAGGTATATTGGTAAGCTACCATTCATGATCTCAGAGAACCTGCCATATGCACTCCACCCCATTCTTATTCTTCTAGTTATTTCCCTCTCATGATCCGGATCGGCGGTCACTACCTGCCCTAAGTAGACATATTCTCTTACTACTTCCAGCACCTCGCTACCAATTGCGAACTGCTGTTCCTTGCTAGGCTGTTGAACATTACTTTGGTTTTCTGCATGTTAATTCTTAGCCCCACCGTTCTGCTCTGCCTGTCTAACTGATTGATCATGCTTTGGAGTTCTTGTCCTGAGTGGCTTAGCAAGGCAATGTCATCAGCGAATCGCAAATTACTCAGGTATTCTCCATTAACTCTTATCCCCAACTTTTCCCATTCCAGTCCCCGGAATACCTCCTGTAAGCAGGCAGTGAAGAGCATTGGCGAGATCGTGTCTCCCTGCCTGACACCTTTCCGTATTGGAATTTTATTGCTGAGTTTATGGAGAACTATGGAGACACGCTTCGGGTGTCCACCGCGAGCGACGTGCTCCGCAAGGGCTCCGCAAATTTTGACCAGCCAGGCCCGATCATCTCAACGGACCTCCAAAATTTTCGTTGGAGCTTGAAGAGGAACAGAAGCGGACCACTTGCACACCGAATTCGAAGAGGTGGGCCCATTTTTGGGTTTTCTACCGGACTTTGAATTTGCCGAGCGGCGGGTTGCGAGCTAAGCCTCGTTGGCCTAGCACGACTGCGGGCGTTCGAGGACTCTCCGGCCTCGTCACGAGCGACGACGACGATGGCAACGGTCTCCTACCCCGACAACCGACCCAGCATCGAGAAGGCACTAGAAGATTCGCCAAAAGATGGAAGAAGACTGCCACGTCAGCACTCGGCCAACGGTCGAGGCGGGAAGCGAGGCGGTTTTCGCGCCTAAAAGAGGCCGCCATGCTGGGCCCGCAGGGAACGCAGGGCGGAATCGAGCAGGACGACGACCAAAACTGGGAATTAGCCACGTCGAAACGCAAGAAGAAACCCCGCAAGGAACGGAAAAACCCCGGAGGCTTCCCGCCTTCCGCCCAGGTGGATTTTGGCGCGAAAACCCCGGGGAGCGCCTCGACGGCAGCTGGCGCGCCAGCTGCGCCGAAGCAAGACAAGAAGGAAGCGGCGCGTTGGCCGGGCCCGAGATTGCCGCCGCTCCCGAAAGACGATTTCAAGATAATCCTGAGGCCGAGGGGCCTCGTGGTACGATCGCTGCAAACTCATCAAGTCGCCCGAGCCGTAGCCGCGGCGACGAGTGCAAAGTGCAAGAGTGAAGACTTAATCATAAGACTACGAAACGGTTCGAACCAACGTTTATATAAACGTTGGTTCGAACATCATCATAGTCAGCACGGACAATGAAGATGCAGCCCAGAACGTGAGACGCATTGACCATCTAGCGTTCGGTGAAAAAGTGTACGCAGTCAACGCCTACGTGGCAGCCCCCGAAGGCACTCAGCGAGGCGTGATCCACGGCATAGAACCGGGGACATCATCCGCCGAGCTCAAAGCCAACTTAAGGGTGCGGACCCAGGGAGTCAAGATCCACAGCGCCCGAATGCTTGGAAAGTCAAGCTCAGCCGTCATCACGTTCGACGGACCCACCACCCCAAGACAAGTACTATACTACGGAGGGGAGATGTGGTGCTACCCATACCGCCCAACGCGGCAGATTTGCTATATCTGCTGCCAACAAGGACATAGATCGGACGTCTGCCCCAACCCGGAGAGCAAGGCCTGCAGGCTCTGCGGGACGCAGAACACAATGGAAGGACATTCGTGCACAACCAAGTGCCTGGTCTGCGGAGGCGATCACGCAGCCGGCACGAGAGAGTGCAAGCACCGGCTCAAGACGGCTGAAGAGCTGCGAGGAGGACCCCCATGAGGAGGGCCCTCACAGCGACAAAGCCGGAGCCGGAACCGAAAGGGAGGACGTGGACCAAGGTGGTTCAGCTCGGAGCGGACCGGGAAACAGGCCCGGGACGAGGCGAGCCAGTCCAGGAGCCAGTCGCGGAGCCAGAGCCGGGGGCAGAGCTGGACCAGAGACGAGTCCTACCCACCCCTGGTAAAGCAAAGCGTAGGCCCGGGACAACAAAAACAACAACAGAGGAAGAGTGGAGTGAAGGTGAGCTGGGGAGCAGGCCCTCCCAAATCACTCTTTCCGCACTCGGGTCAGCAAAATGAGACAAATAATGACAAGAAACTAGCTGAGGAGAACAGGGCACTAAAAAAAGAGCTCGAACTTTGTCGCGAGGAAACGCGGCAACTTAAAAAAAGAATAGATGACCTCATAAGGGAGATGCAGCTCCAGAGGCAGGGTTCGCCTCCGCGGATAATGAGTCTGCCCTTGGAGCAGCATACACAACAACCACAGAGCTTAGAAAGCAAATTAGAGAGCTTGATGAGTATGATGCAAAATCAAATGACGCAACTGCAAACGCAGATGCAAAATCAAATGACACACATACAACAGAAAGTAGCGCTGCAAGATCAGAACTTCCGAACATACGTCAAAAGCCAAAACACACAAAAAACCACAAATGACGCCAGAGAAAGGCTTTTTAATGAAAGAAGATTCGGAGCAGAAAACCAAAGTGGAAAAAGTAGTGACGCAATATGGCAGGACAGAACCAACTAGACATGGCAGTGGAACTGCAGGGGATACCGGCGCAAGCAGGGACTCCTCCAGCAGTTCATTAACACTAGACACGCAACACCAGACATCATCATGTTACAGGAGACTAACATAACACCCACCCTGAGGGGCTATACATGCCAGGAAAGCGGACGCACCGCCACCCTCATCAGCAGCAAGCTGGTCACCATAGCACACAAGCAGATTGAGGGCACACAGATAGAACATGCAATAACAGAGATTATACCCAAAAAGAAACACAAGGCCAAAAGCACTTTCATAGTTAACCTTTACAGCCCCCCCAGACAAAGGAATGACGATTTTAGCAAGCTTTTTTCGGAGGCAAATAAGCTAGCCAAAACGAACACCTTAATAATCGCGGGTGACTTTAACGCAAGGAGCTCGAGCTGGGGATACCAAAAAACCGAGAAAAAGGGGCAGCAGATATGCGTAGCGGCGGAAAACATAGACTGCGACCTCCTAACGGATGAAAACCAACCAACTAGGCGAGGTAACAGTGTGAGTCCAGATACTTGCCCTGACCTCACCTTTATTAAGGGAGCAAAGCAGGCCGAGTGGGAAAATCTGCTGGAAGACCTTGGCAGTGACCACTACATTCTAAGAACGGCAATCGAAGCAGACAACGTAAAGAAGAAGATCGGAACGGCCCACCTTACGAACTGGGACGCCTTCCGCAAGCATAGCGAACGGCTAAAAGCGGAAATCACTTCCATAGAGGTGTGGAGCCAACAGCTGAAACAAATACAAGAACTCTATACAAAGGAAATAGATAGAACAGAACAAGCACCGGAGGTGGACAGGCGGCTACTCGGGCTATGGGAGGCAAGATGCGGGCTCACCAAACGCTGGAAAAAACAAAAGCTAAACAGAAAAGTCAAGAAGAAGATTGCGGAAATCACGATGAAGGCAGAGGAGTACGCGACGCAACTGGCCAGGCAGGGATGGCAGCAGTTCAGCAGCTCACTGAACGGCACGCTCAGCACGGCCAAGACGTGGCGCATACTCAAGGCCCTCATGGACCCAACCAAGACAAAAGCAGAAAGTGGCAAGGCAATTCAGAAATTGGCCTACCAGTGCGAAGGATCGGACGAAGAACTGCTAGAAGCAGTCCGCATCAAATGCTACGGCAAGGACAACCCCCAGGGCTACAACGGGGAGTACCAAGGAGCAGACAATCCCGCAATGGACAGGCCGATCACAAGAAAGGAAGTCGAGGCGGCGATAAGCGCGACAAGAAATACAGCAGCCGGCGCAGACAAGATCAAGAACGCCTTGATCCGCAACCTCAGCTACGAGGCGATCGACCAGCTCACGGCGTACCTCAACACGCTGTGTGCAGAGGGAGTGGTGCCGAAGGAGTGGAAGCACGCTGTCGTGGTTATGATACCCAAACCCGGCAAGAAGCTTCAGATTGAGAACCTGAGACCGATTTCCCTCACGTCGTGCCTTGGCAAATTGTACGAAAGAATCGACACCAGGCGAATTCAACAATACCTGGAGGACGAAGAACAGTACCCGCACAGCATGTTCGGCTTCCGGGCGAACCTGTCGACGCAAGACGTCCTGCTGCAGATCAAGGAAGAGATCATAGACACGGCACCTAGAACTGGCGAAAACATTATCATGGCCCTGGACATCAAAGGGGCCTTCGACAATGTTAGCCATGAGGCCATTATGGAAGGCCTAAACAACGCCAACTGCGGAAGAAGAACCCACGACTACGTAAGATCCTTCCTGTCAGAACGCACAGCGACAGCGGGATTGGGAGACCTGCGAAGCGACACCTTTACCACCCCACGTAAGGGCACGCCGCAAGGATCCGTAATCTCACCAGTGCTTTTCAACATTGCAATGATCGGACTGGCCAGAAGACTCAGCAAGATCGATGGCATCCAGCACGCGATGTACGCCGACGACATTACGGTCTGGGGGAATCGAGGCTCGCTAGGACAAAAGGAAGAGAGACTACAAGAAGCAGCAACGTGTGTAGAAGAGCACGTGAGGGAAAGGGGCCTAGCCTGCTCCACGGAAAAGTCGGAACTTCTTAGGGTAGGGTCCAACCCTACCAAGGAGGAACTAACAGTAAAGTTAGAAGGCCAAAATATACCAGAAAGGGACATGATACGCATCCTGGGCTTGTGGATCCAAGGAAGCAGGAGATGTACCTACACAATTCGCCTACTCAAGAAGTCAACAGAACAAATAAGCCGCATGATAAAGAGGGTAGCACAGAGCAGAAGCGGGATGAAAGAAAGCGACACGATCAAGCTCGTCAGAAGCCTGATAGTCAGCAGAGTCACGTACTCGTTGCCATACCACCGCATGACCAAGAAAGACAAAGAACAGACGGAGGCGCTCCTAAGAATGGCGTACAAGACAGCACTCCACCTGCCAAGAAACACATCAAATGAAAAGCTGCTACAAATGGGCCTAAACAACACATTCGAAGAACTAACGGAAGCCCAGCTAAGTGCGCAAATAGCCAGGCTCCAGCAGACAGCCACCGGCCGCAAGCTCCTAAAGAGATTAGGGCACAACGTAGAAGGGATCGTAGATATTACAGCCAGCATTCCAGACGAGGTCCGGCAGACACTGGACATTAGCCCTCTGCCGAGAAACATGGATCCCAACCTCCATGCCGCTAGAAGGCAGGCCAGGACAGACTATGTGAAGCGGAACCTAGCCACAATGGAAAACACAGTATGCACAGGCGCGGCCCTCTATCCATGGGACCACACGACCAGAAAGTTCCGAGTCGCGGCAGCAGTGGTAGACCACATGGGGGAACCAATTAGCAGCGCGACATTAACAAACTGTACGGTAACGGAGGGGTAGGAAGCTGCCGTAGCTCTAGCGGCGGCCGAAGGTTACCGTAGGAACAAGTCTTTGATAATCCTAACAGACTCCAAAGCAGCATGCAGGAACTACATACAGGGCAAAATAAGCAAGGAAGCGCTGAGCATCCTCCTCGAAGCAAAGCTTCCAAATAAGACCTTAAGACATAGGATTTTCTGGATACCGGCACACACCGGGATAGAGCGTAACTCGAGGGTAGACAGCCTAGTTCGCGAGATCACGAGCCTAGCAGGGCAGTCAGAAACCCGGGAGGACCCCATGACGGTGGAACCAACGTATGCAGAAATATTAAACTACCACAGAGGGCGGCGAATCAAATACCCACCACCCCACACATCATTAACACAGCACGAGGCGTTCTGCTGGCGGAGACTGCAAGCAGGGACTTTCCACAATTTACACATAGTACATAAGATGTTCCCTACACAATACAGGGACACATGTCCGTGGTGCGGAGCAACCCCCACGCTATATCACATCACATGGGAATGCGAACGTAACAGAGCATTTCACGAGCTAAATGACCCGAGTGCGGAACAATGGGAGGGCCTGCTGACCAGCAGCGAGCTCACGGCCCAAAGGGCACTGGTGCAGCACGCCTGCGAAGCAGCAACTCAGCGGTGCCCTGGAATAGGGGCGCCGACCTTGTGAAGAGGCCGAAGACATGAAGACATCGGCCCACCGCTAAAACCTGATTTTTGGAGCAATAAATGTTTTTCACTCACTTATGGAGAACTATAGTAGCTGTGCAATCGTTATAAATATCTTCCAATATTTTCACATACCACTCTTCTACACCCTGATTCCGCAATGCCTGCATGACAGCTGAGGTTTCCACTGAATCAAATGCTTTCTCGTAATTAATGAAGGCTATATATAGGGGTTGGTTATATTCTGCGCATTTCTCTATCACCTGATTGATAGTGTGAATGTGGTCTATTGTCGAGTATCCTTTACGAAAACCTGCCTGATCATTTGGTTGACTAAAGTCCAAGGTTGTCCTGACTCTATTAGCGATTACCTTAGTAAATACCTTGTAGGCAACGGCCCATAAGCTGATTGGTCTGTAATTCTTCAAATCCTTGACGTCTCCTTTCTTATGAATTAAGATAATGTTAGCGTTCTTCCAAGCTTCTGGTACTCTCGAGGTCACAAGGCATTGCGTATACAAGGTGGCTAGTTTTTATAGCACAATATCTCCTCCGTCCTTCAACAAATCTGCTGTTACCTGATCCTCACCAGCTGCTTTCCCTCTTTGCATTGCTCCTAAGGCTTTCTTTACTTCCTCCTTTGTTACTTGCAGGATGTCCCATTGAAGGAGAGGGCTGAGTCGGGCTGGTTGGTTCATGTTGAATGGTACGGCAAAACAGCGCTGACGGACGGGACGGAAGAAGATGTGTTTGTCTCATCTTCTTCCGTCCCGTCCGTCAGCGCTGTTTTGCCGTACCATTCAACATGTCCCATTGTTGTGCTCGACTGCCTCCCTCAGTAGCTTGATGATTACATTCGCTACTGTATAGATTTGTGTACAACTCTTCGGCTAATTCAACTATCTTATCTATATTGCTGATGACATTGCCCTGTTTGTCTTTTAGCGCGTACATCTGGTTTTTACCTATGCCCAGTTTTCTCCTCACTGATTTTAGGCCACCTCCGTTTCTTAGAGCATGCTCGATTTTCTCCATGTTAAACTTTCTTATGTCGGCTACCTTGCGCTTATTTATTAACTTCGATAGCTCTGCTAGTTCTATCCTGTCTGTGAAGTTAGACGTCCTCATGCTTTGGCGTTTCTTAATCAGATCTTTAGTCTCCTGAGACAGCTTGCTGGTGTCCTGTCTAACCATCCTACCACCTACTTGTGCGGCGCACTCTGTAACGATAGCTGTAAGATTATCATTCATTGTTTCAACACTACGGTCGTCTTCTTCAGTTAAAGCGGAAAATCTGTTTTGCAGCGACATTCTGAATTCCTCTACTTTCTCTCTTAATGCTAACTCGTTAATAGCCTTTCGCTTCACCAGTTTCCTACGTTCCCTCTTCAAATCTAAGCTAACACGAGACCTTACCATTCTGTGGTCGCTACAACGGACCTTACCGAGGACCTCCACATCCTCTACGATGCCAGGGTGTGCACACAGTATGAAGTCTATTTCATTTTTAGTCTCACCATTGGGGCTCTTCCACGTCCACTTCCTGTTTGCTCGTTTGCGGAAGAAGGTATTCATAATCCATAAATTATTTCTATCTGCGAACTCTACTAATAACTCTCCCCTACTCTTCCTAGAACCTATGCCATAGTCACCTACCGCCTTGTCTCCAGCCTGCTTTTTACCTACCTTTGCATTAAAGTCGCCCATCAGTACAGTGTACTGTGATTTTACTTTGGTCATTGCCGATTCCACATCCTCATAGAAGCTTTCAACTATCTGGTCATCATGGCTTGATGTAGGCGCGTAGGCCTGCACCACCTTCAGCTTGTACCATTTATTAAGCCTAATTACGATAGCTGCCACTCTCTCGTTAATACTGTAAAACTCCTCGATGTTGCCAGCTATATCCTGATTAATGCGGAATCCCGCACCTAGTTTTCGCCTATCTGCTAATCCACGATAGCACAGTACATGCCCGCCCTTTAGTACTATATACGCCTCATCTGTCCTCCTAACCTCACTAAGCCCTATGACATCCCGTTTAATACCGGCTAATTGCTCCAATAGCGCTGCTAAGCAGGCCTCACTTGATAAGGGCCGTTGTACGATCGTTTTTTGGGCGGATCCGCCCGACAGGCGGATGGCGGACTGCGCGACCAGACAATAGGCGTCCGCCCGGTCCGGCGGGCGGAGGGAAAGTCGGTCAACTTCAACTTTCGGGCGGATGAGCGGATCCGCCTGGCGACTGGATTGCAGCCATTGGCTGCTTTTTACGTGACGTCTCAGGCCCGCCGTGCCTCCACTTCTGCCGGGGCAAGATGGCCGTCCGTCGACTGAACTGGGGAGCGAGGCATACGTGGTGGCAGCTATGCCGCGAACCATATTGCCACAAATCTTTGTAGCGTTCGTTTGTAGTGTTTCTTTGTTCATGCTTCAAGGCTGCCGACACGCCACTTTATCGCTTCGTTTGCGACGCAAGACGCGCCTAGATTTATCTCGATTGATCGCATCCAGACGGAGCCGATTCTATTTTGCGCCGGAATGTTATAGTAACTTCCCAAGCTTTATCTCGAATGTTCGCTATCAGCTTTAAAAAGAGCACGGCCGACAGCGGCGGGGATTCTGTTCGACGACCGCCGAGCACGTTTGTTGCTACGCCGCCGCCGACTCATTTCCGAAAACACACACATTGGTAACCGTAACGCAGTGGAATTGTAGAGGCTTCAAAGCTCGGCAGAAACGCGCGAACCTGCGCCTCTACCTAGAAAATTTCGAGGCTTTACCCGCCGTGGTCGCCCTCCAGGAGCCAGGAGGGGCGGCAAAATTGACTAACTACGTGACGTTCCAGCGAGACCCCTTGTCGTGTCTCCTCGTACACAAGTCGTACACAGCCACCGAAATCGACCTCGATCTCAACATACCGTACTCGTACGCTATGGTAAGGATCCTTCCCCTTCGCCGATCGGATCCTCCCCTGCACGTACTTAATGTATACTGCTCCCCGAAAGTGAAGCGAGTGACCTTCGCGGACCTCTTTAGCCGTGCACTTAAAGAGGCGGGTCGCGACCCCCTACTGATCGTGGGCGACTTCAACGCCCCTAGTCAGCTATGGGGCTATCGTAAGTAGGAAGTGCGCGGACGCATGCTGGCGGAGCTGGCGTCCACACTGGGCCTCACCCTCCACACCGACCCGGCATTTCCTACCCGCGTAGGCAACTCGGTGACCCGAGACACATGCCCGGACCTCACCTTCACTCGTAACATAAGACACGCAGACTGGATCAACACCGAGGATACCCTCGGCAGCGACCACTGCATCATCAACACCACTGTTTATGCACGCCCCCTAAAGCGCCCTACCACACTAGCACGCATCCCCAATTGGACCACATTTCGCAAAAATTTCCCATCCGACACCAACACGAATATCACAGAGCAAGGATACGCAAACTGGTCCCGGTCAGTCATATCACACCTTCGCTCGCACGAGAAGCAGATACAGCTTACAGAGGTGGTCACGGACGCGGACAACCACCTCCTCCACCTCTGGGAAGTGCGCCGCGGCCTCACGCGCCGCTGGAAGCGCCAGAAACACAACAAGAAGCTCAAAGCGCGCATTGCGGACCTCACCCGGCAGGCAGCAGAGTACGCGGCCCAACTCGCTGACTCCAACTGGGTAGATCGCTGCAACACGGCGGCGAGGCAGATGTCGAGCCGCAACACGTGGCGGCTCTTCCGAGCTCTCATCAACCCAACACATACCCGCACAGAAACGCAGAAGCAACTGCACAAAGCCATGCAGATATTCCAAGGAAATACAACGCAGTTTGCACAGGCGCTCCGGGATCGCTACCTGTTCACAACGCGGGACGCCCGCAGATCGGCCTACTCCTACGCCGGCAGGGAAAACTCGGAGTTGGACAAGCCTTTCCAGCTTCACGATCTGCGGGCGGGTTTGGCCAAAATGAAGAGGGGCACCACGCCGGGCCGGGACAAGGTCACCGTCAAACTTTTGGCGAACCTTCCTGATTCAGCGTACCAGTGCCTTCTAGAATACATCAATGCGATCTGGACGGGGGAAACCCCGCTCCCCATTGACTGGAAGACGGCTCTTGTCACCTTCATCCCGAAGGCCGGCAAACCGATCGACACGGACAACCTCCGCCCCATCTCTCTCACCTCGTGTGTGGGAAAATTGATGGAGACGATGGTGCGGGATCGGCTGTCCGAGTACCTCGAACAACACAACACCTTCGCGGACACCATGTTCGGATTTTGCCCACATAGATGCGCACAGGATGTCCTGCTCCAACTCGACCGCGAAATCTTGAACCCCATTACACACCCCCAAAACGATAAAATTGTCCTTGCGCTCGACCTGAAAGGAGCGTTCGATAACGTAACTCACGAGGTCATACTCATACATTTGAGTCAAACTCACTGCGGCACCAATACCTTCAATTACGTTAAACAATTTCTCACGGACAGACTGTCCTACATCCGAATACAGGACGAAGAGCACGGACCTTTCCTGCTCGGCACGAGGGGGACTCCACAAGGCGCGGTGCTGTCCCCTCTGCTATTCAACATTGCCATGATGCGCCTACCCGCCCTGCTTGGTGCGGTCGAAGGGGTCCAGCACGCGCTATACGCCGACGACATCACCATCTGGGCTACGCAAGGACGCCTGGGGGATATGGAGACCAGCCTGCAAACGGCCGCCAGCATAGTGGACCGCTATGCTCGAGACTGTGGTCTGCAATGCTCCCCGCAGAAATCGGAATTCGTGCATTTACGTCCCTCGTGCACATGCTCGACCCAAATCAATCTCTCGTTGCAAAGCGGTCCTATTCACGAATCCAAGGAAATCAGAGTCCTTGGACTCTTCATACACAACCAGCGACGCTGCGACACAACACTCGCCAAGCTCCGGCAGGTGGGGGACCAGGTGGGCCGCATGGTCCGCTGGGTTTCCAACAAGCGCGGTGGGTTACGATGCAAAGACGCCTTGCGGCTGGCGAACGCATTCGTGACCAGTCGAATCTTGCATTCGACTCCCTACCTCCACCTGCGGAAACAGGAGGAGGATTCCCTCGAGGTCATCCTCCGCAAAATCATGAAACGAGCGCTGGACCTCCCAGTTTCTACCTCTACCAGCCGCCTTATGGCACTGGGGATAGTGAACACTTTTAGGGAGCTTCGGGAGGCCCACCTCAACAACCAATACACTCGTCTCACAAAGACAGGGTCGGGTCGCCGCCTTTTAGCCCGACTACACATCCAGCGCACTCAATTCACAGAGGAGAAATGCCGCCTTCCCGTACACTGGAGACGCGCCCTCCACGTGCGGCCTCTCCCCACCAATATGTCCAAAGAGGATCATAATGGCAGGCGCCTGACGCGGGCGGAAGCCTTGGACCGCCATTTTCGGAGCAAACCAGGAGTCTTCTACGTGGACGCGTCCGGCCCGGACTCCAGGGGATGGTACACGGCCGCGGTCGTCCACGAGGGTAAAACAGTAGACGCCCTTACTTTCAAGGCCCAGTCAGCAATTCACGCAGAAGAGGTTGCCATCGCTTTGGCAGCCTCTGACACCTCCTCCAAATACATAATCACCGACTCACGAGGGGCTTGTCGAAACGTCACGCAAGGGTGGGTTACTCTCCTAGCTTATCGTATTTACCAAAATTGTAGCCGAGACTCGGATCCCGCGCACCGATCTATCGTTTGGGCTCCAGGTCACCAAGGCGTCCACGGAAATGTGGCAGCCGAGACGACGCCGCCCGCGCGCTCTCTCTCCGGGCATTTCCCACGGGACCCGACGCCGACCAGGACTTCCACTTCAATCCGATTTACACTTTTAAGGAAATATGCGATGATTACAAATCCACGCACCAAACTCTTCCCACCCCATGCAAAGGGCTGGGGAAGGTCAACGAGCGGGTACTCCTGCGCCTGCTCACCAACGCGATGTTGTGCCCGGCAATTCTACAGCATTTCGATCCTAAATTAGACGGGCGGTGTTCACACTGTGGGGAGGTGTCTGACACCTACCACATGGTGTGGGCCTGCCAGCAGAACCCATCCCTACCCCCTATCCCGAACCCCACCCGAGAGGACTGGGAGGCGACCCTGTCCGGTTGCTGCACCCTCGAGGCACAAAGGGCCTTAACGCAGCGCGCCCGGGCTGCGGCAAACGCCAATGCTGTGCCTGACTAGGCATCCCACCTAGTGGTTGTAAGGGCGTGACCCTTCAGGTCACGACCCCCAACACCTCTCTCTATGATTAATAAATGTTTTCACCACCACCACCGACTCATTCAGTTCTTTGCGGGTGCAAGTCAGCCCAAATAAAGAGTTCCGTTTCGAAGATGTTCTCGCTGTTTTACTATTCGCTGGACTGCAGTCACCACTATGTGACAATATTATATTGGCCACATGTTGATATTACGAGTGTTCAGAGCGACTGCTAACTTCGCATGCAGCAGCAGCGAGCGACAATTTCCCGAGTTGAATTCTGTAATCATCGACGCTAATTGAGCTGACGCAGCGTCTCTTCAAACCGACGCAAGGCCTACGCGTTGGCGGTGCCACGAAGTGTTTTTATGGAGCTGTTTGGGGTTGTTTCAAGCGTTCCTAATTCCTGCGAGGATCGTCACGCACAGCGGCAAGTAACAGCTGCTCACGGTGAACTTCTTGTGCGTGCATGAGCTGCCTAGCACAGTGACTATAGTGTCCGCGTAATGAAAGTGATTGCGATCGCAGCGAGTGCTTTTACGTCAAGGCAGCGAAATGTGCACCTGCGAGCGCTCACTACGCGCGCCGTGCTTTCCGAATGCTGAAATGAACGTGGCGTTGCGCAGCTGGTCGCATTCGTTGCGATGGCTGCAGTGATTGCGACCGAAGTGTTCACACGACGTTGTTTCTGCTGCGCATTCGTTACCATTTTGATAGCGATTTGTGCTGGCACCGTGCTTGAGAACTGCCGGGTGTGCGACGTGACGCGAGCTTGGCTGCACGGCCGTCGGACTGTTTCCTGTGGCGACAGCAGCGATGTCGCCATCCTTCTGCGCCTTGGTGCTCCTTTTAACACATTTTGTGAGGATGGGTGCTCGGGTTACGACTCGCCGGAGGAACTGTGTAACCTGTGTGAAAACATCGGTGCAGTGCAAATGCATCTTCGGAAGCGTCATTTCTTTTCATTTCCTTCCGGCTGTGCGCACATTTGCCTGCAATAAATATATGCGTGATGAATGGGTGACTGAACACTTCCTCTAGCCATTTCGGTTTAGGTTGTGACAACATGGTATTACACGATACAAACAAGAATCATTGCCGCATTTAAATCACGGCTGGTTGACAGCGTACAAATCTCTAATATGTGCCAAAAAAATCTGTGCAGAAAAAAAGTGTGGCAGCAGCTTACGCGATCAAAACTGTCAAGTGTGCAAGTTGGGCATAACGACTATTGATGAAAAACAAAAAAAAAATATTTAGAAAACCTTTGCCATTGCTTTTTTTTTCTCTTTTTGCTGAGCAGTGTCAAGTCAAAATTACGAGGAACTTTAGCGGCTGAAGTGGTGAAAGGCGAAAGCCTGAGTGCTGCATTCTGCTACGCGATTGTTCACTGCACATTTTGTTGGTGCATTAATTAACTGCCAATTAATGACGTTTAAGCTTCGCCTTTAGGAGTGGAACGCGACAGCGTTTTGTAGCGCTGCAACGGAGTCCAAGGAACGCCACCACCCGTTCGGCGCGATGCTTTGCCCTTTGAACGCAACGCTTTTTGAAGAAAGGAAATGGGGCTGTAATTCTCTGTAATCTCGGTGGACACCTGAACCACACCGTACAGGAAGGGAAGAAGTGTGAGTACAAGAAGAGGCGCCTTATGAAGAAAATGAAAATTGCATTTCAGGAAAGGAAATTACGCAGTAACTGTCGCACATATCTCAGTAGACACTAGTCGAAAATTGTATTTGAGGAAAGGAAGTTGCGCAGTAACTGCCTCACATATTTCTGTGGACACCCGTCAAAATTCGCGCGCGGTGACGTCACGACAATTTAGACCAATCTGAAACGCGGACAAATACGCCTTGCTCGTCGGTAAATTGGTTTTTGAGGAAAGGAAATGCATCTGTCTCTCATATCTCGGTGGACACCTAAACCTCGCCGTAACGGGAAGGGAGGAAGATGGGAGTGAACGAAGACACCGTATTCACTAGACGCACCTTTGTTCATTCGAAAACATTGAGCTGGCATGGCGGAGTGGTAGCGTGCTCGACTCGCACTCCGGAGACCGGGGTTCGACTCCCAAGCTCGGCCAATATCCTACTCTGTTTTTATTTATCTGGTCTGACTAGAAAGGTTAATTAGACTAATTGGTTAAGTAATTAACTAAACTCAGTCAAACTTACTTGGAGCATCACTATACGATCCCTTTAATTGGTTGCATGGTTAGTAACCAAAGTACAATTGGCCCCGTTTGAAATTCGCGCACTATGACGTTACGACCGTTTCGACCAATTGAAAAGCGTGACATTTCTGTCGACAGCTCCTGCTTACAACGATGTGGCATTAAAGGCTTCCGCCTTAGTATTGAAAAATGCTTGGCAGTATTAAGTTCAAGTGGGGTGTTGGTTTCCACTGCAATAAAAAAAATCAGAACACTATCATTGCCGGTGAGGGCAATGACAGTGTTGTTGATTTTTGTCATGGTCCTTTTCGATCCAGAGATCAGTGGTTCGAAACTGGATGTGTTCACAATGCTATTGTTGCTGAGCTGCTCGCGAAATGGCTTTATTGGTGTTAAGCGGTTGGTCAGCAGCGCTTCCTGGGTCAGCCGAAGCAGTTGAATTAACAAAACACTCTGGAAGCCTTGCGAAGATGCCGTCAGTGCACTTGCATATGTCTATCTGCTACCTTCATTTGCCTGTGACTGCTTGCTTCATGCATATTACTTGCAGGCTGAAAAATAAGCCCTTTGGAGCTGGTAAAGCTACGCAAGGAGCAAAGATGACAGGAACAACACCACTGCACAGGGTAGCAATTCTTGCTCTGTCGTCGTCCCTTAGAACAGTTTCCACATGCCAACTCGCCACCGGTTCACCCCACAGTACAGGTGCGGCCACAATAATACGGAGCACAGGAACGGTCGCGGAGCAGCGGAAACGTGCTTGTGCGCGCTGCCTAGCAGCGGCGACAGGAAGTATCTTAATTTGGACGCGGCGAGATGGCGCCGGTAGCGCGGACCCACTGTTTCCGCAGGCCTATCAACATCACAGCATATAGCATGCAATCCCTTGCTGTATGATCGACTGATACTGTGCTGACAGCGCCATGCGCTTCGTTGCCCCGTTTCTCGCATCGAGGAGCGGCGCGCGCTGTAAACGGGCGCAAGACGGCCGTTTTGGCATTACGTGTTATCTCGGCCATTCAGTCCGCGCGGCCACCGAGGTTGAAGTGAGAACGCCTGGATGAAGGCAGCACCTGGCGGTGTTGCCCGAACCAGCTCAGCATCTTTCGAACAGTGATAACGGCAGGGTTGCAGCAAAGAGGGGGGCTCGGCGGCAGGCACTCTCGCTGCGCGCGGATAGCCAGGGGTGTCTTTGTTGTGCTGATAGGTGGCGCTTAGATGCAGTTTCTGCCAGCTTGGCCACCTTCCGCGTGCTCCGTATTATTCTGGCCGCACCTGGTATACACTATGATTGAGAAATTTGCATTAAGCAACAATGTGAGAGGAAGGAGGTTGTGTAGGCGTATCTAGCGCATGCTTCCTGCCTCATCATAGCCTGGCCCGTCTGTGTTTCTTACCCTTCAGCACCTATGGCCCTATTTGTGTCATTGGCATGTACACCAAACTCATTTCATACCCATGCGCCTGCTAGATTGTTTTGGCCTATTAAGCTGTTTCATCCAAATCGGCAAGCTTTTAGAAAAGATTTCCGCAATAGCCAACTTTCTCTTCTTCACGACATGCACCTTGACTGCAACATCCCCTTATGATGCTTTTTTCTTGTGCTTTGAAAATTCAAGCGATTCCTTTATTTATGTAAGGCTGGCTTTCTGGTGCTTTAACTTGCATCCAATACCTCTAAACGGGATCCAAGCTTAAACACCCAGCCGTCAGCAGATTCCCCTTGCCAATTCTTATGCATCCTGCCTTTTCCTGCAATCGCGGACGTCCCCATGCCACTCTCTTGGGCCTCAGCTATTTATTACTTGCATTATTACCTTCCCTTCAGTGTTTTGTCACATTCCTTCACTGACAGCTGTATCGGGTCTGCCACCTTGCAATCAATACCAGCATTTCAGTTCTCCAAAGAACATTTTACATGCTCTGAATTGGCCTGTTTGCTAATGTTACTAAGAATGCAATAGTATTTTTTTTTATTGTGAGCATTACATTTTGCCAACTTATAAGGCCTTCCGATGAAGGTATATTCACTGTATACCGGTTCAAATACTCACCTAATAATCCTTATACACCCTCCCACAACCTACGATATTCACACCACGATCACCGTCTTCACTCTTCTCCGTCTTCCCTTAGTGTCACCGTCTTCCGAGTTGTTTGCGTTAAAATCCCCTGTGTGGCATCAGCTAAGGTATTCTAGTGGCACATGCCACAAATCTTACTTAACTAGAATCCTGGAATGAGTTGAGACCTGAGCCGCTTCTTTTATACTCTCAGACTATATTTGAAGCTCCAATGTAACAGCACTAAAGGTGAATCTTGAAATTTCTGCATGTCATGCAGGAACTGCAGACCTTTTCAACTGTTTATCGTCACATAAACAACTGATTTAACAAAACTCCTCCTTGGGGCTAGATGGTGCATAGCTTATATTGAATTAAATTTAAGCGCACAAGAGCACGCACACAGGAACAGGAGACAGACGGGACAATCCTCTTCCTCTTCTTGTGCGCGTGTTCTTGTTCGCATAAATTAATTTCAAAATAACCAACTAATTTGTTCTGACTCATGGTTCCTTCTGCAATAGTCGCACGAGCAGTGTTGCGCCTCATTTAGCTCATGCCACTGCATTTCAAAATTCATTTTTGTTTTTGCCACAAAAGGCTGCAATGGCTGGATAAGCAGTCAAGCCGATTGGCAAAAAATGACGTAATGCGACGTCATTACTCATCACACAGCAGTGGTTCTTCCTTTCTTGCCTCTGGAAAATGGATTGAGCACTACACCTATTTACACACCCTCACAGTTTAATAAATATGTTGGCTTAGATAAAATTAAGCAATTCATGTTAATTCATTTCAACATGCAACCTGCTGTGAAAAAAGTTCATCAACTGACTCATTTTTTGGCAGGCTTAATGATATCTTATTAAGGCGGAAACTTGGGCTAGTTGGAAAGCGTTTGGAATCATATTTGCTAGCGCTCAGTGAACACACGGAACAAGAACACAAATACACAGGACAGACGCTAGCGTCTAGCGTCTGTCCTGTGTATGTGTTCTTGTCCCGTGTGTTCACTAAGCGCTTGCAAATATGATTAATGATATCATTTGATGTCATCTGATTAACCGAAACATGGTACCGTCATGACACTGATGTTCTGCGAATACCGGGGTATAACTCTTTTTATGTTAACGGCACTACGAAACGTGGGGAAGGCGTTGCGCAAGTATACCTGTGAACTCATATCTGATTACTGCTTCTGCAATAGTGATATCGAAATGCTCACAATGAAATCGGCCTGCCAAACTTTTTCAGTTCTTTAACGCCCCCCCCCCCCCCCCCCCCCGGGCTACTTAACAACGTTTTTTGACCACCTCGAGCGCGAATTATTCTTTTTTAACACAGAAACCTTTTTTTTCCCTGCAGAGCGGGGGATTTCAACATAGATATAAGCACAGCCAAAACTTTCAACACTGCTAGAGGTGACTGGTTTTCACAATGCTATCAGTCGTCCAACACGCATCACAGCTACCTGTTCTTCCACGCTAGACCTTATCGTATCAAATAATCATAATGCACTCTTTCCGGGCCGTATTGCAGTAGATGTCAGTGATCATGTACCTATTTTCTTGCGTCTAGATAAACAAATCGATACGAAGGAAATGCACAGGCTCGGCGGCAACTTATTTCTCAATAAAGGCTTCAGCAATTTAGGAGCCGTATTCCTTTATTGAACTGGGATCCCGTATAGTGAGAAAACACAGCTGAGTGCGCTTATCAAAAATTCCTTGAAATGTTTCTTTTATTGTTCAATGACTGCTTCCATGTGGTTGATATAACGCCTTGCAAGAATGCTCGTAGACCCTGGATGAACCGTCGCCTTACACGACTTGTAAAAAAGAAACACAAGATGTTTGCACAATCCATTAAAACTAGGGACGCGGAAGTACTAGCCAGATATAAATCATTGCGCAATCATTTAAATAAAGAAATTAGGGTAGCTAAGGTCGCTTACTATAACAACTTGTTTGATAGCCAGCTTCCTAGCAACCCCAAAGGAAAATGGCGGCGCTTAAACTTGCTCTTAAATAGAAACACACCCGGCAGGAAGATAAGTTTAATAATCGACGGTAAAGAAACCTCTGGTTCACACGTCGCAAACACATTTAATAAATTCTTCTCCGAAGTAGGTTCGAGCCATTTTAATGCTGGCATCTCCACCTAAATAAGGTGGCAAGCATTCCTATTCATTGGACCAATGGACGAAGCTGAAGTTTTTACAATACGCAGAAAGTTAAAATATACCTGTAGTCTTGATGCACACAGCATACAGAGCCGACCAGTTAAATATATTCTTGACATGATTACGCCATGACTAACCTATATATATAACACCGCACTTATGACAGCTCAACTCCCTAGCGACATGCAGCTAGCCAGGGTAACTGATATATAAAAAAGGCGATGCAAACAAATTGGGAAACTGTAGACCAGTGTCTATACTTCCGTACTTTTCTAAGGGCTTAGAACAGCTAATTCGCGTCCGTCTTCCTATAAACAAAAATTTTCAGTCACAGCTTTTAACCCTCGGTATTTTTGTTGACTTCAGCAAAGCCTTCGATTGCTTAAATCACGATGTTCTTTTGCAAAATTGGACCACTACGGCATACGCGGCCGTAGCCTAATTAAATCTTATTTGAGTTCATGCTCTCAGTATGTGGTGATTAATCAGTCTTCACAGATTCTAAGAATTTCGAATGCGGTCCCTCAGGGTAGCAATTTGAGGCTACTACTGTTCAATATATATATAAATGATCTCTCTAACATCAGCAACCATGAAAATTTTATTATATATGCAGACGACACCAGCCTATTCTTTTCTTCCAGTGATGTACACCGCTTTGTAGAAACAGCAAACCATACGCTCTTATCACTTGCCGCATGGTCATCAGTTAACTCACTAAAAATAAATTAAGAGAAAACTAAAGCAGTACTCTTCCTTCCTAAAAGAAAACAACTATTTCACCGACCCTCGCTATACCTCATTGGCAGTGTGATCGAGTAAGTGGACACCTTTAAATCATTGGGTGTAACATTCAGCAGTACGATGACATGGGATGCACATGTTAAAAAACCTTGCATCAACACTTTCTAGAATCCTAGGAATTACGTTGCGTAACAGGCATACTTTACCTATCAAAGCTAGAATTACTTTTTATTATGCATTTTTCTATTCCCACCTACGCTCTTGTTTCCTTGTCTGGGGCAACAAAACGGTATATAACGTCCTAAAACTGCAAACATTGCAAAATAAAATGCTTCGTGCAATCGTCAATGGGTCATATGATTCTCCTACTAGACACATTCACCTACATTACAATATTTAACCTGTCAACAAATTATTTGACTACAGATTTGCATGTTTTTACAAAACAGTGATAAAAATGGTGATTCATTTATTTCTCAGATGGTGCCAATGACATATCACCACTCATCTTACGACATCAGATTGCAGTGTAGGCTTGCACTACCAAAATGCAGAACTAACTATAGATTTTGTATGTTAAGGTATATTGTGCCAAAGTTCCTCAATACCTCATTAAGTGACCGTGTGAATGTTTTGTCTTTGTCTGCCATCCGGAAAAGCTTTATTCAGCAATCTGTGCTACAGTGATGCGAAGTGTCTGCGTGTACTACGCTACTCTGTGTAATAACCGCGCTGTATTTTACTATAATTATTGCTGCCAATTGCGAAATATCTGTTTCCGTAAACATTGTTGTCCATGAGCGCACTTGTATCCACTTTTTAACAGTGTTTTTTTTTTCTTTTTGCCTTGTGCCAACTGCTGACTTGTAAGGATGGTGAGGCCCGTCAAGTGGTGTATCATTCGCTGCTTTTTTCTCACCATCCCCAGTTTGCATGTACAAACTGAAATAAAAAGATTGATTGATTGATTTCAACACTGCATTCTTGCTTGTGCAACTGCAATATGAGCTCAGGAAGAAATGCTAAACCACAACTTGATAGCCCGCTGTCACTGTGCAGAACAAAGCAATACACTTTTAGCCCAGTGATGCACGCCTATGCCCCTTTGCAGCCACATAGTGCTATTTCTATTTTGGCTTTAATTGCTATTTTGGCTATTTTCGCTTTAAAACATGACAAAAATAAATCACTATTGTGGCATTGTCACTGTTCTGCGCAATGCAGAACTGCTTTAATTAAAGCAGATTTTACCTGTTCAAATTAGATGGAAACATAATTTCTCATGTCCATTAGCATTTGTGTTTGACAGCAGTGTTGTGCCAAATTGTGAATGTTAAATGTATGCACGATTCAGACACACATACACACACACACACCTTATATATTGAATAGGCAAGCATGTCTTGTAGTAACGGTATAGGAAGCCAAGGAGAAGGCCGTTTACATATTACATATTACAAAGAAATTTGATTATACCGATTGTAATTACGGACAGATGTTAGCAGCCTGTACTGCAGCCTGGCCCGATCGAGAATTCGCAGTAAGAATCGCGTCGTCGCTGTGAAATCGTCTGGACAGCGTAATTATTGAGGAATAATTTACTCTGTGCCAGTGTCATGTGGGAAGAGGTGCATTGGCCAAACGGAAAGGTGTATCAATATCAGACTCCAAGAACACCACAACAATGTTAAAAGTATAGGCATTCCTGGGCACCTGTCTAAGCACTGTAAGAAGTGCAAAATCGGAGAAAACACCCCTGAAAGAGTCTGCACCCCTGACTTTAGTCGTGGCACCGCTATTGGGCGAGGACGAGATAGGTTGACAAGGGAAATCGTTGAAGCCCTCCAAATCCATTATGCCGGTCAAGACTGCGTCAGTACTCCATCCCTCTCCCTGTCAAAAAAAGAGCTAGATTTTCTGGGTGCGTTGACTGACGCCTAAGGTTTCTGGTGCGCCACACACAGCTGATTAATTCACGGAATCTTCGTTGCTACCGCTTTTATCTTGCTTTTAGTTCCACACCCCCTTTTGGGCACGTATTTTAAATCTTTTGCCTTCTTCACGTTTTTGTATTTTTGTTATATTTTTTATGTTTTCACCTTTATAATTTTCATCTGTGGGCTTCATATTTTTCACCTTACCCTGCCCTTTTTGGGTACTTTTTCATAGTTTTGTTAATTTTACCTACCTGACCACCGTTACGCGGCCCTTTACACCGTCTTGTTATCGATTATAACTTTCTTTTGTTCCCTGTTGTGTTTTTTTGTCATCTTGTGACGCGACCACACTGATTGCCGGTTATCGCTGGAGCAGCCCTGTTACCCACCCTCTCATGTTTTCTATTTAAGGGTCTTTTCACCAGAATAAACTTTCAGTTGTGAGTCAGCGCTCGTGTGTTTGTCGTTTCTTCTTGTGTCCGTGTTTCGTCGCGCTGTTTGTTCCTTCAAATGCATTACCAACTAGCCCGGAACCTTGCTCCATTGCTCTTCTTAACTTTCAGAGCAGGCAGCATTCTGTTATTTTTGGCCAGGAATCACGGGCCGTTGTGAGGCCGTAGCGTCGAACGAGGAGGAGTACTCTATTGCGATGTGTGACGCGTTTTTCAGTCTCTTGGGTCGAAATGGTCCAAACACGTATCGTTTCCGACGACATCGCTTCAGATGAGCACACTCGCCTTCGATCTGGCAGAATTCTGTCGCGAATTGGTTCGCGGCCATCAGGGTCGTCTGAACTGAGATCCGTGCCGTCCGAGCCCGAATCACAGCCGAACACCATTCTACCTTCGACGAAAATTCCGCAGCAAAAGAATCGTTGACGCAACGGATACGCCGTCTTGAATACGCCGCAATTAATATGGGTAATTTCTACCGCAAGATATCTGCGTGTTTCGCTACAAACACATGTCTGTACTGCTGCAGGCGATTAGACGGGCGGCACTGCCGGGAGCGCCAATCGGAACGTTCGAACCATCCGTCTCGTCCGCCAGCAGCAGAGTAATCGTGCAACACCATTCCGCCCCACGCCCGGGCGGAGGCTGAAAGCGAGCGCTCCGCTCGCTGGCGGATCCGCCCAAAAAACGATCGTACAACGGCCTTAAAGGCTTTAGCCTTAAAACTTGGTGGTCTGTAAAGGCCCATCTCCATGGACACATCGGAGGCGCACTAGCGCAGCGCTTACGCGCCCAGCGCCGTACTGCGACAAGCGCCGAAAAAGACATGCAACTCGATGGCCTGTCGCGGCTACCGCGTTCAGCTCGGCTCGGCGAAGCAAACGGCACGGAGGGCCGTACCGGATGCCGAGAGAACTGCGTTCTCTGATTGGTTACACCGACCGCAAAGCAGCGAGTCACTTCCGGCGCCGGCGCGGGCGAGGCGCGAATATATGACATGAACAGATATTTGCCAAGCGCCAGCGCCGGCTCGCGTCGGCTCGCGTCGGCGCGTCGCGCATGCGTAGTCCGGCTCCGGCGTACGCTGGTACGCGTAGGCGCTGCGCTCGTGCGCCTCGGATGCGCCCATGGAGATGGGCGCCTTAAGGCGCCTTAAGGCCTTAAGGCGCCTTATCAAGGCGTGATAACGGTGAAGGCTATGAAAGATGTCTTTGTAAGGCCCTTAATGGCTCATTTTCAAGGCAATATGTCCGTTAGCAGAACCTGTGCAGTCTTTCCGGCCCCCTGATTGGTCTCCTCCAAGCCGTGACGTCACGGTGGCTAGGCGCATGTGCGCGCCTCCTGATTGGCGCGCGTGTGTGACGTCACTGTCGTCGGTGTCGGAGCAGCTCTGCGCTGCGCGGGCTGACTCATCGCATCGGCGCGCGCGGCGGCCGTGTGCTCGGCAGCACTGTCGCGAGGCGCTTGAGGCTCCCCGCGCTTTCCTCCTCAATTCTCTCTCGCCCGCCGGCTGTGCGCGCGGCGCACGGCACGCTTCGAAGGCCATCGCGCGCCCGCCGTCCCAATGTGTTCGCTTGTACGCGTGAACGTGATGGAGTTTGCGCCTTTTTTCACGGTCTATTATTGAACACAATCACTATAAAGTGATGAGAGAGAGAGAGATACTCTTTAATGAAGAGCAGAGAATTTAGCCGGCGCTTAAAAATCGCTGGCATGCTACTCTGCGTAGGGAGGGGAATTTCTGAGATAAAGACAGAAGGAGAGCAGAGTGGAAGAGGCAAAAAAAAACGAAGATAAAATGCGGCCATGAAATGGGTACTAAGGATGCAATGGCGAGAATTGATGTAACCTATGGAGTGATGGAGTGCATAGTCCGTCAAATGGGCTGACGAAGTTCACTGCATGAAGAATGCATGAAGGTGACGTGCAAGTGAGTTTAAAGCTTATCAAGATGTCCAATGTCTTTTAAATATGTGAATAGAAAAGTCATTGCAAGTCTCTGTTGCCTAAGGCAGGCTAAGGGACCTAAAACTTTGTCCATTGTAAGGGGCACTGAGCAGAGCTTCTGCATGCAATGTTCATAGTACGCACGCTCGTTGGCATATGCAGGGCACTCAAGCAAGATATGCTCCACAGTTTCTATCGCGGCACAGTTGTCACAGTGCGGACTGTCCATTTGTCTAAAACGGTATCGTAAGCCGTTTGTATATGCAGCATTCAGACGAAGTCGATGATAAAGTGTTTCCAGATGTCGAGGAATTCTGGGTGAGAGTCTTGATCTAAGATGTGGGTCGATTGAGTGGAGAAATTGGTACTGATATGTCGGCAAACTCCAAAGCCGATACATTTCTTCGGAAGCAAAACTTTTGGCCACCTGGGACGCTTCAGATTTCGCAAAAAAAGTTCTAATGTATCTCCGATGTTGGTGGCCCTTACGGGCCGCTTCATCTGCTTTTTCATTTGCCTGAATGCCACAGTGAGCAGGTACCCACTGTAATGTTATGCAGTGCCCTGCGGCAATAGCTAAATGATGTAGATATCCGATGTCCAGGGAAACTGGCTGGTGATTCGTTTTCTTCAGCAGGTTGGCCAGGATCTGAAGAGATGCTTTCGAATCGGTGAAGATAACCCAACGGTCAGCGGTTCGGCGCAGGATGTAAGAAACAGCTTCCTTAATGCCGTGAAGCTCAGCTGTCGTAGAGGATGTCCTCCGCTGCAGCCGGTAAGAAAGGGCATGGCCTAATGAGGGCACATAAAGGCCACATGAAGAGGTTTCTTTAGTAGTTGAACCATCGGTGAAGATATGGGTGTGCTGCCTATATTCCGCCGTTAAGTAGGCGTGAGTAGTTTGCAGAAGAGCTGCCTGTGCCATGCGGCTCTTTGCATTCACACCTGGAACAAACTTCTTCACCTTTAGAGGAGGGAGTGTCCATGGAGGAAAGGTCAGAGGTAGTAGTTTCTGTGGCTGAATAATAGTAGGGATGGGCAGGAGCTGCACTGCCTGGCCAAAGCTAGAGTTGCTGTGAGTTAGGTGGACACGGTGCAGGAAGTGCTTCTTCCCTTGAAGAACATGGCGGAGATGGGTACGCATAGTTTCCTGGGCGGCAATCACCTCTAGTGGGAGACATCCTGCCTCCGCTACTGTTCCTGATGCAGAGGAACCCTTTGGGAGGCCAAGGCATATTCGCAGGCAGTTGTTCCGTGCGGGAACGAGAGACTTATTGCTTGATGTAGATAATCTTTGAAACACTGGTAGACAGTAGCGCAAGGTTCCTTCAACGTAGGCTTTTTCAAGCAGAAGCATTGATCGGCAGTTGCTACCCCACCTTGTTCCCGCCATGAACCTAAACACTTGCGATGCTGCAGTGATCCTCTCGCGGAGTTTTTTGATCTGAGGTGTCCATGACAGATTATAGTCGATTACAACACCCAGGAATCGCTGAGATTGTACATATGGTAGCGATCGTCCGCCTAGGAGCAGCGGATGTCGGGTCATCGTTTTTCTTGTAAACGCCATTGCAACACTCTTTTCTGGCGAGAGACGAAGACCTCTGGAAGCCAGGTACATCGAAATGTGCAATAGCGCTCTCTGTAGACGTTGCTGGGTGATATAGCGCGAACGTGATGCGGTCCAGATGCAGATATCATCAGCATAAATTGTTATACGGACCCCTCGCGGAAGGTTTCTTCTTATGTGTATAAGGGCAATAATGAACAGGAGAGGGCTGAGCACCGCTCCCTGTGGTACGCCCCTCTCTACTGCGTGAAAGCGTGTTGGACCGTTTGGAGTGGTCATAAAAATTTGCCGTTCTTTCAAATAATGCCCAATCCATTTGTATAGCTTTCCTCCAAGGCCAAGACTGGCAAAGGCGGCGAGTATTGCATGGTGAAAGACAGAGTCAAAGGCGGCCTTGATGTCTAGGAAAACGGCTGTCGGGATGTACCCAGCATGAAGGTACTCCTCAATTGATGAGACGAGGGAGATGATATTGTCAGTCGCAGACCTGTTTTGACGGAACCCGTTCATTTCTTGGGGGAACTCATTTCGGCTTTCTAGGAACCAAGTTATGCGTTTGCAGATCATGCGCTCCATGAGCTTACCTACGCAGCTCAGTAGGGCAATTATGATACATTCCAGCGGCTAAAAAGACACGGACGAAGGTAGACGAGACAGGACGAACGCCGGTTTACAGGGCCCATTGTACTAGAAAGTATGTCATTAAGCGTAGAAAGTTGGGCTAGTTGGTTGGTAGTACTATTATGATACATTCCAGCGGCTAAAAAGACACGGACGAAGGTAGACGAGACAGGACGAACGCCGGCGTTCGTCCTGTCTCGTCTACCTTCGTCCGTGTCTTTTTAGCCGCTGGAATGTATCATAATAGTACTACCAACCAACTAGCCCAACTTTCTACGCTTCAGTAGGGCAGTGGGCCGGAATGATGCGTAGCTTGTTGGCTGCTTACAGGGTTTCAAAACAGGCACAATTTTCGCCAGCTTCCATTCCGTGGGGACCTCACCAGTCATCCAGGAAGAATTGTAATACTCCAGGAGTCGAAGACGGGAGGTGTGGGGTAGCTTTGCAATGGCTTCATAGGTCACTTCATCATGACCCGGAGACGTGTGTCTATTTGTCTCCGCGATAGCTGTGGATAGTTCTTCCATTGTGAAAGGCAGGTCTAACGCTGGCACTGCCGCCTTTGGGATGCCTGATTGACCATTTGCGGAGAGTGTCGAATGCCCTGACCCTGCCGACAGTAGCCTGCAGTATTCTTCTGAGACTTCTTTTATAGATTTTTGTTCGTGAAGGAAGAGTGCAGCGAAGGGGTGGAGTTGTTGAGGTGGCGTGCGCATACCTCTAACTATCCGCCAAATATTGGTTACTGGTTGGCGCACATCCAGCGTAGAACAAAAGTCACGCCACTTTTGCCGACTGAGTTTATCCATATAGCGTCGAATGTGACGTTGTGCCCATCGGCATGCACGTAGGTCATCGAGGCTTTTTGTGCGCAGAGCTTTCCTTTCAGCTCGCCGGCGTATAGCGCAGAGCCTTTGAAATGTGTCATCATTTGAAGGTAGGCTATCATTTTTAGTTGTAATTTGTGTACTCGCTCTCAGGCAATACGCCATTGTTGATGCTAATTCCTCATTGCGAGTTGCCGCAGTAATTCCTCTGCTTACAGCGCCCTTGTATGCGTTTCAGTCTGTAGATTTTGTAAGGAATTTCTTTGGGTTCCTCTGCGCATGGAAAGCCGATATGAGGATTGGGTAATGGTCGCTTCCGCGTGTCTCCAAATCAGTGCACCAGCCAAAGTTGTGGGCAAATGAACTTGTGACAAATGTCAAGTCGATGCTGCTGGTAGTCGTCGGGCCTCGGAGGTAGGTGATGCTGCCATCATTTAATGGCTGAACCGAATGCTTGGAGAGAAGTTTTGCAAGCTTGGCACCTCGGGCACATGTATGTGAGCTTGCCCAAATTTCATTATGAGCATTGAAAGCATATAAAGCATATGAGCATATAAAGTGATGCGACATACTTGACTCTACCACGAGCCACATTTGCCACCCTCTCGTTCGAGCAATGAGAGCGCTAAGCGTGAGCGCTTGCGGCGTGAACAGTCAAAGCAAACTCCGTCCTCCTCAATACAGCACAGATTTTATTGGGAACTAAGTAACGTTAGGTTTTTGTATTTTAAATATTTTTGGGCGCAATGACAGTCCGCTAAAAGGAGATTTCACTTAGCGCTGCATTTTCGAAAAAATATTGCTTACGACGCTGTTCTTTTGCAATCGAGGAAAGCAATGAATCCAGTAATTTAGTTAAAGATGTCGTTTCACGAGAGAGGTCTCAGAAGCACCACAGTGGCTACAAAAGGACGGGACATTTTCTTTAATGTGCGGTATGTATGTTTTAAGAATGTTTAGGACCGAAACATTTAACCTTCGCTCCTCTGTCACAAAGTGCGCGCATGCCTTATTTTTCTTTTTTTATTTTCCGACCGAGGTGGCCACGGCTGGCCACGGCGCCGGTTGTATGCGGGCATGTCGCGACGCAGCGGCGATGATTATGCCTCCCCCCGCGTGGGCGGTTGACCCCTCGCGACGCTGGGGGGTCAAGGCTACGCCGCCCTCTCCTCAGGATTATCACCGGGAAGCGAGTGCTTCCACGAGGTACAGACGGGAAGCGGCCGGTTGAATGCCCCCACCCCCTATTCCCGACCTTCGAAGGCTTCTCGTTAGGACCGTAGCTCTCCTTCACGCCCCCTTCAGTTTCTTAATCTGTAAATCGTTGGTGCACGGGGCCGAGAGGATTCGTTTGCTTTTGTTTGTTTTTTTGTTGTTTGTCACGGGAACGCGGTGGCGGGAAAATCACGACCGAGTTAGTTGGCCTGGAGATTTCGGTGCGTGCGGACGTGTGTGAGGTCAGCCAGGGAAGTGGTCGGCAAGCGAGCCTAGGCGGGTGTCTGACGCGTAGAGCGCGGCGACGGCGGCCCCGAAAGACGCGTGGAAGACGCGTGACCCGGGGCCCAAGTTCGCCCGTATCCGCAACCCCCCATCAGCACCGCGCGCTTCCGCAGCCCGACGCTCCCTGCGACCGGACCTTGCCACTACGCAGCTAAGCCTCCGTTTCTCACCACTCGCTCTGCTCATTTCTGTTCTGTCGCTGTTCTCGTCCTATTCTTTGTACATTGCTTTAATCGTGTAGCGTTGCTGTATAGCTCTCACTCTGATGTTTTCCTCTTCTTGTTAATAGTTGTTTGTGTTGCTTTCCCATTCTGTGTTTGTAATTTGCGTCGCGCTTGTGTATTTTCGCAATATTGCTTTGTTTGTTTTGTAACCGTTTGTTCTTGTTCTTCATCATCATCATCAGCCTGACTACACCCACTGCAGGGCAAAGGCCTCTCCCATGTCTCTCCAATTAACCCTGTCCTTTGCTAGTTGCCGCCACTGTATCCCCGCAAACTTCTTAATCTCATCCGCCCACCTAACTTTCTGCCGTCCCCTGCTACGTTTGCTTTCTCTTGGAATCCACTCCGTTACCCTTAAGGACCAGCGGTTATCTTGCCTTCGCATTACATGCCCTGCCCAAGCCCACTTCTTCCTCTTGATTTCAACTAGGATGTCATTAACCCGCGTTTGTTCCCTCACCCACTCCGCCCTCTTCCGATCTCTTAACGTTACACCTATCATTTTCCTTTCCATAGCTCGCTGCGTTGTTCTTAACTTAAGCTGAATCCTCTTTGTTAGCCTCCACGTTTCTGCCCCATAGGTGAGTACCGGTAGGATACAGCTGTTGTATACTTTTCTCTTCAGGGATATTGGTAAGCTACCATTCATGATCTGAGAGAACCTGCCATACGCGCTCCACCCTATTCTTATTCTTCTAGTTGTTTCGCTCTCATGATCCGGATCTGCGGTCACTACCTGCCCTAAGTAGACATTTTCTCTTACTACTTCCAGCATCTCGCTACCAATTGCGAACTGCTGTTCCCTTGCTAGGCTATTGAACATTACTTTGGTTTTGTGCATGTTAATTCTTAGCCCCACCGTTCTACTCGGCCTGTCTAGCTGATTGATCATGCTTTGCAGTTCTTGTCCTGAGTGGCTTAGCAAGGCAATGTCATCAGCGAATTGCAAATTACTCAGGTATTCTCCATTAACTATTATCCCCAACTCTTCCCATTCCAGTCCCCGGAATACCTCCTGTAAGCAGGCAGTTAAGAGCATTGGGAAGATCGTGTCTCCCTGCCTGACACCTTTCCGTATTGGAATTTTATTGCTGACTTTATGGAGAAGTATAGTAGCTGTGCAATCGTTATAAATATCTTCCAATATTTTCACATAGCACTCTTCCACACCCTGATTCCGCAATGCCTGCATGACAGCTGAGGTTTCAACTGAGTCGAATGCTTTCTCGTCATCAATGAAGGCTATATATAAGGGTTGGTTATATTCTGCGCATTTCTCTATCACCTGATTGATAGTGTGAATGTGGTCTATTGTCGAGTATCCTTTACGAAAGCCTGCTTGATCATTTGGTTGACTAAAGTCCAAGGTTGTCCTGATTCTATTAGCGATTACCTTAGTAAATACCTTGTATGCAACGGACAATAAGCTGATCGGTCTGTAATTCTTCAAGTCCTTGACGTCTCCTTTCTTATGAATTAAGATAATGTTAGCGTTCTTCCAAGCTTCTGGTACTCTCGAGGTCACAAGGCATTGCGTATACAGGGTGGCTAGTTTTTGTAGCACAATCTCTCCTCCGTCCTTAAGCAAATCTGTTGTTACCTGATCCCCACCAGCTGCGTTCCCTCTTTGCATTGCTCCTAAGGCTTTCTTTACTTCCTCCTTCGTTACTGGCGGGATGTCCCATTGCTGTGCTCAACTGCCTCCCTCAGTAACTTGATGATTACATTCGCTACTGTATAGATTTGTGTAGAACTCTTCGGCTAATTCAACTATCTTATCCATATTGCTGATGACATTGCCCTGTTTGTCTTTTAGCGCATACATCTGGTTTTTACCTATGCACAGTCTTCTCCTCACTGATTTTAGGCTACCTCCATTCCTTAGAGCATGCTCGATTTTCTCCATGTTAAACTTTCTTATGTCGGCTACCTTGCGCTTATTTATTAACTCAGATAGCTCTGCTAGTTCTATCCTGTCTGTGGAGTTAGACGTCCGCATGCTTTGACGCTTCTTAATCAGATCTTTAGTCTCCTGAAATAGCTTGTTGGTATCCTGTCGAACCATCCTACCACCTACTTCGGCGGCACACTCTGTAACGATAGCTGTAAGAGTATCATTCGTTGTTTCAACACTACGGTCGTCTTCTTCAGTTAAAGCGGAAAATCTGTTTTGCAGCGACATTCTGAATTCCTCTACCTTCCCTCTTAATGCTAACTCGTTAATAGCCTTTCGATTCACCAGTTTCCTCCGTTCCCTCTTCAAATCTAAGCTAATAGGAGACCTTACCATTTTGTGGTCGCTGCAACGGACCTTACCGAGGACGTTCACATCCTCTACGATGCCAGGGTGTGCACACAGTATGAAGTCTATTTCATTTTTAGTCTCACCATTGGGGCTCTTCCACGTCCACTTCCTGTTTGCTCGTTTGCGGAAGAAGGTATTCATAATCCGTAAATTATTTCTATCTGCGAACTCTACTAATAACTCTCCCCTACTGTTCCTAGAACCTATGCCATAGTCACCTACCGCCTTGTCTCCAGCCTGCTTTTTACCTACCTTTGCATTAAAATCGCCCATCAGTACAGTGTACTGTGATTTTACTTTGGTCATTGCCGATTCCACATCCTCATAGAAGCTTTCAACTATCTGGTCATCATGGCTTGATGTAGGCGCGTAGGCCTGCACCACCTTCAGCTTGTACCTCTTATTAAGCCTAATTACGATAGCTGCCACTCTCTCGTTAATACTGTAAAACTCCTCGATGTTGCCAGATATATCCTGATTTATGAGTTCTCGCCTATCTGCTAATCCACGATAGCACAGTACATGCCCGCCCTTTAGTACTGTATACGCCTCATCTGTCCTCCTAACCTCACTAAGCCCTATGACATCCCATTTAATACTGGCTAATTCCTCCAGCAGCACTGCTAAGCTAGCCTCACTTGATAAGGTTCTTGCGTTAAACGTTGCCAGGTTCATCATCATCATCATCATTTATTATCCCTTAAGGGCCCTGATTTGGGCATTACATAAGGGGGGGGGGACAAGAAAGTATGGTCATGGTCATATTTATACTGACAAGAAAAACACCACGAGGCATGGTGATGTACGTGCATTTCTATGATCCGTGCATTTTGAAATATATGGAAAACAAACGGACGAAAATTACACAGGCAGTTATGGTCCGCATACTTTTAACAAACAACAAAACAGTATATTCACACATAAAAAGGAAAAGCAATCGGGTACTGAACAATGGCGGCCAATGGCGGCCTGTCCGGAGCCAGAGATTCTTAGCACCCTCCGCTGCGTCACAGATCTGACCGCCGCCTTGGTCAGTTGCTCGGCAGCCGCTGGGGACTGAGGGCCGAGGGTTAATTGGTTTGCTCATAGAAGGTTGTGGCCAAGTACTACACCAGGGTGGCCAAATCCTGTTCTGATGAGGAAGTGCGTTGTCGGCTCTGGTCACCGAAATCAGGCCGCACTCCAAGCCTGGTTATGCAATTCCATCGACACGCGGAGTTTTTTTTTTATATATATATCCGGTGGAGAATTGCGTGGCACCGGGATTCGAACCCCGGTCCTCTTGCACGCGAGGCGGATGCTCTACTTCTACGCCATCGCTGCCTTTTTTTTTGTTCTTACCCAAGTAAAAGGGTTGCTAAAGAAACTTGCCTATACGCCTCATGCCTCCGGTCAACGGCTAATCAGGCGTGGCCCCTATCGCAGGTCAGCAGTCGATCCTCATCTTCCGCACGCGGGGTGGAGAGGTTTGTCGCTCCTCCCCCTCCGAACTTACGGAGAGTGCGGTAGTGGGCAGGTTGGCCCGAATAATCATAATTTCGGCGCCAACCAAACATCAAGCCGCCCACGATATCCTGACATCCTCGGAGTGATGCTCATGCAGCGGCGTTGTTGCCAGGTCAATGCACATTTCACGGCTGCTTGAGAGAGGACAGTTTCATTTTCTTGCTTTTTCCGTTAATTTTACTGACTACTGCAGAAGTGTGCCTGGCCAGGGTTGGCTTAAAATTTCTGGATGACTGCTGGAGCCAGGGAATGATGCCCTCTCGATGACTCATCCGTAATAGTTCCTCGAAGGAATACAGGGAGTGCTTCTAATGTCCATGCTGAATCAATATTCAGCACTGTAAATAACGATCGAAAAAAATGCAGTGATCATGTGATAGAATCGACTTCACGGAAGCAATTCGTACTATTTTAGAAAGTGCGGAGTTGAAGAATCTGATGTTAGTATGCAAACATCGTTCACTGTTGTATATCATAACGATTTCACCCATGACAAGACCAAGCTCACATTAAAAAACATCTTTTCTGTGACTCGCTCCTCACGTGGCGCCACAGACCTCGAATTCGCGGTAGAGTTGCGTAGTGGCGACGGTCGAACGACCGCCTTGATTGCTTTAAAGATTAACAACTCCTATCTTCCCCCAACCGACGATGGTGTAACGTCGTTACAGCTAATAGTAGACTACAGCTCTTGGGCACGCGGGGACTGCCGTAAAATCAGCATGTTTTCTATTCCGCGCCACATCAGAAGCACGCGTGTTTACTAACAAAAAATTAACGTCTACGATACATCCGTTTTTCGCGGAAACCCGCGATGAGACCCAGAAATTAAAGCGACTATTAAAGGCGCATTACATACGCCAACAAGCGCGAATAGAACACGCAGAGCAATGCCATCGAATGGAAAGAATAGCGTGCGAAAAGGCACACAATGAATAGCGAATTAAGCAAGATTATCAGCTTCCCTATGAACTCGAAAACAATTTCAAGTAGACACCAGGAAACATCCAGTACCAAGCAGAGAACAGTGTTCTTTGTCGGAATGAAGTCGTCAAGGCCGATATTGTAGATTCGCTTTATTCTGCGGCTGGTGTCACTTTTTCCTCGAAAATGCGCGAACAATACGAAACCATTTTCACGCCGGTTTGCGCACTGCAATGCGCTGCAAATGACTATAACGCGGCACTAAAGGTAGAGTTGGAATTTTCAGCGCGCAACTCAAGGGAGCTCGACCTGCAGCAGAGGCCTGCGCATGGCGGCGAAGAAAAAGGAAAACACAACCAGAACGATTCTTCCGCGCGCGTTTCCAGGGGGGCCAATCACCGTTCAGAAAAGCGCCCAGCAGAGTCAAGGGCGAGGAGGATGCTCGAGGGTTCACGGCGCGGTGCAGAAATGTTCGCAGAAATGCGTTGCTTCCAAGGGGCTTTACAACGAACTTAATTGGCAATGGCGCCAGGCCTCCGCCTTTTCACACTGTAGTCTTGACAAAGTGTCTTCCGCCATTTTTATTTTCTAGACGAATGCCTTACGATCGCTGCGATGTCTTTAGATCACGAATTCAAGATTGATATTGCTTTGGCGAAAGAATGAGGGGTTGTAAGCGGAAGTGGGTTCACTTATGCGGGCTATCAGTTTATCATTCCGTGATTACGTACTGTGATTGAATGCGTGAAGTAGACGTAGGCGTGAAAACACGCGGCGTCATTCAAGAGTTGGGAGATGGAGGGACAGCCTTATGCCGGTGACATTGGTGTTTCTGGAGTAACAAGAGATGATGAGCCAAGCTGCATGATTCTAGATCCATTCCAATTCTATGGTTTGGTTTGGTTTATTGGGGTTTTACGTCCCAAAGCAACTGAGGCTATGAGAGACGCCGGAGTGAAGGGCTCCGGAAATTTCGACCACCTGGGGTTCTTTAACGTGCACTGACATCGCAGAGCACACGGGCATCTAGAATTTCGCCTTCAAAAAATTCAGCCGCCGCGGCCGGGATCGAACCCGCGTCTTTCGGGCCAGCAGCCGAGCACCGTAACCACTCAGCCACCGCGGCGGGGCTCCAATTCTATGGACTGGTACGATTGCTATGGTTGATGGGTGCCCGATGCCTACGCTAATTTGATTCAAATGATTCAAACGATTCCTACGCTAAATGTTATGGGGTTCTTGTAATAACGCTCAAATGGCTAGAAACAATAGTCGCTTCCTAACACCAGCGTGCAGCCCTAACATTCAGAGCTGTGACCCCCAACCCGCGGTGCGAAGTTGCCACCATGGCTGGTTCGGGCCAGAGGGGACAAACACGGGTATTCTACCCAGAGGAGGTTGATTGGTTTATGGGGTTTAACGTCCCAAAGCGACTCAGGATATGAGAGACGCCATAGTGAAGGTCTCCGGAAATTTCGACCACCTGGGGTTCTTTAACGTGCGCTGACACAGCAGAATTCACGGGCCTCTGGAATTTTGCCAGCCTCGAAATTCCATCTCCGCGGCCGGGATCGAACCCGTGTCTTTCGGGGCCATCAGCCGAGCACCATAACCACTGAGCCACCGCGGCGGCCTACCCGGAGGAGCGTTCATTGCTTCCGAGCAATACAAGCAGCAACCCAGCAAACAACCGCCGCAACGAGGGGCGTACGGGGGTGAAAATGATTGCAGTGTCGCTCAGCTAAGCGTGGTTTAGCGAAATCGCCCCGACTGCGTAGGCGGCTGCGTCCACAGCGAGAACTGCAACGCGAGTGGCGTCGGCTCTCTTTTGCAGCAAACGACGAGTCACGTGGCTGCCGAGGCAGCATGGCGCGCGTTTGCAGCTGCGCCGAGTGCCACGGTGTGCCACTCGGCGCTGAAGGTCAAACTGCGGCCCCCGTGGCTTGACTGCTTGAGCTTCGTCTTAAAGGGTGGAACACGAAAGCGGGTCCCCGCCCTGCAAGGGAGTGCACGGAACGTCGTCGCCAGTTCGCCGCGACGCCTTGCCGGTTGCCGCTGGGAGTTTCTAGGAGGCCTCGCAAAACAGCTCATCCGCCTCCCGAAGAGGGCTGCAGTGACGCCGCTCCTTGAATTGGGCGTTGTGCGGGACGCGTGCTGGTGACGTCAGCCGTGGCTATACAAAAAGCATGAGCGCCGCCGGAGAAATCAACCGAGCTGTCGCCCTTCGTATCGCTTCTTCCTTGCTGGGACCCACTGGCGACGAGGGTGTCGGAATCAAGGCAAGACGCAGGAGAGAAGCGCTGAAGCTGGGCAAACGAAGTACCGAGGCAACAGTCGGGAGAGAAAGCCTAGATTCAACTGCAGCTACGACAAAAGGCGTCAGGACGTCCGAGATGGCAGCCTCCAGACTAGAGATGTGAAGCCCTGAAAAAAACACTGCAATTTTGGAAAAAAAAAAACGTTTTTTTTTTCGTTTTTTTTTTTCAGACGACAAAAAATGGAAAGAAACATCATAAATTTCACAATGCAATTTCAAGGTTCTATGATTTCTTGCTTTCAGTTTAGGTTTTTTTTTGCTTTGAAAACCATAACAGTTTGCATCGTTGAACGATTGGAGAGCAGTCGTCATCGCCGGTAACAGGTAGTAACTTTAAAACGTTCGTGCTGCGAGTACGCGGGTTGGAGGCCAGGTGACATATAAGATCCAGGCTTGACTTATAAACACACTAATACTTGAACTCACGGCTGAAGTAGAAAAATGACTACAAATTCTACAGCGCGACACACACGGCATAAATAACATAGGCTGCTGTGCACGTAAGCTGTTCTAGCCAAATACAAGCCTAGCTTCTTGATTTCCAACGTATCAGAGTACAGGACATCCGCAGGAATTTGATTCAGGATAGGGGTCTGGGACTCAGCGAAGCACGTGGCCCCATCTACCTGGTGGCAAGGCCTTTTAACCAAACAGCCGCTAACTCCTCTGGCTTGCCGACTGCTGCAGATACCATAATCAACCGCCAGCTGCGAACGAAACTGGTCACGTTTCGGAAACGTCCATACAAGGATTCGCAACAGGCTTTCAGGGGAACGCGTTCGAAAGCTCGTGTATGTGCAGTCGAACCGAACTGTGGACACAACTTCAATCCATTCTGCTGCGCGTAGTGCCGCATCCAGCGGCAGTGACTCTGAATCCGTTATGGAGTGACCTATAGATCAGTTTTCATGTTCCCCTTGTCGGCGCAATAGAACAAGAAGTTCGTTCCACAAATACGATATTTATATCTCCATATTCGCCTGGAGTGCAAACCATCATTTATCATCTCGGTGCAATAGAACAAGAAGTTCGTTTCAGAATATGACATCTATAACTGCATATTTGACTGAACTTCGGAGCATTATTATTGATCGTTGTGCTGTTGCGAATAAATCTGTTTTTAACACGTTTTGCAAAATTTCCAATTTTTCATGAAAAAAACCCTGAAAAGAATGGTTTTTTTCATGCCATTCAAAATTTCTTGAAATTTTACATCTCTACTCCAGACACACTGGTCGAGTAGAAGCCTTCGACGAAACCGTGAGCTGTCCTACGAAGACCGCCTAATTTGCTTTTTCGTGGTGAAAAAATGTTCAGGGAGACCTCAAGGTGCACGCGTTGCTGCGTCATTAGGCCGAAGTCGTACAGCCTCTTGAAACCGTTTACCGCACCAAATAAACCGTCGAAAAAGACGTTCAAAGAACTGACATTTGCTTTGCAATCACTTCACCCCGAGAGTGTCTGTGACCGGAGAGCGAGCAAAATTTCACAGAAGATGTCAGCTGCAACATGAAAACATCGCACAGTACGTAGCTGAGCTCAGAAAACTAGCTCAGACCTGTGAATTGAGCACCTTTTTGGACGAATCGCATCGTGAGAGGTTTGCGTGCTGTCTATTCCGCACCGACACTCGGCGATAATTATTTAAAGAAGCCAAAACGCTGACATTCCAAAAAGCCGTTGAGCGCGCACTTGCTTTGGAAGAAGCTACGAAAAATGTTCGGTAAGCGCACGCTAGAGAAGCTGCCGATGACTTCCACAAAGTGAGCGCTGAAGACGCAGCCGAAAGAAACCATTCTTCCGAGTGTTATCGCTGTGGCTTTTACAAGCATTTTTTCCGTGCCTCTCCGCATATCGCAGATAAGTGCCCGAACTGAGGCAAGAAAGGCGACGTTCAGCGTGCCTGCCGTGGTCCCAAGCAGAAGCCAATGGGTTCGAGGAAGGGGATACGAACCCTTGAAAGTGACGACACGAGAAATGTCCAGACGCTGTCTAAATAAGCCCGGCGTCCCACCACCGTCGACGTCGAAATTCAAGGTGCACGTACAGGGTCAATCACACTTAGAGGGAACACGACTCCGCGTGGCCAGCGGAGTGCCATTGCATGTAGCCCGTTCATGAATCTATGCAGAGTGGCGCACGAGAAGAGAGACCTCGACGTGGTGCTTCGTGTCTTCTGCCCCTTAGCACGGGTTTGCCACCGGCTTGGTCTCAATGGAGGTCTGCGTGGCTGCGCACACGAGTAGCCGTGTTCCCTGTAAGTGTGACTGACCCTGTACCTTTGCGAACGGAGTTAGACACAGGCGCTACGGTGTCTGTAATATCAAGACAACCGTTCAAGAGACTTAGACCACCTTTAAGTCTCGACCCGACGGAACTGCGACTGAAAACATACACAGGAGAAGTTGTAGAGCCCTGCGGCCTCTTCAAAGCAGCCGTAAGGTATGTGACGATTCGTGCGCGTACACCAGTGCTCGCACAAACCCGGTCAGCGACTTTCCCTGGAAGCGGCTGACCACGCCATCCTGGCGTCGTGTCGCAACGGAGTGGGAGGTCGACCCTGTCACGAGGAGGAAGAGCTGCGCGGAGTGAACAAAAGGAAGGCGAGCGGCTGGCGCAGCGCGGGCGGCAAGAAGCAGCTGCCCAGCGGCGAAGGGGAGGCGGCAGAAAGGAAGAAGCAAAAGGCTTAAAAGGGGGAGCCGACGGGAGGAACGGGCAGAGAGGGGCGATTCGAGCGGGCGGTCGAGACGGAGGAAGACCGGGGCAGCGCATGGAGCAGGGAGCCCGGGGTCTAGCCTTCGTTCGGCCCCCGACAGCGCGCATCAGCACCTGGCAGCTCCTCCAACGCCTGGCCGAGAACGAGAGCCGCGCTGCCGCGAAGAATCCCCAGCCCGGCCGCAGCAGACATCCAGCCATTCGTTGAGCCCGTGCCACGACAAGCTGACTCAGCCCCGACATGGACGAGCCCTACTGCATTGTCCCGTAAGCGGCATCAAGCCAGATCCATTAATTAAATCATATTAAAAATCATTTTTGGAGTCTGTGCATCAATCTCCTCATGCCCAGTGTGGACCCAGGGCCATTTTAAGAAACTGGTCCATCGCATTGGGGTCAGAAGTGGGGTCCACACTTAAATCATTGGGCAAAAGCTGGACTGCGCCCCCAGCGAGAGGAGCTTGAGGCACTGACCATTCGGTCTAAAATGAATGAGGCCAACTCGAATGCGTAGCCCTTTGGGCAAACGTATTTTCTTCGGCAAACATGGTGGAGGAATTCACTGGCGACGGTCAGGGGCCGTCTATTGTTGAATATCTTGACATGTTAGAGCAAGCGTGAAAAATGGGCGGTTTAAAGGATATAATAAGGGAGTAATTACTCATTGGCATCCACCCAAAAAAAAGGATGCACAGCAGCTGGGAATGGCGAAATGTCGCATGTCTGGGGCGGCACATAATTTTGCCTGGAGAGATGAGGAAGTCAAAAAGGCTGGCACGTTGGCTGAATTCAAAACCCTGGCGTTCAAATATTTCGACAGGGAACCTTCCAGTGTAAAACTCAGGCGGTTCCTCGACGCTGTACAGGGGCCAAAGGAAGACGCACGCGCGTTTGCCTCCCACCTTCGCTTCCTGGGGAATGAAACCCTAGCGCGAGAACCGGGACTTGATAGTGCGAGGCAAAAGTACGCTAAAGAGCTGCTGCTGGAACAAACGAAGTCCCCGTTCCTCACTGGCCTGAGATACCCGGTGCGCAGGTTAGTCCTTTCTAGAGCACCATCTACTCTTGAGAGAATGATAGGGGCAGCCGTAGAAGAGCAGCGTATTAAGCTGCTGGTCTCTAGTGAGGAAAGGGTGCGGCTCGTAACGGAGCCAGAAAGCGCAAGCGCCGACGGGAGCGTTTTTCAGTTGACTGATAGGCTAGATCGGCTCCAGGCGCTCCTTGCTGAAAGCCTACAGCCGAATAACAGAGGCAATTTCAGGAACTGCGAACGGAGGCAGGTTCGCTGTTATGCTTGTATCAGTCGAGGTGGCCAGCGAACAAATGCACTTTATTGCTGAATGTACAGTGCTTTTATAGCCGCAAGGGGTGTGGCAACCAAGGCGCATATCTAATCTAGGCGAGCACGATGAATCGCCGCACCAGGCATGGCACGTGCGTCATTCCCGATACATCTTCCCTCCTGTGGAGAATAGATGCCAAGTACTTGGTTGAAATTGCGGTCGTGCCGTAGGCGCTGCGGTGGTCTCCTATCTCTGGTAGATCGATGCAATGCAAGAGCCTGCGGAGCCGTTGAGCTAACAGTCGGTCCAGTCGTAGTCACGGGCGACGGCGCCTGCGGAATGTTCTGGGAGCTCACAGGCGATTCTCCAGTTGCAGCAGGTGCCGTGGGTTGCAGTGCTTCACACGCTCGTTCGCTCTGCCGGTCTTCACATTCGGGGGCTTCATGCTGGAACAGCTCACCAGTTGGAAGCAGATGCTGTCGGTTGCGACGTAGTACTCTTGATAAGACCTCGGTGCCACTGCTCCGGTAACTTGAGCTCGGTGATTCCATGTCTTTTCCTGTACTTTCACGACATCGCCGGTATTGAGAGGTGGTAACGTTCTCCCTCGAGTGTCTGCCTGGGCTCGCTTGAATACTGGTATGCTTGGCTGCTGCCTGAAGTCTGGGAGCAGAGTGCGAAGCCTCCTGCCCTGCAAGAGTTCACCAGGGGAGCGGCCATCATCGAGTGGAGTGGATCTGTAGTTGAGCAATCCGAGCCAGAAGTCTTCTTTTGTTTCTTCCGTTTTCTTTAGGATTCTTTTCACAATCTGAACCCCCTTCTCAGCGAGTCCATTCGATCGCGGAAACTCGCGGCTCGACGTGACGTGGCTGAAGTCGTACCTGGATGCAAAGAGAGCAAATTCATAAGACGAAAACTGCGGCCCATTGTCTGTGTGGACTTCCATTGGAATGCCGTATCTTGAAAAGATGGCGCTCAACTTCTCAATTACGGCACTGGATGTTGTACGAGTCAGCTTCTCCACTTCCGGGAAGTTGGAATGGGCATCAAAAACCAACAGGTACGAGCTCCCTCCGTACTGAAAAATGTCGAAGCCTACGCGGTACCATGCATGGGCTGGTGTAGGTTTGATCATAAAAGGCTCTTTGCTGTTTGTACGTATATTTGAGGCAAACCGCACAACTCTGCAACAGGTTTTTGATATCAGAGTTCAGCCCCGGCCAGAACACTAGGCCCCTGGCTCTTGCTTGGCACTTGTTCAAGCCCATGTGTCCCTCATGAATACGTTCAAGAACTTCCTTTCGCATTGACTTCGGGATTACAACTTTGCTGCCTTTAAATACAATTCCTTTAATCAATGACAGCTCGGACGCTAATAGCTTCATTATTCCCACAATGTCACCTTGGCCATTAATGTAGCGCATCACTGACTGCAAGTCCTGATCATCCGCCGTTGCTTTGGCCAGACGGGCCAGTGTTCTAGCGCTTACCAACGTTGACATGACTGCAACAGCGTGGCTTCCACATCTTCCGTCTCGTCGGAGTAGTCCTTAGTCGCTGTCCGTGGAGCCCTTGATAGCATGTCTGCGAGAAAGAATTTCTTTCCTGGTACATACTGCAGTTCAAAATCATAAGCCATTAGCCTCAAGAAAAAACGTTGAAGCCTGGGTGGCATATCACTGATTCCTTTCGCTGCAACACCAAGCAGTGGACGGTTTCTCGACAACAGTTTTACGTCCGTATACGAAGTGATGAAATTTTTCACAGCCGAACGTTATCCCCAACGCTTCCTTTTCAATTTGCGAGTACCTCTGTTCTGAGCTGGCCATTACACGCGAGGCATAAGCGACTGGCCGCCAGTTTTCACCGTGGCGCTGTAAAAGTGCAGCCCCCAAACCATTCTTTGATGCATCTGCCACGATTTTAGTTTCTCTGGCTGGGTTGAAAATAGCTAGGAGAGGCGCACTGATAAGCATGTCGCAGATCATCCTCCACTCACTAACGTGGTTTTCGGTCCACTCGAAGACAGAGTCCTTTTTGATGAGGCTGCGAAGAAGCGTAGTACGTTCTGCGAGATTAGGCAAGTACTTGATGAAATAATTTGCTACTAGCATTCTGTGGACCGCGGCTTTATCCGTTGGGCATGGAGTCTCCCTCAACGACTGTGTCAACGCTGGGTTAGGCTTTATTCCATCGTGGCTAATGACGTCACCCAACAATTTAATTTCAGTCACTCCAACCTTGCACTTTTCAGCGTTGAAAGTTAAGCCTGCTTTTTCTGCCACTTGCAGCACTTTCCGCAGGCGCGCATCGCGTTCTTCCTTAGACGAGCCCCATATTAGAATGTCATCAATGTACACTCTCACACCTTCACAGCCGTCAAATATTTCGCTCAGGATCTTCTGGAAAACTTCCGGGGCTGATGAGATTCCGAACGGGAGTCTCAAAAACCGGTAACGCCCGAACGGAGTACCGAACGCGCATATAGTTGCTGTGGAGTCATCCAAAGGTACAGCCTTTGTCAAAAGTTTGGAGCCCAGGGGGTTTGCTTCTGAGCCTCACTGTGTGGTTCGTGATGCATCTCCAGGGCTCCAAATTTCGTCTGGGTAAGAAGATTTCCGGTTCTGCCTCCTTCAATGGGTAGGACTTCCCAGAATGCTTCAGGAGTCCTACTGCAAGGCTAAGAAGTAAACCACCTGGGCTCTAAACTTTTGACAAAGACTGTACCTGATGAAAACCCGCCCTTGCATCGAGGAGCGTGAAGTACTTAGCGCCGGCGAGCTCAGCTTCTATGTCCTCGCGTCTTGGCATCTGATAATGGTGGTTGGTTGGTTTATGGGGTTTAACGTCCCAAAGCGACTAAGGCTATGAGAGACGCCGTAGTGGAGGGCTCCGGGAATTTCTACCACCTGGGGTTCTTTAACGTGCACTGACATCGCACAGTACACGGGCCTCGAATTTCTCCTCCAAAGAAATTCAACCGCCGCGGCCGGGATCGAACCCGCGTCTTTCGGGACAGCAGCCGAGCACCATAGCCACTGAGCCACCGCGGCGGCTCTGGGCATCTGATAATGCTCTCGCTGTATGCACTCGTTGATACTTCTAGGGTCCATGCAAACCCGTATTTTTCCGTCTTTCTTCCGCACGATAACCAAAGGGCTCCCCGAGTCTGTCGGTTTCTGGACCCTCTCAATGATGCCACTTCGCTGCATGCGCTCCAGCTCCTCCCTGAGAGGTTCCCTCAGCGCCAAGGGCACCCGCCGAGCTGGCTGGACAACTGGCGTCGCATCCTTGCGTAGGACCAATTTATACTGGCGACTCACGCAGCCGGTTCCCTGAAAAAGCTGGCGGAATTCGGTTAGAACGTCCTCACTGCCGCCGGCTGCGGTGCTTCCTTCTTTTACAGCATCCACTGCACGTGACACCAGACCCAGCGACTCGCATGCTAGTAGTCCCAGTATAGCTTGGTTTCCCTTTTTGACGACATAGAAATTGACGTCCTTCGACCGGCTGTGCACGGTCACTGGTAGCCCTGCCATACGCAGGGTATATTTAAGCGCAGGTATATTTCAATATGGTAAACCAACTCGCCCAAGAAACCACTCTGCTAAACCACTCTCCTAAATGTCGAACGACACCACCGCTGTATGATCGAAGCACCGAAGAGCTCGGTTTCAAATGTGCTGCCGTCTTGCATCGTCGGTAGATAGAGTAGGGCAGCAAGTTGGCCTGAGATCCCGTGTCCACTTTGAAGTTAACCATCTGGTCAGCTACTTTCACATGTACTACCCAGTCCGCTCTCGCGTCGATGGTCGAGACTGTTACATCGAGAATGTCGAAGCTGTCTTCCTTCTGGCCAACTTCTCGGATTTGCGGGCCCTTCTTGCAGCAAGCTGCGAAATGGTTAACACCTCGGCATATGAAACACGTTTTGCCCAACGCAGGGCATCTGCCGGGTATGGCGTGTAAACGATTGCATCTGGCGCATTACCGAGATTGCTGCTTGTCTTGCATTACTTGCTTACCGGGCTGTGCCGACGGTTCTTTTTGCACCGCGTGCTCCGCTTTGCGAACCTGCCCAGACCGTTTCATGACTAGCGCCACGTGCTTATCGGGCTGCGCCCAGGCATCGTTTTGCAGCGATGTTGCTTCCTCCGCTTTGCAAATCTGCTCAGCCTTGGCAAGTGTCAAGTCTCTTTCTTTGAGGAGCTTTTCACGCAGTAGTGGGCTACTGGTGCCACACACTATTTGGTCGCGGATTAAAGAATCAGCTATTCCCGAAAAATTGCAGCTTCTTGCTTGTTTTCTGAGGTCCCGCAAGAAATGCTCGAATGACTCCCCTTCGCCTTGCACTCTGGATCGGATTATGTACCGCTCATAGACTTCATTCTGTTGTTCTTGGCAGTACTCCTTGAATTTCTTAACAACGGTAGCATAATCTTGCTTGTTCTCGCCCTCGAGAAAAAGGAAGTTGATAAATACCTCCAATGCGTCGTCTCCGGCAGTGCTGAGCAGTAGTGCTGTTTTGGCGGCGGCGGTTCGGGGCTCTTTTGGAGATTCAGTTGCTTCCAGAAAAAGCTCGAATTTCTGCTGGAACAATTCCCAGTTGTTGGCGATATTCCCAGACAACAGCAGTGGTTCAGGAAGCTTCAGCAGTTGCTCCATCGTGTTTCTGTCGCTGCAGTCTTATCCTCAAACGGCAGGCCCCCCGACGTGAGCTATCCCACTTCTGACACCATGTATCAGTCGAGGTGGCTAGCGAACAAATGCACTTTATTGCTGAACGTACAGTGCTTTTATAGCCGCAAGGGGTGTGGCAACCAAGGCGCATATCTAATCTAGGCGAGCACGATGAATCGCCGCACCAGGCATGGCACGTGCGTCATTCCCGGTACAATGCTTGCAATGCTTGCAATGCTTGCAAGCTAAACCGCGAATCGAGTGTGTCAAATGGGCAGCAGCGTGCACAGGCCGACGCGGAGAGGGAACAAAGAGCCACCGCTCCAAAAAACTCGTAGAGTCCTCCGCAGCCGAGCCGGTTGAGGGGTGGAACGGTAGTTGTGCTATTGTTGCGGGAAATAATATATTTAGAAATATTTACAAATAGAAAAGAACAGCTGCGAGCGGCACCGAGAACACAGTCCGAACTTCGTTGTCGTCTTCTACTCTTCCCACTCGTGCCATCGCTCTTTGTCGTCGTCGTCTACCCGTTTCAGGACCCCCGGCTGCTGAAACGCCGACTCGGCGTTAGGGCGGCGACGTATGAGCGTCGTGATAAGGTTTAAGGCGACAGACGTGGACGATGTCGGTGGTGGCGCCAGAGGGCGATGGCGAGGTTTCAAGGGGTGCAATTTCATAGTTCACGTCGGTAACACGGCGCACGACACGGTAAGGGCCACGGTAGTGCGAAAGGAGCTTCTCGGAGAGACCGACGCTGCGAGAGGGCGTCCAGAGAAGGACGAGTGATCCTGGGGTATATTCGACTGCCTGGTGACGGCGGTCGTAGGCTGACGTCTGGGAAATTTGAGAGGCTTGGAGCCTACTACGTGCTATTTGGCGCGCCAGCGTGGCCTGGGAGATGGCGTCCCGAGCGTAAGCAGTGGTGGGGACTGAAGAAGGCGGCATGAGAGTGTCCAAAGGCAAGGTGGGATGCCTACCAAACAAAAGGTAGAAAGAAGAATAGCCTGTTCTGTCATGAAGGGAAGAGTTATATGCAAATGTCACATAAGGCAAGGCTGCGTCCCAATCTCGGTGGTCTGGCGATACGTACATGGCTAACATGTCGGTGAGCGTTCGGTTGAACCTTTCCGTAAGCCCATTGGTTTGTGGGTGGTAAGCTGTCGCGAGCTGGTGCTGCGTGTCACACGAACGAAGAAGGTCGTGAACTACTCTGGATAGGAAATAACGACCGCGGTCGGTGAGCAGTTGGCAAGGGGCGCCGTGGTGAAGGATGACGTCTTGCATAAGAAAATCGGCGACATCGGTAGCGCAGCTGGACGGCAAAGCACGCGTGATGGCGTACCGAGTCGTATAATCAGTTGCGACAGCGATCCACTTGTTGCCGGAGAGAGACGTCGGAAAAGGGCCAAGAAGGTCGAGGCCAACACGGTGAAAAGGTTCCGGAGGTATGTCGATGGGTTGCAGAAGACCGGCAGGCAAAGTGGAGGGCCTTTTCCGACGTTGACACAGGTCGTAAGCGGCCACGTAACGCTTGACGGAACGATAAAGACCAGGCCAAAAGAAGCGATGCCGCACCCGAGCGTACGTGCGGGACACGCCAAGGTGACCGGCTGTCGGCAGATCGTGCAGTTCTTCAAGGACAGAAGAGCGTAGACGTTGGGGTATCACGAGCAGGAGCGGAGGGCCATCGGGGCGTAGGTTTCGGCGATAGAAAATGCCGTTCTGGAGCACATAAAGGTTCAGAGAGGGAGATCGGTTTGCAGAACGGATGCCATCAAAGATAGGACGTAAAGATGAGTCGTGGAGCTGTTCGTTCGCAATATCGGCAAGATCAGAGATAGCTAAGAGGCAGGGTCTCAGCGTCCTCTAGGTCAGGTGGTTCCACAGGGTATTGGGATAAACAGTCAGCGTCCTGGTGATGGCGCCCTGACTTGTACACGACGGAGTATGAGTATTCTTGGAGGCGCAAAGCCCAGCGACCAAGGCGACCGGTGGGATCTTTTAGTGAAGACAGCCAACCGAGAGCGTGGTGATCAGTGACAACAGCGAATGAACGGCCGAACAGGTAGGGTCTGAATTTAGCTACTGCCCAGACAAGGGCAAGACACTCGCGCTCAGTAATAGTGTAATTTTGCCCTGCGGCTGAAAGTAGGCGGCTGGCATAAGCGATGACTCGATCTTGACCCTGTTGACGTTGGACTAGCACGGCGCCGATGCCATATCCGGAGGCGTCGGTGCAAACCTCTGTGGGAGACGACGGGTCAAAATGTGGTAAGATGAGCGGAGTGGTCAGCAAATGAACGAGGGATGAAAATGAGTTCTCTTGAGCTGGGCCCCAGGTAAAGGGGGTGTCGTTCTTCAAAAGATCGGTGAGGGGACGAGCGATGCCGGCGAAATCTTTGATAAAACGGCGAAAATACGGGCACAAGCCGACAAAGCTGCGCACATCTTTCGACGACCTTGGAAGGGGAAAGTCCTTCACAGCTTGAATTTTGATGGGATCTGGGCGCACACCAGAAGCGTCAACGAGGTGTCTGAGAATAGTCAGTTGGCGACGACCGAACTTGCATTTCAATGAGTTCAGCTGAAGTCAGGCGTTACGAAACACTGTCAGAATATTTGAGAGGCGCTCGAGGTGCGTGGCAAAAGTAGGCGAGAAAACCACAACATCGTCTAGGTAACAGAGGCAAGTGGACCATTTAAAGCCGCGAAGAAGGGAGTCCATCATTCGTTCGAAGGTAGCCGGGGCGTTACAGAGGCCGAACGGCATGACTTTAAACTGGTATAAGCCATCAGGCGTCACGAAGGCGGTCTTCTCGCGGTCCTTTTCATCAACGGCAATTTGCCAGTACCCCGATCGAAGATCAATTGAAGAGAAATATTTGGCGCCGTGGAGGCAATTTAATGCATCATCGATCCTTGGGAGTGGATATACGTCTTTTTTTGTAATGCGGTTGAGGTGCCGATAATCAACTCAGAAGCGCCAGCTGCCGTCCTTCTTTTTCACCAGGACGACTGGTGAAGCCCAAGGACTTACGAGGGCTCGATGATGTCTTTTGCGAGCATCTTGTCCACCTCTCGATTTATGACAGTGCGTTCAGCGCTGGACACTCGGTACGGACGTTTACGGAGAGGAGCGGAATCACCGGTGTTTATGTGATGCGTCACCACAGAGGTCCGAGCCAAAACACGGCTATCAAAGTCGAAGATGTCTCGGAAAGATGATAAGAGGCACCTAAGACCGCGAGCTTGCATCGGCTGTAGGTCAGAAGCGATCATGTCGGCGTAGTCGTCCGTTGTGTTCTCTGTTGATGGGCCGCAGGCAACCGGCATTGCTGAGTGGAAGGTAAGCAGCTGTCCACCACTGATATCACACATTCGGCAGCAGGGCACAGCGTGGCGAGTGAGATGCCTTGCGGGAGCGGTTGGATGGATGAACCGAAGTTCAGGACCGGAAGGTACGCTCGGTTGGCCGACATTGTAAATACAGTGTGTGGAAGCGCAATGCTGCGCGTCAGAGCGACGTCAAGTTCCGGAGTGACTACGTAGTGACGTACAGGGGGAACAGATGAGAAAGAAATGTAAGTTGCGGCTTGAGGCGGTAGACGGACGAAGTCGACAGCACAAAGACGATGTATAACTGGGGACGGCGACTCAGCAGAAAGAGGAAGGTCAAGCTGAACAACATTAGTGGCGCAGTCAATGAGGTCTGAATGCTCCGACAGGAAGTCAAGGCCAAGAATGACTTCATGAGGGCACTGGTCCAGAACAGAGAACAGAACGGCTGTATGACGGCTGGATATGGTCACACGGGCTGTGCATAGTCCAACAACATGAGGCGTTCCGCAGTCGGCAACGCGGAGAACGGCTTTGGGTGGAGGGGTCAGTACTTTTCGGAGGCGGCGTCGTAGGGTTGAACGCATGACGGATACGTGCGCGCCTGTATCGATCAGGGCTCTCACAGGCACTCCATCGACATGAATGGCGAGCAAATTATGGCGTGCGCGAAGGGCTAATCGAGGATTTTGGGACTGGGGCTGTACTGCAGCATCACCTCCAGACACTGCAGCGTCTAGTTTTCCGCTTGCGAGCGTCCGTAGGGGCCAGGAGAGGAGCGACGGCGTTGGGGCGAACGAGACTGTCGACCCAGGGGGGACGGGGAGCAGCTAGAGGGGTATTCTGGCCGTCGACTGTAGCACTGTGCTGGGCTGGAGGGGGCGTGTAGTGGCTGGGCTGTTCGTCGTCGCGGTGGGAGCTGAGAGGACGGTATGTGCTGCGACGGGACCAATTATTTCGACAGTGGCGGGAGATGTGGCCAATGCGGTGGCAATGGAAACAAATGGGCCTGTCGTCGGTTGTCCGCCAGTCGTTAGGGTTTCGCCGACGTGGAGTGAAATACGAAGGTCGTCCAGGAGCAATCGCAGTGATTTCGGGAGGTGGTGAAGACCGTACAGGGCTGACGGGCTGGAAACCAAGGTTTGCAAGCTCTTGGCGGACGACAGCTTGTACCAGATAGATGGTAGGCAAGCGGTTCCCGCCATCATGTAGATGCAGGGGGGCAGGGGACATAGCTTCCAGCTCGCGTCGGATGATGCGGGTCACATTTTCTGGGGGCGCTGGAGTTTCCCGGTGTCGCAGGTCTTCACACGAGGAAGTCGCAGCCGTGTTGGGGAGGCGTGTGTACGGCTGGCTAATACGCCTGCTTTTGGCTTCCTCAAAGCGTCGACATTCCTTAATAATTCCGTCGACTGTAGTGCAGTTCTTGTATACGAGCAAGTTGAAGGCATCGTCGGCGATTCCCTTCAACACGTCGCCGACTTTGTCAGACTCGGGCATGTTGGCGTCAACTTTGTGACAGAGGGCCATCACATCTTGAATGTACGACACATAGGACACATAGGACTCCGTAGATGTTTGAGCTCGGGAGGCGAGGTCCTTCTTAGCGGCAAGCGTTCGGCCGAGCGGCCCTCCAAACAATTCGCGGAATTTCTCTTTGCACACGTCCCAGCTGGTCAGATGGTCTTCGTGGGTCTCATACTAGACCCGGGCGGTGTCTTTTAAATAGAATATTACATTTGCGAGCATAAGGGTCGGATCCCAGCGGTTGCAGGTACTCACTCGTTCGTACATGTTGACCCAGTCGTCGACGTCAGTGTTGTCGGTACCAGAAAATGTCCCAGGGTCACGAGGGGGAGAAAGAACGAGTGATGTCATGGCCGGGGCTGAGGTTTGCTGGGTGGCGTCTTGGGTCATGATGAGTGAAGGCAACTGGCGGCCGCTGCGGAGCTCCGTCGTCGGTAGACGTAGGGGAAATCCGCACCTCCACCAAATATGTTGCGGGAAATAATATATTTACAAATATTTACAAATAGAAAAGAACAGCTGCGAGCGGCACCGAGAACACAGTCCGAACTTCGTTGTCGTCTTCTACTCCTCCCACTCGTGCCATCGCTCTTTGTCGTCGTCGTCTACCCGCTTCACTATTGTAAGCGTTTTCGGAAAATCCTGTCCGATTGCCAAATTCGTGGTAAACGGGGTCACTTGCAATCGGTTGGTTGACACTGGCTCCCGGATAACGCTCCTCAAGCAAAACTTTTTCGATTTACTGACAAGGAGGGGAGACAGGCGGGTGTAAGAGGCCCGAGAATCTCCGAAAGTGCGATTCATGGGAATTAAAGGAATTGACCTCGGCACGGGAGGACTCTACCTTTTGCGCTTCACAATTGGGAATGGTAGCTTTGACCCTCCAAGCTACATTTGTTCAGACGCGGCGTCGTTGTCGGAAGACATATCGGGCCTCGTAGGTCCGGACCTGTTGCGGCAACATGCCATCGATGTCATACTAAGCCAGAACTGCCTTTCCTGTCGCGGGGCTTTGGTCGCACAGTAGCGGTAGAACGAGCGCGGGCGCGTCAGAGGTGGAAGATACACCCCCGCTCCTTCGCCAGATGTCTCGTTGCTGTCGAGTGAGTGAGACGCATGGCTCCGAAGCGGCCCAGAGAGTCCCTCGTTTACTACAAGCACCTTTGGGTAATTCGAAAGGATATCGGCGAACATTCCACTGGGGCGCCATGTACATACAACATGGTATATGCAGTGGGTTGACCACAAGGCTTTCGCCAAGCACACTTTAGAACTTCCAGAGTGTCTTCGGTAATTTTTTTCACATTAGATCGTCCCGCCCTCGCATTCAACTTTCCAAGTGCTGCTCAGGTGTTGGAGACTTGTGGCCGAAGGCAGAACGAATCATTGCCGAGTGGCGTCTGGAGCTCGCAGGGGTCAACGCGCACTTAACACCTTCGGTTTTTGTCGGGTACCGGCTGCTAAAGCCACTAGAGAGTTTTAGTATATTGTCACCCTACCGCTTTGGGAAATAGGGGAATAGCGGGCCGCTACTGCGCATGCGCAGAACGCTAACGGCCCTTGGGTGTTAGGGTGAGCGGACGACGCTAACACTAAATCGGCGGAATAGCGTGCGCCCCAACGCCGCTCTACGCTCGGCTCACATGGCGGCACCCGTCGAAGCGGGGCCTGTCGCTACATCACAGATTCGTGGCTCGCGTTCACGGCAAACTAAAGGCGCACGAGGCTTTCGCTTTGGCTGAAGTTGCCTGCACCAAAAAATTTTAACTATAAAACACGCCAAGTTTTCATATTGCTTCCGTGTTTACAGAGCTGCTAGGCTTACCGAGTACGCATCGCTGACGTCAGAAAGCGCGGGAGGTTCGAACTACGGATCTCCACAAACAGGTTTGCAATTCTGGTCCCAAAAAGGGGTCACAAAGAATTGGCATCCCGGTAATACACTTTTCTTATTTACGCAGTATATTATATTCGCGCGGACAAAGCTGAAAATAATTGCATTTGCGAGAGTTACCATTGCGGGTTCCCCCCGAGATGGCGCCGCAAACAATAACGTAGCAAACAATAAAAAAATGTCAAAAGCATTTTTTCTACAGCCGGCGCCAAAGCCGTCACAGAACTTTTATGCACAAAAATAAAACACGGCACGCTCACGCCGGCCATCGGCTGCTGGCGGCGGCAACTTCCAGTGTCTTGGCTCGGATTGAACGTGTCCGCATTATAATAAAATATTTGCATCATTCTTGACATTTCCTAAGTAGTAATTGGTAGCTACAACCGTTTACGCGTCGTTTTATTTACACAATGAAAAAATACAGAATATTGTCACGTTGTAGTGACGGCAATCCAGCAGTCAGGAAGACAGCAACAATACTTCCGCTTCCTAGAAACAAAGAATCAGGCCGATCTAATAGAGTTTAAAAAATGTAGAAACAAGTTAAGCTTGGACCTCAAGAAGGCAAAGAATGCATATTATGAAAATAAAACAACCCCTGTAATTAATAACCCGAAACTTCTTTGGGGAGCTGTGAACAAAATTATAGGAAATGAACGACCGCGTATACCTATTGAGCTGGGCATAAATCGAGCACTCCACTCCGGCGTGACGCTTGCAAATCAGTTTAACACTCATTTTTTAGCTTCGGGTATCTTTAATGGGCCCGAAACGGCACATGCCTCAAAATCTGCTACTTCATACATTCCGTCGGCTTGTAGTGATTCTTTGTTCTTGGCGCCTACTTCAGACAAAGAAATAATACAGATTGTAAATGCCCTGAAAGACACATGTTCGCCCGGCAATGATGAAATCAGCGTTTTTCCTATCAAAGCAGCTATCTCTTATATTTCCGGCCCACTTACCCCACATTTGTAACAGAATGCTAGTGACTGGTGTGTTCCCTGATAAAATGAAAGTAGCACGAGTTACAGCTGCATTTAAAGGTGGTCGCAAAAATGACCTCAACAATTATAGAACAATATCGGTACTGCCACTTTTTTCTAAAAAGCAGAGCGTGTTATCTATAAAAGATTGTGTGAGTTTATTCCAGCGAAAGACATAATCACTAAACATCAATTTGGATTTCAGTCCGGAAAATCGACTGAATCTGCGCTACTGAAAATAAAAGAACACATCCTTGACAACATTGAACACCGTCTTTTTACTGTGGGAATTTTTCTCTACTTCCAAAAGGCGCGTTTGATTCTATTAAACACCAAATCTTGCTTCAAAAGTTGACCGTATACGGTATTCGTGGGCTGCCACTTTCATTAATTGAGAGCTACCTTGCAAGCAGAGTGCAATATGCACAGCTTCACGAATCCAGGTCAAGCTTGGGGGATATAAAATTTGGAGTCCCACAAGGATCAATTTTGGGTCCCTTCCTTTTTCTTTTATACATTAATGATATTGCTAATATTCCTTTTACCCCTGCCATTGCAATGTACGCCGATGACACTAACGTCTTCTTTATAGGTGCAGACCTTCACCTGAGAGAGCAGCGTGCTAACATCTGGCTTAACGAGCTTCACATTTGGCTTAATGTGAATGAGATTAACTTGAACGTAAAGAAAACACAGTTCATAATATTTCGTCCAAAAAAAACCGGTACTCTATGACAGAAAGTTGAGCATTAATAATTGTAAAATAATGCCTGAAAACTCATGTAAATTTCTAGGAGTCTTCTTCAGGTCTGACATTGGTTGGTCTGAGCACATGCATCATACGCGACTGAAGTTATTTAGATCTCTTGGCATGATATACAGATTAAAAGATTTTTTGATGTTACGTGTTAGGAAACAACTGTATTTCTCATTTATACACTCTGACCTGACATACTGCCATCTATAGTCTGGGGAACGTGCAACAAGGTAGACTCTGAGCGTCTTTCTTCGTTACAAAAACGAGCCTTAAATATGATATCTTATCAATCCTCACCAACAAACTCCCTGTACAATAAGTTGAACATATTACCATTTCCACAGATCTATAAATTTTGCTTAGCCACATTGATATTCCGCGAAATTAAACTTGATTGTGCCGCCTTTTCAAACACACACTTGAACAGAGACGTAGCATACAACTTACACACTACTTCATTGACGGGGTTAATACCAGGAACAAACTATCGTACTAAAACTATAAAGAATCAAATAATTGCGTTGAGTAATGAATATCCATACTTAATTAATCTTCCCAAAGAAAACGTAACGAAGCCACGTTTTAAAAGACAAGTACCGCTACTTCTCCTTCCTTCACATGTATAATAGCTTTCTCCTGATGTCCCACTAATGTTTCCACTAATTTCCCTAGTGGTTTCCACTAATTTCCTCTAATTTCCCAACTAGCCCAACTTTCCGCCTTGATTGCATTGGTTTAAATGGCATGATTGAAATTTGAGCATGAATGAATACTTGAGCAAAGATTGTTAGTAACTGTATAACCTTCTTCACAAATAATTTCGTTCCAATGCCTTCATATGTGTACATTCTTGTGCGCATGCCTTTGTAGTTGGCTTTGTAATTCTCATTGTGTCCAACATACTTTTAGTGATTCTGTGCCGGCTGTCAGATGTGTACGTCCGGGGTGAAGTCCTCGTCAGGAGACACAGGAGTCTCCTCTTGCCTTACCTCGTGGACATATTTCACATCCTGTATTTATGTCCGAAATAAATTGAAATTGAAATTGAAAACTTTCATGAAGTTCTTTATTTGGGCTGACTTGCGCCCGCAAAAAAACTGAATCACTCGGCGGCGGCGTAAGCAACAAACGTGCTCGTCAGTCGTCGAACTACGAATGCCCGCCGCTCGCGGCATCGCTCAATTTAAAGCCGGCGAGGAAACTTCGAGATAACAGGTCAAGATCATCTACAGTATAGGAGAGTGCGAATATCAAATTTTTCGAATACGAATTGAATACGAATACTTGGTTCCGAATATCGAATCGAATATCGAATAATCAAGGACAGACGCATTCAACCACTACAAAACATTTATTTGAGCACCCAAGAACATCACAGTTCAACTATCAGTGATGAAATGAGCACAAAAGGTGTGTGTGGCTGCACAAAAAGTATCAGTCTCGAACATTGTTTTTAGAAGAGTGGAAATATCATAGAAGATGGCTGGTACACGGCATTGATCAAGGCTAGCTTGCCTTAAGCACAAAAGCGCGTTGCTAGGATGAACATAAAAGGTTGTCGTGAAGGAAAACCGGCTGCTCCACATGGTCAGGCAGAAGTAGTTCCCTTCTAGCTGAAACGACTTCTCCAGGCACAGAAAATGCCCTCTCAATCGGCACTGAACTGGCTCGTATTGCGAGGTATTTCGTGCACAGCTCTGACTATACCAGCTTCGCAGGTATAGCCACAAAGAAGCTCACCAGTGCAGTCAGCTACTGCATGGCCCAACGTTACGCATTGCTCTGGGCGCCGCCATGTTGTTATGTCTCTGTCGATGGGACTTGCGGACCGAAATGAACGCCGGTGTCGCAATAGATTATTCGGCTGGATTCGAATATTCGCGTCGTGTCGAATATTCGACACAACATGAATACTTGATTCATATTGCAGCGAAGAATTCCTAGGCAGAAGCAATTCTAGGCAGAAGCAAGTATAAAACGGCGCGTGAACTCTTGGAGGCCTTTCGCATAAAGGAAAAAGCAGATTGCTGCATTAGTGATGCATCCGTTTTTTTGTACGCTTCGGAATACAACCTTTTTGCGGCATTATGATAAGATGTTATTTCTTGACACGTGTTTGTTATGGTTTTCTTTCTGTAGTGCGCAGATGCGTGAGCCATTTTAAGCTCGAAATCTTTTCGCAGTAAACCAGTTGTGAGTGCAGCGTTCGTCCGTGTTTTTTGCGTGTTCCTTCTACTTCTGTTCGTGCTTCTTCGCTGCAATATGAATCAAGAATGTTACCAACTTGCCCAAAAACGTGTCTTACTCAGCATGAATACTTGGACTTCGAATCGAATACGAATGCTAAAAATATAATATTCGAATTATATTCGAAAATTTCGAATATTCGCACACCCCTAATGTCAGTAATCTGGGAAAACGTAGATGCAGCTCTTCTTGCCTGTGATGAATCGAGATTAGTCCCGTCGCTTCTCGCGTCACAAACAAAAATGATAACACCCCTTTCCTGCGGCTTTGAGCGCGAACGAACGGCCACTATAGTGATCCGTGGCATTACCCCCCTCTCAATGAAGCGTCGCCTCGATGCTTAAAAAGTGAAAATAAATACGGAGAATGTAAACATCGAGTCCATTAGCGTTCATAGTAATGTTTAAGCCGTACGACATGTACGACTTCCTGGCGTGTGCGTCATCGTTGAGATGCTGTAATGCCGTCGGGGATGACTTCAAAGTCGAGGTCACCGATGCGACGGAGAATCCTGTACGGGCCAAAGTAGCGTGGAAGCAACTTTTCACTCAATCCACGGCGGCGAATTGACGTCCATATCCAAACACGATCACTAGGCTTCTAATGCGTGTCTCCTCGGCGCAGATTGTAGCGTCGGGCGTCGTTATGCTGCTGGTCTTTAATGCAAAGCCGCGCAAGTCTTCGGGCTTCCTCGGCGCGATCAAGGTAGGCGGCGACGTCGTGGTTGTCTTCGTCTGAAACGTGCGGCAGCATTGCGTCGAGTGTTGTCGAGGGCTTCCTGCCGTATACAAGCTGGAATGGGGCAAACCTGGTAGTCTCCTGGACGGCAGTGTCATAGGCAAAGATCACGTAGGGCAGAATGGTGTCCCACGTCTTGTGTTCGGCGTCGATGTACATGGAGAGCATGTCTGCGATAGTTTTGTTCAGACGCTCTGTGAGTCCGTTGGTTTGCGGATGATAGGCAGTTGTCCTCCGATGGCTTGTCTCACTATAGCTTACAATGACTTGCGTCAGCTCCGCTGTAAACGCCGTTCCTCTGTCTGTGGTGAGCACTTCGGGGGCGCCGTGTCGCAGGAGAATTTGTTCGACAAAAAAATTTTGTGACTTCTGTTGCGGTACCATTAGGCAAAGCTTTTGCTTCGGCGTATCGGGTCATGTAGTCGGTGGCCACGATGATCCACTTGTTACCTGATGATGAAGTCGGAAAGGGGCCGAGGAGGTCTATTCCTATTTGCTGAAAGGGCTTAGTTGGAGGTGGTATGGGGTTCAGGAGTCCGACTGGTCTAATAGGAGGCGTTTTGCATCGCTGACACTCACGGCACGTTTCCACATAATGGAAAACGTGGGCAGCTAGCCGCGGCCAATAGTACTCCTCCTGGATGCGGTGCAACGTGCGAGCAGTCCCGAGATGCCCCGCAGTCGGCTCATCATGACATGCCTGCATAATTTCTTGCCTCGTATTCTTGGGCACGACAAGAAGATGCACTGTACTGTTGGACGTGAAGTTCTTCTTCAGGAGGACATTATTGTGAACGACGAAGGACGAGAGTTGGCGCTTGAATCCTCGGGGAGGCGATGCGGTCTTGCCTTTCAAATAATCAACTAGGCTTTGCAACTCAGGATCCGAACGCTGCTGCTGCGCGAAACTGCTGGCGCTTACCGGTCCTAGGAAAGCGTCGTCGTCTTCCTCTTGCGGTGCTGCGTCTAAGGGGACTCGCGATAGGCAGTCTGCATCGGAATGCTTGCGGCCAGATTTGTAGACTACAGTTATGTTGAATTCTTGAAGACGCAGGCTCCAACGAGCAAGGCGGCCGGAGGGATCTTTCAAATTGGCTAGCCAGCACAGAGCATGGTGATCGCTCAAAAGCTTGAATGGTCGTCCGTACACATGGGGGCGAAATTTCGACGTGGCCTAAATAATGGCGAGACATGCTTTCTCGGTCGTCGAATAGTTGGCTTCGGCTTTCGACAGTGAACGGCTAGCGTACTGTGGTGATCGGGGGCCCAGCCAGCGAAGAACGGCGAGCTGGGCTGGCGCCATCGGGCTACGCTGACCAAAGGCGCTGTTTTTAAGAGACGACGAAAGGAAACGCTGGCCTGGGGGCGGCTTCTGGCGATGGTGTCGGCGTGAACGAAGGCGATCCCCTTCGCCGGCGATGCTGAATGCGGCACTGGTGCCGAACTGAGCTCTGCTGTGGACTAGCAGAGGAGACGGTGGCGGCGGCGCCAACCCATTGCCCGCGTGCGCCTGAGCAGCCGACAAAGCGGGGGTGGTCACGGCTGATTTGTACCTTCCACCGACCTGAAGAGGTCACCGGTGGGAGCCGTCAGCACTTGCGTCTCCCACAATCAGGATCGTCACTCAGCAGCGAACGACCTTTGGGCCTGGTCGGCCCGCGGCAAACCAAACAGTTCGCGACAGCCAGGCGCCAAGTTCCTCCTTGCCAGTGTGTGTGTCTGTGCGGTGTGCACGGTCACGTAGAGAGGGCGGAGCCTATGTAGGGGCTCAAGGCCCATTGAACCTTCGACCAGAGTTAGGATTCCCTAGCTGGGGGCCTGGGGAATGTGAACTGTATTTAAGCAGCAATCTGTGCTTTGTCAAGAGCTTCTGCCTGACCTCTTGTCGAGAGCTTCATCCCTTTTCTGACTTTTGGTCTCCTTGCTATTCTGTAAATAATGTAAATAAATCGTCAAGTTTCCTGCTTCTCCTGAAGGCTTCCCTCCGTCGTCTGCCCGCCTCATCCTCATGCGGTGAAGTCCACGGTCCCGATCCCCGAGCACATCAACTGGTGGTAGCGGTGGGGTGCTGCTGCCCCTAGCACATCAACTGGATGGCAGCTGTGGGATGGTCTGCGCGGCGTCCTGGCTCTGGTATGGATAAGTGCACGGTCTTGTTTCTTTGAGCTTTGTCAGGTTGTCCAACTTTGGAAATTTGTTAACCTAGGTAATGTAATGTGACTTCAGAGATTGCCTGGGAATCTTCTCTTACCACGTAGTGTACAGTCTAGCCGCCGCCTGGGAGCAGACATGGACTGGAAAAAGCTGCGCAAACCGGACCTAGTTCTGATATGCGGGGAATTGGGCATTGATTGTGGGTCGATCCGTAGGAAACCGCTCTTGATTGAGGCAAATGAGGCAAGCGGTGCAGACGCGGAGGAGATAGCCGGATGTTGGGAGGACATTCAGGAGTAATTAGCGAAGGCACAGGAGATCGAGGAAAAGCGGCTTGATGAAACGAAACGAGAGAATGAGGCAGCTAGGGAAGAGCGCGAAAAGGCGCTGCGGGAAATCACACACGAACTTAACCTGATCAGAACGCAAACAACGCGATCTCGGTTAAGTGTTTTCAGAAGAGGCGATAATTTCCAGACTTTTCGAAGATTTTGAGACAACTTGCACTGAGGAGGAGCTGGACCAGGATTACTGGTCAACGATGTTGGTGGCCATCCTCCCAGGTGATGTCGGCGGCGTACTAGCTAGCGCGCCTGTCCGACGAGGAGGTCGGAAATTATGAGACCGCGAATAGGGCTCTTTACAGGTACTTTGACATTCGTGGAGAGGCGGGTTCTAAAGTCCAAAGTGATGGAAGCGGGCAGCGCTTCCATCGGAGTGTCAGCGACCGACTTAGGAGCTCCGCTCAGTCGCCGGAAGACACGACAGCTGCTCAGAAGTGCCGGGATAGGGCAGATTTGCTCCTAGAAATCAAGGCTACTCAGCAGCAGGGACCGACGATTTCGGTCAAGAAGCTAGCGAACAGTGCAGATCCGCAAGCCGCGAGAGCTCGGGGGATAGTGCAGGCACTAAGGCTAGAAATGAGGAGAAGTGCAGATCCGCAAGCCGCGAGGGCTCGGAGGATTGTGTAGGCACTAAGGCTAGCGAAAAGTGCATATCCTCAAGCCGTGAGAGCTCAGGGGATAATGTGGGCACTAATGCTAGCAGTAAGGAAAGGTGCAGCGCGGCGATTTTGAGCCCAGAGGAGCGTGCACTTTCCGGGAAGAAGGCGGCCGTCTCTAACCCTGAGGCAGATGCTATGTTGAGAAGTGAGGTTGACTGCTGCGATCGACAGGGTAGTACCCAGGACAAAAACGCTACGTTAGTCGAAGAGCGTGGCTCAGATCAAGCTGCGAGCCAGAGCGTTAGGGCCGTAGGATCGAATAGCAAGCCTCAGGAGAGCAAGCTATGCTCAGGACAGAGTAAAGTGCCGATGAGACAGTTAGATACTGCGACATGCAGTGACTCGCCGAAAGCACGAGCCCATTGTTCAAAATCAAGTGGGAAATGCGGCTCGGTGCTGCGTCAGAGAGAAGATGCGGAGGGTGAGGACACCGCGAGAAAGGGAGGCGCGCAGGGCCGATCTGCTAAGGCAGTTTTCGGAAGGCCGCCGCGCGCAAGGAGCGCCAAAGAAAGGGGTGCTCTCCAGACAACGGACAAAGTACGGACCGAGGACACTGTAAGGTTAAAGGCCGGCCAGCAGTTTAATCGTCCGAGACGGTCACCGCGGCACTCCAGATGCGACAGGCACCGCACTAGGGCCAGACTGGCTAGGCGTGTACAGACACAGCGAAAGCCACCTGACCCATTGTGGCGACGCTGCGGTAGCAGGACGCGTAAAACTTGCGGCAGGGCACAGGGAAGCATGCACAGCTGCCACGCGAAAGAATGCAGCAGAGCGCGTTTCCGTCTAAGGCCATTCTTAAATCGAGGGTGAATGCTCGTAGGCATTGCTTTCTTAGATCGTCCCCCTCCCGCATTCTTTTCAAGTCCTGCTCAGGTGTTGGAGACGCGCGGCCGGGGTGCGGAACGAATCAATGTCGCGTGGCGTCTGGAGCCCGAATGTGTAAACGCGTACTTAAGCACTTCGGCTTTTGTCAGATCTCGGCGGCTGAAGCTACTGTCAGTCTGCGCACGCGCCGAGCGCGGCTGAAGAATAGGAAGGACCCTTCGTGGCGCGACGGGGGTAGTTAGCAGATACCGAGAATGAGTCTCTGCTGTTTGCTTTTTCTTTTTTTTTTGCTGCTGCTGCAGAAGGGTTTTCAGCATGTGTAGTTTTAAAGGCTTTGTTAATTTTCGCAGCAGTGATGTATAGCATTTTTTTAATGCAATTTGTTTGGCACAATGCACTGGTGGTGCATAGGTCTAGCAGCGTCCCCTCAGACGCGGAAGTGCTAGCAAGACAGGTCATTGTAGGTCCATAGCGTAAGCGCTGGGAGCAACTTTGTTTTAAGGCATTAAAGAGATTAATGACTTGGGCTCCAATATTGAGGGAAGCTTTGCCAGGTTGAGCAAAAGTGACGGCAGTATGTGGTCATGCAAATGAACGGAGGTAAGCACGTTCGTAATTCTAGTGGTAATTACGAATTGAACTCCATTACAAAGAGGGCGAGAAAACTGAAACGTGAGGGTCTCAGCACATGTTTTCTCCGTGGCCCTATCGGAAGTGCTGAAAGTTCCCGAGAAAAAAAAAAGTTTAGATTTTTTTCTCCGCATTTGAATCTGTGAAGCATCACCGTTTTGTTCCTTTTGTCGTCTAGTTAGAGCGGTTTTCTTTGGTCAAAAGCCGGAAGCGATTATCTTCCAGTACAAAAGAAAGCAAAAATTGGCTCAACTAGGTCCGATAGGTCAGCTTTCCAGGCATGCGCTTTCGAGGCGAAGGCTGTCTTGTGCATCAAAATTTACAGCCTTTGTTTAACCTTATGAAACCTGGCAGCTCTCGGAGGTAGGCCGTGTGCTGTCCTGCTGGAGGTATGGGCTGAGCGTAGGCCTGATCACTAATGCTCCTTTTCGAGGACCATTGCAAGATGTGCAGAGCTTCCTGGCCAACCTGTCGACCAGAAGGACTCGGACACTGACGTACATTCGTGGTGCACCGATCAGCTGCAACCACTTCGTGACGTCTTCTTGGCGGCGGACGCACTGTTGTGATCGGGGGCCCAGCCAGCGGAGAACGGCGAGCCGGGCTGGCGCCATCGGGCTACCCTGATCAAAGGCGCTGTTTTTAAGAGACGACGAAAGGAAACGCTGGCCTGGGGGCGGCTTCTGGCGACGGCGTGAACAAAGGCTGTGATCCCCTTCGCCGGCGATGCTGAATGCGGCTCTGGTGCCAAACTGCGCTCTGCTGTGGACTAGCAGAGGAGACGGCGGAGGCGACGGCGGCGCCAACCCATTGCCCGCGTGCGCCCTGAGCAGCCGACAAAGCGGGGGTGGTCACGGCTGATTTGTCCCTTCCACCGACCTGAAGAGGTCACCGGTGAGAGCCGTCAGCACTCGCGTCTCCCACCATCAGGATCGTCACTCAGCAGCGAACGACCTTTGGGCCTGGTCGGCCCGCGGCAAACCAAACAGTTCGGTACAGCCATGCGCCAAGTTCCTCCTTGCCAGTGCGTGTGTCTGTGCGGTGTGCGCGGTCACGTAGGGAGGGTGGAGCCTATGTAGGGGCTCAAGGCCAATTGAACCCTTGACCAGAGTTCGGATTCCCTAGCTGGGTGCCTGGGTGTCACCCAGACTTCGCGCACTTTTAGTGGGAAGCTCCCAGACACCCTTAGAGCGTGTGGGGGTAGCGGTCTCGGACTCAAAGGAGATGCCCTCGACTAAGCGTGGCAAACTCAGCGGAGACCAGCTACCAAGTGACAAGAGGTTTTTGGGCGTTCGGTGCCCAGCTTTCGCTGGTCGCAAGCCAGAGAATGGGTCGAAGCCAGAGGTTTACAAAACAAAACAAAGTTTATGCAGCAAAGATACGATACAGAGGGTTACACAATCACTAGTACAAGCACATACAAAGTGATTAACAAACGATGCAACTTGTGCAAAGTTAAATTAGATAGAGAATACAATACAGAGGCAATATTGCACCTAAAGTGCCCTAACGCAAGAGAGAGAGGTAAACAAACAAAACACAATTTGTTCACCGGGCACTGCGGCAGTCCGACGACCAGAGTTCCACGACGATGCCGTGCCGCAGACTGGCGACCGTTGCCTCGTTGGTCCGATGCTGGCCGAGTGGTGTTTTCCCCGGGAGTCGAACGGGCGCGCTTCAACGAAGCTTAAACGGCGGTCCGGACTGACTGATAGCTGTCAACGCCTTCTTTTATAGGCTCGCTTCCACGTCTGTTTGTTCAACGCGCCAGAGTAGGCGCGCACATACACGCAGCATTTGCAGTGCTGTCTCCCTTCTCTCTTCTCACTGGCCGCGCGTCCCCATTGGTCAGAGTCAGGAGTCGTTTCGCGAAGGTTCCAGCGTGTTCTAGCGTGGCGCCGTCGTGGGGCCGTCGCCGACGTCCGAGTGCAGAGTAGGGGGACATGTCTTAGCGCACGCAAGGCTTCCCCCTCTTCCCCCCGTCAGCTGTAGAACCGACTCGCATGTTCGAGAATAATCGGCGTGGATGACTCATCCCCTCGGCACACGCCGTGGCGGTGGAGAGAGAGGCACGCGCTCGGCGGAACTTTCCCTCTCTCCCGTTGGGCTCGCGCCGGCGAGACGCCGTGCGCGCGGCGGTTTTTCTTTCTTTGTTTCTAAAATGCGCCGAATTTTGTGACACTGCCCCTTCCTTTAAGAATATTGTGTAACAATATTCACGAAACACAAAATTCGCGCGCACATGCATGCGCTCACAAAGTCAGTGGCGAATGCCAAAATACATACATCAATACCTTGATGCTTTCACATACATAACGCAGTACAATAGACAGATTGCACTCCAAAACACGCCGCAGTTCGGCGGTACAATTCGCGCGCACATGCATGCGCTCACAAACTATATGTGAAAATATATACATCAACACCATGATGTTTTCACATACACACTTCAATGCAGTGTTTACATAAAACACGCCGCGATTGGGCACAACATTAACAAACACAACATTGCAAACAAGAAGCACACAAGTATGAGGCATGCTTTCGCCTATACTTCCAGATTCGGCCTACACCGTGGGCTCGGAACAGGACTGTTTCTCTGAAGCTTTCAGTCGCGCTTTTAATTCTCTTTCGCAAGCGACTGCGGCTTTTCTTTCTGTCGCGAGCTCGACTCTTCTTCCGCCTCATTCTGAGGCTTCTCTTCCGAACGCGGTTTTGGCTCCGCTTCCTGTTCGTACTCCTGTCTGGTTCTGCGCCCAGACCTCGAGCTCTTCTTTTCCTGTGGCCAGCGCGTCTGTTTCGAGCAAATTTAACGCCAGTTCGCTTACGACGGCTGCGCTTCAGATGTTTGCTCTCTTTTCCGTGTGCGCTCTTCTGTTTCCGTTTGCGCCTCCACACTGAGTCCTTGCTGTAGGCTGGGCTCGTTCCTCTGAGCTTCTTTCTGACTTTGCTGCGATGTTCGGGTAGCTCGCTCACAGTCGGCTCGGCTGTCTTCAGCTTGGTTCTGTCTCTTCCCGTTTTCTTCCTGAATTTTCTCCAGGGCTTCTGCTTTTCGGCTTCACCTGCTTTGGTGGTGTCCGACTCATTTCTTTTTACTTTCTTTCGAATTCTCATTCGGGTCCAGCCCGGTTCACTGTCAATTGCGTCATCCGCGGTGTTCTGCCGCGATGAAGCCACTGGTGCAGCTCTCTTTTGTTCTTCGAGGGCTGAGCTTTCTTCTTCCAAATCCTTTTTGTTCTTTTGGAGCCTCCCTTGTGAGGGGCATTCTGAGCATGGCTGATGACTCATTCTCCTCACTTTCGCTCAGTGTTGCTTCCACAGCTTTCTCTGATACTTTCTTGAGCTCGTTAGTTTCAGCGCAGTGCTGCTCCATTCCTTGTACTGCACTGTCTCCTTCCTCCGAGGCACTAATTTCCTCTCCTTCGTCATAGGCACCCATTTCCTCGCCTTCCACATCGTGAAAGCCCCCCTCGCTGCTCGAGGGTTCACTCGGAACGGCTTCCGGGTCTTCACTGAGTGCGCTTTCCTCAGGTATTTCTACGTCTGAGCTTTCACACTCAGTGCCATTTAACCACTCTTTCTCGTGGTCTTCACTGCCGGACTCAGAGGTGTAGCACTCGGACTCCTCCATAGAGATCTCGACTGCTTCTTCGTCCTCAGGCGGCTGCTCTAGGGTCCCCTCTGACTGCAGCGTCAGGTCGGCCTTTACTTCAATGCCTACTACCTCGGTAGTAGCTACACAATCAATTTCTAGAGGAAGCGGCACTCCGGTTTGTTCTTCACTCTCTGTGGTTTCAGTTGCAGGAACAGGCTGTTCCACAACCACACTCTCACTAGTGGAGCTAGTTACAACCTCTTCCGTGGTTGTCAACAAATTACACTCGTTAGTCTTCCACTCGGCCTCTCCGGGGTTAAGCTCCACTTGATCTCTGACGTTCCTCGAACGCCGAATTTCAGCAAGCTTCTTCTGAAGGATTGCCATCTCTCTTTGAAAAGCCCTTTCGGCCTCTTCCTCTCGCCTTTTCCTCTCTTTCTCTCTCTCTTCTCGAGCTCTCTCTCTTTCCTGGTCCACCCATTCTCGCAGTTCGGCTCCGGTCATCCCCATCTGGAGACCGACCTCTACTAGCTCCTTTAGCTCCTTGAAGCTCATATCTGGAGACCGAACTCTACATTCAAGGCAATGGATACCTCTAAACGGTGAACATCACTAACCGCTTCAGCGCGGCACCTCAGAATATCGCTCTATTGCTAACAATCGTTTACTTTTCGTAAACTCCTTCCGACTCTTTCTCCGTTCTCTGTGCTTGCAAACACCAAACGTCCTGTCGCGGACGCCAGAATGTATTGTCACCCAGACTTCGCGCACTTTTAAGTGGGAAGTTCCCAGACACCCTTAGAGCGTGTGGGGGTAGCGGTCTCGGACTCAAAGGAGATGCCCTCGACTAAGCGTGGCAAACTCAGCGGAGACCAGCTACCAAGTGACAAGAGGTTTTTGGGCGTTCGGTGCCCAGCTTTCGCTGGTCGCAAGCCAGAGAATGGGCCGAAGCCAGAGGTTTACAAAACAAAACAAAGTTTATGCAGCAAAGATACGATACAGAGGGTTACACAATCACTAGTACAAGCACATACAAAGTGATTAACAAACGATGCAACTTGTGCAAAGTTAAATTAGAGAGAGAATACAATACAGAGGCAATATTGCACCTAAAGTGCCCTAACGCAAGAGAGAGAGGTAAACAAACAAAACACAATTTGTTCACCGGGCACTGCGGCAGTCCGACGACCAGAGTTCCACGACGATGCCGTCCCGCAGACTGGCGACCGTTGCCTCGTTGGTCCGATGCTGGCCGAGTGGTGTTTCCCCGGGAGTCGAACGGGCGCGCTTCGACGAAGCTTAAACGGCGGTCCGGACTGACTGATAGCTGTCAACGCCTTCTTTTATAGGCTCGCTTCCACGTCTGTTTGTTCAACGCGCCAGAGTAGGCGCGCACATACACGCAGCATTTGCAGTGCTGTCTCCCTTCTCTCTTCTCACTGGCCGCGCGTCCCCATTGGTCAGAGTCAGGAGTCGTTTCGCGAAGGTTCCAGCGTGTTCTAGCGTGGCGCCGTCGTGGGGCCGTCGCCGACGTCCGAGTGCAGAGTAGGGGGACATGTCTTAGCGCACGCAAGGCTTCCCCCTCTTCCCCCCGTCAGCTGTAGAACCGACTCGCATGTTCGAGAATAATCGGCGTGGATGACTCATCCCCTCGGCACACGCCGTGGCGGTGGAGAGAGAGGCACGCGCTCGGCGGAACTTTCCCTCTCTCCCGTTGGGCTCGCGCCGGCGAGACGCCGTGCGCGCGGCGGTTTTTCTTTCTTTGTTTCTAAAATGCGCCGAATTTTGTGACACTGGGGAATGTCAACTGCATTTAAGCAGCAATCTGTGATGTGTCACAGAGCTTCTCCTTGACCTCTTGTCGAGAGCTTCATCCCTTTTCTGACTTTTGGTCTCCTTGCTATACTGTAAATAATGTAAATAAACCCTCAAATTTCCTAGCTTCTCCTGAAGGCTCCCCTCCGTAGTCTGCCTGCTTCTGACATTTTTGAAGCGCTAAGACAACAAGGACGAAGAAGGAACAGACAAGGACGAGCGCTACTTCCAACTGTTTATTTCGTAAAACCGCAAGTGCTTAAAACAGTTCTCGAACGCTTTTATGACACGGCAGTAAATTGCACGTGCGCGATTACACAGTATAGCTACCGAGACTAACAGAACTATGAAAGCTTGAAAGAGCTTGAAAAATGTCAGATCTGCACCAACTAGCCCGATCCGCTACCCTTCTGCCTGCTTCGTCCTCATGCGGTGAAGACCCTGGTCCCGATCCCCGTGCACATCAACTGGTGGCAGCGGTGGGATCCTGCTGCACCAAGCGCATCAGAACGCGATAACTGTTTCATCTCCACCATATTTCTAAACGAGCGCCGCTCCTAAGCCCACATTGATTGCATCGGTAAGAATCTCGGTTTCGGCATTTTCATCAAATAAGTGCTTGGGACTGGGCTAGTTGGAACATCTTCTCATAAATGCTGCGCTGCTTAGTTGTACGCGAACAAACAATTTGTTTGTCTTAGATAAAAGCCCTGCAAAGCAAGTAAAATAAAAATACACCACCAGGGGCGCTCTGGCGTGGAAACGACGCTGCCAGTCTCAGCAAGAACGAGTTACAGAGAGCAGGCAACCATGGAGTACAAACTTCCGCGACGTGCTCTGGCTGGCTGTTTTGATTGGTTGCGCCAGGTGCCGTCATTGGGAGAGCGAAATAGGAGTGGGAAGCCCCGCCAAAATCGAGTTGAGGGCAGCGTTTTGTTTGCTTGTATTTTGAAATTTCTTCACTGAATAACTCCCGTTCCTGTGCATCGATTCCTGTAATTCTTTTTAAGCCAGCATCTGTGTGACATAAAGAACCCACCTGAAGTATAGCCGGTATTCCCCCAGGCAGTGTTTCGCAGCCCCTTTAAGCGGCGCTTCAGCTCTTTGAAAGCTTCCACTTGCCGCGTTTCCAATTTAAAAGGCACGTCAGCCTTGGTTAGTTGGGTCGAAGGCTCAGCGATGCAAGAAAAGTTCTTGACGAATCGCCGGTAATAAGCGCACAGTCCAAGAAATATGCGTATAGCTTTCTTGTCATTAGGCTGTGGAAGCACTGCGATCGCAGCCGTCTTTTGAGGGTCTGGGCGAACTCCATCCTTGCTTACGACGTTACCAAGGAATAGCAGCTCCTCGTAGGCGAAGTGGCACTTCTCGGGTTTCAGTGTTAGGCCTGAAGACTTGATTGTTTCCAGCGCTATCCGAAGCCTTCTGAGGTGGTCTTCAAAGCTTGTGGAGAAGGCAACAACGTCATCTAAGTAGACTAGACAAATTTGCCACTTCAAGCCTGCGAATACCGTATCCATTATTCGCTGGAACATCGCTGGGGCAGAGCAGAGGCCGAATGGCATCACCTTGAACTCGAAGAGTCCGCCTGGTGTGATGAAAGCAGTCTTTTCGCGATCTCTTTCGTCGACTTCAATTTGCCAGTAGCCGCTCTTCAGGTCCATCGATGAGAACTGTAGAGCCACTGAGCTTAAGACCGCCACGAAGCATCCGAAATATATGTGTTCCCGCCGGCCTGAAAACGGTTTGTCGGCGCGGTTGACACGGTCGCACCGACGAGTGACCGCGCCGAAGAGCTAGCCGGGTACGCGTTACGTGAGTTACGGCGCGCTGGCAGTCTCGTCTCGGTCCCTTTGAAGGATCCCCGCCGCCAGAAACCCTAAACGGCACTTGCACCCCCACCGCTTTTCGGGGAAGCGCTCCTTTTTCTTTTGCTTGTGCGTGTGTGCGCCGACTCCGCGTGTTCACGGTGAGGGAAAAGGCGCCGCTTCTGGGCGACGCGCGGGAAGCCAGGAATACGGACTGTGCCTGGTCGGTGTCAGTGGCGCGTTTTCCGAACACTGGCTGTTGGAACGTCATTGTCGGTGGACAAGCCGCTCCCAGGGCCTGATTCTCGATATTCGCCAATCCGCCATGAGCGGGGAGTACCCGTGACGTGTGAATCGGGGCGGTGCGAAAATGCGTAACAGCAGAATAGAATGACGACATTGAAGAATGAAGAAAAAAGTATGACAAAAAAAATAAACAGTGTCGTCTGCAACTTGGCGCCAAGTACAAAAAACGGACACAGCTAAAAGTCCACTGTCAACAGAAACATGTATTTCAGTGTTGGCGTTTCACTTAATCTGAATAGGACATGGAACTCATCTTTTGCTTTGTGGACATTAACTAAGTCTGCCTGCAAGCAGACTTCACGGACTTTATATAAAAGCACCTCACGAATGCATGGCGTAGAGTGGCAGGTACATTATTTAATTCAAATAAAGAAAGGCTCTCAATAAAGCTATTTAATTTCAATGTTTGAAAAGGCCCTCAGTCTCGTTAATTCTGTCTAACAATGAGCACACAGCACTTACCAAGGGCATATAGGCAGCTACACCACTCGTGTGATGCAAGTACGCACCAAAATGTGAGAGGTGAAACAAAATTTGTCATGCCCATCCCTCTAATTCCTTTGCTGTAGGACAACAGTAGTGCATCTAGAGCAGCATCTAGAGCATTCTTCAATGCAGCAACATTCCTTGGGCAACGTGTGATGTCAAGAGAGGTAAGTCGGCTGGGAAAAGATATCTTCACATATCCTACTCATCATTGGGGAACGGGACGAATATAGAGAGGGATAGTGAAGGTGGAGGGTGATGCGGCATTACAAACAGCTAATCCAGTGTGCAAGACACTTGCTTTATTTGCTTCATGCAAGTTATTGGTTTGGTTTATTGGGCTTTAACGTCCCAAAGCGACTCAGGCTCTGAGGGACGCCGTAGTGAAGGGCTCCAGAAATGTCGACCACCTGGGGTTCTTTAACGGGCATGCAAGTTATTATCATAGCATGCACATACACGTGCATTATCTAGTGCACATTTCATAACAAGCCTGAACATGTCTCAAGGTGAGGTCAAGGAGCTGAAGGAGAATAAAAGCAACGGTGCGTTAAGAAGGAAGAACAGCAACACAACAAGAAACGCACAAGAATGCACAGCAGCAAGATAACACAAAAAGGGGGCAAGAAATGCAAGGCTAACGTGGCCCATAGTATTTGAGGGAGGCAGCATCACAGACAAGCAGTGGTATTCTGGCAAAAGGTCCATTAATGCAGCATGATAACACTGGATGATGTGGATTGGTTTTCGCAAGCCGTGTGCAATCCACGAACAATCTACAAGAGGCCTCAGTCATGTTTCTAGCCTGATGTGCACGTGCATGACTTTCCCTCTGTGCAAACTCCTGACCACATACATATCCGGGCCATTGTTGGTTCTCTCTGAGCAGTGGATCACAATGCCGTTAGGCAACATTTACACCATACACTGATGCAATAAAGACCCTGTGATGCCACTGTTGTGCACTGCAGGAGAGTAATGCTCAATGAAATGCGTTCACTCTCAAAGTACTTTCCTTTACTGTGAACTAAAACAGAAAACCCTCTATGTACACTCAAAAAATGACATCTACAGTTCAATGAAAGGCACCATACCAGATGTGGGTGCTGAAATGTCGGCAAATGTCTGAAAGGACACTGAGTACTAATCGAAGTTGCTCTGCAACAGTAGATTACCACATTCCAATAACAAAGGGCCTACCTGTACTGAGAACAAGGCTTGCATACAGCTCAGAGATTATTTGTTCAAAGAAGCAGTTCAAAATTACCGTGAAGTGCGTTGTCAGGAAGGCTATTACAGCCATTGGTTGGTAATAACTTTATTAGTCCCACTTCAGTGGATCAGGTGAGGGTGGGTGAAGGGGTGTTGAACAGGTCGGTGACGGCCCTCAGGCCACTCTAGGTGACCGGGCACTGTTTGGCTGCGGCGACCTTCAAGGCCCAGGCCATGATGCAAAGCTGTAGCTCTGCCTGTGAGCTGGGCAGAGCAGCCTCCCATCGCTCCTGTTATTCCATCCCTTGGAAAGGAGGATTCGGTTTGTTTGGGCAAGCCTGATATGTGCTCTGGTGCTCGAGCATACGTGATAGGCTGGAGATTTCTCCCCTCTATGTATGTATTACACTCCTTCACTGCAAGAAAAAAAATCAGAACACTTAAAATGCCTAGTGGTGTGTGCACATGGAGCGTAAATTGTTTTTTTGAGCATGATCAAGGCAGCTTGAAAAATGGTAAGCAAATCTGACTCAGAGTTTCCACGAGGAGAGTGTTAAATTAATGAACAGAAGCTATTCATCACGAATACAATGATAGAACAGGCTGCAAAATGTTGATGAAATTGGAGTCATTGCAAGTGCCTGTGCATAAAATTTAAGCTCCCTGAAAAATTGTATTGGGTGCCATGTGCAACCAGAAAAGAAAGGTACGGAAAGCCTGCACACACCACTGTCAAGGAGAGAGGCTGCGATTCAGCAGAAAACCCAGTGTTATCCAGTCGGCATTGTGTCAAAAAACAAGCTTCACACGTGGATGTCCGCTGTCAAAGTCACTGAAAAGAGGATTTGTAATCTGAATCAAACGTCAGCACATGACTGAAACTACTTCACGTTATAAAATAATACACTTTACGTACATAAAATTAATAAATTTCTCTCTGCCTTGAAACCCATGACCCCTGGATCGCCAGCCAGGCACACTACCAACTAGGCCGTGTAGGCACATTGACTTTGCTGAGGTACAAAGGTGGGGGGGGAGTGATGTGTGGGTGCTGTTGGCTTAATTTGAAGCCTAGCAATGTAATTGCTGCAGTGAAGTAGAGATGTGCCAATTACTGAGAAACTAATTGCAGTAACATTAAGTAGGTGAACTGCAGTGTGGAAGAGTTCAAAGACAAGAATTGGGAACCTGTGTTGAGGCAACTGTGATAAATGTGTGAACACGAATGGAGAACAGTGACTGTGTGTGTGAAGAGAAACCGCTGCAGGGAGCCATGAACACTGTCGTGTCACACCCATCAATGCTGAGCTTAAGTGTGCCCCTACATTTTTGGGGAGCGAGACAAGTTGCAATGCCTCTTAGGTGTTGCAGTTTGCTTAAAAAAAGTGTGGTGTCTTTTACATGAACAGTGAAAAGTTTGTGGAAGCCATTATTGGTAAAATAATTTATTTTCATCACTGAACTTCATGCATCCTAGAATTCATTATGCAGCCTAACTGCGAATCATCACCTAGTGCAACAAAACATATTGACGAATATGTCTCAGTAAGGCATGTTGACGGGCTAGTTGGTTTTTCACCTTGAAACTTGGGAAAAAAAACCACCTGCGCCTGTCCGTTGTCTCCTCGTCTCTTTTTGTGTCGTGAAATCATTTGCGCCTAGGTGGGTTTTTTTCCGAAGTTTCAAGAATATGTCTCATTTATAAAGACAATAATTTTTTCGGGACAGACCCGTCTTTCATAAACGTTTGACAGTGGTGTACATGCACATTAGTGTTGCCTAGTGTGCAAACTGAAGTAGCCAGGTGAAGTAGCCACCTTTGCTAAACAGAAAAATGGCAGCACGGACACTGATACGGTCCAGTCACACTAAGGGTGCAGAGGGTAAACAGGTTGTCTAGGATTTGCCTTAAAATGACCAAACAGCAACCCCAACTTATATGAATCAAAGTGCAAGGGGACGAGTCAATGAAAATGGGATCTAACACAGTTTTACTGGGAGGACAGGTGGGCAGTGACCTTCCATCCAAGGTTGCATTCAAGGTTGATAGCCCAGCACAGAAAAACATCCCGGACCTCAAATCCTGGAAAGAGAAAAAGATCCCGGATCTGGGAGACCGCCTGCGTAACCCAGAAAGATCAATAGCGTTTACTACTACTACTACTATTATGATCCATTTCCAGCTACCTTATTGAACCGGATCATGCCCTTCCAGCTACAAAATGCCATTTGGAGTTCCAGAAGAGAGCAAATACGGGCTGGTTGGTACATGTTTTACGAATTGGAAAAACAGCGCAATGAAAGACAACACAAGAGAAGGACAAAACACCAGCGCTAAGAGCTTTATTATTTGGAGCTTTATTATTGAAACACAAATTATGTACAGCTGCATAATTTATATTTCCAGTTACCTTCAACTGAATTAATGTACAATTTGTAGGTTTTCGTCAGGGGTACAAATTTCAGCTAGAAGATGGGAATGGGTACACGTGTCAGAACGCTGGCCAGGCCTTGCATTTTCATCTGGGAAATTGACCGTGAAACAATTGCGCGACTTTTTCTTCAGGAAAAATAGTTCACTGCTGTATAACTACGTGCAGCACGTGAAAGAAGCACTCGAAAGCAAGCAGACAGGGGCAACCAAATGCCATGAGGCAAAGCATGTTGTGATCTTATCACACAAACAGTGCCACACAAGATGTGTTGCACCCTGAAGAAGAGATGTTGTAAATAACTAGAGACACAGCGACCATGCTGCATGTTGAGCAGGTTGTGGACTGCTGGCTCTCCACAAACACCAAAGCAAAGAGAAATGCATTGGTGAAAGCATGTCCAGTCAACAGGCTGGTGCTGGAAGGAAAACATTTTGGTGCCTTTCTGTCTTTCACTGAACTTAAGTACCAAATAAAATGTGCATTGTGTACAAGCAGAACACATAGGGAGGCACCACACGAAGGGACGGCACTTCTTCACAATCACCAAAGCATGTGTTGAAGCACGCACTCAGCAAGTTGGCAGACGGTAGGCTGAAAACACTTGGGGCATTTCCTGACTCACACAAAACTGCAGCACCAGACAAAAATGATTTCTACTGTCATGGATACCACCAATATGGCCCTATTCAAAGAACAGCACCAAAAAGATGAAGACTTCACCAGCTTCCTAGCAGTATGCTATCAAACTTGAAGCAGAGCAAATGTACGCTGATTACTTGTGGCATAGCTACACGTGACAACCACGGCAGTGAGTGCAATTCTCGCAAGCAGCCGCTGATCATGCACTTCCTGTCTGTCAGGTAGAATCCAAATGGTGCTGTGTCCTCCTCCTTGTTGTAGGTGTTGGTGCTCCTGCTATTACCACCACTTGCCAGTGGTGTCATGGTCCTGCAGCTGAGTGTGGATGATGAATATGTTGTGTTGCACAGTGCAAGCTCCGCCGACCTTCGCAGAGAACTCTTGACCATGGCGTACCATGACCATGACACCTTTGCAGACACCTCATGTAATCGTTCAGGAACCCGGTATGGCCACCCAGCTGGGCAGCCAGTCCAACCGAGGGGTGAGCGAAGATGAATCTGTCATCCCGGTTCCCGAGCACATGAGACCCCATGGTGAGAGTGGTCTGCCACATCTGCATAAGATACACACCGTCACCTGCACGTTAATTAACGCTGTGCACTGAAATCTCCCAATGAGCTAGACATTGCGTTTCCAAATATGTGAAATTGTTGAAGCCGCAAGTTCAACTATATTCTAGTTTTACGTACAAATGATTACACGATTACATGATTACGTACGCTGACTGCAAAATCAATCATTAGTATCAAAACGAAGTGTTGCCATATAGCTAGAGGTACTTGATGGCACATTTCCCAAACTGATGGATACAAATAATTAAAACAGTCTTTCTATACTCAAGAAAACCACCACAGAATGCACTGCAAGGAAGGGCACAAGTTTAACTGTTTATGACTACCTTGAGTTTTTTAGTATATGCATGCTTTTGCATTTTTCACCAATCGAAATGAGGCTAACTTGACATTGTGGTCACTGAGAGAAATTCAAAGCCACAGAACAATACTGCGTGTCATGCACACCTATCTCCGCTGTCACTTTAAAAGTACAGACATGATTAATTTACATTATTTTCATATGTGGTTCTATTTACACTGTTCTTGCTTACTGAATAAACTATATATAAATGCAATCAGATATCATTAGCCGTACGCAATCTTACTAAAGGCAAACACGTTATCCCTTAATGCTTGCCCCAACACACTAAGCACGTGCTCACCAGTTTGACGATTTCCATGCGGGCAGCACATGAATAGACATTGCACACAAACGGGTCATGCATGGATCCCGCACAGACTTCGTGTGAGCTGGAACCTTCACCGGCAGGAACAACACACCTGTAAATAAAATGTACAAGAGTCATACATGTTTGTTTTTCGCGCGCCCTAAGAGAAATGATCTTTTTCACCCTCCTACGGTCATTTCCACGTGGCTGCTGTGTAACTGATGATGTAACACTGTTATGAAAATTTTACCTTCAATCAAAATCACTTTTGTGTGATTGCTTCACTAAAATGCTTAAGCCAGGGTATAGTGTGTTCAGGAAAGTAAAAACAGCGCTAAATTCTACACAAAACACACAGAAAGACGGACAGGACGGGCGCTGACTCCAACTAAGTTTATTGAAAGCGACATGTAGCATATATATAGCCCGAAGAAGGTGAACGCATGCGCATTCCTTACATGGCAAAAACACACACACACACACACACACACACACACACACACACACACACACACACACACACACACACGGACGATAACTTCTCATAATCGCGTATTTTTTAGCAATCTGTGCTCACTTCCTCGTAGGGAGATAGAAGTGGTGCTGACGCACCTGCCACCCCTCTCTTTGATAAAAAAGGCTTCTGCCAGTTCGCGCGATAATCTATCTTTACTTCTGGTTAGAATTTTAATCTCCTCAAGTCGTGGTACACACTTCTTTTTATTTTCACCTATGCAAGAGCGGCAGTGGGCGGGTAGGTTTTTGAACGAATCTGATGCGTTCCCTATCGACCTTCTATGTTCCCCGGCACGCTCGTTGACGCAGCGTCCAGTCTGGCCGACGTACACCTTGCCACATGTAAGGGCGATCTCGTAGACCACTCCCGTGGCACACCGTACGTAGGGCTTTGAGTGCTTCTTCCCACACCCAGATGTTTCTTTCGCACCGCTGCTAATCTTGGGGCACATCTTGGCCAATTTGTAGAGGGCGGAGAAGACTATGGGGACTCCGTATTTGTTGCCAACTAACCAGAAGTAACCAGAAGTAAAGATAAATTAGCGCGCGAGCTGGCAGAAGCCTTTTTTATCAGAGAAGCGTGGCATGTGCGTCAACACCACTTCTATCTCCCTACGAGGAAGTGAGCACAGATTGTTAAAAAATACGCGATTATGAGAAGTTATCGTCCGTGTGTGTGTGTGTGCGTGTGCGTGTGCGTGTGTGTGTGTTTGTGCGCGCGCGCGCGCGTGTGTGTGTGTGTGTGTGTGTGTGTGTGTGTGTGTGTGTGTGTGTGTGTGTGTGTGTGTGTGTGTGTGCGTGCGTGTGCGTGTGTGTGTGTGTGTGTGTGTGTGTGTGTGTGTGTGTGTGTGTGTGTGTGTGTTTTCCCATATAAGGAATGCGCATGCGTTCACCTTCTTCGGGCTATATATATGCTACGTATCGCTACAGTATACTGTAATGTCGCTTTCAATAAACTTAGTTGGGGTCAGCGCCCGTCCTGTCCGTCTTTCTGTGTGTTTTGTGTAGAATTTAGCGCTGTTTTTACTTTCCTGAACACAATGTCACACCAACTAGCCCAGCAAAAGGTACTGTTAAATGAACCAGGGTATAGTATTCTTTTAGAGTTTCACGCAATTTTTTTTCCACACTTAAGGAAACGACGCCTTCCATCTGATTTCACCTATGCTGCCTTTCACATTCATCAACACCAAAAACAAATAAATCGACCAACGTACTAGCATGCTAGACTTTGTTTTCTCAACTTGAGTCGTGTGCAAAAACTGAAAACAGTATGATGAAAAAAGCAACGCGAAATACCGAATAAAAATTTCGGATTCGCAGCATGCATTCAAAAGGAATGAGAATGACGCTACACACACACGGATGTCTCGTCGACAAGCCCGACACCTTCCTGGAGTTTGTTGCTCGGCCGCGCGAACACCTGTCGTGTCATCCGCTCATCACGCTCGCGAAGCCCATCCGTTCTGCGACGTTTCACAGCTGGCGATCGCCCCTCAGAGCTCGACAGTTCGGCACTACTTCTCGCCGCAATGCATCCTTGCATAGCCACCACATCATATGCCTCGTCAGGTGATTGCACAGACGAGCTGTCTAGTCAGAGACAACTCGAAAGCATCGCAGTGACCTCGAAAGCCGCTCACCTTTCCCACTTCTAGGGTTTAACAAACAACGAATGAATGCAAGGAGAAGCAAATCGCAGCGCCGGCACCGCCATTCGAGCAATTTTCGCGCTTCACTAACCGCACGGACGGATGATTTCTCACTGCGAGCGAAGGGTTTGCAACGGGAGAGCAGTTAGCGCCCCTATGCGGCTGCACGCTTAAGCCTTCACTATTAACGCTCTCAAGGGTTGCTTATTTCAGATGTGCTCTTATAACCCCATACCATTACATTGTGCAATCAAAACAAGACTTTTGTAAGCTTAGTTTTTTCTTGAAATAAATACCCGTTAAAGTGCGGCTACCTAACGCCGTATAAATCAGCATTTCACTAACTCATTTGCATGATTCGGGTACCTTTCGCCGGGCGAAATGATGGCGGCGAATTTCAGCCATTTTTTTGCAATGGCGGCACAACGTAAACGTGATGAAACGTCATTCTGACATCACTCCAACATGTGTGCCATTTACGTGATATTGTTCCAACCAATCAGATTTTAGGAAGTTGCCATTTCCGGTGTGCAGCTATTTTCTCCAAATTGGCAAGTCGAGCGCAAGTGCCCTCGCGCGGATCACTTGTACCTTCCTTTCCCTTCGCAATCACATATACGTACCAGCCGGGCACCAAGAATAGCGCTACGAAAATGCATTTTCAATGCCCCGTCAGATCGACGTCACCGCAAAAAGTGCTCGTGTAACCGACCTTGATTGACATGCCCATCGACGGCGATTGACACTTCTGACAGCCAATCAGAGAGGCAACATGGCGCCGACAGGCGAATGTGAATATCGAGAATCGGGCCCCTGGTCGATGCATCAGACAGCGTAGCCAGGCCGAAGAATGACGCTTTATTCTCGGATCAAGGGGTATTATATAGCCAGAGGGGCGAGGGAAAGAGGGAAAGAAAGAATGAAAGATCGGTGTCGGCACGGGTTCATAGTTGGTGGCTTATCGCTTCTGCTATCAGCAGCATCCCTTCCTCCTAATAGCCATAGCGATCGACAGGTTTCTTCACCCGGGCTGACCGGCGCAGCGTCGTCTCCTGGGGTGCAGGGTCAACGGGTGCTGACTTGGATCCGTTGTGTTCAGCCAGCGGATGGTGGAGCGCATATGGCAGGTTCTCTCAGATCATGAATGTTAGCTTACCAATTTCCCTGAAGAGAAAAGTATACAACAGCTGTATCCTACCGGCACTCACCTATGGGGCAGAAACGTGGAGGCTAACAAAGAGGATTCAGCTTAAGTTAAGAACAACGCAGCGAGCTATGGAAAGGAAAATGATAGGTGTAACGTTAAGAGATCGGAAGAGGGCGGAGTGGGTGAGGGAACAAACGCGGGTTAATGACATCTTAGTTGAAATCAAGAGGAAGAAATGGGATTGGGCAGGGCATGTAATGCGAAGGCAACCGCTGGTCCTTAAGGGTAACGGAGTGGATTCCAAGAGAAAGCAAACGTAGCAGGGGACGGCAGAAAGTTAGGTGGGTGGATGAGATTAAGAAGTTTGCGGGGATACAGTGGCGGCAAATGACAAACGACAGGGTTAATTGGAGAGACATGGGAGAGGCCTTTGCCCTGCAGTGGGATGATGATGATGGTGTGGAGCCCTCGTCGTAGCGTTTGCGGACTTGATCAGCATGACGACGAACCACCACCTCATCTTCCGTCTTGACAGTAACTAGTCGAGCGCCTGTTGTCGACTTCACCTTTCCGGGTGTCCACTTGTCACCCACTCCATAGTACGGACTAGTACTGGGTCCCCCGGAGCGAACCTCCAGCTGGCGTCGTCCGAAGTTCTCTTAGCTTCTCTGCACAGCTGCGCAGCTTTGTTCCTGGGAGGCAAACACATGTCAAGTCGAGTGCGTAGTCGATAACCTAACAGTGTTTCTGAAGGTGAAAGGCCGGACTGCCGCGGGGCATTCCTGTAACGACACAAAACTCGCGCGAGTGCGGTTGAGGGATCCACGCCCGGCATTTTCTTTAATCCATCCTTCACCGTCCTGACTGCACGTTCTGCGAGCCCATTGCTCTGAGGATGGTAGGGGGGTGCCCGAATGTGGGCAATGCGGTTTCTTTCCATGAATGTGGCGAAATCCGACCCCGTAAAGAGCGTGCATTATCCGTTACTACAGTGCGCGGTAGTCCGAACTGGCTGAAGAGCGTACGCAGCGCGTTTACCGTGCTGCTTGACGTTGCACGCGCTAGTGGAATTGCCTCGATCCACTTACTGTGGGAATCTACCATGATTAACAACATTTTATCTCTGATAGGTCCAGCAAAATCCACTTGCATACGGGACCACTTTTCTTCGGTTGCTGGCCAGTTCACTGGCTCACGAGCTGGTGGCATTGGTAAAGCCTGGACACAGTTTCTGCATTGAGCGGTAATTCGGCAAATATCCAGGTCAATCTCCGGCCACCAAAATTTAGACCGCGCTACCTTCTTCATGGTGCAGACGCCCTGATGGGCTTCGTGTAGCATCATCAGCAATCTAGCGCGTGCCTGTTTGGGAATTACTACACGATGTCCCCACAGTAGGAGACCATCCTGAACAGATAACTCCTGCCGCTTTTTGTAGAAAGCCATCATGTCAGAGTTACCGGTTGAACATGCGTTGGGCCAACCCTCACGGACGTACCTGCATACAAGGGATTGTAACGACCAGGTCAAGCAAGAACAGAATGAACGTTTATTGATAGCAGCTGCTCGGTTTCATAGGGGCAGGTCGATGTAGGCACGTGTGTAGGCGACAACGGCAGCGGTCGGTTCGGGATGGACTGGCACGCACAGCGCATGCGTATCATGTACGATACATCTTCCCTTGTTTATTGAATCTTGAGAATGCGTCACGAATTCACTTTGTTGAAGTTGTGTCGTAGTAAAGCCTCTTTGGCGGCCTCCTGTTTCTGGTGGACCGCCTCACCGCTGGTGTAGAGTGTCCGTCCGTAGATGTCGCAGCAGCTACTCTTCTTGGACTGGGCCCCTGCTCGTCGACGAGCTCGCACTCACTCTCGGACTCGTCACTTCCGAGTGCGTTGCTCTCGAAGGGTTCCAACGTCGCACTTAGATGCTTGCGGTTGCGGCGAAGCAGCTTGTTATCTTCGGTAAGCACCCGGTATGACCGCGGCGCTACCGGCCCCAGTACTTGCGCTTTGCGAGTCCACTGTTTGTGACGGATCCTAACCACTTCTCCTTTCCGGAGGGCCGGTATGGATTTTGCGCCGGTGTCGAGTGGCTTGCGTTTGAAGACTGTTGTTTTTGGCTGTTGGCTGAAGTCGGGAAGTCGCGTACGCAGTCTTCTGCCTTGCAGGAGCTCACCCGGCGAACGACCGTCCTCCAACGGAGTCGAACGGTAGGAAAGCAGTCCAAGCCAGAAGTCTTCCCGTGTCTCTTGCGTTTTTTTCAGGATTTTCTTTACGATTTGAACACCCTTCTCGGCAAGTCCATTAGACTGTGAAAATGCAGGGCTCGACGTAATGTGCTTGAACTCGTACCTGGATGCAAAAACAGCAAATTCGTGAGAGGAGAACTGGGGACCGTTGTCGCTGCAAACTTCCACAGGGATCCTGTAACGGGCGAAGATCCCACTCAATTTGTCAATGACAGTGCGGGCTGTTGTGTCGCTTAGTCGTTCAACCTCTGGGAAGTTCGATAGGGCATCATACACGCACAAGTAGGAACTACCGCCGTGCTGGAAGATGTCGACGCCGACTCTGTACCACGCGTAATGTGGTGTTGGGCGCATCAGAAATGGCTCGCGTTGAAGTTGGTAGGCATATTTCCGGCAGACTGTGCAACCTTTTAACATCGTTTCGATATCGGAGTTGAGTCCGGGCCAGAACACTAGCTGCCGAGCTCTTGCTTTACACTTATTCAGGCCCAAATGTCCCTCATGTATTCGTTGAAGCATTTCCGCCCTCATACACTTTGGGATGACTACTTTAGTGCCTTTAAACACAATGCCTTCAATCAGGTCGCCGCAAATGGTTTCATGCTGCCACTCAGGTTACCGCCGGCTGTTATGTACCGTATAACCGACTGTAGATCCGGATCGTTTGCCGTGGCCTCCACAAGTCGATTAAGTGTTTTTCTGCTCACCATGTCCGTGACCGCTCCAACCGCATGAACTTCTACTTCGTCTTCAGAGGCTGTGATGTCCAGTGGTTTCTTGGGTGACGCCCTTGACAGCATATCGGCCAGCAGCAGCTCTTTCCCTGGTACGAATTAAAGGGAATAATCGTACTTGCACAAGCGCAAGAAACACCGCTGAAGCCGTGGTGGCATATCGTCGATTCCTTTCGACGCAATTGCTAGGAGGAGGCGGTGGTCCGTCTCGATAACAATTCTTCGGCCGTAAACGAAATAGTGAAATTTTTCACATCCAAAAGTTATTCCCATTGTTTCTTTCTCTATTTGTGAGTACCTTTGCTCAGTCTCACTCATGACGCGTGATGCGTAGGCGACAGGTCGCCAGCTATCTCCGTGTCGCTGCAACAGTGCAGCTCCTAGCCCATTTTTTGATGCATCAGAGCTAATTTTTGTCTCTCTTGCTGGATTAGAAATTGCCAGCACCGGTGCGCTGCTTAGAAGTGCGCAAATAGCTGCCCACTCAGCGGCATGCTTGTCTGTCCACTCGAAGACTGTTTCTTTTTTGATAAGACCTCGTAACAACTTGGTCTTTTCAGCAAGATGCGGGATATACTTCCCAAAGTAATTGGCCACACCAAGCATTCGCTGAACCGCCGTCTTATCAGGCGGTTGCGGCATTTCAGCAATCGATGCACTGAATGAAAGATTCGGCTTTATCCCGTCTTGGCTGATGAGGTCGCCCAAGAACTCAACCTCGGTGCACGCGAACTTGCATTTGGCTGGATTGAACGTCAAGCCTGCTTGCTTTGCTAGTTCCAGCGCTCTACGAAGGCGCTTGTCGTGTTCTTCCCGGGTAGCACCCCATATCAGGACGTCATCGACATACACGCGCACGCCTGGTGCTCGATCAGAAATTGAGCTCAACGTTTTTTGAAACACTTCAGGCGCTGACGCAATCCCAAACGGCAGTCTCAAAAAACGATAACGCCCAAAAGGTGTCGCGAACGTGCAAATGGTGGATGTGGCCTGATCCAATGGAATCTGATGGAACCCGGAGTTTGCATCTAGGCGCGAGAAGTATTTAGCGCCTGCCAGCTCTGCCTCAATATCGTCACGTTTAGGCATCTGATAGTGCTCCCGTTTCAGGCATTCGTTAATGTTTCTAGGATCCATGCAGACCCGAAGTTTGCCATCCTTTTTCCTGACAATGACCAGCGGACTCACCCATTCTGTTGGTTCATTGACCCTTTCAATGATATGGGCCTCTTCCATGCGCTGCAGCGCCTCTCGCAGTGGTTCTCGCAGTGCCAAGGGGACGCGTCGCGCCGGCTGTATCACTGGTATGGCGTCTTCGCGCAGGACCATCCGGTATGGGCGGGCTACACAGCCGGTACCTTGAAAAAGCGGCGAGAATTCTTGCAGTATTTTGTCAGACTGTGCTGTATCCACTGCGTTGACTGAACGAACTACGAGTCCCAGCGCCTCCGTTGCAAGTATCGCCTGTTTGCTTTTCTTCACTATGAAGAAGGTGAAGGTGCCGGACTTGTCGTTAATGACCACTGGTAGGGTCGCCACGCCGAAGTGCTTAATTATGTCACCACTGTAAGACCGAAGAACGGAGCTGCTTGGAGTCAGGCATGGCGTAGCTTTGAACTTGCGAAAGACTGAATAAGGCAGCAAGTTTGCCTGGGACCCAGTGTCTACTTTAAAAACAACATTGAGGATGTCGAAGTTGTTCTCGTCGTGAACGACTGCACTGACTGCAGGCTCTTTCTGGCAGCAGGCCGCGAAATGATTGCACGCAAAACATGTCTTCCCGAACGCCGGACACTTGTTCCGCTCGTGCAATCGGTTGCATCGGCTGCATCTGAACCGTTCACGCCGTTTTACCGACGCCACTTGCCTTTCCATTTGGCCCCAGGTCTCATTTTGGTGAGCAGACACTTCGGCAGCTTTGCAGCTCTGTTCTGCTTTAAGCAGCGTTAGGTCTTTAACTTTGAGCAGTTTCTCCCGTAGCTTCGGATTATTTGTGCCGAACACAATCTGGTCACGGATCATTCCGTCGCTCAGTGTTGAGAAGTTGCAACTCTGGGCTAGCTTTCGCAGGTCGCGTAGAAATTGTTCAAAAGGTTCGCCTTCCGCTTGGATCCTTGAGCGAAACACGTACCTCTCGTAGACCTCATTCTGCTGCTCCTGACAGTACGCTTCAAACTTGCTCCGACCCCGTAAAGAGCGTGCGTTATCCGTTACTACAGTGCGCGGTAGTCCGAACTGGCTGAAGAGCGTACGCAGCGCGTTTACCGTGCTGCTTGACGTTGCACGCGCTAGTGGAATTGCCTCGATCCACTTACTGTGGGAATCTACCATGATTAACAACATTTTATCTCTGATAGGTCCAGCAAAATCCACGTGCATACGGGACCACTTTTCTTCGGTTGCTGGCCAGTTCACTGGCTCACGAGCTGGTGGCATTGGTAAAGCCTGGACACAGTTTCTGCATTGAGCGGTAATTCGGCAAATATCCAGGTCAATCTCCGGCCACCAAAATTTAGACCGCGCTACCTACTTCGTGGTGCAGACGCCCTGATGGGCTTCGTGCAGCATCATCAGCAATCTAGCGCGTGCCTGTTTGGGAATTACTACACGATGTCCCCACAGTAGGAGACCATCCTGAACAGATAACTCCTGCCGCTTTTTGTAGAAAGCCATCATGTCAGAGTTACCGGTTGAACATGCGTTGGGCCAACCCTCACGGACGTACCTGCATACAAGGGATAGCACCTCGTCCGTTGCTGCAAGTGACCGCAATGCATTTATGGTGATGGCCGACTGGTCCCACTGGTCGATGTTGAGAACAAACTCTGCGTCGCCTTCCGGTGCAGTCTCGGTTTCCTGCAAGGTTTGAGGTAAACGGCTTAGAACGCCCGCGTTGACCGCCATTTTACTGGACTTGCAAAGCAGCTTGTATTTGTACGCTCCCAGTAAGAGCGCCCATCTTTGTATTCTGGCGGCGGCCATGACTGGGGTCTGCGATCCATTCGCAGAAAGGCCAAGCAGAGGACGGTGATCCGTGACCAGGGTGAACTCCCTGCCAAGTAGGTAGTCATGGTGAAATGAACGGCGGCGCAACAAGAAGAACACAACAAGAGAGGGGACACCGCCGCCGTTCATTTCATCATGCACCAACTCGCCCCTCAGGCCATTCTTCTGAGGTAGTCATGGAAACGTGAAACACCGTAGACAAGAGCTAACGCTTCACGTTCAATCTGTGAATACTTCGTTTCAGCCGAAGTCAAGGTCCGGGACCGAAATCCAATGGGCCTGTTTTCTCCATTTATGCGATGGAACAGTGCCGCTCCTACCCCGTGAGGAGAGGCGTTGCATTCCAAAAGTAGCTCGAGCTTCGGATTGAAATACGTTAACACAGGAGCAGCGCAAAGAGCCTTTTTCGCCAGTTCGAATGCAGCTTGCTCTTTTTCGCTCCACATCCACCTGGCTCCCTTCGTCAGCAGCTTGTACTGGCGCAGCCGACTGCGCCAGTTGAGGTTCTTTTCTCTCTTTTTCTTCTCCTCGCTTGCTTTTGCTTAGCGAGGTCAGGCCGCCTCGTTGCCGTTACGGCCCGGTATTGTGATTGGCATTAGCGCGAAGGACGATGACGACGATTTTCGTTGTAGAAACAAAAAACTTTATACGTATGAGATTAGCATGATGGTACAGGGAATACAGAATCGAACAAAGGGAGAGCAACAACAGAGTGGAGCCGCCAGAGCTATCTCGGTCAGAAGCTCCTGGCGAGAACCACCAGATTCCCGCCAACATCTCCTCTTAACCCCTCAGCTTAACCCCTCTTAACCCTTCTGAACCCCTCAGCTCATCGCTGATTGGGCCGGCCCTCTCGTGACGTAACAGTTGCCTGTCGCCGTGTATTAAAGCGGCCCACAGTGCACGTGGCTGATGTAAGATACAACACAAGCAAAACGCAACGAAACCATAACAGAGTATCTTCCCCTCAGGAAGTCGGACTGCGCTCACGAAAAGAGGCAGGAATACACACCAATACACAAACAGACCTGTCATTTGCCCTCTGTTCCTCGAAGCGGCGCCAGCCAGCGGAAACAAAAGCGCACGGCCAAAAGAAAATCGTCTCGGCGCCGCCGTTAGGCCGCAAGTGTGGGCAATGAGCCTAGCTGAGGCGTATATCTGTCCGCGCAGCTCGGGAACTATGGCATGCCGCCGCCGAAGCCGCCCGTTGCCTTAAAGAAAAAGAAACCTTAAGGCCAGTGTTCGGAGAGCGCGCCACTGACACCAACCAGGCAAAGTCCGTATTCCAGGCTTCCCGCGCGTCGCTCAGAAGCGGCGCCGTTTCCCTCACCGTGAACACGCGGAGTCGGTGCACACACGCACAAGGAAAAGAAAAAAAAATGGCCTGGCTTCGCTTATGGTTAAGCCTAGGATGCGAAGCATACCGCCGGCGGAGGCTGCGCGTCCGCAAGCGAGCGTACGAGTTGAGCCCCAGCTTTCACAGCTGTTGTGACGTCATATCACGTGGTGCGCCGATGTAGGTCAAGTGGTAGCTACGCGGCCGCGCGCGGCGCAGCAAGGCAGAGCTCGGTTGTGCGGCTAGTATGCTTCGCATAAAAGGAGCGCTTCCCCGAAAAGCGGTGCGGGTGCAAGTGCCGTTTAGGGTTTCTCGCGGCGGGGATCCTTCAAAAGGACCGAGACGAGACTGCCGGCGCGCCGTAACTCACGTAACGCGTACCCGGCTAGCTCTTCAGCGCGGTCACTCGTCGGCGCTACCGTGTCAACCGCGCCGACAAACCGTTTGCAGGCCGGCGGGAACACATATATTTCGGCTGCTGCGTGGCGGTCTTACGCTCAGTGGCTCTACAAGAACTACTTAGCGTAAACACGTTTTGGCGGGCTAGTTGGTTAAGCATCTTGAATAAACAGCGGACGACAGCGCTGTGTCGTCCATTTTCTTGTCTTTTGTGCTCGTCTTCGTTCGCGCTGTTTATTCAAGATACTTAGCGTACACAATAACTACTTACTCTAGCGGCGATACGCGGTAGGCGCTCTGTTGCAGTGGTCGGGAGTGTTCGTCTGTGACAATGCGGTGCTTGGCAAGCCGGGTTCCTCGCGCTTTCGATGCTGATGAGAAGCAATCGCTGTACTTTTGAAGAAGACTGTGTATTTGGTCTTGTCTGCTCCGTGGTAATGCTGGCTTGATATCAAACGTTGGTTGATGGCCTTGGTCAGATGGTTCTACGGGTTGGTCGGGTAGGGAAAATATGTCTCTGATGTCTGACAGCTGTTCGAGGAAAGCGATCGTCGTACCTTTGTTTAGATGCCGGTATTCTTCGGTGAAATTGGTTAGCAATACCTGGGCTTGGCCATTCCGGATTTGGGCGACTCCCCTTGCGACGCCCAGTCCTCGATCCAGGAGTAGCTGGGTGTCCCCCTCGATGACGCCTTATGTAGCGCCGTGTGTTGTCTGTCTTTCTGTGTCCTTGTCTCTTTGCGCTACGTTATTACCTTTCAAATATGAACCAAGAAGCCCAAGCATATAGCCTTCGGCAGTTTCGATGTCTCCAGTACCTATATGGAGGCGAGGACACTCGATCGGGGCGGCACGCTCAATGCTTCGTCGAGGACGTTTAAGGCAACGTGATGAGTTGCGCTCGTCGCACCAGGTGTGGCTTTGTCCGTCGAAAGCTTGATCGTCTTAGATCGAAGGTCGATGATCGCCCGATGTTCATTCAGGAAGTCCATTCCGAAAATCACGTCTCGTGAGCATTGCTGTAGAACCAGGAAGGTTGTAGCATAGGTTCTCCCATTTACAGTAACTCTCGCGGTGCAACGTCCTGAAGGCGTAATCAGAATACCACCTGCGGTGCGGATCAGCGGGCCATCCAAAGTTGTTGTTACTTTCCTGAGTCGGACATCGAGTGGCCCACTCATGACGGAATAGTGAGCTCCGGTGTCCACCAACGCAGTAACCCCGTGACCGTCGACCATAACTTCAAGGCCACTTGTTCGCGTTTTCTTTTGCACGTTGTCTTCGGTGTACGATCTCGGCTTCGTCGGGCAGTGAGACTGCGGTGGGCGTACTCCGACGTTACTTCTCTGGGCGGTGGTATAAGGTTCAAGTCTGGCCGCGTCGTCGTCGTCGGTGTTGTCGTCGTAGTTGAGGCGTGGTCTTGCGTTTTCGTCGCTGGAGAATCTTTGTTCTTGCGCTCAGAAGCAACCTCACCTCCAGAGGCTGCTTTATTCAGTGTAACCTTCTGGGGCTGGGGGAGCGTCCAAGCATCGCGTAACCTCGGCTAGGAGATGCAAAGCGCGGTGAGGATGGCGACGGGGAACGTGATAGGCGGCTCGGCGATGAGCATCCTTCCCGACGCAAAAACTCCACGATTTCGGCTGGTCGCTGGCCGGGTCGGGGTCGTGGAGCGTCTTAAGAAAACCCACGGATGCCCAGTCTTCTGTATGGGCAGTGCCGGAGGACGTGACCGGCTTCGCCACAGTGGAAGCATAGTGGGCGGCGCTGGTCGGGAGTTTTCCACTCGTCGCATTTCCTCGGCTGTGTGCGACGCTCGTAGGCCGGGCGGGTTGGGGCGAGAGGGCGGCCGGCCAACACAGCTGGCTGAGGGCGATAGGGGCTTGGGTCCCGTCGTCGAGGTGCGGGACGGCGCTTAGCTGCGGCGTAAGTCATGGCTGTGGGCTGCAGAGGCGGCATGGTTGTCGGCGTCACACCCAAGGACTGTTGAATCTCATCCCGGATGACGTCTGTGAGCGACGAAAGCTGCGGATGCGTTCCCGTTGGCAGCAATCGTCGGAGCTCTTCTCACACAACTTGACGGATAGCCTCCTGCAGGTTATCGTTGTTAGCGGTGTCCAGGCAATTTGCTGAGAAAACACGCTGCTCGCGGTCATACTGGCGGGCTCGGGCATCAAGAGTTTTTTCCATAGTGGATGCCTCTTCTATGAATTCCGTGACAGTTTTCGGTGGGTTCCGGACGAGGCCGGCAAAGAGTTGCTTTTAACTCCTCGCATGAACAGCTTTACTTTTTCTTCTTCCTTCATGTTTGCGTCGGCACGCCGGAAGAGACGCTTCATCTCCTCAGTGTACACTGCAACGGTCTCGTTTGGGTACTGTATGCGAGACTGTAGCAGCTGCTGGGCTCTTTCCTTTCTGACGACGTTTGTGAAAGTCTTGAGAAACTGCTCCATGAAGGTTTCCTTGAATGTTTCCCAGACTTGCTTCTTCATTCTCAAACCAGATTTTTGCAGGTCCGTCTAAGGCGAAGAAGACATACCTTAATTTCGTGGCATCGTCCCAGTTGTTAAAGATAGCTACACGGTCGAATTGTTCCAGCCATTCTTCGGGGTCGGCGCCAGGCGATGCGTCGAAGGTTGGTGGCACCCGGGGCTGCTGAAGAATGATTGGAGTCATTGTCTGGGGCAGGCTCATAGTGGACGTTGCTACTGGCTTTCGCTTCCGTGTAGGGTCCGGCAGAATCCCGAACTCAGGTGCGTCCCCTTGCAGACGTCGGCTTGTGAGGTAGTCTGGAGTCAAGTCCTCCGGTGAATGACTCGAAAGGCTGGCGTCGCGACTTGCTGGGGATGTCCGGTACATGGAAGGCTACCCCGCACCTCCAGCAGATGTCACGTTGTAGTGATGGCAATCCAGCTGTCAGGAAGACAGCAACAAAACTTGCAAACGAAGCTCTTTATTTAGGCTGACTTGCGCCCGCAAAATAACTGACTCACTCGGCGGCGGCGTAATCAACAAACGTGCTCGTCAGTCGTCGAACTACGAATACCCGCCGCTCGTGGCATCACTCAATTTAAAGCCGGCGAGGAAACTTCGAGATAACAGGTCAAGATCATCTACAGTAATCTGGAAAAAACGTAGATGCAGCTCTTCTTGCCTGTGATGAATCGAGATTAGTCCAGTCGCTTCTCGCGTCACAAACAAAAATGATAACACCTCTTTCCTGCGGCTTTGAGCGCGAACGAACGGCCACTATAGTGATGGAGGGCAAAAAGTTTGGGCAAGTTGGTAAACATTCATGATGGGTTCCAAAGCGCGACAAGACGGAGACGAAAGGAAAAGAACACACACGACGAGCGCTTGTAGTGTGTGTTCTTTTCCTTTCGTCTCCGTCTTGTCGCGATTTGGAACCCATCATGACCATAGCGATACGTGGCAATATATATTAACTTATTTGTTCTGAAAGCTTCTCTTTCCCGCCGTCATGGTGCTGCCTTCAAGCAAAGCAAAGCGACCATCCGGGACCCTATTCGGTAGAAAGAAAACGTAAACCCGTTCCCCTAGCACTAAGCGCATGCAGATAGTGTCACCCCATTCGCCCCGACCCCATTCTAAATCTCTCTACTGTCGGTCTGAGACTGTGCAGGGCGCGGTTGAAGAATTGAAACCAGTGCGTTCCTTGAGTCACAACATGGTTTTCAAAAGGATTCCATCTTGTATTTATATTCCTGTACAATGTTATTAAGAGGTTTATACCTGAGTGGGTTTTGTACGCTTCTTGATTTTCACTCAATGATGTAGCTTTTGAAGATGTTTCTGTTTTGCAAATTAGCTAAGTGTTGCGTTTTGCTGTGTAAAGGAGCGAGCTCTTAACGAGCTCTTACGAGCAGGAGTGCAGCAAAGTAACTCGTGGGCCAACGTGGCGTAGTCCCTCGTGTGGGCGCTACGAGATTACTTCGAGCTATAATTTATTCAGCTTGTTATGTGGCTCTGCAAGCAAGGTTACCTGCAGTATTTAAGTTTTGCCGTATGTTTTAAGTTGTACTAAGTTTTAGGTGGTGCTAAGCATGTAAAGCTAAGCATGTAAAGCAAATTTTCCACCTTTACTTGCAGCGTACGTTTTTGACATTTAAGGCAGGTGTCGTAGCCTTTTCAGTCATGAAAGACGTAAAAGAAGACAGCAATTGTGCTGGTTACAAATTGAGAATTGGTTGGGGCAAAAGTGGGTCTCTGTCTGACCTCTCGGTGGATTCCTCCCTGCCCGGGTGACGACCGAGATTGTTTCCACCTTACGGCCAATTCCAAACCAATTATAATTTTTCATCTGTCTTGAAGTGTCACGCCTGATGACTACGCTTTCGAGAGGTCCGAAAACCTGAACCTTGCATCCTGTTCGCGTTTCGTGTTAGTTCGGGGAAATTTGGCTTAATTTAAGAGGGATTTTAGAGGGATCTCTGCACTGTAATCAGTTTTGATTTGGTGATGGTGTGGCGGGACGAGTTGGCTACAGATGGCACTTGCGCTTGTTGTGTGTGGCTTCGCGTTAGTGGTTCCGTTTGCCTCGCCTCACAAAAAAATTTCCAGAGATCGACTTCAGACACCACGATAAGGAGAGGCCTGGAGAACTAGGTAACGAGAGCCCATTCTCGCACGACCAGTCAGCCGCCCTGCGTAGGAGCAGCTCATCTTCCAAGCGGCGGGAGTGCTGTTATGAACGGGATGCACACCAGCCGAAGAGGATTAAGGCGCAATCTCCATCGACCGGTATGACTACGGTGGCGACAACAGCAGCGGCAATTTCGACATGTCATTTGACCCCACGATGACTCCAACAAAAAACTGCCGACGATAACGTTACTTCCTAATGAGAAATTTGAGCGCAGCTCATCAGATCCACCGGAACAGCGCGCACTACGACACGGACACGAAGGGAGACACGACACACACGAGCGCTGACTTTCAAGTTGAAAGTCAGCGCTCGTGTGTGTCGTGTCTCCCTTCTTGTCCGTGTCTTAGTGCGCGCTGTTCCGGTGAAAATGAGTTACCAACTTGCCCAAGCATCTGTTTTAACGAAGCTCATCGGATGTTTCAGCTTTTCGACAGATTGGGACAAAGAATTCATACAAGACATGTACGTACAATTAGAGACAACTTAACTTTCACACATATTCCTTCTTCAAGAAGCACTCCACTAACAGTTCTTGCTTGTCATAAAGAAAGGTTTGTGGACGGAGAAATAGATGGACATATGCTCGACTTGCTGCACCAATGCCTGGTTCTCAATGACGTCTGCGCAAGTATTTCGCGAGGTTGTCACAGCTCTGGGAGCCGTTGCAAGCGACAGGAACGGGATGTTCTCCCGCATAAGTGGCGCGAAATTCCCGCTTGTCTTTATATCTACATTAAAGAAAGTACCCACCCTGCCACCCTGGCAGGTGGCAGCGTTTCTGGCACCACGTGGTCAATGCCAAAACATGCAGCGCACATCTGTCACTACTGCCACGTAGCTTAAAGCATGATTGAGGTGTCCCCTGTTAAAGGGACCCTGAAATGGTTTCTTCAATCATATTTTATTGCAACAACTCTGTAGAGGTGGTCTCTGCGAGTATTCTAGTCTGATTCAGAAAGCTGCGCGTGGAACCAATAATTTTAACAATTTTTCAAACTTGCCGCTCACAGCCGATGAGGGCGACACCTCACCGCGCGTTTTTAGCCGCCCCTACCACATGACGTAAACTGGGCAGCCTTGGCCATGGACTGGGCGACCCTTATCATTGGTTCTGCCCAATGACGTGACGCGCAATTTTTGCAATAATTCATTTGGAACTGAGCACTGATGCTCCTTGAAATACTATTTTATTGATTGCTTATTATTTTTTAAAACACACGTATACAGAGGTAAGAATACAGCGCATTTCTTTCAGTTAATGTAGTAGTTCCGGTGGAGAAGGAAATCCGTCTGCTCACAAAAGCACGTGTTCTCGTCAAATCTTTGCGCCTGCCTTTGCGAGTTTCCTAGCTGCGCCGACGAGTCGCTGCTGTCGACGCCTTGTGGGCCTCGGTATGGCGTGTACTGAAAGGCTCGAAGCCCATCTCAACGGTGGCTGCACGCAGCCGCGCTTCGAGCTCCGGATCCATGCAGTTCGAGGAGCAAGCAGGAGACACATGTGCGAAAACTTGGCCGGCGCGCAGCACCGATCGTCATCAGAAAGACTGCGAGCAGCGACAAAGCATGCCTGTTTATGTTGGGAGCTTTCGGCAACGGCACCGCTCGCGGGCTCTCCGAGCGACGAGCTCTGCTGCTGCGTGGCTGCCGGCGCTTCGGAAGTCGCCTGCGCTATAATAAAAGGCCTACTCTACACATCGCTTTACTGTCACCAGCATCATTTCACAATCCCACGCCGCTCAACCAGGTCCGCAAGTTTGGGGAGGTAACACTTCCCGAAGATGTGCGTCGGACGCTTCAGCTCGGGCCTAAGTTCGCCGTTGAGCAAGAGAATTCAGAACCGGAACTGTTGGCCATGGTCCGAACGGTATCGAAACTTGCACCTATGTGTGAGCAAGGGAGTTGTGTAAGCGCTTTGTATGTCTTCCCTTTTCTGTCGTCCTTGTCCTTTTGAGCGCTTTCACTGCCAAAATGGAAAACCAACTCGCCCACTCAATTCCATTATTCAAAATAATAGTATGGTTTCCGTGGCGTTTTCAGCGGAGGAGCTAGCGGGCGCCAGGCGAGCCCGACCCCAACGTCGGGCCAGCGGCAGCTGCAAGACGGTTGTGGCCAGAAATTTGCTCGTATCACAGTTGTTGCCTTTACCAGCAGCTCAGTATTGGTCAGCGATCCTCGAAAATGACACATTTTTCACATTTCTTGTCCTAGGGTTTATTATTTACGTCAAGAACACTCTTTAGCTCATTTTTTATGACGCCGGCAGACGTTATCCAGGCTGGTCGGCCAGCCGGCATGCGGCGTATTTGACGTTCGCAGAAGTAAATACAAAACAGCCATTCTACCAGAGATGATGCTTCCTATATTCGGGCAACGACAACATGTCAGTTCAAAAGTGGATTTTTCGGCAACGACACCGACTGCGGCAACGCCGGGCGACGAACTGCGCGCTGGTCCCAGGCTGCCCTAGTCGTCGCTAGGCCTAACTGGTTTCGCATCAAAGCCGCGGCTGACGGCGCTTCGGAAGTCGCTTGCGCTATAACAAAAGGCCTACTCTTCACATCGCTTTACTGCGAACTCGTCCCATAATGGAAGATATATTCGATTTCCACGACACCTTCAGCAACGGAGCTAGCAGGCGGCAGGCGAAGCGCCTCAGCAGCACCAAAGCGGCTATGGGATGAAATTTGCGCAATTTCCTTGCTGGCGTCCCAGAACCCTCCTCGCAGCGCCGCCCCTCCTCCTCCGCTCGTCTCCTCTTTTTTCTCCCTTCTCTTCTTTTCTTCTTTCACGGCTGTTGCGCTCTTCGGTCCATTTCTTCGGTGAGTCTGCCTCCGCCGCGAATCTGCGCGTCTTCTGGACCACGCGGTCTGTGTTCTTTAATATTTTTCATGTTTTATAGTTTAATTTCTTTATTATTTTGTTTCTTTTCTTATTTGCATTTTTTTTTTCATTTGTTTTATTTCACTCACGAAACCCGCGCGTTCACTAGATCTGCCTTTATTCTTGCTTAAACCGTGTTCGTGGCGGAATGGCAGCGACTACCCTTGAAGTGCCAAACGCCCTGGTTCGATTCCCAGTCTGAATAAATTTTTTTTCTTCGCCGGAACTCGAACACATGCACTTGCTAGCATTCCCTGCTCACGACAGTATGAGGCATTAAAGGCTTTCGTCTTAATAAAGCGATTCTGCTCGTATTTTCTTTCACAGCTGTTCTGCTCCTGGCGAGCTTCTAGGCCGGCCGGCTCGCGATTTTCGCGTTGCCCTTCGAGCCATTTGTGTGGCCGGCACGTTCCTCGCGCAAAGAAGGCGACTGCGCACGTATGTACTTAAAATGGCGTTAAAGGGCGATTCACACGACGGTCCGTTCGCCCGTGGCCCGCGCACTACGTTGTCTCCTTCCGTGATATTCTCTCGTATTACCGAGACAAACGAAGGGAATACGCACCCCCCGCTCCGTCCCTCACCATAGCGCAGGCTGCATATTGGCGACAACTACAAACCCGGACTGCTCAATGCCCGATACCCAGAGCAATTCTCGTCATCATGCAAACTTTTGCGGCAAACCAGGCGCCCCTACGATTTACATCATTGACAATAAACGTTTCCACCACCACCTATGTGTTCATGCGTCAGCACATTGAGAGGCGCGGTGACCAGGCCGCGGTCCAGAAGACGCGCAGATTCGCGGCGGCGGTGCGCGGAGGCAGACTCGCCGGAGGAATAGACCGAAGAACGCAACAGCCGTGAAAGAAACAAAGAGGAGAAGAGAAAAAAAAGAGGAGGAGGAGGGGTGGCGCTGCGAGGAGGATTCTGGGACGCCAGCGAGGAAATTGCCGAAATTTGCTAGTATCGCCTTCATCACTTTTACGATCAGCTCGGTATTGGCACACGGTCGTCCGAAATGATGCATTTTTGACATGCATCTATCCCAGGGCTTGCTATAAACGCGAACAAACAATACTAGCGCGTTTTTCAGTCGCCGGCATCAAGGCTGGCAGGCCGGCCCGGCGTGGCTCGGCCCCCAGCGCCCTGAGGAGCGCGCTGTACGTCATCACGACCCTGCCGCTCTCCGCGCTCGCTTTGTCACCGCTCGACGAGCCGCGCTCGCTTTGCCGCGCGCAGCTCGTCGTTGACATCTGGCAAGTTGCACGCAGGGGACGAGCTGCGATCGGACGTTGCGACGCCGTTCGCAACAGCGCACCGCAGTGAATCGCACTCACTTTTCGCACATGTGTCTGCGACCACCGGCAGTAAACAAGCAGAGCGCCATTGCTTGACGTATGCATGGGCGGAGCATCGGCCCGTCTTTTCTTTTTTTTCTGAGCGAGCCCCGCGTGTTGAGGGTAGTATGTGGGGGAGAGGAGGAACATCATTTTTAATCGGCGATATCGTCGGTGTTGAAGTTCGCTTAACAATTTTTGCGGTGCGTTGACAAGTGATGGAATAACGATCTCTCGTGCGCTATTGCTAACCATGGCAGAGAGCTTTTCAGGGTCCCTTTAAGAGGGCAGTGATGCGCCTTCCCTCTGGTTCAGGTGTCCACCGAGATGTGCGAGACAGATACTGCGCATTTCCTTTCCTCAAAACCCAATTTACAATTTTTACCCTCTCCTTTCCAAGCCCCCGCTCTATTACTTTCGCAGCTTTGGGAGACAGATAATGCGCATTTCATTTACTCAAACAAAAATACCGAAGGCATCTTAGAAATTCTGAAGTGTGCTTTGCGAAAGCCTTGTGGTCAACCCACTGCCCCTACCCCGAACCGCTTGGCGCGGAATCACTGGGCCGCTTCGGAGCCATGCGTCTCACTCAGAAGACTGCAACGAGACGTCTGGCGAACGAGCGGCGCTGTAGGATGGATGGAAAAAACTTTATTGATGATAAATTTCAAGTCTCTTGTAATAGAGACAGAGAAAGGAATTTTAATGAGGGAAAGATGGAGAGGTGGTAATAAAACAGCGCAAGGACACAGGACGAGAACGGAGAGAAAACACACATGGCGCTGAACTTGCAACTGCGTTTATTGGAAAACCACACTGCTTATTAAGGCAGGGCGTCAAGAAGGCGCGCGCATGCGCTTTGTCAAAAATACACTTGTCGGGTAATAAAACGTCTCGTAATCGCACGTGTGATTATCGGTGCTAACCACTGTTTAGCAACTTCATTTCTTTAGAGGGCAATGCTACTGAAGGCTGGCTGACACATGTTTCCTTTTCTCAAGATATGAAATGCCTCTGCTACTTCCCTCGTGCTACGATCATTACGTATGAACAAGACTTCGGTGTAAACGAGAAACGGGGTGCATTTACACTCGAGACAATGCTTGGCCAAGTTCGTTGAACACTTCCCCAAAGACGTTTGGTGCTCCAAAAGCCGTACATTAATGCAACGACCTGTCTGGCCAATATAAGTACGCCCACAGGACAGAGGAATCTGGTAGACCACAGCAACCTTACACGAGACGAACTTGTTTGCATGGTTAATTTTACACCCTGTTTTCTTCCCCCTTCCATCTCTCTTCCTTTTAACAGCTGCCCCCGCCTTCGCTACCTTATTAGGAGCCGAGAACACAACGTTGACACCGTACTTGGCCCCCACTTTCTTATATCTGTGCGAAAGGGAATGTACGTACAGCATTACAGCTATATTCTTTGTTCCATCGTCCACACTGGAGCGCTGCTCAGAGTCACGTTCGGGGGTTTTCAATTTTTTCAGGATCTTTTCCGCACACGACACAAGAACTGAGTCCGGGAAAGCGGCCTGCTTACAGCGGTGTACCTGGGCCCAGAGGCTAGTCTTCATTTTGTGGGAACAGGATTTCTTTAACGCCATACTCATGCACCCGGTTACTATCCCGTTTTTTACTAGTTTCGAGTGGCAAGACCTATAGTTCAACCGAGGCTTCTCGCTCCGAGGGGAGTATTGCCAGCACAAGTGGTCTTTTTGAAAGACCAGCAGTAAGTCCAAAAATTGTAGTGTGTTATGCTGAGGAATTTCATGCGTAAATTTCAGCCCGGACCCATTCTTTACAAAACAATCTAAAACACCTGACACGGTTTCTGCCTGAGGGGACTTCACAACCACAAGATAATCATCAACATACCTAAAAATGCGTATGAAACCACCTGCCAATTCATTCGCCACTTCCTTGTCGACATGACTAAGGAAAATGCTGCTGAGAACCGGGGCTACTTTGGATCCTATACACACGCCAGTCTTTTGCAAGACTGTTTGTTTTTCCCAAGTGACTTACGTATTCTTGAGATAGAAGGTGAGGAGTTCCAGAAAGGATGCGGTAGAAATTCCGCATCTATCTTGAAAAGCATGCTCGTCATTTTGTTCTTCAATGGATTGCTGTACATAATGCAGGAGAGGCACATGCGGTAGGGAAGAGAACAGATCTTCCACATCTATGCTAAAACCAGAACAGTCTCCAGGGTTGTCATTGAGCATAAAGTTAACAATTTTCTCTGAGTTGGGAACCAAGAACGGGTCATTCACATGCAGTGTTGAAAGGTTCAGGTACGTGGAAACCACCAACTGCCAAGAGCGGTGCTCGGAAACTATTGCCCTGAACGGAATATCCGGCTTATGTGTCTTGGCCGCGAAGATTTCCAGAACGCCTAGCTCAGCATCTTTCACCTTCTTTGCTAGCCCTTCTAAATTAAGTTTAAGCAGCAGAGCCTCTGCCTTCTGTTTAAAACGTGCTGGTTTTACCTTGGCGGTCCTGAAATTCTTCATCACTGTATGGCGGGCTTTCTCAGCATAAAGGTCTTCCGATAAGACAACAAAAAACCCTTCTTTGTCCGACTGCACCGCTCGGAGCTGCCTATCACACAGATAGTTTACCAAGGAACGAAACCGGTTACTCTGTCCTTTTGTAGTCTCACAATGACCTACAACATCTACGCATTCAGAAACACATTTTGAGCGGTCATCTACTGCTGCCCTAGACTATACACTGCGAGCAAAACCAAGCTTTTCAACAGTCTTCATACCGGTTTCCAAACAAAACTTTGGTCCTAGGCGTAGGGTCTTCTCCTGGTGAGGATCCACGGTGATGTCCCCAAGCACCAAAAGTCTAAAGAGAGAGAGAGAGACTCTTTAATGAAGAGCAGAGAATTTAGCCGGCGTTTAAAAATCGCTGCTTCAGCTTGCTGCCGCTTGGCTGCTTTTTGAAACGAGGAGCGCACAATTTTCCACAGGAATTCCGTGAGCTGTTCTGTAGTCATGCACCACTCGCGGAAGAGACGTTGATTCCGACGTAAATCCTCGCAGCAGCAACTTGTCCGAAGCATGTCCTTGAAAAACCTCGCCTGTCGCCAATATTGACTCTGGATAATCTTGCACATTCTCCTGGTATGGCCCAAAGATGGTCTCAACATTCCACACATGGCTTGCAGATCCGTAGGGCAGGTTCCATGACGGAGATGGTAGGAGGCTTAGCGGGCACGGCAAATGCACACGGCGATGAGCGGAGACAAAACAGCTGGTTGTGACAAATCCAGGTGTCGACATGTAAAAGAGGCCCAGGAACTAGAAATGAACTGTAGTAAAATGGCAGTTTGGGCGAGTTGGTTAAGCATCTTGTAATAAAACAGCGCAAGGACACAGGACGAGAACGGAGAGAAGACACACACGGCGCTGAACTTGCAACTGCATTTATTGGAAAAACACACTGTTTATCAAGGCAGGGCGTCAAGAATGCGCGCGCATGCGCTTCGTCAAAAATGCACTTGTCGGGTAATAAAACGTCTCGTAATCGCACGTGTGATTATCGGTGCTGACCACTGTTTAGCAACTTCATTTCCTTAGAGGACAATGCTACTGAAGGCTGGCTGACACATCTGTTTCCTTTTCTCAAGATATGAAATGCCTCTGCTACTTCCCTCGTGCTACGATCATTACGTATGAACAAGACTTCGGTGTAAACGAGAAACGGGGTGCACTTTCACTCGAGACAATGCTTGGCCTAGTTTGTTGAACACTTTCCCAAAGAATTTTGGTGCTCCAAAAGCCGTACATTAAGGCAACGACCTGTCTGGCCATTATAAGTACGCCCACAGGACAGAGGAATCTGGTAGACCACAGCAACCTTACACGAGACGAACTTGTTTGCATGGTCAATTTTACACCCTGTTTTCTTCCCCATTCCATCTCTCGTCCTTTGAACAGCTGCCCCCACCTTCCCTACCTTATTAGGAGCCGAGAACACAACGTTGACACCATACTTGTGTGGCGCATACTTGTGCGAGCGCTCCAGTGTGGACGATGGAACAAAGAATATAGCTGTAATGCCGTACGTACGTTCCCTTTCGCACAGATTTAAGAAAGTGGGGGCCAAGTATGACAAGAGACAAGCGCTTGTCTCTTGTCCCGGTGTTTTGCGCTGTTCCGTCACAAATTGGAAAATGAACCTGGCAGCGTTTATCCAGTGAGGCTAGCCTAGCAGTGCTGATCATGCAAGGAGCGGGTATTAAATCGGATATGTCATAGGGCTTAGTGAGCCTATAGGAGGAGTTTATGCGCATTCAGTACTAAATGGTGGGAACGTACTGTGCTATCGTGGATTAGCGGACAGGCGAGAACTAGGTGTGGGGTTCCGCATAAATCTTGATACAGCTGGAAAGAACAGTTCTATAGTAATGTCACGCAGTGGTGACTGCAGCGCGGCGAACAGGAAAACAGCGAGAAAGTCTTCGAAACGAAACTCTTTATTTGGAGCCGCCGCGGTGGCTCAGTGGCTATGGTGCTCGGCTGCTGGCCCGAAAGACGCGGGTTCGATCCCGGCCGCGGCGGCTGAATTGCTTTCGAGGAGAAATTCGAGGCCCGTGTACTGTGCGATGTCAGTGCACGTTAAAGAACCCCAGGTGGTCGAAATTTCCGGAGCCCTCCACTACGGCGTCTCTCATAGCCTTAGTCGCTTTGAGACGTTAAACCCCATAAACCAACCAACCATCTTTATTTGGGCTGACTTGCGCCCGCAAAGAACTGAATCACTCGGCGGCGGCGTAGCAACTAGCGTGCTCGGCGGTCGTCGAACAGAATGCCCGCCGCTGTCGGGCGTGCTCTTTTTAAAGCTGACAGCGAACATTCGAGATAAAGCTTGGGAACTTACTAGAACATTCTGGCACAAAGTAGAAACGGCTACGCCTGGATGCGATCAATCGAGATAAATCTAGGCGCGTCTTGCGTCACAAACTAACTAATCTTTTGCGGCTGCCTGCGTGGAAAGCTACCGCATGGAAAGGACTGGCGCATGCGCTCCCTGGGACAACTTCGTCGATGATAACGGACTCCACCGGCTATTTAAGCTCAGTCTTCATCGAGCCTTCGTGTGGGCACGGCGAGGCCTTCAGAATGAAGCCAGCTGAACCTTTTGTCCTGTTCTTACAGGTTAGTAAACAACAAAAATGTTTTAGAAGTGATGATAGGTTCATTATTGTTCTGCCGTGCCCCACAGTGCGTGTTGATCTTGTACTGGAATGCATCGCATTGTTGTTGATACTTGCTGGTGATGTTGAGCAAAATCCTGGGCCTGATACTGTCGAAAAAATGTTCAGTGAGCTCTTGAAAGGACAGAAAGCGCTCATTGAGGATATGAGGCAAGTTAAAGAAAACCAGAGTTTGCTTTCCCAGCAATTTGATAAAGTGAATGAGAAGATGCTTGAAATTGAGAGCAATTTATTGAATATGCGCAAAAAAGAAGAAAAACTAGAAGCATTGGTGCATGACCTGGGAGTAACTATCCGTTCACAGCAACAGAAAATAGTCGAGATGGAAGACCGAGGCCGACGAAACAATCTTCTCGTATTCGGAGTATCGGAAACTGATAGTGAAACTAGCGTCGAACTTAAGAAGAAAGTATTGGACGATGTGTTCCACGAACGCCTTGGTGGCAGAGTTAACACGGTAGAACGGATACACAGGCTCGGAAAGAAGGGCGTGGACAAGGTGCGCCCAGTGATCGTTCGTTCCTTCGACTACAATGAAAAAATGAATTTATTTAGGAACTGCAAGAAACTAAAGGGCAGCAATACTTCTTTATCACATGATTATTCCCAGGCGACTTTACATAAACGTAAGAAACTGTGGGCAAGTGCACAGCATGAGAAGGACAATGGCGCAAAGATTCGGCTTGAGCATGACAGTCTTTTTATTGATAAAGAGGAATTTGTCTGGGATGACGACAACCACTGCCGCCTGAGGGTAGAACGCACGCTTGCTCCTGATAATAAAAACGAATGACAGTTTGGGACAGAAGAAAGAAATTTTACATTGATAAATTTGAATGCACGCAGTCTCCTGAATAAAACTACTGAGCTAGAACACATTATCATGCTTTACCAGCCAGATGTGATTGCAGTAACAGAAACATGGTTGCGTCCTGAAATAACTGATAGTGAGATAGTACCACCTACGTATCGCATGATACGTAAGGATCGTGACACGCGCGGTGGTGGTGTGGCGCTTATTTTTAAAGAAGGAATCTAACTTGTTCTCATGAAGGATTGCCCTAACACGGAGAGCATCTGGTGCCGGATAAAATTTGGTGTTTCTTCTTGTGTTATTGCCGCAGTATATCGACCCCCCAGTGCCCCTATTACATTTCTTGAATCGTTACAAGAATACGTTTCAAATAATGTACCTGGAAACGCAAGTGTGATCATTGCCGGTGATTTCAATTTGCCGAGTATATCTTGGGAGTCACTTGATGTAGGCACAACTGATGCTAAACACTGTGAGGTCATGTTAGACATTGCCTTTAATAATGATCTCGCACAAATTGTCAAACACACAACAAGGATTGGAGCAAGTACGGAATCAATACTGGACTTGGTTTTTGTAAGCAGCAAAATAACTGAATACGATGTGTCCGTTAAGGAAGGGCTTTCTGACCATAACCTTGTTTTAGTTTCTTTCAAACGGCTTAGACCACCGGAAAAAACGAAAAGGCTAACTATTTCTGTTAACGATTTTTCGAATGCTGATGATGACAGCATCATAGACTACTTGGAAATGACCTTGGATTCTTACCACGGGGGGGATGACGTCAGCACTTTGTGGGAGAGGTTTCAAAATATAATCAGGTACTGCCTGCAAAAGTTTGTTCCGCAACGTAAAAAACGATAAAGAAACGTAACCCTTGGATAAATCGTGAAATAATCCAGCTAAAGCGAAGGATAAAGCGGAGAAAACGCAACAGAGTAAGGAATCAAAATGAAATTTCGCACCTATCTTCGATACTTAAAGAGAAGCTATTGACAGCAAAAGATAGGTATTTTTCAGAAAAGCTCACCAAATATATGAAAACTTCCCCACAGCGTTTTTGGCGTCACCTTTCACCCTCGAGGGAAAAAATGAAGTTTTTTACAGTGGATGGCTGTCTTGTTACTGATAAATCAGAAATCGCTAACAGATGTAATGCCTATTTTCATTCTGTATTTAGCCCTTCTAACTCTATGCCCCAGAATTCTATAAGCGGATTATGCTCCCAACCGTCTGACACACCCGCTATTACCTTGTCCCATGAAGGAATATTTTCCCTCCTCCATAATTTAGATACAAAAAATTCTTCCGGTCCTGATTCTATTCCTAATGAGTTCCTAAGAAGATACGCGGAATGGATCGCAAAATATTTAATTATCATATTCAACGCATCACTGAAGCAACATTCCTTGCCAAATGACTGGCTGCAGGCTAGGATAGTTCCAGTACAGAAATCTGGAAGCAAGCACGTTCCCGACAATTACAGACCTATTTCTATCACCTGCTCCTGTTGCAAGATGCTTGAGCACGTCGTGGCAAACTGCTTATCCAAATATCTTGAGGACACGAACAAACTAAATCCCAATCAACATGGTTTCAGGCGGAAGCTCTCTACTGTTACCCAACTTGTAGAAACACTGCATGATTTTTCAAAAGCCTTAAACAACAGGGACCAAGTGGATGCAGTTTGCCTAGACATGTCTAAAGCATTCGACCGTGTACCCCATGATGAACTTCTTAATAGGCTCATTGACTTAGGCATAAACACAGATATTGTGTACTGGATTAAAGCTTGCCTTACTAATAGAACCCAGTATGTGGAGGTAGACGGTGCGAAATCTGACGTCCTGGGTGTACCCTCAGGTGTCCCTCAGGGGTCTGTGCTGGGGCCCATATTATTTTTATGCTATATTAACAACTTCGCAGTCTCACTTCCTCCTCAAATTACAGTCCGGCTATTTGCAGATGACTGTTTAATATACTCAATCATATCAAAGCCAGAAGACCAGCTCACATTAAATTTGGCGTTGAACTCCATTAATCAATGGTGTACAGCTTCCAGAATGAAAATTAAATATACAAAAACATCATATATTACACTGACAAACAAAACCAAAAACATTTTTTTCATTTGATTATGAAATAGATGGGCGGAATATAACACGTGTCAACTCCTTTAAGTATTTAGGTGTCACTATATCATCTAATATAAGTTGGAATTTACATATTGACAACATATGTTCAAAAGCCGAAACTAAATTTTGGTACATTAGAAGAAAACTGAAACTTGCATCCACAAAAGCAAAACTAACTGCCTATCTCGCGCTGGTACGTCCGACATTGGAATATGCAAGCGTCATATGGGATCCGTATCAGTCAAATCAAACGGATAAGATTGAAAAAGTTCAAAGAAGGGCCGCCAGGTTCATTTTGTCAAAATATAGATATACTGATTCCGTGACTGACATGCTACATGAATTACAACTTCCTTCACTGTCGAAACGAAGGAAGATCGCCAGGCTAAAATTTATCTTTTGCGCAATTATCACTTCAACTTAAGCACAAGCCTCTATTTGCAACAGCGTTCGTGTCGCCCTGTAAGAAGCTCCCACAGTTACCAGGTTACACCCATGATGGCCCGTATTAACTGTTTTAAATACTCCTTTTTTCCCAGAACAATAACAGAATGGAATTCCCTGCCTCAGCCCCTTCTGCAAATGGACAATCTCCCCAAATTTGAAACTTGCTTGTACCGTCACTTACCTGAATAGACATCCCTGTAATTTTGTTTTTCTTTTCATACGTTTTGTTTCCCTACTGCTATTTTATGGTTGTAAGCCAAAATATTTACACAGCGTTTGTACTTTAGGCCTGTATCTGCAGTGCAGGACAGCTGTGTTGCGACGATTGTCGTTTTCAATTTGACTGTTTTGAATTGTGCACTGTTCATACTTGTGGCCGTGTGACATAACTTACATATGTATCTGTTTCCACCCTGTAACGGCCTACGGCTGAAGAAAGCTCACTTATGCCTCACAACTTGTGCCTCACAAATGCCTTGAGGAAATCATGTGTTCACAAAATGGAAGTGAGCTTTCTTCGCCAGGCTGAACGGCTTGGCAACTCGGGTTACCCCTCGCACCTTTTGGTTTCTGTTGCCAAGCAGATGAAAAAGCACCTGATGCAGGCTAGGCCCGAGCAGCAAGATGAGGCAAAGAAACAAAAAGAAAGGAGGCCGGTAGTAGCAATACCGTATATTCACAACGTTTCCCATCGCCTGAAGAGCATAGGTCGAAAAGCTGGCGTGAATGTAGTAATGACTGCTCCTAACAAACTCAAAAGTCTGTGCAGACGAGTCAATTCCGACCCGACCAAAAAGAAGCAGGGATGCACGATAAAGCATCGAACCCCCCTTTGTGGAGTGCACCGAAGGCCTTGTTTATTCGTTGCCAGTGGCATGTGGTAAACAATACATAGGGCAGACTGGTAGGTGCATGAACGAGAGGCTACTAGAACACAAAACTAATTTCGAGCAAGCTTGCCGGAACCTGGGAATTCATTGCAGAGATTGCCCTTCAACAAGTTGTGCACCTGTTTTCCAGAAATGCAAAGCTTTGGCTAATCACAAAGACCAGTTAGTCAGAGAAATAATCGAGGCAGCTTCGATAGCGAGTCTGCGCGACGATTGTGTCAGCACGCCGTCTGTTGCTTTGACTAAGAAAGAATTTGAAATGTTAAAAATGTGATTATAAATCTCTGTGATTATTTATATTATGTTTTTTTTGGACGCTTGAACGATATGGTTGTGACGCATTTGTTGTTTTTTTGAGGGGGAGAAGAAGGTATAAGAAGCAGTGTTTCTTCGAAATAAAAACCAGTTGTAAGTCAGCGCTTGTCTCTTGTCCCGATGTTTTGCGCTGTTCCGTCACAAACTTATTTCCAGACGTCGATTTCGGGAGAGGGCCAAACAAGTCCATGCCGATCTGCTGATAGGGACTTGATGAGGGGTTCACTGGGGTTCAAAAATCCTGCTGGTCGGTTTGGAGGGGTCTTTCGTCGTTGACAATCACGGCAGGTTTTCACATAATGTGCGACATCGGCAGACAGTCGGCGCCAGTAATACTTGTCTTGAATGCGGCGGAGGGTGCGAGAAAACCCGAGATGTCCAGCTGTCGGCTCGTCGTGTGAGGCCTGAAGAGCTTCTCCGCGCACACTTACAGGTACAATAATACAACATTTTGGGCGAGTTGGTTACCTACATTCATTATTACAGTGCAAAGACGGCACAGAACAAGAAGGGGACACGACAGCGCTGACTGTCAACTAAATTTTATTCGAGACCAGTAGGGTTTTTATACCACCTGGCAATCAGAAGAGGAAAAAAAACATACAAGAATTCTTGTATGTTTTTTTTTTAAACCGTACTGGTCTCGAATAAAATTTTGTTGACAGTCAGCGCTGTCGTGTCCCCTTCTTGTTCTGTGCCGTCTTTGCGCTGTAATAATGAATTACAGGCACAACAAGGAGGTAGGCTGTCTTGTTCGCTGCAAAGTTTTTCTTCACGAGGACATCGTTCTGTAAACAGAACGAAGACAATCCTCGCTTGAACGAGGAGGGGGGTGAAGAAACTAAAAAGCAGCGCTCGTGTTGTGTGTAAACGCAGCGCTCGTGTTGTGTGTGTAAACAGCGCTCGTGTTGTTGTGTGTGTAAGCGCAGCGCTCGTGTTGTGTGTGTAAACGCAGCGCTCGTGTTGTTGTGTGTGTAAACGCAGCGCTCGTGTTGTTGTTTGTGTAAACGCAGCGCTCGTGTTGATGTGTGTGTAAACGCAGCGCTCGTGTTGTGTATGTAAACGCAGCGCTCGTGTTGTTGTTTGTGTAAACGCAGCGCTCGTGTTGTTGTGTGTATACGCAGCGCTCGTGTTGTTGTGTGTGTAAACGTCGTCGTCTTTTCGCGCTGTTAAACAGCACTCGTGCTGTTGTGTGTGTAAACGTCGTCCACTTTTCGCGCTCTTAAAAAATGGTGAAGAAACCTTGGGTTCTTCGATGACGCATTTTATGTCGGGGTCCGAGCGTTGCTGTTGTGCAAAGGAGCTGGAGCTGATGCGTCCCAGGAAGGCGTCTTCGTCGTCCGGCGACGGTGCATCTACAGGGGCTTGTGACAGGCAGTCGGCGTCAGAGTGCTTGCGTCCAGACTTCTAAACGACCGTTACATCAAACTCCTGGAGCCGCAGGCTCCATCGAGCGAGGCGACTGGAGGGTTCCTCCAAACTGGCAAGCCAGCACAGTGCGTGGTGATCGCTGACCACCTTGAACGGTCGTCCGTACAGGTAGGGGCGGAATTCCGACGTAGCTTCGGCTTTGGACAGGGAACGCCTACCGTACGCGATGACTTTCAACACTCCGTCAGTTTTCTGAACGAGGACAGCGCCTAGGCCCACACTACTTGCGTCGGTACGAATTTCAGTCTCGGCGTTTTCATCGAAGTGCGCGAGGATCGGTGGGGACTGTAAACGACGCTGAAGTTCTTCGAAGGCTTCCACTTGCGGCGCTTCCCATTTAAATGTCACGTCTGCCTTTGTCAGGTGGGTCAGTGGCTCGGCGATGCTCGAAAAGTTCTTCACAAATCGTCGGTAGTACGCGCACAGTCCGAGGAATCTGCGCACAGCTTTCTTGTCGGCCGGTGGTGGAAACATTCCGATAGCAGCGGTTTTCTGCGGGTCTGGCCGTACTCCCTCCTTGCTAACGATGTGGCCTAGAAATAGCAGCTCTTCATAGGCAAAGTGGCACTGCTCTGCTTTCAAAGTTAAGCCGGTCGATTTGATTACGTCTAGTACTGTTTGAAGCCCTTTTAGGTGTTCCTCGATCAAAGTTCGAGGCGAAGACAACGACGTCATCTAAAAAATCTCTGCCTCTCCCGTAACCGAGAGTAGAGTAAGCATGAAATGTTTACGGGCCTAATGCCATCTCGGTGGACACCCGCACCGTACAGGAAGGGAGGAACGCCACCACCCGCTCAGCGCGATGCCTTGCCATTTGAACGCAAGGTTTTTTGAGGAAAGGAAATGGCGCAGTATTTCTCAGCCATCTCGGTGGACACCCGAACCGCACCGTAATGGAAGGGAGGAACGCCACCACCCGTTCGGCGCGATGCCTTGCCCTTTGAACGCAGCGCTTCTCACCCGGGCCCCTGTGCGCCTGCGTGGCTTTGCTTCGATGCGCGAAGCCCCTAAGAGATCACGTATGACAACGAAGTGTATCGTGGCATTTATGTGCTTTTTGCACGCGTTATTAGAAATGGGAAGTTATAATTCCGTGCATTATCAAACGCACAGCGACTGATATCTTGATAAACATTGAGAAGGCACTGGCAGCAGTTATTTTTTGTGACTCCTTTGGAGACCAACCGGCGCTTGCATGCCGGTCGCGTAGGAGGGCTTAGAGAGTCTCGTTAAATCTCGTTAAGTCTCGTACGGTGCCCGGATGTTCTCGTTTCAGAGCCCGGATGACTGGAATTAAGTGCCCAGATGAGTGGATTTCAGTGCCCGGATGACGGCTCTCGGTCTCGGCGTGACGTCACCACACTGCCGACAACGGGGGCTAAAAGCATTTCATGCTTAATATACCAGACAAATCTGCCACTTCAGGCCTGCCAGCACTGGATCCATTACTCGCTGAAATGTGGCTGGTGCGGAACAGAGACCAAATGGCAACACCTTAACTCGAAGAGGCCATCTGGAGTGATGAGTGCGGTCTTCTCGCGATCTCTTTCATCGACCAGTAGCCGCTCTTGAGGTCCATCGAGGAGAAATACCTGGCGTTGCAGAGCCGGTCCAGTGTGCCGTCGATGCGAGGGAGGGGTAGACGTCTTTCTTTGTGATGTTGTTCAAGCGCCGGTAATCAACGCAAAATCGAAGTGCACCGTCTTTCTTTCTCACTAGAACAGGTGCCGCCCAGGGGCTCTTTGAAGGCTGAATAACGTCGTCGCGCAGCATTTCTTCCACTTGGTCCCGGATGGCTTGTCGTTCTCGCGGCGACACTCGGTAGGGGCTCTGTCGGAGAGGTCGGGAGTGCTGGTCGGTTTTAATGCGACGCTTGGCAATCGGCGTTTGTCGGACTTTCGGCGATGGAAAGAAGCACTTGCTGTAGCTTCGAAGGAGATTGCGGATTTGGTCTTGTTTGTTCCGGGGCAGGGCTGGGTTTATGTCGAAAGTGGGCGAGGTCTCTTGGTCAGGCGAATCTTCTACGGACGGGTTGGAGAGCGCGAAGTCGTCTCGTACGTCGGATATTTCGTCGAGGAATGCAATCGTCATTCCTCTGTTAACGTGCCGGTATTCTTCGCTGAAAATAGTCAGCAGTACTTCGGTTTGTCCTTTGCGGAAATGTGCGATGCCTCTTGCGGTGCCGATTCCTCGCTCGAGAAGCAACTGCATGTTCCCCTCGACAATGGCTTCAGTGGTATTCGCTTCCGTGGCGCCTACGGTGATGATGACGCTTGAGCGGGGTTTGATTATTCAAATCAAATTGAGCTGGGTGGGACACTCACTTGTTCCTCCAGGACACTAATCGCAACGTGATGTTCCGGAGTTCTTATCTACGGAATGGCCTCGTCCGTGGAAAGTGTGATCATCTTGGATCGCAGGTCGATGATCGCTTGATGCTCATTAAGGAAATCCATGCCCAAGATCACTTCGCGGGAACACTGCCGTAGCACTACGAAGGCGGCGGGATATATGTATGTCCCTTGAGAGTCACTCGCGCTGTGCATCGTCCTGATGGCGTAATGAGGTGGCCCCCTGCGGTGCGAATTTGTGGGCCGTCCCAAGCGGTCGTTACTTTCTTCAGCTGCGCAGCGAATGGTCCATTCATCACCGAATAATCGGCGCCTGTGTCGACTAGAGCGGTGACTTTCCGGCCGTCGATAACGACTTTTAAGTCGGATGTCCTGGCTCTGGCGTTGCACGTTGTCCTCGGCGTCGGGTCTCGGCTTCGTCGGGTATGTGAATCGTGGGTGGGGCGTGTGGTCGAAGCTTCTCCTGATGACGGCGTCGTTTTGGAGGTTCGCGTCGTGGTCGATGTTGTAATTGTATGCGGTGTCGGCGTAGTGAGTGCGACGTCTTTACGGCGTGGTCGCTGGAGGATCTTCGTCGTTTCCTCGGCAAGCATCCTGACCTCCACAGGTTGCTTTCTTTAGTTTCCCCTACGGGGGCTAGGGGACCTTCCTCGGACAGCCGCGGCGTAGCTGCGGCCCGGTGATGCGAAGCTTGCGGTGGACGGCGACGGGGAGCGGGAAAGACGGCTTGACGACACGTACTCTGCGCAGGTAGTCGTCGATTTCCTGTGGTCGCTGGCCGGGGAGCGGTCGTGGGGCGTCGATGGCGAAACCTCGCTGGCCGATGCGTCTGTACGGGCAGTGGCGAAGTATGTGCCCGGCGTGGCCACACTGGAAACACAGTGGGCGGTTGTCGGGACTCCGCCAATGCAAGAGCGGGGGCTAGTTGGTGCTTCATACTGATCAAATCGCGCTACAAGGGACATACACACGGAAACACACACGAAAAACACAAAACGGTATGAAGCACCAACTAGCCCCCGCTCTTGCATGCGCTTCGTCCGTTTGTGTTTCCGTGTGTATGTCCCTTGTAGCGCGAATTGATCAGTATGGGACTCCGCCATTCGTCGCATTTCCTAAAGCTGTTGCGTCGTTCGTAATGAAGGCGTGCGGGAGCTTGGGGCCGTCGTTCTTGTAGAGCTTGGGCGCGTCGAAGAGGGTTTGGGGGATCTCGTCGAGGCGGAGGACTGCGTTGTGCTGCAGCGTCGGTCATGGTTGTAGCTTCCCTTGGTGTCGTTGGTGACGGTGAGCCAAGTGCATGATGCACTTCTTCACGGATGATGTCCGTGAGCGACGCTACCTGAGTCTCCTACGTCGGCTGTGTTGGCGATGGCAGCAGTCGGCGAAGTTCTTCGCGAACAGTTTCGCATAATGAATCTCGAAGGTTATCTCCGCTGGCAGGGGTATCTTCTTGGGGGCTTGCCGACAGCACTTCAAGTGGTCAGTTGTAGTGACGGGTGCGGGCGTCAAGGGTCTTCTGGGTCGATTGTTGAAGCTTCAGCTACAAACTCGGCGATAGTTGTTGGAGGATCCCGGATCAGGCCGGCAAACAGCTGCTCCTTCATACCACGCATCAGGAAGAACAGCTTCTTTTCTTCAGTCATATCGGGGTTGGCGCGCCTGAAAAGGCATTTCATATCTTCCACATACGCAGTCACGGTCTCGTTTGGGCGTTGAATTCTTGACTGCAGGAGGACCTCCGCTCTTTCCTTACGTACGGCGTTATTGAACGTACCCAGTAGCTGCTTCTTGAAGGTCGCCCAGGTTGTGAGGGAAGATTCGTGGTTTTCAAACCACGTTCTGGCAGGGCCGTTCATTGCAAAATAAACGTTTCGAAGCTTAGCGCTGTCGTCCCAGGCGTCCAGCGCTGCCACACGGTCGTACATGTCCAGCCAGTGCTCTACATCCTCGTGTGGTTCTACACAGAAAGTCGGAGGCTCACGGGGCTGGCGAAGCACTACGGGCGTTGGCTGTGCACCAGGTTCCATCGCGAGGGGCATAGCTGGATAGCAGGTCAGCACGTCCACCAGATGTCACGTAGTGGTGACTGCTGTCCGGCGAACAGGAAAACAGAAAGAATGTCTTCGAAACGAAACTCCTTATTTGGGCTGACTTGCGCCCGCTAAGAACTGAATCACTCGGCGGCGGCGTAGCAACTAGCGTGCTCGGCGGTCGTCGAACAGAATGCCCGCCGCTGTCGGTCGTGCTCTTTCTCTTGTTTCAGTCTGCCTCTTGTTTTTTCCTGTGTGTGTCTTGTGCGGAATTCGTACCTACAGCATAAGCTAGGAGCTTGGTTGCGGAAGGGGCTCGCCTTAATTTGTATCTAAGAAAACAGTTTACGGAAGGATGATGCACAAATGTTAGAAATGTGAGCATTCCAAATTAAGTTATTAGTTATTGTTACACCAAGGTACTTGGACACTCCAACGCCGACATCCAGCTATGGCGACGTGGCGGCATCCACTCCCTCCACCTGATCTTCCTCCTCTCGTAGAACAGCGTAGTCTCTTGAAACATGCTACCAGCTAGATGTTTGTCCTTACTCTGCGGCCGAGGTAGCGTGCCAGCCACCCGTGTTCTGTGTGACTTCGCGGTTTACGCGTGAGGACCATTAGTGTGGTAGGACTGTGGTGTTTTCTGTAGCATTATCTAGGTGTATGTGTAGCGTGCTGTTCTGTTTGTTGTTCAAACACGTATAAAGTGTGGCGTCTCGAGTTTCCGCTTCGAAGCCCCTTCCCTGTTTTATAGGTTTGCACTCACTGAGAGCGCCTGCCATTCAACATCATAGGCACACCTTTGTGTGACAGTGTAGAAGACGTCTGATGCGAAAATGCTACAAGATATCTATAACGACTGCGCAGCTACCATTGTACTTCATAAAGTCAGCACTAAATTCCGATAAGCATGGGTGTCGGGCTGGGAGACACGATCGTAATGATGCTATGCACCGCCGGTATACATGAGGTGTTCCGAGGCCATGATTAGGAACAGTTGGGAATAAGACTTAATTGATAATGCTTAATTTGCGATTCACCGACTACATTGCCTTGCTAAATCACTTATGAGAGGAGCTGCAAAGCCTGATCAATGAGTTAGACAGGCAGAGCAGAAATTAACATGCACAAATCCAAAATAACGTTCAACAGTTTCGCAAGGGAGCAGCAGTTTGCAATTGGTAGCAAGGAGCTGGTAGTGGTAAGGGGGTACGTTAACTCAGGACATGTAGTGGCCGCTGATCCGGATTATCTGAGGGGAATAACTAGAAGAATAAGGGTGGGGTCAAGTGAAGTCAAAGTCAAGTCAAATTTATTTTCTCTCCGAGATGAAGATCACCATATGACAGGTGACGTGCATGTGGCAGGTTCTCTCAGATGATGACTGGCAGTTTACCAATATCCCTGAAGAGAAAAACATACAATAGTGGCATCTTACTGGTACTCACGAACAAGGCAGAAACGTGGAGGCTAACGAAAAGGTGTCAGTTCAATACAGCAAGCTATGGAATGATAAATGATAGGTGTAACGTTAAAACATCAGAAGTTGACAGAGTGGATGAGAAAACACACACGGATTAATGACATCCTAGTAGCAGTCAAGAGGAAGAAATTGGCTTGGGCAGGGCATGTAACGTTGAGGAGCCGGGGGTACATGACGCACACGAGCGAGCTTGACACCAGCGTTGTTTCTCGTGCTGCGTGCGGTGTTCCTCGTATTGCTTGCGTTGTGACGTACAAAGCGTGCCAGCCGACCTTGAGCATCAGGTTCAACACGAGGCACTGCTTTGCTTTCATGTCCACGAACAACTGCGGCCGCGACTGTGTCGTCTTCCACTGTTTCCCACAAGATCGTAAGCTCGCTGCTCAGACGAGGGATAATTGAAGCCGACCAAAGCAAGCGTACTCTGCTCGAAGCACTTTGGCTGTATGCGGAGCTTGTCCTGAATGTGATCTCTAGAGATATCTGCCAAAAAGGCAAAAGGCATTACACAGTTCCATGATTTTCTCGCGCATGAGAAGCGTGTCACCATTGCCAAGAAGCGCCTTTTTTAAAAGTAGAAACATGCCCACTTAGCCCCTGCAGACCTTTATAGAGGCTCAAGCTTGTGTCGCTCTCCTCAGCTTAGGCGTGGCCTGACCGCCTGAGGCTTGCTCAGCAAAGCTCGGTTAGTGACTTAGGCTTGGTTCGACGCATCCAAGCAAGCAAAGCAAGCAAGCATCGAAGCTATACATATGCGGCGTCCTCGTTAATTGTAGCTAAGCGATTTAAGAGAGAAATGCACACCAACCAAGTTTTTGCAAAAAAAACTCGGTTTCTTCATCAAGTAGTGGCAGCGGGCGAGTTGCAGATAGCTTGGCTTTTAAGGACACATATAGGTGGCCACCAGGTCACTGAACCTAAACTGCAGAACTGGGAAGGGCGTACGTTTCCAAGGGAGCGATTAAAAACTATGGGGGCACTTTGACCGCCTAAAGTCCGCTAGGTGAAAGCCTTTGTCGCGCTACTTGGACTGCCAGTGACTGCCTATGTTTGTTATGGCTTCACCGCTTGGGAGCCTTCGTCCTCCACTAGCTACAGCACACGACTAACGACGGAGCAGCGCTCGACGCGCCGACAGCTCCACCTGTCGACGAAGATGACGTCACCTTTTGGCAGCTGCGCGGGATGTAACGCCGGACGGACGGACGGGAGAATGGGCCATTAAAGGATTTCGCCTTAATATTTCCTGGAACTCGCCACGACTGAAGCAGCAATCTTGTGCGCGTATTTGGCCTGATTTCCATCGCACAATGATTGCGTCACTACTCTGTGGTCACATGGCTCGCAGTGCTGGCCACGGCGTTTCGGTCATTTGGACATCAGCTTTGTGCTGCTTCATCGTTTCGTTGAAATACTTTCCTTCTAATACTTTCCAGTGAAACATTGTTTCGGGCTTTGTTGTCAGATGTGTGACTGCTTGTGCGGTGCCTTCGTTTAATTTGCTCATTCATTCCTTCAATTTTCTTAACACAACGGCCTCTCGCAGACAATATGTATTTCCGCCATGCAATAATGCCTTCGGGCGCTGCAGGTATTTTAAATAAAATAAATAAATAAATGTGTGAGCACTTTGCATGAGTATAGGATGTGCGGTGTGTCTGCCTTTTGGTGCCCACATAGAGAACAGACGGGGCTGTACTGCTTCGGGTACATGTACGGGTTAAAGAAAGTGTCTGTTCGGAGCTGCCGCCAACTGACTTGTGTTTTACTCAGAGATTTATGTGGCTCTGGGCAGATCTGTCTTTCTTTCTTCAAGTGGGCAGCAATATCTTTGTAGGTTGTCATTCGCTCCTTGGCCGACCTGAGCTCGGGGTAGCGCACCTCCCGGTTAACCACGAATCCTCGGGCAAATTGGTACGCCGCCTCGTTTCCAGGATGGTCCGAATGGGCGGGGACCCAGATAATGTTATCTGGCGAATATTGGGGATTTTTTGTAAGATTTTGATGGCTGCTGAGTGGGCCCTTCCTTTTGCAAAATTTCTAATTGCTGTTTTGGAGTCACTTATGATGTATTTGGCAGACAAATACGGCGGGCCTTGTTCGAACTTCCCGCCAATTATTCGAAACGTTTTTGAGCATATACGATTTATTTCGGATAATTTTGAACATACACTTTTTGATTCCTTCGAAAAATTGTATAGGAGGATGTTCCGATTCGCTATTCGAAATTGGCGAACATTCGCACGCCTCTAGTATCCTTCTGCCGAGTTTCTGCAGGCTTTGTCATCGCCTCCAAAACCTTTTTGTTGCTTTTTACATGGTCTACCATTCGACGGCATAAGCAACGGTCAGTAAAAATCGCGAAAAGGAGCTGCAGCAGTATGCCGCTCAGGTTATAGGTGGTGGAACCAATTCATGTATGAAGGAATGACTTTTTTCACGCATGAAGCTGCATCCTAGTAAGATATGGCTGTTAAGATTATCTGAAAGTCTGAATTAACAGGGTGAAAATCAACAAGTATTTATTGCATAGCATATGATTCAGAAAGTTTTTTAAGATGCTAACGAATGTTCAAAAAGCGCTGTGGAAGCACAAGACCAAAAACATTTTGCTGTAAACACCTCCCTGCCTCAGCCACAGTTCAGCACGTAGTGTCGGAGCTCTCACAGCACTGCGGAGTACTTGTGGAGAGGCACGCACTTGTTTCAACAGTTTTTTCACATATTCTCTTTTTTTTTCGCGTGATGAAGGAAAGACGTAACTTAGTTCCGACATGTTTTAAATCGCTGAAAGTCATGCGGTGCCCAGGTTTGGATAGAAGAACATTTTGTTGGGCTGTCATGCGGGAAGGCCTATGCGGGCCAAACAGGGCGGTGCATCAATGAAAGAGCAGGTGAGCACGCCCGGTCAGTGAAAGACCTAAGTGGTGCACACCTTTCTCAGCACTGCGCTGAGTGTTTTGAATGCCCTCGAGCGGCAGAACATTTGCCACAGGCAAGATGCAAGTACTGCAAAAAGTGTCAACCACGGTTTCATGAGATAAATATTTTAGGTAAAAGCAAAGACACAAGGGCAAGGGAACTATTGGAAGCATTTAATATAAGGAAGAGAGGTGTATCTTGTGTTAGCGATACGTCGGTGAGCCTCTTCAATTCGGAAAAGGCGTATCTTGAACGGTTCTGTAGACAGTGTTGTGTGGAAACTTGTATCTCTCTGCACGTGTCCTGGTTTTCCTTATATTTGCTGCGCTGTTAGTGAATAAAGTTAGATGAAGTTTAGCGCTAGTCCTGTGTGGTCCTCTCTTGTGTTCGTCTTGGTTGCGCTACTGTTCTTTTCTTACAACAGGTTTGGATAAAGTGGCTATAGAGGTCCATTTTAATTTTTACCATTCTGAGGCATTCTGCGTGTATACATGGTTTTCGAGCTTTGCGGGGCTTTTTGGAAGTGATAAGAGGAAAGATTTCATCATATTTAACATTAAACATGCCTATAAAATCATCATCTCAGTCCTTGTTATTTCGTGCAAACAACACTGCAGTCAACATCTGCAAGTGTTATCCGAAAGAAATTCGATGTGTCGGCATTAATGTGGCTGTATTCTCCTGTAGGGATTATACATTGTTTTTGAGAGGCTACCAACTCAAAAGTTAGGCATATTGGACGATGATCACTGATATGGACATTAATTAGTCCCGACTTAAGACGATCAGCTTCAGAGTTGGCAAAAGAGACGTCGATTGCCGTCGCTGCGTGTAGTCGTGTGGGTTCATTTATAATGGAAATAAAGCCACTGCACTGCAATATGGACTCATCCTCTGGTTGATTAGTAGAATGTGAAAGAAATTGTGTTTATATCACATCCTAAAACTAGACTGAGGTTGTTTTTGGTGGCCCATAGGGGTATTCGTCAAGAAAGCAAGAAAAATGGGAAAAGTTCCTTTTAGGAGGCCGTTTCTACAACTCCGCAAGGAGAATATTTCATAGTCATCGTGAGTTCGAGCAAAATCATCGAGAAGGCTGCACTTCATTTTTTTTTTTCTGCCGCGACGGCCCCGCTTTCTTTATCAGTGCGATTTTGCGCATATGCGTTGTAGTTTGGCAACTGTAATGCTCCACAGCTATTTTCATGCCATGTTTTACTGACCACTGTTATGCGGAAATTAAGTCTGGAACGAAACGCTTCAAACTCGACACCTTTGTTGCGCAATGATTGTGCGTTGATGTGAAAGAACGACATTGTTTTCTTTTCCTGAGTAGGCGCAGGGTGTACATCATACGGCAGGAAGAACTGATACATTGCCTGGTCTGAAAGCTAAGGAAGCGGGTCGGTTAGCGGTGCGAAAACGCAATATGCCTAGCAAGAGCCCAACCCCCCTATGATAGTTCAAGTTCACATTCTTACACGCCCCGCCGCGGTGGCTCAGTGGTTACGGCGCTCGGCTGCTGACCCGAAAGACGCGGGTTCGATCCCGGCCGCGGTGGCTGAATTTCTTGAAGGCGAAATTCTAGAGGCCCGTGTGCTGTGCGATGTCAGTGCACGTTAAAGAACCCCAGGTGGTCGAAATTTCCGGAGCCCTTCACTACGGCGTCTCTCATAGCCTCAGTCGCTTTGGGACGTTAAACCCCAACAAGCCAAACCAATCACATTCTTACGATACAGCTGCCGCCGGCAGGCCATGAGATTTCCGGACCAGTATTTTGCCACTACTGTGCCAGAGGTATCTATAGCCGTGTTCTTTTGCTCATTCCTCGGTTTCTGCAAAAGTTCCCGCTTCTATTTGGTAAGCTTCTCAAGAAGATGCGTGCTGTCATCTTCATTCGGTATCTTTTTTCTGTTTGCCCACCACAGATCTAGAGTTTTTTCCTTTGTGAAGCGGCAGATACCAGCAAAAATCTTATCCTTCCCTGATGGCACCGATGTATGGTGTCTACGTCATCAACAGATAGGTGAGGGAGCTGATTCTTAGTAGCATAGCGATTACTTTTGCCAAAGGGTCTTTCTCCATTTGAGGTATCCCATGGAATATTAGTTTAGCGCGCCATTTCCGCCATTTCAATTGACTAAGCTGAACTCTGAGTGTTTTCAGTGGATTCATTTCTTTCCACTTTTTCATTTCATGCCGGTTTTTCTGCGCACGATCTCGTAAGTTAGTCGGTTGATCAGACATAAATTGTTCAGATTTTTCGACACCTCCGATGGTCTCTCAGCGGCATCAGCACTTGGTTTCTGGTTGATGGCTAGCAGCATACGCCCCAATTTCTGCATGTTCGGCTCCCTTTCTGCTTCCTCAGGCTGCTGAATATGACCTCTTCATCCTCTGCGCATTTAGGACACCTCCAACTTTTTCGCTATACTTTTTTTTACATTTATGCATAGCTTCTGACACGCAAGAGCATGCCATCCAACACGGTGCGGGTCAGTGAACACATGGAAAAAGGTACGGCATAGTGCCGGACAGGCCATGTGGATCTTCCAGCGCAGACTGCCACTCCGGACATTCATCACCATTACACATTGCAGCACACTTGGCAGCAGTTCGACAATTTACTGAGATTAGTTCTATGAAGAAACAATGACAGCACCAACCTGCAGCAGCACAGGAGACCGATTAAAATGATGTCGTCGTGGACACTGCTGCCTCCGAAGTTTTGTCCAAGATGCCACTGGATCGCTTTTTACGCTGGATCTGCGTACTGTAGCGCCGACTGAAGAATCATTGATTGCAACCTGCGATGAGTAGCCTCGTAAGGGCACATGCACCGGTTCTTTCCTTTGTTCGACACGTGGTTGCAGCTTGCGTATTTGCATAATTCCGCAACAGCACAGGAGACCGATTAAAACGATGTCGTCGTGGCCACTGCTGCCTCCGAAGTTTTGTCCAAGATGCCACTGGATCTTCAAGCAATGCAGAAAGTTGGGCGAGTTGGTAATACATGTTGTACTTAGCAAAGCGCAATTAAAAGACAGGGACAAGAAGGAGAAGCACACAGGACCAACGCTTGACATCAACTAGTTCTTTACTCGGGAAAAAACACATATATACAGATACATAGAGGGCGGAAACAAATTACAAACCAAGCAATTAATTGGCTTTATCACACATGCGCCAACCAAAAACCTGTCTACATTCTGATAAAATTTGATCGAAGGGTCACTCACAATTTTCACCCTTCTGTTTCATACAAAACGCCTCAGCTTACTCACGCGTCACCTGGTCACGGCTCCTCCTCAAAACTTTGGTATCTGCTAGCAATGGCAGGCATGGCCTACCGTGCGTAGCATCCAGAGACGCGCCACGGTGCGGGGGTAAATTTGACCTTGTTCCTGATTTCACCGAAAGCTGGTGTTCCTTTAAGCGAGCATTCAAACATCGGCCTGTCGGACCGATGTATACCCTGCCACAGATGAGGGGAATCTGGTATACGACACCCGTCTGGCAAATGAAAAAACGAGTGGCATAACGCTTCACGCAGTCCGCCTTCCCTCCGGACATGACCTGAGGGCACAATGAGGCCAACTTGCATGGGGCGGTAAAAACCACCGGCACACCGTAGCCACATTCTTCAGGTTGTGGGAAATCCTGTCAACATACGGTAGAACCACTGGCCTCGCTTCCTTAGAACGGCCACTATCCCGGCACGTCCTATCTTTCAGTTTGCGCAGAAGCTTCTCTGCCACTGCAACAATGATCGAAGCAGGAAAACCAGCCTTCGTCATCCTAATGACCTGATTATTGAGGCCTCTCGTGCACCAGGTGAGCGCAAGACTGTGTGTCTTGTCTCCTTCTTGGTCTGTGTGTGTTTGCGCTGTTGAACCATCACTATGAATCTACACCAACTAGCCCAATGTGCAGTTCTACAGTTTTGACAAGGCGCCCTGCAAGCAATACGTTCCGATGGCCCGTTTAACAGTCTTGGAATGTGCTGACCTGAACGGCAGCAGGTCTTTCTGTGCCCTTGGTAAGTACACCCAGCAAACGTGATCTGGTGTTAAAGTCAGGTTTATATCTAAAAACTGTAGCTTGTCATGTTCCGGTAACTCGTGAGTAAAAGTTAGACCCTTTACATGTCGTCTGAAAATCGATAAAACCTCTTCCACAGTTACAGTGTGCGTCGCGCCGGGTTGATCTTTAATAAACACTAAATAATCATCAACATACCTAAATATTTTCAGAGTTGTCTCATCGTCAGAATAGCGCACCAGATCACGGTCAATGCTGGAAGTCAGCAGTACTTCGGCTTATCATTTGCGGAAATGTGCGATACCTCCTGCGATGCCGATTCCTTGGCCGAGAAGCAACCGCATGTTCCCCTCGATAATGGCGTCAGTGTTATTCGCTTCCGTGGCGCCTACGGTGACGATGACGCTTGAGCGGGGTGGGACACTCACTTGTTCCTCCAGGACACTAAGTGCAACGGGATGTCCCGGAGTCCCCATCGATGGGATGGCCTCGTACGAGCACGCTTGTTGCTACGCCGCCGCCGAATGATTCAGTTCTTTGGCGGGCGCAAGTCAGCCCAAGTAAAGAGTTCCGTTTCGAAGACATCCTTGGTGTTTTCCTGTTCGCCGGGCTGCAGTCACCACTACGTGATATCTGGTGGAGGTGCTAACGGATGTCCCTGTCGCCCTCATCCCCTGGGAGCCGTCAGAGAAGCCCGAGCCGTCTCGAAGAGGATCACGCGAAAGCCGCAAAAGCCGTCCCCCCCCCCGCAGGCGAAGGGCGAAGCAGCCGTTGTCTCTAGAGGTGTCCACCAGAATTCGGACGGCTACCGGACCACACGCGAGCGAAGAAGGACCCATCAATTTCGACTTCAGCCATGGCTACGACACCAGCCCCCATTATTTTACACCAGCCCCGACTGCCGCCCACGTTCAACGCTACACCGGGCGAGGATCCCGAGGAATAGCTGGAACAGTTTGAACGTGTCGCCGTGTTCAACAGTTGGGACGACCACACTAAAATGAGCCATGTTTTCTTTGCCTTGGAAGGACCAGCGAGAATTTGGTTCGAAAACAACGATGCTTCTCTAGCGACGTGGGAATTGTTCAAACGGGAGTTCCTGAAGGCCTTCACGAGCATCATCAGGAAAGAAAGAGCTCAACTGCCTTCACAGTCACGCATCCAACACCCCAACGAGCCAGTGACCGCGTACGTAGAAGACATGAAGCGCCTTTTTCAACGTGTCGATCCTGACATGACGGAGGAGAAGAAAGTGCAGCTGTTGATGCGCGGTGCTAAACAGGCACTTCTCGGCGGGCTGACCCGCAACCCACCGAAGACGGTCGCGGTATACACCAGTGAAGCAGCCACCATAAGAGAACCTTGGAAGCACGAGCACGTCATTTTCCTCGACAGCCCCAAGTGACCTCGACTCCCCTTTCGGATGGCACAGCATATGGAGGTAACCTACGGGATGTTATCCGAGAAATTGTGCGGGAAAACCTGCGTCGCCTGCTGCCATCTTCCAACCAGCATCAAGTAGTTGAGGAAATCGTACGCGAAGAAGTGCAGCATGCGCTTGGCTCCCCGTCATCTTCGCCTCCAGCTGATGCTCCAGCCTTAACCTACGCCGCTGCACTACGCAGTCCTCAGCACCAACGCGAGAGCCGAAGTCCGCCTCTTCGACGTGTACCAGCTGTTCAACGCCATCCCCCTCCCCCCGCCCGCCCAGCCTACGAACGACACCCTAGCCCCAGGAAGTGCGACGCCTGGAGGACTTCCAACAATCGCCCGTTGCGCTTCCATTGCAGCGAAGCCGGTAATACACATCACCACTGCCCGTACATAAGCATCGGCCTGCGTGGTTTCGCCATCGACGCCCCACGACCATTCCCCGGCCAGCGACCACGGGAAATCGACGACTACCTGCACACAGGGGAGTACGCGTCGTCAAGCCGTCTTTCCCGGTCGCCGTCGCCGTCCACCGCACGTTTTCTATCACCCGGCCGCAGCTACGCCGCGGCTGTCCGAGGAAGGTCCCCTAGCCCACGTAGCGGAAACTAAACAAAGCAACCTGTGGAGGTCAGGATGCTTGCCGAGGAAACGACGAAGATCCTCCAGCGACCACGCCTTGTGAAGACGTCGCACCCAATACGCCGACGCCGCATACAACGACAACCTCAACAACGACGCGAAGCACCCTCAAAATAACGCCGTCAACAGGAAAAGCTTCGACCACACGCGCCACCTACAATTCACATATCCGACGAAGCCGTGACCCGACGCCGAAGACGACGCGCAACGCCAGAGCCAGGACATCCGACTTAGAAGTGGTTATCGACGCCCGGAAAGTCACCGCTCTATTCCACACAGGAGACGATTATTCGGTGATGAATGGACCATTCGCTGCGCAGCTAAGGAAAGTAACGACCGCTTGGGCGGGCCCTCAAATTCGCACCGCAGGGGGCCACCCCATTACGCCATCAGGACGATGCACAGCGCGAGTGACTCTCAGCGACCTTCCAGCGACCTTCGTAGTGCTACGGCAATGTTACCGCGAAGTGATCTTGGGCTTGGATTTCCTTAATGAGCATAAAGCGATCATCGACCTGCGATCCAAGATGATCACACATTCTACGCACGAGGCCATCCCATCGATGAAAACTCCAGAACATCACGTTGCGCTTAGTGTCCTGGAGGAACAAGTCAGTGTCCCACCCCGCTCAAGCGTCATCATCACTGTAGGCGCCACGGAAGTGAGTACCACTGAAGCCATTATCGAGGGGAACATGCAGTTGCTTCTCGACCGAGGAATCGGCATCGCAAGAGGCATCGTACATTTCTGCAAAGGACAAGCCGAATTACTGCTGACGAACTTCAGCAGAGAATACCGGCACGTTAACAGGGGAACGACGATTGCATTCCTCGACGAAATATCCGACGTACGAGACTTCTTCGCGCTCTCCGACCCATCTGTAGAAGATTCGCCTGACCAAGAGAACTCGCCCACTTTCGACATAAACCCAGCCCTGCCCCGGAACAGACAAGACCAAATCCGCAATCCCCTTCGAAGCTACAGCGAGTGCTTCTCGTCATCGCCGAATGTCCGACAAACGCCGATTGCCAAGCATCGCATTAAAACCAACCAGTACACCTGACCTCTCCGACAGAGCCCCTACCGAGTGTCGCCGCGAGAACGACAAGCCATCCGGGACCAAGTGGAGGAAATGCTGCGCGACGACGGTATTCAGCTTTCGAAGAGCCCCTGGGCGGCACCTGTTGTTCTAGTGAGAAAGAAAGACGGTGCACTTCGATTCTGCGTTGATTACCGGCGCTTGAACAACATCACTAAGAAGGACGTCTACCCCCTCCCTCGCATCGACGACACACTGGACCGGCTCTGCAACGCCAGATATTTCTCATCGATGGACCTCAACAGCGGCTACTGGCAAATTGAGGTCGATTAAACAGATCGCGAGAACACCGCATTCATCACTCCAGATGACCTCTTCGAGTTCAAGGTGATGCCATTTGGTCTCCGTTCCGCACCAGCCACATTTCAGCGAGTAATGGATACAGTGCTGGCTGGCCTGAAGTGGCAGATTTGTCTGGTATATTTAGATGACGTCGTTGTCTTCGCCTCGAACTTTGAGGAGCACCTAAAAATGCTTCGAACAGTACTAGACGCAATCAAGTTGTCCGGCCTAACTTTGAAAGCAGAGAAGTGCCACTTTGCCTATGAAGAGCTGCTTTTTCTAGGCCACATCGTTAGCAAGGAAGGTGTACGCCCAGACCCGAAAAACCGCTGCTATCGCAATGTTTCCACCACAGGCCGATACGAAAGCAGTGCGCAGATTCCTCGGACTGTGCGCGTTCTACTGACGATTTGTGAAGAACTTTTCGCGCATCGCCGAGCCACGGACCCTCCTGACAAAGGCAGACGTGGCATTTAAATGGGAAGCGCCGCAAGTGGAAGCCTTCAACGAACTTCAGCGTCGTTTACAGTCCCCACCGATCCTCGCGCACTTCGATGAAAGCGCCGAGATTGAAATTCATACCGACGCAAGTAGTGTGGGCCTAGGCGCTGTCCTCGTTCAGAAAATTGACGAAGTGGAGGAGGTCATCGCGTACGCTAGCCGTTCCCTGTCCCTGACAACTGAGAAGGAGTGCCTTGCCATGATCTGGGCTACGTCGAAATTCCGCCTCTACCTGTACGGACGACCGTTCAAGGTGGTCAGCAATCACCACGCACTGTGCTGGCTCGCCAGTTTGATGGACCCCTCCGGCCGCCTCGCTCGATGGAGCCTGAGGCTCCAGGAGTTTGATGTAACCGTCGTTTACAAGTCCGGACGCAAGCACTCTGACGCCGACTGCCTGTCACGAGCCCCTGTAGATGCACCGCCGCCGGACGACAATGTGGACGCCTTCCTGGGACCCATCAGCTCCAACTCTTTCGCACAACATAACGCTCGGACCCCGACATAAAATGCCTCATCGAATACTTGGAAGGCAAGGTTTCTTCACCCCCCGCCTCGTTCAAGCGAGGATTGTCTTCGTTCTGTTTACAGAACGATGTCCTCGTGAAGAAGAACTTTACAGCGAAGAAGACAGCCTACCTCCTTGTTGTACCTGTAAGTCTGCGTGGAGAAGTTCATCAGGCCTCACACGACGAGCCGACAGCTGGACATCTCGGGTTTTCGGGCAATCTCCGCCGCATTCAAGACAAGTATTACTGGCCCCGACTGTCTGCCAATGTCGCACATTATGGGAGAACCTGCCGAGATTGTCAGCGACGAAAGACCCCTCCAACCCTACCAGCAGTATCTCTGAACCCCATTGAACCCCCCTCAAGGCCCTTTCACCAGATCGGCATGGACTTGCTTGATCCTTTCCCGAAATCAACATCTGGAAATAAGTGGATCATTATAGCGACCGACTACCTGACCCGCTATGCCGAGGCAAAAGCCCTTTCCGAACGGAACAGCAGCAGAAGTCGCCAAATTTTTCGTGGAGAACATTCTTCTGCGACACGGCGCCCCCGATGTGCTCATCACTGACTGAGGAACAACATTCACGGCGGAACTGATGCAAGCCATCCTCCATCACAGCCAAACCAGCCATCGGAGATCAACTGCATACCACCCGCAGATCAACGGACTGACCGAGCGCCTCAACAAAACCATCGCCGATATGCTCGCCATGTATGTCGATGCCGAGCACAAGACCTGGGACGTCATCTTGCCTTACGTAGTTTTCGCGCACAACACCGCAGTGCAGGAGACCACCTAGATGATGCCTTTTTAGGCTCGTTCACGGCAGAGAGGCCACCACTGCGCTGGACGCCATGCTGCCGAACGTTACCGAGGAAGATAACGTCGACGTCGCCGCCTTCCTTCAAAGCGCAGAAGAAACCCGAAGACTTGCCCGATTAAGAATCAAAGACCAGCAGCGGACCGACGCCAGACGCTACAACCTGCGAAATTGCAACGCGGAATACAAGCCACGAGACCGAGTCTGGGTTTGGACGCCTTTTCACCGCCGAGGATTGAGTGAAAAGCTTTTGCGCCGCTATTTCGGCCCGTACAAGGTTTTTCACCGGCTAGGTGAATTGGACTATGAAGTCGTCCCTGACCAAATGACTGCATCCCAGCGAAGCCGCGTACGACCAGAAGTAGTTCATGTCGTACGCCTAAAGCCCTATCATGCACGCTTAAGGACGTCGTGTTTCCACAATCGGTGCTTATTTTTGCACAATCCGTTTTTCATTGTTTATAGCCGCATTATGTTCTAAAGCATCGAGTCGATGCTTCTTTGAGAGGGGAGTAATGCCGCGAATCTTTGTAGCGTTTGTTTGTAGTGCTTGTTGGTTCATGCTTCGGGGCTGTCGACACGCCGCTTTATTCATTCATTTCATTCATTTATTAGGTCCTTAAAGACCCCATGTAAGGGGTATTACATGAGGGCTGGGCAGTGAGTACGGTAGTTATGACAAAAAAATGATTTTTGATGGCAGTCTTGAATTAGGAAGGTCGTTCCAGTCCAGGGCAGTACGGAGGAAAAATGATTTTTTAAACATTGTGGTATGGGCGCGCTGGGGGTAGACTGCTTTGGGATGGCTGTGACGGGATAAGCGATGGGCTGGGCGGATGAGTGCGTTGTTCGGTGGCACACTGTGAAAAATTGTATGATAAAGAGAAAGGCGAGCTAGTTGACGACGGGATGCTAGGGTACGAAGTTCAAGTTGAGATTTCAGTCCAGTTACACACTAGCGCGATACGAGCACTCTGAAAGAATGAATCGTGAAGCGTGATTTTGAATAGATTCCTGTAAATTCGACAGGTTGGTTTGGTGAGGATCGAATAGAGAACTAGCGTACTCTAGATTAGGTCGGACAATTGATATATAGTCAATTAGTTTGACGGAAGGGGGTGCTAAGGAAAAGTTACGCCGTAAGTAGCGAAGGACGCGATTGGCTGAGTTAGCTATATTAGTAATATGAATGTGCCAGGATAGGTCACTAGATATATGGACACCTAGGTACTTAATATGGTCGGTTTGAGTAATGGGACAACCGTAAAAGAGGTAGTTGGGGGGTTAGTAGTTACGTCGGCGGTGAAAAGAGAAATTAAAAGGTTTTATGGACGTTTAGTTTCGTGAGCCAGGTGTCGCACCGCTCTTGCACTTTGAGATGGTCGTTCTGTAGGACGGCAACATCTGATTGGTTATTGATGGAGCGGTATATCACGCAGTCATCGGCAGACAGTCCTCCGTTAGAGGACATGTTATTTGGCAGGTCATTAATGTAAGTTAGGAAAAGAAGGGGGGCCTAAAAAGTACTTTGGGGAACACCTGATGGGACATGGGAGAGAGCGGATGAATGGGAGTTGGCGACAACAAACTGGAGACGATTGGTTAGAAAACTGCTGATCCAGGTGAGCACACAAGGGTCTAAATTAAGGCATGATCGTTTGAGTAGCAGGTGACGATGCGATACTTTGACGAAAGCTTTCTCGAAATCTAAAAAAAATGCGTCAGTGGGTGTATTAAGGTCAAGGTTGGTGTGAATATCATGAAGGAAAAGAGCAAGCTGTGATTCACAAGAGTGGCCTTGACGGAAGCCATGGTGATTGGGGTGGAAAAAGTTGACCGATGAAAGGAAACATGCAACCTGGGAATAAATGATATGATCCATGATTTTTGAACAAGCTTTTGTGATAGATATTGGTCTGTAGTTGGTGGGGCATGAACGGTTACCTTTTTTGAAGACAGGAACGACCTTCCCAACCCTCCAGCCAGCAGGAATGGTACCGCTACTTAGCGATTGCTCAAATATGAGTGACAAAACAAAGCTACTGACTTGTTTAGTATTTTTAAGCACTTTGGCATTAATGCCATCTGTTCCCACGGCGGATCAATTTTTTAGTTTGTCAATTACATTAGAGGTACCGAACGGGTCGAAGGTTATGGGATATATTTGAGGATGAGCATAATTCGGGGGTGAAGGGAGCTGCACAAATGTCTCATTGGTGAAGACAGCGCAAAATGCATCATTTAGTACAGCAGCAACTTCGTGTTCAGGAACATTGCAGCCGTCGTTATGGAACAAAGAAATACTGTTTGAAACTGAAGGATTGATTGTTTTCCAGAACTGTTTTTGGGTCGTTACGCAGCACAGAGGGCAGAGAGTTGTTGAAAAAGTTGCGTTTGGCGGTATATAAAGATTTTTTGTGCTCTCTGGCGGCACGAAAATACTTATCCCATGCAGCGTCGTTGTTAGAGTGCTTTGCAATGCGAAAGAGCCTTTTTTCCTTGCCCTTCAAATTGTTTAGTACTGGACTGAACCATGGTGACTGCGCACGCTCTGTTATTGTGATAGTGGGGATGTACTTTGCGATTAGACGGAGCATTTCGGCTTTAAAAACTTGCCAGTTAGTATCAGCAGGACGCTCTTGATAACTGGCCCCGAAGGTGTCATAAAAAGATGCCAAATCTGTATTCATACCTGCATAATCACCTTTAGGTTAGGTTATTTGTAAACATAAATACCCCCGAAAGCAGAAGGTTTGACAGCCGTCGCCGTAGCTGAGAGGTAGAGCACCGGACGCGTAATTCGGAGGTCGTGTGTTCTGATCCCACCGGCGGCATGTGGTTGTTTTTTCTTCTGCTTTTCTAATCAATTAGCTTTAAGCGACAACATATTCAGTAATATTCTTACTTGATCAAAACCACAAAAAAAAAATTTAAAAATCCCCTGTGCTCCTTGGTTTCTGTGGCTGTTGGCTTTTCACACCTTTACCATAGAGAGTCAATTTTTTCTTCTTTCTTTTGCTTCTGATTGAACTGCAGTGGAAAGAGCCACAGATTACAGCGTGATCGCTCAAGGACGGGAGAAAGATAAGCGAAGAAAAAATATCGGCGTGGGTTGTTAAAATGAGGTCCAGGATATTAGAGGAGTGGTCTGTAATGCGAGTAGGTTCTGTGACCAGCTGTGATTGACCGAAAGTCAGGCACGTGTTCATGAATTCACATTGGTTGTTGCACTTTGACAATGTGGAAGCGGGGTTAGTCCAGTTTATCAAGGGATAATTGAAGTCACCAAAAAGAACAAAGGGGGTATTATGATACATGGTTTTTACAGCTTGCAATGATTCGTAAAATAAAGATAAGAAAGAGTCGTCATTGGTGGGGGTCGATAGCAAACACCAATTAGGAAGCGCGGAAAGGTAGCATTGCAACATATCCAGGTTATTTCTAAAGGGATCGAGATATTAACGAGCGTGCAGCGCAGCGATCGGTTAGCCGCGATTAGAACACCGCCACCGCGCGCATTGCCGGGTTTATTTTTGCGAAAGATATCAAAGTGAGGGAGTGAAGGCAATATTTCGAGATCAGTTATTGATGGATTTAGCGAAGTGTCTGTAAGTAGCACTAAGTCACTCGAAGAAGAAGAAATGAGGCTGCAAATTTCACCAAGTTTCGGTATAACACTGTGGATATTAGTGTACAAGAATTGCACCGGGGAATAATTGACGTCGGTGATTTCGCGTTGAATTTGCACTTCGCGCTTGGATTTTTCGACAACGTTTTGTGCGGCCTGATCATAAATGTATGTTTTGTTGTTTGCGATAAGCTTGTAATTTCTTAATTTGATATTAAGGTTACGTTCCTTCGCAAACTGAAAAGGCTTTTTCCGAGCAAGACGAGTTCCAGGCGAGAAGTCTTCACTGACGCTGTAATCTGTTCCCTTAAAATTTTTGCACAAAGAAAGCACAAGGTCATTGTAGGGCTCAAACTTAATGACGATCGGCCTTTTTAGAGCGCAGCTCTTTGGCGTCCGTTCCTTGGTTTCGCGTCGTCGTCGGCGTTGTCGTCGGCCTCGTAACCAGCTCCGCCCCCCTTTCATCCCCCCAGCGCTAGCAGCGACCGACTGATACCGCTGGATGCCGCTGACGCCGCTAGAGAGTCAAGATAACGTGACTGCATAGAACACCGTCGCCGCCATGCAGAAAGAGGAGTAAAGGGTCCCCCCCCCCCTGTTCTTGTGTGGCGGATAGGGTGCTCTTCAGTTGCCGACGCGCCGGTTATTTCACGTAGGCCCCGGCACGTCGACGAATACGTGACCACCTTCCCACGGCTAGACCTGGTTCTTAGCGCTGCGGAAGCGAGGGTATCATATTGTTTGTGTCGGCATCGGCGGCGTTGTCCCTGAAACCAACTCCGCAGCTGGGGTTGACTCACTATCGGCGTCAGCGGCATCAGTCAGTCGCTGCTATCTCTTCCCTCCTCCCTTTATCGTGTTGTCCGCTTGCTGCGCGCGCTTCTGCCCCCATCGTTTGCCGCTGGGTGTACACGCCGCCCCCCTCCCCCCTCTTCCTGCGAAAAATAAAAAAAAAATTCTGTGATAGCGCATACATGTGTTGCTCGATTTCTTTGCCTCAATCTATCGAAAAGGTGAAACAGCTTATTTGCTGCGCTCAAATGTCGCATTAGGAAGTAACGTAATCGTCGGTAATTTTTTTTTTTCCTTGTGTGTAAGTACCCCGTCTATGTGCACGTGCAATATCTCGTGGCTGAATGTCGACATCAAGAAACTGATGACAGTGGTCAATGATCAACTTTTCGGATTCAGACCAGGATTCGGTTGGGATGTCCGCAAACCAAAAACACTAAGTTGTCGCGACGAGACCTATTTTCGGCATCCACAACGCGGGCAGTCAGAGAAGATACCTGAGAGAAGCACTGATTTGTTGCCGACTGAATTTCGCTCAGGTCGGACTTCAAAACTTTAAGTGACATGAACTCGGACTCAGTTTTTCCTAGCCTGTTACTCAGGTCCTCGAATGTTTTGTCGTGGTCAGAGAGCTTTTCGTTAATTGATTTAAACTCGCCGAGTATGGTTGACTGCCCGCATTGTAGATCCTGTAACATCTTCACCAGTTCAGGAGATGAGACAGCGTCAACACTATCAAGAGGCCCTGGGTTCGTCTCTACATCTCCCGCTAACAAGTTCAGCAACATCCGAGTACAGTCATATGCAATTTTGCGCCAACAGCGTGGGCTCAGCAACACAACAATACCCCTATAGCTAGATTTCGTAGCAAAAAGGCAATGCCAGTTGGAGCCATCACTGTGCTCCCGAGCCCACTGAAAGGCGCTTCCGGGCGAACTGGCTTTATATCCTGATCGGCTGTGACGCTTGTCGATCGATAACGGTGGGGCAGTCGGGTTTCCAGATACGGGGATGAGTGTTGGTCAGGCTGGGTTGGTCGTGACGTGTTGTCCCGCAGTGCGCCGTAATCCGCCGGTAGTAGTTCCAAAGCGCACCACGTTCCGGGAGGCCGAGGCAGGTAACCTTTCGGGCTTGCATCAGCAGGGCAAGGCGGAACACCGGCCAGGCAGACCAAAAGCGCCAACCAAGGTAACGCGCTGAAGAACTGCAACATGAGGACGAAATGTCGCTAAGGTGGAGCCATCACTGTGCTGCCGAGCCCACTGAAAGGCGCTTCCGGGTGAACTGGCTTTATATCCTGGTCGGCTGTGACGCTTGTCGATCGATAACGGTGGGGCAGTCGGGTTTCCAGATACGGGGATGAGTGTTGGTCAGGCAGGGCTGGTCGTGACGTGTTGTCCCGCAGTGCGCCGTAATCCGCCGGTAGCAGTTCCAAAGCGCACCACGTTCCGGGAGGCCGAGGCTAGTGGCCTTTCGGGCTGGCATCAGCAGGGCAAGGCGGAACACCGGCCAGGCACACCAAGAGCGGCAACCAAGGTACCGCGCTGAAGAACTGCAACATGAGGACGAAATGTCGTTAAGCTGGAGCCATCACTGTGCTGCTGAACCCACTGACGTCGTTTGTGACGCAAGACACGCCTAGATTTATCTCGATTGCTCGCATCCAGGCGGAGCCGGTTATAGTTTGCGCCAGCATGTCCTAGTAACTTTCCAAGCTTTATCTCGAATTTTGGGGGGGAAAATACAGCGCACTCCTAAGACACGGACGAAGAAAGACAAGACGATACAGCCCTGTATCGTCTTGTCTTTCTTCGTCCGTGTCTTAGGAGTGCGCTGTGTTTTTCCCCGAAGATGAACTACCAACTAGCCCGCTCTTCCACCCTTGCAAGCCACCTTTATCTCGAATATTTGCTATCAGCCTTAAAAAGAGCACGGCCGAGAGCGGCGGTCATTCTGTTCGACGACCGCCGAGCACGCTTGTTGCTACGCCCGAGCTCGTCCAGAAACAGTGAAGTTTTTTTCGGCGCTGGCTTGCTGAGAAGCTACGACAAGTGCAGGCTGGCCCCGGATCCACTGCGACCCGGAGGTTCCGCAACCAGCCTCCCAGCCCAGGCGCCGTGCCTTTGCCGGTGCTCGGGCAACGTCGTGACTTTCGTGCAAGCATCAGCCCAGTCGGCCGCCCGTGACGTCGTGGGAGGCACGGGACCTGCTGCCCCTCCGGTGTTCCGTGCGCCGCCCCCAAAGGCGCACTGTTTTGTTTTCACAGTTACTTCCGACGCGACAGCTGGCGACATCGTCGACGGCATCGAGTCGGTTGTCGGCCCGAAAGGGCTCGAGAGCCTCCAGCACCATGGAGGCATGAAGTTCTGCGTCGCCATGGCCTCGGCTGCGGCGGCGGAGAAGATGTTCGGGGAAGGCGCCTTCAACCTGAACGGCACTTCCGTCCCAATAGCCTGCGTGGGTCCCGCCGTGGTCCACGTGACGGCTTTTCGCGTGCCGCTGTTCGTGGGAGACGCGGCGCTGGCGGCGGCACTGAGCTCCTACGGCAAAGTGCTGGACATCACCCATCCCGTCCTCAAGGGCCGTCGTCACGGCGGCAGCGGGACGCGCGTGGTCCGGATCGAGATGAAGCAGGCGGTGCCGAACTTCCTGACCGTCCAGGGCCACCGCGTCATGTTTGACTACCGAGGGGTCCGGAAGGTGTGTTCCCGCTGCGGGCAGGACGGCCACATCGACGCGGCGTGCCGAACGCCGCGGTACGCTCGCTGCGAGGTGTTCGGCCACGACACGGCTGGATGCGGAGCGGCTTGCAGGCGCTGCGGCGGAAGCCACGCCACAGCAGACTGCCTGCGACCACAGTCCTATGCGGCGGCCGCCGCCTCGAGGAAGGAGCCGAGTAGGGACAACGTGGCCACAGAAACGTGGAGCACACCAGCCATCCGGACGTCTGTTGCCGACGCGGACCCTACGAGCAGCCGCCCGAGGGAGCCCGAGCCCGCCCCCGCGACGGAGGCGCCTTTGAAGGAGCAGCACGAGGGGACGCCTTCAAACGAGGTGGAGCCGTTCGGTGCTGTTTTCGCGGAACCCTTGCCGCCGCCACCCGGCAGTTCCCTACAGCACCGAGAGCAGCAGCGGCGACGAGTCCAGCGTGACGTCGGACGACCTGGAGGAGGTGGCGGACAAAGTCAGACAGACAGACAGATATTAGTTTGGGGTTAAAAAATGGCTGAGGCTTAACTTGGTTAACCCTGGTTACAGTGCACTAGAAGGGGGCAGTGGGCTTACTCACCCGCTCCTCTGACGCAGTCAGCGTCGCATCCGAGAGGTGGCGCCACGGGCAACTTCAATGGGAACTTTGCCTGGAGCTCTCATTTCCTGGCGGTTCTGTTTATTTCAATTCAAGCCGTCGACAGACTTGTTGACTTTAATTTTAAAACACTTGAGAGTCTTTACATTTCTTTAGCAATCAGCGCATTTTTTAGGCCACATGATATTTCCCACCTTAGTAACTTGCGTAAAAGGACGAGGGCAACTCGATCGGCTTGCTGCTTATCCTAACCGCGAGGCATTTTAATAAGGCGTCGCCAACGGATTTTGCTTGTGCAGAAAGGGCCTTAAAATGTTCCAAATTATCAAGCAACCATTAAAAAAATATATATAGTAGAAATCTTGAATTATAGTGTGGGAGATGAAATATACCGTTTCATATCGTGTTGCACTAACCCAATATAATTTTGTATGAAGATTATGTCTGGTAGTCATACCTCCTAGTCAAGCTCAAAAAGAAAACCAGGCATGCTATGAGGTTGGTTTGCCAAAATGAAATTGCATATATAGCTTAAATATCTCACTGTTTAACCTACGTTGTTTCACGTGTGACAGTATACTTCTGCATTTGTTAACAACCATGCAGTTACAATCGTGACATGCTTGTCTACAGCAATATAAGAGTAAATAAAATAAAGACAACAGGGCTGTTTGTTGCTTACACGAAGCTTTTATTTCAAACAAGTGAAGTTCAACAGCCGGCCAATGAGTCACGCAGCATCTTGTGCAACGGCTCAACTCGAGCTGTTTGGCCCTCGGCCGCTCTCCTGCCTTGTCGCTCTTAATTCCTTTCACATAAAAATGCAGACGTGTGACAACATAAAAACTAATAATTTTTGCTGTGAGGGAAGGAGCATGGGAACTGTAACCGACCTTCTCGGAGAGCACTGATCTGCATTGGAGGTCAACACGGCCGTGCAGTACACGACATCGGCGTGGCCGGGAAAACTATGTTTGCTCCAGTATACTGATGGCATTTCTAAATTGAAATAAAACTGATTTAAAACATCGCAAGCGGAAGACGTACACGCTGGTGGGTATTTTTGACGGCTTGTTCTCGAAAGGACTTGGCGATCGAAGCTGTTTTCTTGCGTATCAACTGAGTCCTCGGTGCGAGAAGACTGCACGGCAGCAGCATTATCACACGGGCAGTGTCGGCTTCTTAGTAACGTATGTCGGCAAATTAGGAAGACTGGATGGCACGGCATCGGCGCGCAGAATCGGCTCCACGCGTGCTATCCTCACCTCTTTGCCTTGGATTACGTGTACATAATCCCTTATAACGCGGCTCGAAATCGAGCTCGCATACTGCGCTCGTGTCGTCCAGGGGCTCTGTGGAGGTTCTTCTCCCACTCTTGCCGCCTGTTTTCATCCTTCAAGACGCCAAACAAAGAAAATTTCGGTTCACACTTGACATAAACGTAGCCCGTTTGGCAGCCAGGCGCGTAACAGTGTTTTTGCCGATGTCGCGGCACAGCCCAGTCCCTGCAAAAGCACACTTATAACTTCATGCTGTGTTCGCCAAAAACACTACACGAAAAAACCCACGCTACGACGTCCACCGCAAACAAACGCAGCTGCGCGGAGCTCAGGTAGCTGAGGGAAATGAGCGCGCGGGCCGCTTCTGCTACCATCTGCTACATTGAAGCCGACACCAGCGCCGCCGCTCGGCCTCTCGGAGAAGCACATATCGTCGACGTTCGCGGAGCCACCGCTCCGCATAGCATGTGCCGGCGAGTGAGCCCACTGCCCCCTTCTAGTGCACTGTACCCTGGTCAGATGCAAAGCATATTGATGGCTAGGCTTGGTAATACATGGCTTTCCTTGGTTGAATACTTGGTCATTTTAATACAACCACTAGAAGCCTTCGTCGTGGGGGAAGACAACGGCATGGCTACAGCGGAACGCCGACTAACCCCGAGACGCGCGTTGGGTGGGCGCCTGGATTGCCACGGAAGCCGCGTCCGCCTGCCTGGTGGAGCGAGCGTTTCACCTACACCGAGTGTGAACGCGCGTTCGAAATGCGCGGGAATGCCGCTCGAGGACATTCCGGTGTCTGTGCGATGGCATCGTTCTCCCTCTCCCAGCGCGTGACGGCGATCTGTCGTGACGTCATGTGTCACGTGGTATGTCACGTGGTGTGACGTCACTGTACCACGTGGTGTGCACGGCGCATAACCACGGCGAAGGGCTGTAGTGTACCTCCGTCTTCCTCTGTCGTGACGTCATGTGTCACGTGGTATGTCACGTGGTGTGACGTCACTGTACCACGTGGTGTGCACGGCGCGTAACCACGGCGAAGGGCTGTAGTGTACCTCTAGTAATATGCTTCGCATAAAGAGAAATAAGAAAAGTGCCCTGCCCGCACCGTCAAGACAGACAGACAGACAGACATTTATTTGACATCATGTGTACAAAATGTCGGGAACATGGGCAAAAAGCGGGAAAAAGCGCGGCTTGACAGGGCCCATGTTCCATATTAATAAAGGCTACATATGTTATGAATTCTGGTAACAAACACAGTTTGACAACAGCAACGATTAGGAAATAGTACAAAGATCACCTTTAAAAAACATAAAAAATGAAAGAAGCCAACAGCCACAGAAACCAAGGGGCACAATGATCATATCACAATGATCATAGTTTAGTATTCAATTCGACATAGGAGTATGCAGTAGCAATGAGGGTTATTAAGAAAGTCAATTTGGAATTGAAGTGATTAAAATATGTTACAATAATAATGCTTATTAATAGTTTACTATACAATTCAACATAGCAATATGAAGTAGCAATCAAAAATGCAAAACAGAATTTGGAAAATACAAAACTATCACAAATTATCACAGTTCAAATTAAACAGTATGAAAAAGTTTACCACACAGACATTTATTGCTGGACACAAATGATCATGTAATATTGCCGAGTGAGTTGAGTAATGAGGGCAGTCTGTAACTTAGTGCCGGGGTTCCGTAGTTAGTTCGTGTTTTTTAGAATGTACCATGTTTCGTTTTGCCGGGTATATTAAACGTTAGTATTTCTTGTGAGGTTAGATAGCTCTTGAGATAAATTGTTACCCTGTTTTTTGCTTCCTATAAATCGCCTAAGGAGTAAGTCATTGTATATGGAATTCATGGTGGCTTTGGAAAGTCTGTTAAAAAGTGGTTCTGTGTGAGCGAGGCGCGGTGCGTTAGCAATTGCACGGACAGCTTTCTTTTGTAATAATAACAGATTAGTAATGTTAGTTGCGTTGATGGTACCCCAGACCAGGTGGCAATAGTTAAATGCGATAAAAATAGTGAATTATATATTAGCACCTTAATGGCCCGTGGTAAGAAAAAGCGTAATCTTGTTAATATGCCAACACCTTTCGCAAGTTTTTTAAGAATGAGTTGGACGTGATTATTCCATGTTAGGAGTGCGTCAAATATAACCCCAAGACTTTTTGTGTACGGAACAAGTTAAATAGTCGATGTACCTATAACGAGGTCACTGTTAATGAATGTTTTTATTTTTCGCTTGAAAAATAAGTCACGCCGCTTCGCCTAACAGGCGACTTGACGTGCGGGCAAGCTTCAGGGCCGACGACTCCTGGAGGTGCGGACGACGCGCGCTTCCCGTCACCAGCCAGCCACACCCTCCCATCGGCGACCCTGGCGTCGGCATCGGCTTCAGCTGCAAGCGTCGCCAAGACCACGCAGCAACCGGTGAGCGAGGCCACAAGCGCCGACGACCCCGAAACAATGGACTTTACGAGACCCGACTACAAACGTGCCCACCCTCAATCAGCGGAATCCGAAGGGACTGTTAACGAACGTTGTAGCAAAAAAGTGCCGCGCGCTTCAAGCGCCGCCCATGGCAGCGCTCTTTAGGTTGTATGTTATGCCGTTGGTGCTCTTGGCAGTCATGGCGGTTGTGCATCTCCTCTCCCTGAATGTTCGCGGATTTCAATCCGTAGACAGACAGAGAGAGGTGATGCACTTTGCCAGGGCTAGGGGCGTCGACATCCTGTTTTTACAGGAATGCAACTTCCGTACTTCACTTGATGTGCTGAATTTCACCACCCGGTTTTCTGTTCGTGCTTATTTTTCGTTGACTGATTCTGATATGTGCGGTGTTGGGGTCATTTTTGTAAACCCCTGCCTGCGCGCGGGTGCTCATTGCACTTTCGGGCTGGACGGCCGCACTCTTGCGGTCGACTTCACACTAAACCAACGGCGGGTACGTGCGTTGGTTGTATACGCGCCAGCACGGCAGACAAGTAGTTCCGATTTTTTTGAGCGCCTCGACTCATTCCTCCTTGATCCTTACCCCACTTTCATCGTCGGTGACTTCAATTGTGTTCTTAACATCGACCGTGACGTCCGCGGACAGGGTCACGGTCGCCGTTGTTCCGGTGCCCCCGGGCTCCGCGATCTCGTGACTCAATTCCGCTTGTCTGACGCGTGGGTGCAGCTTCACGGGGATGCCTTTGGAGCGACGTGGGAGAGAGCGCAGTCAGCCAGTCGGATAGACAAATTCTATTTTCCACCTGAGCTCGCTTCTTTTGTCGTCAGCTGCGAGGTTCTCGCGTTCCCTGCAGGCACGCCGGTGATTTCCTGCGTGTTCGTGTCTCTGTTTTTCTTGGTCCTTCGTTTTAGTTGCGCTGTTTCGTTCCTTAAAGATTTCCTGATCACCACCCCTTGTCAGTCAGGCTCGACTTTGGTGAGGACACTTCACGTACTGTTACGCAGCGTATGGACACGAGCCTACTGGCCCCCCGCAGGGGCGTCGGATTCATGCAGACGATGGTGAGTTGCGACACCACGGGGTATCCCGAGCATCCGCAGGGACATCCCCGATGGGGGATGATGGTGAGTAGTGCGTCACCGCGGACCCGAGCATCTGCGCCTAGCCGTGCGTGGCATCGCCGTGTCCGGGGAAAAGGGGATCCTGGTGCTGGAGCCGATGCCGCGCGTTTGGACCCTTAAGGCCCCTCGGCGGAGGCAACACACCACTTTGGCCCCAGCTTCCTGTAGACGGCACCTCCAGCCTGACCCGACCGGGGGAAATCGGCAGTCGCCTTTTCCTGTTCTCCTCTCCATCTTTCACTGTCCTATCTCCTTTCTTATAACTTTCCTGTATCCTCTTCCCTTCTTGGCTCTTTCCTTTTTTTTCCTGGCGGCGAGGGTTAACCCTGTGTGGCCAACTACCCTGAGTTGCGTCATATTTGGTTATAGTTAAGGTGTACAGCTGGCGTGGGCAGGACTTGCCTTCAAGTTCCTGTCGCGTCCCCTTGTTGGACTCCATGGTGGGTGGCTGCCGCCAATTTTTTTATGGCTCCCCCCCTTTCAAAATCAGATCGCTCTCTCAAAAGAGGGCGGAACGAGGCAGCAGACTTTTTTGCGAAAAAGAAGCGAACTTTCACAAAATTTCATGTAATACACAGCAACTGTGACGAAAAGCAAGCCCGAATCATATCCCCCTTCCTTGTTACCAAATGCTTAACAGATGCCTTGGGGCCTGGCTACAAGGTATCAAAAATGGCCAGCGGCGACCTACTCCTTGAACTGCGTGAAAGCATCCAATGCTCGAAACTCTCCAACATTGCTTCTATAGGGGACATCTCTGTCTCCGTGACTCCCCACCGATCTCTTAACACAGTTAAAGGCGTTATCTCAGAGGCTGACTTCATCCATCTAACAGAAACCGAAATGCTTCAAGGACTATCCGAACATAATGTAATTGACGTGCACAGGATGAAAATCCGCAAGGACAACAAAGAAATAGACACCAAACACATGGTCCTCACATTTAACACCAGCAGTTTGCCCGAAACGATCGATGTTGGGATACCTGAAAGTCACCGTCAGACACTACATACCGAATCCCCGCCGCTGTTTCAACTGTCAGAAGTTTGGCCACGGCTCACAGAGTTGCCGCGGCCGCAAAACCTGCACGAAATGCGCTTCGAAGGACCACCCTTCTGAGGAATGTGACGCAGCCCTACGCTGCGCGAACTGTGAAGGAGACCACGCTGCATATTCCAGGGCGTGTCCGTCCTGGAAAAAGGAGAAAGAAATCATCACCATAAAGACCAAAGAAAACATTTCATTTAAAGAAGCCAGAAGGCGTTTTGCACTGACAAATACATTCTCTTTCACAGCGAAACCAAACTTCGCTGATGTTGTGCGCAGGGGCGTAGCACCACACAGCACTCCGGCACCTGCCGCGGCTACTGCCACCGCGCCTGTGGCAGGGCCATCCACGCCCCAGGCAGACACAGCGAAGGCTGCTCTGCCAACTCCAAGCCAGGGAGTGCCGGCCCACGGGTCAGCATCCCGCAGGACTTCCCCCCGTCGGGGGAGGCCTGACACCCACACACCCGCGGCTTCTCCGCGGTCGTCCAGCACCTCTTGCGAGGTGATGGTCAAAACTCCCAGCCCGCCTGCTTTACAGCGGTGGAACAGCTCTCTTGAGCGGAAAAAAGGCAGGGCCACCATAACGGCCCCAGAACATAAGTAAACCCCTCGTTGTTCCTACCCCAAAACATAAACATGGCTTTTCTAGTTCAGTGGAACTTTAGAGGAATATTGAGAAATTACGATGACATAAAAAATATTTAAGGGCCAATGTCACCCGTAGCCTTATGTCTCCAGGAAACCAATCTAGGTCCACAACATATTGTCGCGAGTGGAAGAAAAAAAATGGCTGAGGCTTAACTTGGTTAAGCCTGGAGAATGCGAAGCATCATCGTGTCGCGTAATTTGGAGGCGCACAACCACAGCGACGGCGCGAGGTGGGCCCCCGTTTCTCCACTGTCGTGACGTCATCGTGTGACGTGGTGTGACGTCATGTATCACGTTATTTGGAGGCGCACAACCACAGCGACGGCGCGAGGTGGGCCCCCGTTTCTCCACTGTCGTGACGTCATCGTTTCACGTGGTGTGACGTCATGTATCACGTGATTTGGAGGCGCACAACCACAGCGACGGCGCGAGGTGGGCCCCCGTTTCTCTACTGTCGTGACGTCATCGTGTCACGTGGTGTGACGTCATGTATCACGTTATTTGGAGGCGCACAACCACAGCGACGGCGCGAGGTGGGCCCCCGTTTCTCTACTGTCGTGACGTCATCGTTTCACGTGGTGTGACGTCATGTATCACGTGATTTGGAGGCGCACAACCACAGCGACGGCGCGAGGTGGGCCCCCGTTTCTCTACTGTCGTGACGTCATCGTGTCACGTGGTGTGACGTCATGTATCACGTGATTTGGAGGCGCATAACCACGGTGAAGGGCTGAAGTGGTAGCTAAAGTAGTATGCTTCGCATAAAAGACGAGTAGCGATTGCGGCGCGCCGACGACGACGTTGCTGCTGGTTGACCTGCCTGTTTGTTCTGTGCTCTCTGTCTTCACCCGTTCTCGCCGCCGGCCTGCAAGTCAAGCCGTGACATTTGATGGAGGTGCGGGGTAACGCATCTCATGCAGCGCACCCCGCCTCGTAGTTCGAGCCCCGTCCTAAGTCCTGGCCGTCGAGTTTTCTTGGAGGAGCCCTCGGCGGCAGAAACTGAGACTCGCGCTAGCCGACGTAAGCAAGGCCAAGCGCCGGAATTCGGTCTCTTGCCCGAGGGATCGCGGACATCTAGGACGGCCAACGTCACCATGGCGTCCCAGTCACAACAAACCGACCCCGCGATTGCGTCGAGGATTGTCTACGTGCCTGTCACTCCAAGATCTGTCGTCCCGTTCCGTGGCGATGGCCTCGACGGTGTTGAAGACTGGGTCCAGCACTATGAAAGAGTAGCTCGACATAACGGGTGGACTCCCGACCAATGCCTGCAGAATCTGTACTTCTCCCTGGAAGCCACACCAAAGTATTGGTTTGAGAACCATGAGGCTTCGTTAACATCATGGGAGACGTGCAAGAGCGAACTGGTACGCACGTTCGCGAACCAACACCGGCGACAGCAAGCTGAAGATCTGCTCCACGCTCGTATCCAGGGGGTCTTCTTCGATCTGGAGAAGGCTTACGATACCACGTGGAGGTTCGGTATCCTCCGTGACCTAGCGGACCTAGGTATCCGCGGCAGGATGCTGAGCTGTTTGAACGACTTCCTAACCAACCGCACGTTCCGAGTCCGCCTAGGCGCAACCTTCTCCAACACTTTTATGCAAGAAACTGGCGTACCCCAGGGGTGCATCCTCAGCACGACCTTATTCATCATCAAAATGAACTCCATAGGAAAAGTAATCCCAAAATCCATAATATACTCATTTTACGTAGATGACCTCCAAATAGCATGCACGTCTTCCAGCATACCTACCTGTGAGTGACAGATACAAATAACAATAAATAAACTGGCCACCTGGGCAGATAGAAACGGATTTAGATTTTCTCCTCAGAAAACAGTAGCGGTTCTGTTCTCTTTGAGACGAGGCCTACAGGCCGACCCCACACTATATCTAAACCAGACCCCATTACCTGTCAAACAAGAGCATAAATTTCTAGGAGTAACTTTCGATAAAAAGCTCACTTTCTTGCCACATATAAATAGCTTAAAGAAAAAGCTTCCCAGGCCCTCAATGTGCTGAAAATACTATCAAGAAAACGCTGGGGGTCTGATAGAGCTTCCCTGTTACATATATACCGTTCTCTGGTTCGCTCTAAGTTAGACTATGGGTCCATAGTATATGGCTCAGCAAGACCATCCTACATAAAACGACTGGATCCTATCCACAATCTTGGTTTACGGTTGTCTTCCGGTGCTTACAGAACTTCACCAATACCAAGTCTGTATGTGGAAACGAATGAACCTTCCTTAGAAGATCGAAGAACTGCACTAACTTGTACATACATCCTCAAAATCCTTTCTCAGCCCAAACATCTCTGTCACGGGTTCGGCGACTAGTCGACATCATCACCGAGTCCGGACAATGAGGGGGTGGCCGTTTGATGCCCGGCGTAGCCGGTAAGCAAACGCAGTGACTGAGACCGAGTCGTGTTTAGAGGTAACAACAACAAAACAACGTTATAGTTCGATTGAACATTGCGGCAGCTTTCACAGATACATAATTCACATTCTACAAAACAATTGCGGAAAGCACATAGGAGTAAACACACTGAATTAAGTTACACATTGAATATTTCTACACAGGTCAGAACACAAGTGAGAGGCCAATTAGATACAGTCGATAAAAAGTCAGAAGGTGAACAAACATACAGTGAACCGGGAAGCGCGGCTGCAGTCCATCCACAAAAACGCAGTCAGTGCGGCCCCCGAAGGCGACGTCCGTCCAGGGCAGCTTGCGGTTTCGAGGATGCGGTCCGGCGGCTCGGAGACCCGGGAGTTCGCGGCGGCAGCGTTTCACCGACGAGCGGACTGAAGTTCGTTTCCATACGGCCCCCTTTTAAAGCCCTCGGGTGCTAGCGAGCGAGCACTCGCGGCGCCGCAGCGTCGGCGTGGAAAAAAACAAAACACCAAAAAGCGCGACGAGAGCACGTAGGCACCTACGCTTTGACTCTGCATGGCCGCCATCTTGGAGGAGGAAAAAATTAACGCACAACTAAAAAGAAGCCCCAGGCTTCGACTCTCGATTCGGTGACCTTGGAAACGAAAAAAAGTAAAACACAACCAAAAAGGCAGTCACGTAGGCCGCAACTTCTTTCGGCAGTATCGGGGCCGTCTTTGAGCCGCCTCCGCTTTCGCAATGCGAGGGTTGTCTACATAACTGAAAAAAGCGTGCATGCATTCTTGCTCTTCCCGAGACACATACAAAGAAACGCAGACGCATTAGTTTTATACAAACAAAAGTAATTTACAGGTTGCCGCCACTTCTGTGACACGGCCCCCCACTTTGCGTGCATGCATTCTTGCTCTTCCCGAGACACATACAAAGAAACGCGGACGCATTAGTTTTATACAAACAAAAGTAATTTACAGGTTGCCGCCACTTCTGTGACACGGCCCCCCACTTTCGGAATATTATCCGATAATATTCTAGACCCACAGAAGTCGGCGAGCAGACCTGTGCACAGATATACAGCGCGTGACATAACCACATATAAAACTAGCACACAATTCAAGTCAGCGTGTACACATGCACCATAAAACTTGAATACATTAATAGCGAAAATTAACCGCGCGACAAATCTACAGCCTGCTAAGAAAATCAGCACCAACATTGTCCTTGCTCTTTATATGCTCGACGGTAAACTGATATTCTTGGAGCAGCAAGCTCCAGCGCAGGACTCTGCTGTTTAGCTGTTTGGCTCTTTGGATATAGCTCAGTGGTTGGTGGTCCGTCTGAACTAAGAACGGTACACCATACAGGTAGGTGGAAAACTTCTGTATTCCCCAAACTAATGCTAAGCACTCCCTCTCGATTGTGCTGAAAGCTGCTTCCCTGGGGAGCAATTTTCTGCTCGCGTATGCCACCGGGTGAAGCGTTCCTCATGCTGCTGCATTAGTACCGCGCCAAGGCTGGTATCAGAGGCGTGCGTGCGCAGCACAAACTGTTTGGAGAAGTCTGGCAACCGTAGTATCGGAGGGCTTGAGACCCGTCGCTTGAGCTCTTCGAAGGCTTCCTGATGGGCCGGCGTCCACCTTACGACGTTCCTCTCTCCTTTTCTCGTCAGCTGGGTGAGGGGCTCGCTTATTCTTGCGTAGTCGGGGATGAAGTCGCGGTAATACCCCGACAAGCCAAGGAAAGCGCGTACCTGACGCTTTGTTCGAGGAGTTGGCGCCGCCTGTATCTTGTCCAGCGTTTTCCCGAGTGGTGTCAGCTCACCTCTGCCAATGCGATGCCAGAGGAACACGATGCTTTCCATCCCGAATTCGCATTTCCTTGGTCGTACTGTCAGGCCGGCCATCACGATTCTCGCAAACAGCTGCCTCAGCCAAGAAAGATGTTCCTTCCACGTAGCACTGGCAACGAGGACATCATCATAATAGTGCTGCACTCCGGGAATTCCCTCCACCAATCGTTGCATCAATCTTGAAAATACTGCCGGGGCAGTTTTTATGCCGAACGGCATAAAACGGAATTGAAAGAGACCCGATGTCGTTGAAAACGCCGTTTTGGGCTTGGACTCCTCAGTCAATGGGATTTGCACATATCCTTTGGCAAAGTCTACCTTTGAGAAGCATTTCTTCTCTCCGGCTGCAGCGAAGACCGCGTCCGCTCTGGGCATTGGCTCGAATCGGCAACCAGGACGTCGTTCAGGCGTCGGAAATCAATGCAACGCCGGTTCGTGCCTTCAGGTTTCTTCACCAAGAGGACCGGTGAATTGTAGGGTGACTGGGTCTTCTCGATTGTTCCCAGTCGCTCCATATGCTGCATCTCTCTTTCTACGGCTTCTCTCGTCGAACACGGAAGTGGGTATTGTCTTACCTGGACCGGAGTGCGGGTAGTGAGGTCTAACCGGCACTCGGCCCAGTCCGTCTTGCCCGGGACGTCGGAGAAGATGCGAGAGTATTCTGAAATCACTTCTCGGAGCTGTCTCCGTGGATCCGCCGTCAAATCATCAGAAAGCTTCACATCTCGCTCGGCTTCTGACTGTTCAAGCGTCGGAACAGGAATGGCTCCCTCGCTGTCCGATTCGGTGACGCGGCAGATCGCGTCGCACACACGTTCTGTTGGCTGGCTTAATTTCCCGCTCTTTCTCTCTAGCCTCTTTCTTTAGTCGCAGATGCTCTATTTTCAAACGCATAATCTCTATCTCACGTTCGTCAGCTGCCTTCGCGGCCGCGCGCTCCGCCTCCGCGGCCGCGCGCTTTTGCTCCGCGGCTGCGCGCTCCTGCTCCGCTCTCTCTCGGGCAAACGCCCGCTCTTCGCGCTGCTTATCTTCGACCCATTTTCTGAGCTCAGTGCTTTTCAGCCCAACTGGCTACCCATAGATATCAACTTTTCCAAATCCATGCTTCTTTCTCCAAGCACACTTTCAATAACACAGCTACAAGCTCAGCACAAAGAAAATCCTATTGATACACGACACCTCTATAAAGTCGGCACAAGTCTCTCTCAGTTCACCACGTTCCCTTCGCATCAAACGTCCTGTCGCGGACGCCAGTTAATTGTCACGGGTTCGGCGACTAGTCAACATCATCACCGAGTCCGGACAATGAGGGGGTGGCCGTTTGATGCCCGGCGTAGCCGGTAAGCAAACGCAGTGACTGAGACCGAGTCGTGTTTAGAGGTAACAACAACAAAACAACGTTTATAGTTCGATTGAACAATGCGGCAGCTTTCACAGATACATAATTCACATTCTACAAAACAATTGCGGAAAGCACATAGGAGTAAACACACTGAATTAAGTTAGACATTGAATATTTCTACACAGGTCAAAACACAAGTGAGAGGCCAATTAGATACAGTCGATAAAAAGTCAGAAGGTGAACAAACATACAGTGAACCGGGAAGCGCGGCTGCAGTCCATCCACAAAAACGCAGTCAGTGCGGCCCCCGAAGGCGACGTCCGTCCAGGGCAGCTTGCGGTTTCGGGGATGCGGTGCGGCGGCTCGGAGACCCGGGAGTTCGCGGCGGCAGCGTTTCACCGACGAGCGGACTGAAGTTCGTTTCCATACGGCCCCCTTTTAAAGCCCTCAGGTGCTAGCGAGCGAGCACTCGCGGCGCCGCAGCGTCGGCGTAGAAAACAACAAAACACCAAAAAGCGCGACGAGAGCACGTAGGCACCTATGCTTTGACTCTGCATGGCCGCCATCTTGGAGGAGGAAAAAATTAACGCACAACTAAAAAGAAGCCCCAGGCTTCGACTCTCGATTCGGTGACCTTGGAAACGAAAAAAAGGCCGCAACTTCTTTCCCGCTAATGGTCAGCTCAAGACTTCGGCAGTATCGGGGCCGTCTTTGAGCCGCCTCCGCTTTCGCAATGCGAGGGGTTGTCTACATAACTGAAAAAAGCGTGCATGCATTCTTGCTCTTCCCGAGACACATACAAAGAAACGCGGACGCATTAGTTTTATACAAACAAAAGTAATTTGCAGGTTGCCGCCACTTCTGTGACAATCTCTGTTACCGAATTGTGACGAAATGCCCATCCCGAATACTCTTCAATAACAAGCCTCACGCGATTAAGCCGTTGCTCTTGCGCTTCGAAGAAAAATGCCAAGCTCTGAACATACTAAACGAAATTAAAAATATTGCCCCAAGACACGAAGCGCTACCACCGTGGTACTCTCTCCCCACAGTGTGTGACATCACACTAACACGCTTCAGTAAAACCTGTACGCCACACGACCATATAATACAATAATATCTAGCACTACAAGAAAAATACAGAAATTACACTGCATTTTATACTGACGGGTCAAAAACTCATGCTCATGTAGGAAGCGCAGTAATACAAGGAAAAAATGAAAATGCAGTACGACTGCCCTCATGTGCTACAGTTTTCACCGCGGAGTGTTATGCTATTAGTGTTGCGGTACAGAAAATAACAAATGAAAACATCAACAACAGCATCATTTATACAGATTCACTGAGCGTCCTTACAGCATTAAACTCCAAAAATGCCACAGAGCCACTGATTGGAACCATCATACACAATATAGTAAAGGTCACAACACGAAAACATGTTATAAAATTCTGCTGGGTTCCCAGTCACATTAGCATTAGGGACAATGAGAGAGCTGACATGTGTGCTGCACAAACCAGAACCATGGAAATAAAACATGTGAATTTGCCTCCTAGGTTTACATGAAGTTATTGCATAGCAGACTAAGAGTTAAGTGGCAAGCTTCTTGGGAAAATGAAGGACACAACAAGCTGCATACCATGAAGCCCATTTTAAAAGAATGGAAATCATGCCGCCATAAAGAACGTTTTATCGAAGTAATTTCATGTCGTTTACGCATAGGTCACACACACATCACCCATAACTTCTTAACAAAAAAAGACAAACCTGTGTGTGAAATGTGTGGTGAGGAGCTCACAGTAAATCACATTTTAATTTCTTGTTCACATCTCGAAGAACTTATAAAAATATTTTTTATGGTATTTTACAATGAACACATTCCATTTCATCCTGCATTGCTTTTAGGCGAGCAAACACTTGTCGAATTTTCACTTGTTTGTAAGTTTCTAAAGAAAGCCAATGTTTTAAATCTATTATAATGTAACCTCTGTACACTTGACATAACATCATCTAACCTTGTGTTTGGCGCATGATAGCCCTAGTTACTTATGCGCCATAAAACCCCATATAACTATAACTAACTAGCTCGTATCCAGGGACCCACCGAAAGCGTCAGAAGCTTTGTCGAAGACGTGCTGCGTCTGAGTGCCCGCGCCGACCCGCGGGCTACTCAGGAGAAAAAGGTACGGGCGTTGATGAGGGGTGTCCGATATGACATCTTTGGAGGCCTCATACGCAATCCTCCGACCACAGTAGCCGGATTTGTCGCCGAAGCTACAGATATCGAGCACGCATTGGCGACAAGAACCAGTCACTTTCAGAGACTGAGCGCCCTTCCTGCCGTCTCAAGTCTTGCCTCGTCTGGCCTGGGCGGAGTTGGTCTAGCCGATATTTGAGAAATAATTCGCGACGTCATCCGCGAGGAGCTGAAAAAGCTCTTCCCTTCTCCTGAGCAGCCCGCCTCTGTTTCCATCGCGTCGGCCGTTCGCGAAGAACTGCGACAGACGCTGGCGCCAGAAAACGTCCCAATTGTAGCTGCCCGTGACCAACTTCAGGAACGAGCCGCAGCACCTGACAAAAGGGTCAGTTATAGCCCAAATAGAAGAACTTAGCGGCGTTCGTGAAGCTGTTGCGCTGCCTACAGAGGCGGCCCCGCCCGAGTCTCGAGACCCTACAACGTTGCCCCTGGATATCGACCCCAAACTTGAGCCTTAATTCCCAAACACGTGAACTGCTCTCTCTTTTGCATCGGTGCAATAACTGTTTCGCGACGACATCCCGAGTTCGCCAGACACCCGTCGCCAAGCATCGAATTATTGTCGACACCGCAACGCATCCGATTCGTCAGCCGCCGTACCGCGTTCCCTTGAAGGAAAGGGAAACCATACAGGAGCAAGTGCGCGAAATGATAAAGGACGACGTCATCCAACCATCCAACAGTCCGTGGTCCGCACCTGTAGTACTAGTGAGGAAAAAAGACGGGACCCTGCGATTTTGCGTCGACTACCGGCGACTCAACAAGGTGACCAAGAAGGACGTGTATCCACTACCACGCATCGACGACACCCTCGACCGTCTTCGTCATGCCCGCTATTTTTCGTCCATCGACTTGAAGAGTGGATACTGGCAAATTGAAGTGGATGAGCGCGACCGCGAGAAGACTGCATTTATAACCCCGGATGGCCTCTACGAGATTAAGGTGATGCCGTTTGGCCTGTGTACAGCGCCCGCGACATTTCAACGGGTCATGGATACTGTGCTCGCCGGTCTAAAGTGGCAGACATGTCTTGTGTATCTGGATGACGTTGTCATCTTCTCGAGCACTTTCAGAGACCACCTGGTGCGTCTTGAAGCGGTTCTTCAAGCTCTTCTGAACGCCGGACTCACGCTCAAGCCTTCGAAGTGCCGGTTCGCATACAGTGAACTCAAGTTCCTTGGTCACATCGTCAGCCAAGTGGGTGTGAAGCCAGATCCCGAGAAAACGGCTGCCGTCGCATCCTTCCCTCCACCGTCGGACAAGAAGACCGTCAGAAGCTTTCTTGGTCTCTGCGCATACTTCCGACGCTTCGTACGGGACTTTGCCCAGATCGCGGCGCCACTTTACCGCCTGACGAAGGATAACGTTGCCTTTGAGTGGACTGAGGAGCAGCAATCAGCGTTTTGCCAATTAAAACACGCCCTTGCAACATCCCCGATACTAGGCCATTTTGATCAAGACGCCGACACTGAACTCCACACGGACGCTAGCAACAAAGGACTTGGGGCAGTGCTTGTGCAATTCCAGGACGGCGCTGAGAGGGTTATTGCGTATGCCAGTCGAGCTCTTTCGCAGGCGGACGGCAATTACTCGACAACTGAGAAAGAGTGCCTCGCTGTCATCTGGGCCATCACCAAATTCCGGCCCTATCTGTACGGTCGCCCTTTTCGTGCCGTCACCGATCACCATTCGCTGTGTTGGCTCGCCAATATTAAGGATCCAGCAGGCCGCCTTGCTCGGTGGAGCCTTCGGCTACAGGAGTACGACGTCACCATCACCTACAAGTCCGGCCGCAAACATCATGATGCTGACTGCTTGTCTCGAGCCCCCGTGGAGCCGGCACCGGGAGGCGAAAATGACGAAGAGGACGGCTTCCTTGGGGCATTGGACATGGCATATATGGCTGCTCGGCAACGCAGTGATCCTCAGCTTGATCAGCTGATGGCGCACTTGGCAGGCCACAAAGCTGCGGTGCCTCGCATTTTCCAGCGCATACTGCCGACGTTCAAGATAATGCATGGTGTATTGTACAAGCAGAACTTCGACAGCAGCCCGAGGTCATGGCTCCTTGTTGTGCCGGAAGACCTGCGCGCCGAGGTCGCCCAAGCTTGCCATGACGATCCTACAGCTGGTCACCTTAGCTACAGCCGGACACTTTCACGTATTCGAGAACGGTACTAATGGCCGACACTTCCTAAGTACGTCCGTCACTACATAAGAACTTGTCGAGAGTGTCAAAGGCGCAAAACACCGCCCATACGACCAGCTGGCCTTTTCCAACCACTCGAACCACCGCCTGTTCCGTTCCACACTGTCGGAATGGATTTCCTTAGTCCATTTCCAACGTCGCAGTCGGGCAACAGGTACGTTATCATAGCGACGGACTACCTAACACGATACGCGGAGTCCCGAGCACTTCCGTCGGCCACAGCTGTTGAGGCAGCCCAATTTTTTATTGAGTGCACCGTCACGGTGCCCCTCCCGTTTTGATCACTGACCGGGGTGCCGCGTTTCTGTCCAAGCTCACACAGGAGATCCTCCGTCTCAGCTGCACCAGCCACCGCCGAACTACTGCGTACCATCCGAAAACAAATGGGCTGACGGAGCGGCTGAACAAGACTGTCACGTTGTAGTGACGGCAGTCCAGCGGTCAGGAAGACACCAGAAATACTTGCAAACGAAGCTCTTTATTTGGGCTGACTTGCGCCCGCAAAAGAACTGACTCACTCGGTGGCGGCGTAAGCAACAAGCGTGCTCGTCAATCGTCGAACTACGAATGCAAGCTGCTCGCGGCATCGTTCAATTTAAAGCCGGCAAGGAAACTTCGAGATAACAGGTCGAGATCATCTAGAGTAATCTAGAAACACGTAGATGCAGCTGTTCATGGCTGTGAACAATCGAGATAAGTCCGGTCCCTTCTCGCGTCACGAACGAAACTGATAACAGCCCTTTCCTGCAGCCTTGAGCGTGAACGAACAAACACTACAATGATACGTGGCATTACCCCCCTTCCAAAGAAGCATAGTCTCGATGCTTTAAAATGAAAATAAACACGGAAAATGAAACTTCGAGTGCTTTAGCGTTCACAATATGGCTTCAGGCATACGACATACGACATACGAATTCCGTGCGTGGGCGGCGTCGCTGAGATGCTGTCGTGGCGTCGGGGATGACTTCATAGTCGAGGTCACCGATCCGACGGAGAACCCTGTACGGGCCAAAGTAGCGTCGCAGCAACTTTTCGCTCAATCCACGGCGGCGAACTGGCGTCCATATCCAAACCCGATCACCTGGCTTGTAATGCGTGTCTCGTCGGCGCAGATTGTAGCGTCGGGCGTCGGTGTGCTGCTGGTCTTCAATGCGAAGCCGCGCAAGTCTTCGGGCTTCCTCGGCGCGATGAAGGTAGGCGGCGACGTCGAGATTGTCTTCGTCGGAAACGTGCAGGAGCATTGCGTCGAGTGTGGTCGTGGGCTTCCTGCCGTATACCAGCTGGAATGGGGTAAACCTGGTTGTCTCCTGGACGGCAGTATTATAAGCGAAGATCACGTAGGGCAGAATGGAGTCCCAGGTCTTGTGTTCGGCGTCGGTGTACATGGAGAGCATGTCTGCGATGGTCTTGTTCAGACGCTCTGTGAGTCCGTTGGTTTGTGGATGATAGGCAGTGGTCCTCCGATGGCTTGTCTGGCTGTAGTTTAAAATGGCTTGCGTCAGCTCCGCTGTAAACGCCGTACCTCTGTCTGTGATGAGCACTTCCGGGGCGCCGTGTCGCAGGAGAATTTGTTCGACAAAAAATTTTGCGACTTCTGTTGCGGTACCACTAGGCAACGCTTTTGCTTCGGCGTAGCGGGTCATGTAGTCGGTGGCCACGATGATCCACTTGTTTCCTGATGAAGAGGTCGGAAAGGGGCCGAGGAGGTCCATCCCTATTTGCTGAAAGGGCTTAGTTGGCGGTGGTATGGGGTTCAGGAGTCCGGCTGGTCTAGTCGGAGGCGTTTTGCGTCGCTGACACTCACGGCACGTTTTCACGTAATGGGAAACGTCGGTAGCTAGCCGTGGCCAATAGTACTTCTCCTAGATGCGGTGCAACGTGCGAGCAATCCCGAGATGTCCTGCAGTCGGCTCATCATGACATGCCTGCATAATTTCTTGCCTGAGATTTTTGGGCACGACAAGAAGATGCACTGTCCTGTTCAGCGCGAAGTTCTTCTTCAGGAGGACATTATTGTGAAGGACGAAGGACGACAGTTGCCGCTTGAACCCTCGGGGAGGCGATGCGGTCTTGCCTTTCAGATAATCAACTAGGCTTTGCAAGTCAGGATTCGAGTGCTGCTGCTGCGCGAAACTGCTGGCGCTTACCGGTCCTAAGAAAGCGTCGTCGTCTTCCACTTCGGGTGCTGCGTCGACAGGAGCTCGTGACAAGCAGTCTGCATCGGAATGCTTGCGGCCAGATTTGTAGACTACAGTTATGTCGAATTCTTGAAGACGCAGGCTCCAACGAGCAAGGCGGCCGGAGGGATCTTTCAAATTGGCCAGCCAGCACAGAGCATGGTGATCACTCACAACCTTGAATGGTCGTCCGTATAGGTAGGGGCGAAATTTGGACGTGGCCCAAATAATGGCGAGGCATTCTTTCTCTGTCGTCGAATAGTTGGCTTCGGCTCTCGACAGTGAACGGCTAGCGTACGCGATAACTTTCTCCTGTCTGCCATTTTTCTGAACGAGGACCGCTCCTAAGCCCACGCTGCTTGCATCGGTATGAACTTCGGTTTCGGCGTTTTCATCAAAGTGCCCGAGCACAGGAGGGGACTGTAAGCGGCGCTTCAGCTCGTTGAAAGCTTCCTCTTGTGGCCTTTCCCATTTAAAAGGCACGTCAGCCTTGGTAAGTTGAATCAAAGGTTCAGCGATGCGCGAAAAGTTCTTGACGAATCGTCGGTAATAAGCGCACAATCCAAGGAATCTGCGTATAGCCTTCTTGTCATTAGGCTGTGGAAACTCTGCGATCGCAGCCGTCTTCTGGGGGTCTGGGCGAACTCCATCCTTGCTTACGACGTGACCAAGGAACAGCAGCTCCTCGTAGGCGAAGTGGCACTTCTCTGGTTTCAGTGTCAGGCCTGAAGACTTGATCGTTTCCAGCACTATCCGAAGCCTTCTGAGGTGGTCTTCAAAGCTTGAGGAGAAGACAACAACGTCATCTAAGTAGACTAGGCAAATCTGCCACTTCAAGCCTGCGAGCACCGTAGCCATTACTCGCTGGAACGTCGCTGGGGCAGAGCAGAGGCCGAATGGCATCACCTTGAACTCGAAGAGTCCGTCTGGCGTGATGAACGCAGTCTTCTCGCGATCTCTTTCGTCGACTTCAATTTGCCAGTAGCCGCACTTCAGGTCCATCGATGAGAAGTACTTAGCGTTGCACAGCCGGTCCAGTGTATCGTCGATGCGGGGGAGGGGGTAGACATCCTTCTTCGTAATGTTGTTCAGGCGGCGGTAATCGACGCAAAAGCGAAGGGTGCCGTCTTTCTTTTTCACTAGGACGACCGGTGCTGCCCAGGGGCTCCTCGATGGCTGTATGACGTCGTCACGAAGCATTTCCTCAACTTGCTTGCGGATAGCTTGGCGTTCTAGCGGCGATACGCGGTAGGGGCTCTGTCGCAGTGGTCGCGCGTGTTCGTCTGTGACAATGCGGTGCTTGGCAAGCCGGGTTCGTCGCACATTCGATGCTGATGAGAAGCAATCGGTGTACCTTTGAAGAAGACTGCGTATTTGGTCTTGTCTTCTCCGGGGTAATGCCGGGTTGATGTCGAACGTGGGTTGATGGCCTTGGTCAGATAGTTCTGCGGGTTGGTCGGGTAGGGAAAATACGTCTCTGATGTCTGCCAGCTCGTCGAGGAAAGCGATCGTCGTACCTTTGTTTAGATGCCGGTATTCTTCGGTGAAGTTGGTTAGCAACACCTGGGCTTGGCCATTTCGGATTTCGGCGACTCCCCTCGCGACGCCGAATCCTCGATCCAGGAGTAACTGGGTGTTCCCCTCGATAACGCCTTCGGCATTTTCGATGTCTCCAGTACCTATGCCGACGAGAGCACTTGATCGGGGCGGCACGCTCAATGCTTCATCGAGGACGTTTAAGGCAACGTGATGGGTCGCGCTCGTCGCAACAGGTATGGCTTTTTCCGTGGAAAGCTTGATCGACTTAGATCGAAGGTCGATGATCGCCCGATGTTCGTTCAGGAAGTCCATTCCCAAAATCACGTCTCTAGAGCATTGCTGTAGGATCAGGAAGGTTGTCGCATAGGTTCTCCCATTTACAGTAACTGCTTCCTAACTGGTTCTCCCATTTACAGTAACTCCTGCTTACAGGAGGTATTCCGGGGACTGGAATGGGAACAGTTGGGAATAAGAGTTAATGGAGAATACCTGAGTAATTTGCGATTCGCTGATGACATTGCCTTTCTCAGCCACTCAGGACAAGAATCAGTTAGACAGGCAGAGCAGAACGGTGGGGCTAAGAATTAACGTGCAGAAAACCAAAGTAATGTTCAACAGCCTAACAAGGGAACAGCAGTTCGAAATTGGTAGCGAGGTGCTGGACGTAGTAAGAGAATATGTCTACTTAGGGCAGGTAGTGACCGCAGATCCGGATCATGAGAGGGAAATAACTAGAATAAGAATGGGGTGGAGCGCATATGGCAGGTTCTCTCAGATCATGAATGTTAGCTTACCAATATCCCTGAAGAGAAAAGTATACAACAGCTGTATCCTACCGGTACTCATGTATGGGGCAGAGGGTTCAGCTTAAATTAAGAACAACGCAGCGAGCTATGGAAAGGAAAATGATAGGTGTAATGTTAAGAGATCGGAAGAGGGCGGAGTGGGTGAGGGAACAAACGCGGGTTAATGACATCTTAGTTGAAATCATGAGGAAGAAATGAGCTTGGGCAGGGCATGTAATGCGGAGGCAAGATAACCGCTGGTCCTTAAGGGTAACGGAGTGGATTCCAAGAGAAAGCAAACGTAGCAGGGGACGGCAGAAAGTTAGGTGGGCGGATGAGATGAAGAAGTTTGCGGGGATACAGTGGCGGCAACTGACAAAGAACAGGGTTAGAAAGACAAGGTGGCTGTGGCGTGAGCAGCACGGACGGCACTCCCACTTACCTGGCTATCCCGGCTCTTTCTTGTGCAGTACCACTGGCCTCGTGTGAGCAACGTCGACTTCAGCGCATGGGAATCTGAGAACCGCATCGACAGTTATCGGCACGCCTGCGCACAAGCTACGCCTGGATAAGCTGTGACATCAACGCATTTGCATCTATAAAACGTGACGACTGACCGGACGACTTTTTACAAGGCGGCTGTGGCGTGAGCAGCACGGACGGCACTCCCACTTACCTGGCTATCCCGGCTCTTTCTTGTGCAGTACCACTGGCCTCGTGTGAGCAACGTCGACTTCAGCGCATGGGAATCTGAGAACCGCATCGACAGTTATCGGCACGCCTGCGCACAAGCTACGCCTGGATAAGCTGTGACGTCAACGCATTTGCATCTATAAAACGTGACGACTGACCGGACGACTTTTTACAAGGCGGCTGTGGCGTGCGCAGCACGGACGGCACTCCCACTTACCTGGCTATCCCGGCTCTTTCCTGTGCAGGTTGGTGCTTTGAAAATTGTGACATAACCGCTCGTTCTGTACTTTAAAGCTGCTACGCCACTGCTGCCATTTTTTGCATGAAACTGTATTTGCATTGAAACCGCGTTCCTCGTGCAATCATGCCAAATAAGGATTTGCTAAGTGCGTTTGAAGATCTGAAGAATGAAATTAAAGGTGACTTGAAAGCTTTCAAAGAATCCCTTGAGCGGGACATCCGCTCGTAACTCAGAGACATAAAAAGCAGCCTGAACTTCATAAGCGAGAAGTACGATGAAATGAAAGATGACCTTAAGAAATCACTTGATGAAAATGAGCATCTGCGAAAGACGACTGAAGCATTACAAGAGCGATGTGACTGGCTAACAACTCAGACTAAAATCGACGAGGCACGCTTGGTGCAATGTGAACAATATTCAAGAAATGCTAACATAGAAATCAAAGGTATACCCGTTGAACCGGAGGAGGATCTAGCGGAAATCATGGGAAAAGTTGGTAACGTTATTGGCGAAGAAATCTCGGCCTCAGACCTTGATGCATGCCATCGCGTTCCTGTGTATGGAAACCCTTCTGCATTTAACGTTGTTGCCCAGTTCGTCCTCCGCAAAAAACGCGATGCAGTCCTTCTAAAAGCGAGAAGCAATAAGAGCCTTTCCTGCAAAGAACTTGGGTTCAAGGAAAAGACACAGGTGTATATAAATGAGCATTTATGCCCTGATCGCAAGCGTTTGCTAGCACTGGCAATCACAAAGAAAAGTGAGGCAGGCTGGAAATTTGTCTGGGTCCGTGGAGGTCAAATCTACGCACGGAAAATGGAAAAGAGCAAAGCGCTAAAGATTATGACCACTGAGGACGTGAACAAAATGACCTAAGTCAGTGCACTAAATCGATGGCTCCTCTTGAAAATGGAGAGTTATCATTTGCTTGCTCCGGTAGCTTTAAACAAGGTTGCCGAGGAACCAAGTCTGAAGATTTTCCATTTGAATTGCCGATCGGTGAACAACAAGAACGATGAAATACAGTCACTTTTCGACTCTTTTAAATTTTCCTTTGAAGTCGCAATGTTCACAGAAACCTTGTATCATGACGAATCGAACTATTTAATTTTAGAGCGCTACACGCATTTTGCCCTCAATAGATCTGACCGCAAAGGTGGTGGCGTTTCAATCCAAGTTTTGAATACTCGCGCAGTTACAGAGGTAAAACAGTTCACTTTATCTACTGCTGACTATGAAATGCAAACTGTTGAGCATGATCGCGAAGTTTACACTGTTTTATATCACCCCCCAGACGGTAGTTTCGAGAAATGCCTTGATATGCTTGAAAACCTTTTTGATTATGTGTCCACCAATCGACAATCACTGGTTTTAGCGGGTGACGTGAACGTTGACATGCAAAGCATCTCGACCAGACAAACAGAAATTATGTCCCTTTTTGATGCTTATGGACTTTCAAACCTTATCAATACTCCCACTCGCATAACCTGCTCTACATCTTCTTCTCTAGATATCATCGTTACTAACTCGGAAATTTCTAATGCAAAGGCTGGCACACTTCTATCAGACGTAAGTGACCACATTCCAACTTTCGCTTTCATTCCTGCTGCAAGGTCCAATTCTGCCCGACAAAAAGTTTGCAATAGCTATCAGCGCATAGATATGATAACCCTGGAACGCTTCCGAACGGATATGTGTGCAGCTAGGTGGGATGATGTGATGCGCTCAAAGGATGCGAATGACGCATACAGCATCCTGGTTAAGAAACTAAAGGCTGTGTACGATAAATGCTTCTTGGTTGATCGTCCTCGCAAACAAAAAGCTAAAAAGCCGTGGTTAACGCAAGACGTACTGCGCAAAATAAAGGTTAAAGAAAAGCTATTTGCACAGTTTATTAAATCCCGCCACCCGTCAAAGCTAGAGAAATACAAGAAATACCGCAATTCTCTTAATCGAGAGCTGAAATCCGCGAAATTCAATTACTACAACAGCACTTTCTCATCCATGTCTGGTAAAAATGTGAGTGCGAAATGGTTCCAACTAAACAAACCCTTAAACCGAAATCCCAAATCTCCTGTTACCTCAGTAACGAAAGCCGGCATCGTTATTACCGGAGACGATCTCTCAAATGCATTTAATGAACATTTTTCGAGTATCACAAAAACACTACTTTCTTCCACCGCACCGAATCCCGGCTACGCTTTGCAAACACCAATTGTTGCCGAGTCTATATTCCTTTTCCCCACAACTGAAGCTGAAGTCGTAACAGTTTTTAGCAACCTAAAATGTAGCAGTGCAGAGAACAAAGATGCATTCCGCATAAAACCTTTTAAGTTTATTATTGACTTACTTGCTGCACTGTTAACTCACATTTATAACATTGCTCTCGCTACAGGGATCTTTCCGACAGAAATGCTAGTCGCAAAAGTTATTGCCATCCATTCATAAAGGAGGCGACACATCAGAATTATCAAATTACCTGTCGATCTCGATCCTGCCTGTGTTATCAAAGGGTTTAGAAAAAATTATGTGTTCCAGAATAACTAAATTTTTAGATAAGCATGGTGTCCTATCTGACCAACAGTTTGGCTTTAGGCCTAAAAAATCGACAGAGACAGCTTTGATTAAACAAAAAGAACTAATAGTTGAAGCCTTTGAGAAGAAATGCCTGGTCCTTGGCATTTATGCCGATTTTTCAAAAGCCTTCGACTTGCTCAACCATAATCTGCTGCTGCAAAAACTGGAACACTACGGAATTAGGGGAGTCACTTTGTCTCTGCTCAAATCATACTTAGCTCATCGCAGACAAATGGTTTCTCATAATAACAAGTTATCTAGCCTTGAGCCACTTCTCTCTGGTGTTCCCCAAGGCAGCATAATGGTGCCCTTACTTTTTCTTGTTTACATTAATGACATCTTTTCTACCCCTGCCGTTGACCTTGTGGGTTTTGCTGATGATATTACAGCACTGTTGTCGGGTAGCACAGAAGCCGAATTATTTTCGCGAGCAAATAAGTTTCTGGAATATCTTCACGAGTGGTCAAGAAATAATCATCGAAAAGTTAATTCTGAAAAAACGAAGGCCGTCTTATACCGAACAAGAAACAAAACTGTTCACACCAATTTCACCTTATCATTAGGAGGCAAAACAATTGCAATCGTGAAAAACATAAAATGCTTAGCAGTTATCTTCTGAGAGTGTCTCACCTGGGACGAACAGGTCAATCATGTTCGGAAAAAACTCAATCGCTTCAACGGTCTTATGAGGCTTGACAGAGAAAGAGGCTTGACAGAGAAATTATAGAGGCCTATCGCATTCTAAAGAAAGCTGAAAATTGTATCAGCACTCCTTCCCTGACCTTATCACGCAAGGAAATTGCTTACCTTGATACTTGTTCACGATAAACACACTTGTGATAAAGCGGATTATTGTTTGGTTAATAATTTGTGTCTGCCCTCTATGTATCTGTATATATGTGTTTTTTCCCGAGTAAAGAACTAGTTGATGTCAAGCGTTTGTCCTGCGTGCTTCTTCTTCTTCTTGTCCCTGTCTTTTTATTGCGCTTTGCTAAGTTCAACAAGAGGAAGACGTTGAAGTGTCTCGCGCTGGCTGGTTGCCGTATTCTGCTGGTTTTGGTTTTTTTTGTTTTCTGTTTCCTTTTATAAGCGTGTTTCCTGTGATTAAATTTTAGTTGAAAGTCAGCGCCTGTTCCTGTGTATTCTTCCTTACGTCCCCGTTTGTTTGCGGTTTTTTTTCCATAATGTATCACCAACTCACCCGCTTAGCTATGATGTTGATATAACAGTAGCGATGTAACATGCTGTTGAGACCGAGCCTGAGACAGTGGATCACTACCTGCTGTTCTGCCGCCGATTCTCTTCTTTGAGGAGGCGCCTATTAGAAATTCCGTTTCACCAGCTGGGTCTGCCTGTGTCCACTGAGGTTGCTGTTTCCTTTGGCGCTACTTCGCTTGGACGAAGCAACAGGAGTGCGCGCTGTGCAGTTCAAAAATTTCTTCTAGAAACACAGCGACTCCCATGCTAATATTAATTTTATTTATTTATTTTCTATTTGTTTTCATTTTTCTGATTATCAAACAGTTAATTTATGAATTATTTTATTTTTATTTTTTTCTGTCTCTCTTTCAGTCAATACAAAATTGAACCATTCCATATGTTGCATTCAAATTTGCACATAAAGCCGTCGTCCCATCTTCGATCTCCCAGCTAACAGGACCCCTGTCGTTGCATCGTCCAATCTGTCAGCCTATACCCTATTACTACTCCTTTTCCTCTAAAACTGCTAATCATTCCAACAGTTCACCGCCTGTGTCTTGGCCACTCCCCCGTAGTGGGTATGTGCGATTCTACTTGAGGCCAACCAACCAATTCTGCTGATCAGCGGCCTGTCGCCCTATCTTCCGTGACAATATTCAACGTCTGCACCGCATGGCGCTCTAGCTGTTCGATGGCTTCACCATTGAAGCCGTGAGTCTAGCGTCAGGCAGAGGACCCTTCAACAGGATAGCTAAGCCGGCGAGTTGGTGATACATTATTCAAAAAAAAACGCAAACAAACAGGGACGAAAGGAAGAATACAGAGGAACAAGCCCTAACTCTCAACTAAAACCAAAAAAGGAAGGTGACCTCGCAGCAACCAGGAAAAGTGATTGTACTTGGTGATACGCCACTACCAAAATCGCATGAAGATCTTCTTCGGATGGGTCCGAAATTCAGTGTTGAGCCGCACCTGCGAGGGGAAGAAAAAGTGACCCTGGCGCGATCGATTTCTCGCCTGGCACCGGATGAGTCTCGACCCAGGTGCGTAGAGGAATGTACAGCGATTTTAGCCAGGACTTCCACGACGGTCAAGCATGGGAAGGGATTCGGGTCACTGATCAATTTCCTTGTCTCGAATAACTTGCGACTGGTAACTGCGGATAAAGAGGGGCATTTTGTAGTCCTACCTGAATCGTCGTTTTCGGATAAAGCATTAGTAGCCATCGAGAAGAACTTTCAGCCGGTCTCGGGTAAGTTACAGAAGGTAAAAAGCAGGGCGGGGCAACTGCTTAAACAATTGAATCTGGAGCGACTCGGAGGCAGTGTAATTAAGGCAAAAAGCAACTGTTTAAAGTTTTTCTTCTCTGCTAAGATACATAAAACGGGATTACCATTTAGGGCCATTGTGACGGAAAAGAGTACCTGGCAACACGAAATTTCTGGCTATCTACAGAAACATTTGGCAGCTTTATTTGTTAATGATTCTTTTAAGGTACCAAACTCTGAGTGTGTCGTTAAGTTTTTACAGGCGAAAAACCCAGGTTCATGCTCGGATTTCAGCATTGATGTGGTAGATTTATACTACTCTCTGCCACACAAGGAAATCATGAGTGCTTTTCTTGATTGCGTCACTTCGGACAATGATGGAGAACAATTCACAAGTGTTTGTGGTATTTCTGTGTCTGGGTTCCTTGAGCTGTTGTCTTTTTATGTAAAATCTACCTGTGTTGAATGGGAAGGCACACTCTATACCCAGAAAGCGGGCGTTTGTATTGGGTTTATAGTAGCGCCTGCGCTTAGTGATATTTTTCTGTGATTCGTGGATCGAAGTATCCAGAAATATTTGGATGGGATGCCGTACCGAATTTTCAGATACCTCGATGATTTTTTGATTCTCATTGAAAAAACGGACTTTGCTAGGCACATGTGTACAGTATTAGAAGTATTCAAAGCTAATGAATGGGGTTTGCAGTTCACCACTGAGGTACGGGTTGATAACCAGATACAATTCTTAGATTTATGTTTAACTGAAGGGAAGGGACACATGTGTTGGAATTACGCACCACGGGCCAATAAACCGCTGCTGAACTATAAGTGGTTCGTTTATAACCCACTTCAAGACCAGGTTATTGAGCATAAACCTTAGCAAAAGGCCAGGCAGCTGCGCAATGGGTTCCAGCGCCTCATTCACAGCGGTCATGCCAGGATTCAGTCTATATCTGATCTTACTATACTTGTGGTGAACTGCCGTAGCATAAAGAATAAAACTGATGATTTTGCCACGCTTACTTCCTCAGTCCAACCGCATGTAGTCATGGGTACTGAATCCTGGCTGGACGAATCGATTCACAGCTCCGAAGTCTTTCCAGGAGATTTTGAAGCTTACCGTTGCGATAGACACTCACGTGGAGGTGGCGTTTTCCTGCTCATTCACTCGAGTCTTCGCTGTTCTGCTCTGCCGGAACTTAATGGCTGCGAAGAGTCTGTTTGGCGGAATCTACATTAGAGAACGGGCAGCTGCTTACACTTTGCTGTTTTTTATCGTTCTCCTATGCGGGCTAGTCCAGATATATTTGTATCCCTTTCTGAATTCATAAGTAATATACACAACGATTAAATCATTGGAGGTGATTTCAACATGCCTGAAGTTACATGAGTTGACAATAAACCAGTCCTTACCAACCTGTCAAAGCTGTACATTGATTTCCGCGACGTCATTATTGCAAACGACCTGTATCAGTTTGTTAAAGAGCCAACCAGGTCATGCCATGGTTCCTCGTTTGTTCTAGATTTGCTTTTTTCTAAGCGGGATTCACTTGTGCGCGATAGTTATATTATCCCAGGTATCAGTGACCACGACTGTGTCGTTGCACACGTGCCAATGACCCAGCCTTCAGTGCCACACAGGCGCCCCAGGAAAATTTTCTTCTACGATAGAGGCGATTGCTCATCACTATCTAGCGAGCTTGCCAACTATTTACAAGACTTCATATTCATGATCCAGCGTTTCGATGCTACTGCGCTGTGGGACATATTTAAGCATAAGCTTGATGTGCTCATTGACAAATATGTTCCTTTCAAAAACATATCAGCTAAGCGGCGCAACGACGAGCCGTGGGTAACTCGGGAAACTAAATTATTGATTAAGAAAAAGCGTCGTCTCCTAAACACGTACAAAAAATACCGGGACGCGAAAGTACTTGAAAAGGTACGTGCTCTTGGAACAGACATAAAAATTAAAAATAAAGCTGTGAAAAAAGGTAGATGAATGAGTTAGGGGCTAAAATTCAGAGTAATCCAAAAGAACTGTGGAAATTTCTTAAAGTTAATGGCCGTGAATCAGTCGGTATTCCGGCACTGAATAACGGCGCTGAACCTATAACTGATGATTTTGATAAGGCATGCTGTTTCAATGATTATTTCAAGGCTTTTTCGCTGCGAACTCGCATCATGAAATGCCAGTCATGGATGTCCATGTGCAAGAGACAATGCCTGAGCTAACAATTACATACAACGGTGTGTTAAACCTGCTGAATAACATAAAGGTGTCTTCGGCTAGCGGGCCCGAAGATGTTCCCGGTCATGTCTTTAATGTCTGTGCTGAAATCATTGCTCATTACTTAGTTATTCTATACTCGAAATCGTTAGATACAGGAATAATACCACAGCAATGGAAAAACGCTAACGTGGTGCCCATTCATAAGGGTGGTCCTAAAAACATAGTTGCTAATTACAGACCGATTTCGCTTACAAGTATTAGCTGCAAAACGTTTGAACACATAATATATAGCGCAATGATGAAGCATTTGGAACAAACTGAATTTTTCACTCAAGCTCAGCATGGTTTCAGATCAGGTTACTCGTGTACGACGCAGCTCTTAGAATTTAGCCATGATATTTTAAGCATGAAATGCTTTTAGCCCCCGTTGTCGGCAGTGTGGTGACGTCACGCCGAGACCGAGAGCCATCATCCGGGCACTGAAATCCACTCATCCGGGCACTTAATTCCAGTCATCCGGGCTCTGAAACGAGAACATCCGGGCACCGTACGAGACTTAACGAGATTTAACGAGACTCTCTAAGCCCTCCTATGCGACCGGCATGCAAGCGCCGGTTGGTCTCCAAAGGAGTCACAAAAAATAACTGCTGCCAGTGCCTTCTCAATGTTTATCAAGATATCAGTGGAGCTGTGGGTTTGATAATGCACGGAATTATAATTTCCGATTTCTAATAACGCGTGCAAAAAGCACATAAATGCCACGATACACTTCGTTGTCATACGTGATCTCTTAGGGGCTTCGCGCATCGAAGCAAAGCCACGCAGGCGCACAGGGGCCCGGGTGAGAAGCGCTGCGTTCAAAGGGCAAGGCACACGCGCCGAACGGGTGGTGGCGTTCCTCCCTTCCATTACGGTGCGGTTCGGGTGTCCACCGAGATGGCAGAGAATTACTGCGCCATTTCCTTTCCTCAAAAAACCTTGCGTTCAAATGGCAAGGCATCGCGCTGAGCGGGTGGTGGCGTTCCTCCCTTCCTGTACGGTGCGGGTGTCCACCGAGATGGCATTAGGCCCGTAAACATTTCATGCTTACTCTACTCTCGGTTACGGGAGAGGCAGAGATTTTTTCATCATTTGACAAGGGTCTACAAACGGATTGCATTTTCTTAGATTTCAAGAAAGCGTTTGATTTGGTACCTCATGATTTGCTACTGTATAAATTATCTTTAATCAAGAATCCAACTTCCCTTCTAAACTGGCTTCAATATTACCTGCAGGGACGTGAACAACGTGTATTGATTAATGGGTCCCAGTCTGATTATGTTCCTGTTTCTTCGGGTGTACCGCAGGGGTCTGTTTTAGGACCTCTGCTGTTTTTAGTTTATATTAATGACATTTCTAAATATATGACTTGTAAAATGTGTCTGCATGCTGACGATTGCGTTATCTACCATGTTAACAGTTCATCAGATTCTTGTCATTTGCAGTGCAACTTGGACCGCATACAACAATGGTGTTTGAAGCGGCATGCTACTGAACCCAATAAAATGTCAGTTTATTTCTTTCACACGCAAGCATCACCCTTTCTTGGCTGAATACAAACTAGATTCTACCCGACTTTCTAGAGTTTCTCACTATAAATACCTCGGCGTTTACTTTTCGTCCAATCTCACCTTTAAAGAGCACGTCGAGCACTTTTCTGCTAAAGCTTATGGCATGATAATTTTTCTAAGAAATTTTAAAATGGCACCACTAAAAGTTAAAGAGCTTCTATATTTCACCTATATTCGGCCAATATTGGAGTATGCTTGTGTTGTTTGGCACCCCCCCCCCACACACTTTAAATTTAACCGACATGCTTGAGCGTATTCATAACTTTGCCGCTCGGTTTGTCTCAAGTAATTACGATTTTAACAGCAGTGTTACTAACATTAAACTAAAACATTAAACTAACGTTGGGATGGGAGCTGTTACGGAAACGCCGTACGAACTCCCGGTCAGAAATGCTGTATAAAATATTTCACCTAAAAATAAAAATAGATAAAGAAAGTTATTTGCTTCCACCGCATTTCAGGTCAAACAGACTTGACCATGGATGGAAGATTCGAGAAATTAAATGCAAAACTAACACTTATCAAAATGCATTTTTCCCATCTACCATTCATGACTGCAATCGCCTGCCCCATGAAATTGTTGAGTGCCGTTCCGAACTTATGTTCCGCGCGTTGCTGTCGGATGTATGAGTGCGCAGTTGGTTTTCTTTTTTTTTGTGTTTTTTTTTTGTCATGCCTTGTTGTTGTTTCATATTTCATTCATTTTGTACTTGCGGTGTCATGCCTTGTTGTGTTGCTTTTTTCTTCTTTCTCTTTTTTTCTGGCCTATTCTTCTGTTATGTATCCTCCCCCCCTCCCCCCCCCTGCAATAATGCCCATGGGCGTTGCAGGTATTTCTAATAAATAAATAAATAAAAGACGCATCATTATAAAGTAGTGAAATGTGGAATTGTTGTTTCATCCTTGTCATCAGCGTTATCAGAATCTTGTCATCATTCTATGCAACAAAGCTTCGATAATCAGGCTAACAGACTTAGGGAAGCAGGTTATCCGGCTTAGCTTATCACTTCGGGTGGCAATAAAATAATCAAAAAGCTTAAATCGCCGGCATTGCTGCCGTCTTCACAGAAAGAACAGAAACGAAAAAATTTCGCAGTCCTTCCCTATGTACATCGCCTTTCTCATGGTCTTAAAAATGTGGCCCATATGTATGAAGTTGATGTGGTTTTTTTGGCCCCTAATAAGCTCAATAAAATTTGTTCAGCGGTAGAAAATAAGTTCCGCAATCTTAAGAAATCTGTACCTTCTTGTGGTGTTAAGCACGATAAAAGATTTGTGCCGTGCTCCAAAGGGGTAGTTTATAAAATCCGCCCATCCTGTGGTCAGATATACATTGGGCAAACTGGACGTTGTATTAACAAACCACTCGGAGAACATCTATATTCATTAGAATCTAATCGCTCCACTAATCTAGTTGATCATTGCCGTGAGTGTCAATCCTGTTTTCTGTCCTTGCATTGTACTGACATTTTGTACAAACACGCCGACCAGTTGACCAGGGAAATCATTGAGGCGTATAATATGGCAAAGAAAGCAAGATTGTGTGTCAGCAAACCATCCCTGCTCCTGCCTGACTGTGAGGTTGCATATCTGGATATCACTTAGTAGCACGTGCCTTCTGGTTTTGGTGTTTTTTTTGTTTTCTGTTTCCTTTTATAAGCGTGTTTCCTGTGATTAAACTTTAGTTGAGAGTCAGCGCTTGTTCCTGTGTATTCTTCCTTTCGTCCCCGCTTCTTGGCGCTGTAGAGGTCCCTTATCTGCTCTACCTTCGGGATCTCTTTCCCTTCTACTGATACTCGAGTATCTGCTTGCGTCTTGTATCTGAGCATTTTTGGATGGTATACGAAAATTTCTGGCTTCCTTGGGGTGCAGGCGAGTCGCCTTTCCGCAGCACAGCTGCCTTTTGCAGCCTGGCTTCGATTTCCGAGTCACTGCCGCCGCGATTGATCCACATCCCGACGTCGTCGGCGTACAGGACGAAGTCCCTCAACTCTTTTCCAATTGAAACAATTCACGGGCCACTCTGACGGTGCCCGAGGCGAAAGCCTTTCCACGCAACTTTTGCTGCTGGGCCGTAGGCACACATGAGGCGGCTATGGGGCGACTTGGATTCGCTAGTCATGACTAGTTAGTCATAACCCATGACTAACTAGTTATGGCTGACTAGTCACGGCTGGTTAATGACTAGCCAGTTATTATATATTAATGGCAACTAGTCATGACTAAGTTGATGACTGGTTAGTGACTAGTTAGTCATGACTAATTAGTTTGATGACTAACTAGTCATGACTAATAAGTTTATGACTGGTATATAGTAAATAGTTATGCAGGAATAATTAATTGGTGACTGTTTAATGACTTGTGACTAGTAATGACTTGTGACTCGTGACTAGTAATGACTTGTGACTCATGACTAGTAATGACTAGTTATGACTCACTTCAGATGTAACAGATGGACAGAGTCATGGCCGCGTGTATGAGCTATTAAAGACTTTTGCCTTAAAATGATACGTGTGTAAAGAGGAAGATGAGCAGCGGCGGCCGCCGCTCCGCTAGCGCGCGGCGCGAGATCGCTGGCTGGATGACCGAAGCTCGGACCGGCATTTTGGCTATCTGTCGCTAAGTTCCTTTCCCCGGAAATCCTGCTACAATTTGGTGGAGCTGTGCTGGGTACAGCCTTTGGCCAACGTCCTGGAGCTTCGCAGCAGAACGATCGCTCCAGCCATGTCCACCGACGCAAGCCAGTCATCTTCCCTTTCGCCTACGCCCGTCGTTTGCCCTGGCGCTCTCCGACAGCGGGACCCAGCCATTTTTACTGGGTCCGATGATCACGACGTGGAGGATTGGCTGGCCTCCTACGAACGGGTAAGCGGCCACAACCGGTGGGACGACGCCATGAAATTGAACAACGTGGTGTTTTACCTCTCGGACGTGGCCAGCCTATGGCACAGGAACCATGAATCAGACTTTACCACCTGGTCTGCCTTCAAAAGAGCCTTTTCTGACATCTTTGGGCGCCCTGCAGTACGCAAGCTGCGCGCTGAACAGCGCCTGCGAGTGAGAGCCCAGCTACACGGAGAATCGTTCACGAGTTATATCGAGGATGTCATCAACCTCTGTTCAAGGGTGGACTCGTCTATGACCGAGGCGGACCGGATTAAGCATGTCCTGAAAGGCATCGAAACGGAAGCATTTCAGATGCTTATCGCCCGGAACCCTACCACCGTTGCCGAAGTGTTCAACCTGTGTCAGAGCTACGATGAGCTCCGTAAGCAGCGCATTCTGGTGCTACCACCTTCCGTGCAGCCTGACTCGCTTTCCAGCCTCGCCGTGACAACCTCCCACAGCAGCTCGCTGCTTGACCAGATAAAAGACTTTGTACGTGAGGAGGTGGCTCGACAGCTGTCACTTCTTCACGGCGTGCAGGGGCCTCCGTCCAACCTGGATCCGACCCTACAAACGGTGATTCGCGAGCAAGTGACCGAAGCGCTACCACCTGTTCGTCCGCCGGTTCCCGCTGCAGCGTCGCTCACATACGCCGACGCCGTCCGAAAACCAAGAGCCGAGCCGTTTGTCCCGTATTATCCTCCGACGCCGCCGCCTGCCTTTCCAACCCGACCACCTCCTGCTCGTGTCAACCCTTGGCGCACCCGTGACAACCGTCCTATTTGCTATGCATGTGGTGTCCCTGGCCACGTTGAGCGCCTGTGCCGACGCCGTGTGCCACCACCCGTGGATGACCCCAGAACCTACGTCTACGCGGCACCACAGCCCCCGCCACGTTCGTCGGCTGCCGAACAGCTTGATGCCTCCGATCGCCGCCCGTATTCTCGCCGCCGTTCGCCATCCCCGCGGCGCCGTTCTGTTTCGCCACTGCGTCCTCATTCCCCTATGCGCCAGGAAAACTAGTTGCCGCAGTTCCCGAGGCAAGAACTGCGTATTCGGCGACAAGTTCAAGGCCTCGTTTGTCCCCAGCGAATGTGCTCGACGTTTCTGTGGAGGGCCACACCGCCTTGGCGCTTGTTGACACTGGCGCTGCTGTTTCTGTGATGAATGAGAAACTGTGCCGAAAACTTCGCAAAGTGACGACGCCGTTATCCGGATTTTCGCTTCATACAGCTAATGCACAGCGCATCTCGCCTTTAGCCGCCTGCACAGCCAGGGTCATCATTTACGGTTCCTTATATACTGTTGAATTCGTCGTTCTCTCATCGTGCTCGCATGACATTATTTTAGGTTGGGACTTTCTTTCCCAACATGAGGCCCTCATCAACTGCGCTCGTGCCGAGCTCGAACTTCTTCCGTGCGGTGCTACCTCGCCTGATACGTCATCTTCGTGGGGCAAACTGTCTGTGGCTGACGACATCGAGATTCCTCCGTGCTCATCTGTTCCTGTCCCTGTCTCCTGCCTCACCGCATCTGACGGCGCCGTCGTCTTTACACCATCCGACGTCTTCATCTCTCGACACGGTCTGCCTCTGCCATTCGCTCTGCTCACTGTTCAAGACGGCTGCAGCCTCATCTCGATCTCGAACCCTTTTTTGAGCCCCTGCATATTTCTCCGTGGCGAATGCCTTGGCCACATTCAGCCCGTCGACTCTTTGCTCGATCCCGAACGATGCGCCGAATCATGTTCTCTTGCTACTAATTCTCTTACTTTCCCCGCATCTCCCGCTGTGGCCACAGACGATGCCTTTGCCGATTCCGTCGACGCCAGTCTTGCCACACCGCAACGCGCCCAACTACTTCACCTACTGAACCAGTTTCGCTCTTCTTTCGACGTGGCTCAAAACCGACTCGGCCGCACGTCTACCGTGACCCATGAGATCGACACCGGAGCCCACTTGCCGCTTCGTCAACGCCCGTACCGAGTTTCGGCAGCCGAACGCCAGATTATCAACACTCAGGTGGACGACATGCTTCAGCGAGGCGTCATTCAACCATCCAGTAGTCCATGGGCCTCTCCTGTGGTTCTAGTGAAGAAAAAAGATGGCACAATACGATTTTGCGTCGATTATCGGCGGCTTAACAAGATCACCCGCAAAGACGTTTACCCGCTGCCGCGAATCGATGTCGCCCTTGACTGCCTCCAAGGCGCGGAGTTCTTTTCTTCTTTAGACCTGCGTTCGGGGTATTGGCAGGTCCCTGTGGCCGAGGCTGACCGTGCCAAGACGGCTTTTGTTACACCAGATGGCCTGTACGAATTTACCGTCATGCCTTTTGGCCTTTGTAATGCCCCAGCGACTTTCGAGCGAATGATGGACTCCATTTTACGCGGCCTGAAGTGGACCACGTGCCTGTGCTACTTAGATGACATTGTCGTCTTCGCGCCTGATTTTGAGACGCACCTTCACCGCTTGGAGCACGTGTTGACATGTTTAACTGCCGCGGGGCTCCAACTTAATCTCAAAAAGTGTCGCTTTGGCGCCCGCCAACTGACAATTTTAGGTCACGTCGTCTCTAAGGACGGCGTGCTTCCTGACCCAGCCAAACTTCGTGCCGTCGCTGAGTTCCCCAAGCCGTCGACTCAGAAGGAACTTCGCAGCTTTCTCGGCCTGTGTTCTTATTTCCGACGTTTCGTCCGAAATTTTGCCTCTATCATCGCACCACTTACGAAACTTCTTCGGGGCGCCAACAACCTGTCCGATTGGTCACCTGACTGCGACGACGCCTTCATCACCTTACGCCGGCTGCTCACAGCGCCTCCCATTTTACGCCACTTCGACCCCACTGCTCCCACTGAAATTCACACCGATGCCAGTGGCGTTGGCCTCGGCGCTGTCCTTACGCAACGTAAACCCGGATTTCCCGAGTATGTCGTTGCCTACGCGAGCCGTGCACTGACAAAAGCGGAATCCAACTACTCAGTAACCGAGAAGGAATGCTTGGCGATTGTTTGGGCGATCGGAAAGTTTCGCCCTTCCGTTTATGGCCGCCCTTTCGATATCGTCACGGACCATCATTCCCTGTGCTGGCTGGCCTCCTTGAAAGACCCTACAGGCCGCCTCGCTCGCTGGGCCCTACGCCTACAGGAGTGTGATATCCGTGTCATCTATTACTCCGGCCGAAAACATAACGACGCCGACGCATTGTCCCGCTCTCCACTGCCGCCAGACGTTGTCTGCCACTCGCCAACCGGTTGCGCTTCGCTGTCGTTTTCAACAGATACCATGGGCAGCGAGCAAAATAAGGACCCCTGGATATCTTCGCTTGTACGTTTTCTCTCAAATTCCTCGGCGGCACCCGTGCCTCGTGCCCTCCGCCGCCAGGCTGCTCACTTCGCCATTCGTGATGGTCTATTGTACCGCCGCAACTACGTCCCTACCGGCAGGAAGTGGTTGCTTGTCGTCCCTGCCCATCTGCGGTCGACATTCTGCGCCCTGTTTCACAACGACCCGCAGTCTGCTCATGCCGGCGCCTTTAAAACATACACGCGACTCCGTCTCCGCTATTATTGGCGCGGTATGTCCACCTACGTCCGCAAATACGTCCGCTCGTGCCCTGACTGTCAACGTCGCAAGCCGGCTCCTCAGCACTCAGTCGGCCAGATGCAGCCTCTCCCTTGCCCTTTCCGTCCTTTTGACAGAGTTGGAATTGACCTCTACGGCCCCCTTCCTTACACTGCTGCTGGCAACCGCTGGGTTATTGTAGCCGTCGACCACCTCACGCGTTACGCCGAAACCGCGGCTCTTCCTGCTGCTACGGCACCACACGTTGCCTCTTTCATCTTGCATCACTTCATTCTTCGCCATGGAGCGCCCCGAGAACTGCTGAGCGACCGTGGGCGCGTTTTTCTGTCCGAGGTCGTGGAATCTCTTCTCAAACAGTGTAAGATCACTCACCATACCGCCACGGCCTACCATCCTCAGACTAACGGTTTGACGGAACGGTTTAACCGCACCTTGGGCGATATGCTGTCGATGTACGTGTCTTCCGACCACTCCGACTGGGACAGGATCCTGCCGTTCATCACCTACGCCTACAACACCGCCACGCAGACCACCACCGGCTTCTCGCCAGTTTTTCTCCTCTACGGGCGCGAACCTTCCTCACCACTCGACACAGTACTTCCTTACCGGCCCGACGTGTCCGAGTGCACCACTCTTTCGGAGGCGTCCAAGCATGCCGAGGAGTGCCGTCAGCTCGCTCGGTCGTTAACATCCGGCGAGCAGGGGCGTCAAAAATTCCGTTTCGACACAAGCCACACTGATGACAGTTTTCTACCCGGCTCTCTCGTCTGGCTTCACGTGCCGTCTACCTCACCTGGCCTTTCGTCCAAACTTCTCCCCAAGTACCACGGACCTTACCGCATCGTAGAGCGCACTTCCCCGGTCAACTACATTGTCGACCCGGTGACACCCTCCACAGATCAACGCCGACGCAGCCGCGAGACTGTTCATGTGTCACGCCTGAAGCCGTACTATGACCCGTGTGTGTTGTCGTCTCCCTGACTCGCCAGGATGGCTTCGCCTTCAGCCCGGGGGTGATAGTAAAGAGGAAGATGAGCAGCGGCGGCCGCCGCTCCGCTAGCGCGCGGCGCGAGATCGCTGGCTGGATGACCGAAGCTCGGACCGGCATTTTGGCTATCTGTCGCTAAGTTCCTTTCCCCGGAAATCCTGCTACACGTGTGACATTAAGAGACCGGAAGCGGGGGGAGTGGGTGAGGGAACAGACACGGTAATGACATCCTAGTAGAAATCAAGAAGAAGAAATGGGCTTGGGCAGGGCATGTAGCACAAAAGCGAGATAACCGCTGGTCCTTAAGGGTAACGGAGTGAATTCCAAGAGAAGGCGAGCCTAGCAGGGGGTGGCAGAAAGTCAGGTGAGCGAATCAAATTAAGTTTTCCGGGATACGGTTTCCGCAGCTGACAAAGGACAGAGCGAATGGAAAGACATGGAAGATGCCTTTGCCCGGCTGTGGGCGTAGTCAGACATGATGATGATGATGACCCACGAAATTTCATCTTGGCCGATTTGGCCCAAAATCGATGTCCAACCATAACTGACCGTGCCCGACACGATGGCGGCCTTCAAATTTGGCCCGGGCCAGTGGCAAAGTGCTGTTGTTCGACCTTTGTGCATAGCCGTGGTTAAACCCTGCCGAACTTTTTTTTGCCAAGGACCAGCTCGACCCGACGCAAGGACACCGCAGTTGCAGCAGCCGATATATTCAGTGCCCGCTGAATCTCAGGTCACTGCGGTGAACCTCACGCAAATCCACACGTG